>NW_024871037.1:630000-1210000 GCF_019054845.1 Dipodomys spectabilis
TCCACCCACCCATCCATCCACTCACCTATCTATCTACGCATCCATCTATCCACCCATCCGTTCATCCACCCATCCATCCATTCATCCATCCACCCATCCATCCATCCTCTCACCTATCTACCCATCCATCCATCCACCCATCCATCTATCCACCCACCAATCCATCCATCCACCCACCCACCCATCCATTCACTCGCCTATCTATCTATCCATCCATCTATCCACCTATCCATTCATCCACTCATCCACCCATTCATCCATACATCCACCCATCCATCCATTTGCTCACCTATCTATCTACCCATCCATCTATCCACCTACCCATCCATCCATCCATCCATCCATTCATCCATCCATCCACCCATCCATCCATCCATCCACCATCCATCCATCCATCCATCTTATAATAACTCTTACAAGCATCCAGCTACCTTACAATGAGGACAGGTGGTTTAAAGAAAATTGTTAATTACCCTGGGGTGAAGGATACTACAACAGGTAGAGCTGGACATTTTTATAAGTCCACACAGGAGAGGACAAATCACTCAGCCTATAGATGGCTATATGATTTGTTTTCCCTTTAGGGCCAAAACCAGGACTTGAACTCAGTACCTGATATTTTTGCTCACTGGCTGGTCCTCTACCAACTGAGCCATGCTTCCAACCCCTCAGCCTGCAGATGGATGGAGAGACTTCAGGAGATGACCGGTGGCGGTTCCTGCTTGTCCTGAGCATTTAGTATGATTTTTCAACTCTGCTGCCCAGGAAGTCAGCCCCGATCCATTGCTCACTGGTTGATTGCTATGTCTGTTTTCTGGACTCAGCCAAGTAGACAGTCCCTCTGATTGCTGGCCTTTTAATAGGGTGAGGGATCGCCCCCACACACCCCAATCCCCTGCTCTGGTCACTCCTCTGGTCTTTTCTAGGTAGGACGACTTACTAAACTGTCTGTTTGATTAAGAAGCAACTCTCCACCCTCGACATAGAAAGGAAACAGGAGTCGGAAGAGTCCTGGCTGATGATTTTAAATGCTGCAATAGCAGCAGTGTGTGTGTGTGTGTGTGTGTGTGTGTGTGTGTGTGTGTGTGTGTGTGTGTGTGTGTGGGAGATAGTGGGGGGGAGGGGGGACGCACAGCCTCTCTCACAGGCTTTATCCATGGCTCTCTTCCCATTCCCAGAAGCTGCTGGCATGAACAGCACTTAACATAGTGTATAAAACATTGCCTGTCATCCTAGCTACTCAGGAGGCTGAGATCTGAGGATCGCAGTTCAAAGCCAGCCCGGGCAGGAAAGTCCGTGAGACTCTGATCTCGGAGAAAGCACTAGAAAACCAGAAGTGGCGCTGTAGCTCAAGTGGTAGAGCGTTTGCCTTGAGCTGAAGAGCTGAGGGACAGCGCCCAGGCTCTGAGTTCAAGACCCACAGCCAATTTAAAAAAATTGTTTAGGAGGCTCCTACCTCTAAGAAATGAACCCCAGATCATTAAGAAATACTTTCCTCCCCTTCCTTCCTTCCTTCCTTCCTTCCCTCCTTCCTCTTTCTCCTTACCTTCTTCTTTCTTCCTTCTCTTTCTTCTTTCCTTCCTTCCACCTTTTCTGTCTTCCTTCCTTTCCTCCCTCCCTCCCTCCTTCCTTTCCTCCCTCCCTCCCCCATCTCTCCCTTCTATCCTTCATTCCTTCTTTCTTCCCTCCCTTCCTGCCTTCCTTTTCTTTCTTCCTTCCTTTCTTCCCTTCCTCCATCCTATCCTCCCTTCTTTCTTTCCTTCCTCCCTTTTCTTTCTTTTCTTTCTTCCTCCTTTCCTTCCTTCCATTCTGCCTTTATTATTTTCTTCCTTCCCTTCTTCCTTTCCTCTCTTCCTCTCTTTCTCTTCCTCCCTCCCTCCCTCCCTTTTTCTTTCCTTTCTTCTTTTATTCTTTACTTCCTTCTGCCTTCCCTCCCTCCCTCCCTCCCTCTCTCCCTTCCTTCCTTCCAGAACGCAAGGACCATTCAGCTTTCCTTTGTTTTTGTTTTCAGTGGTGGGCCTTGAACTCAGGACTTGGGCGCTGTCCCTGAGCTCTTCTGTTTAAGGCTGGCGCTCTACTACCTGATCCACAGCTCTACTTCTGGTTTTGGGTGGTTCCTTGGAGATAAGAGTCTCATGGACTCTGCTGCCCAGGCTGGCTTTGAATCGCGATCCTCTAGATCTCAGCCTCCTGAGTAGCTAGGATGACAGGCGGGAGCCACCCATGCCCCAGCTGATCATCAGTTTTTTCTTGGGTGGTGTTTTGTGGGGGAGGGGGAACACGGAAATAGAGGTGTGAGTGTGGGTACTGTGGTTTCTTCATTCCTCATCTTTTGTTCCGTTAATGATCTGCCTTCCTGGAAAGGAGAGAAAAAAAAAGATTGAAAGATGCTGCTGACTTGAAAGATTGTCTTAAGCATTCCGGGTAGCAAATGGCTCATTAAAAAACTTTAAACACACACATACACACACACCCACAAGAGGTCCTTTGATGAGTAAGGTTTAAATGAGTCAGAAACACCTAGAAATAAATCCATGTGAAAGTTGTAAGGAGGTTTGAAAAAAAAAAAATCAAAAGGGGAAATGGGGTTGAGCAGTTATTTGTGTTTTTTTCTCTCTCTCTCTAAACTCAGAGAAGAACAATAGAAAAGAAAGAAAGAAAGGGGGGAAAAGAATTGCCAGATGTTCAGTAAAAACTTGGTGTGCAGCCAGATTCGCCCAACACAGCCCAGTCTGAGAAAGGGGCGGGGGGAGGGAAGAAGGAGGAGGGAGATCGAATGAAAAGAGAGGAGGGCCCCGGGGTGGTTTCTGGGGGACATATCAAGATCACGGAGCCTGGTAAATGATGCCTGCTAAGAGCATCCGAATTTCTAAATTGAAATGTGCAGGATGGAGGTTTAAATCAGCTCTGGGATTGAGCTCAGTTCTCTCTCTCTCTCTGAGTCCTTCCTGGGACTCGAACTCAGGGCCTGGATGCTGTCCCTCAGCTCTTCAGCTCAAGGTGAGCGCTCTACCACTTGAGCCACAGCGCCATGTCTGGTTTTCTAGTGGTTCATGGGAAAATAAGAGTCTCACGGACTTTCGTGCCCAGGCTGGCTTCGAACTGTGATCCTCAGATCTCAGCCTCCTGAGTCGCTAGAATGACATGTGTGAGCCACACCGGTGCCTGACCAGAACATATGTTTAATTCTCTTAATTATATAACCAGGGGGTGCTGCTGCTGGGGTTATATGGAAATTTCTGTTCAATTTGGTATTTTCTATAGATGTTTCAGGATTTTACACTTCCACCAGCAAAGCCTAAGCATTTCAATTTTTCCTCATCATCGCCAGCACTTTGATATTGTCCCTTTAAGAAAAAAAAATTAGGGGGCTGGGAAGGTGGCTTAGTGGTAGAGCGCTTGCCTAGCATGCAGGAAGCCCTGGGTTCCATTCCTCAGTACCACATCCACAGAAAAAGCCAGAAGTGATGCTGTGGCTCAAGTGGTAGAGTGCTAGCCTTGAGCAAAAGAAGCTCAGGGACAGCGCCCAGGCCCTGAGTTCAAGTCCCATGACTGGTAAAAGGGAAATAAATAAATAAATAAATACATACATACATAAATGGGGGGAAGGGGAGATCCACCTTCAGGTACATGAGGAATAAATAAAAGTTTATTAAAGTTTCCAGAGAAGGAAAAAAAAAAACTATCCATCCCCCACCAAGGACAGAGGAGTATAATGGCCTTGAATTTATGAAGAGCATCATGGCGGCCAAATGACAATGGAGTGGCCAATTGAAAAGTATGAGGATAAATAATTTGAAACCAAGGAATCTATATTTTCAAGTTATTAATCAAATTTGAAAGCAACTATTTTTAGATGGAACAATGTCAGGAAAAAAATTTTTTTTTTTGCTTCTTCAGCAAACACTACTGGGAAAGTTCCAGAAGGATACACTCAAGCAAAAAGAAAGGAAGGAAAGCCGGGCGCTGGTGGCTCATGCCTGTCATCCTAACTACTCAGAAGGCTGAGATCTGAGGATCATGGTTCGAAGCCAGCCTGGGCAGGAAAGTCTGTGAGACTCTGATCTCCAATGAACCAGCAGAAAACCAGAAGTGGCGCTGTGGCTCAAGTGGTAGAGCGCTCACCTCGAGCTGAAGAGCTGAGGGACAGCGCCCAGGCCCTGAGTTCAAGCTCCACCACTGACAAAAAGAAAAAAGAAAAGAAAACAAGAAGGCCGTTCTAATAAGCTAGCCATACAATACAGAATAGTAGAGGAATCTCGGGTGACATCCACATTCAGTCCAGAATATAAAAAGAAGGATGGAAAACTATGAAGAGAGGCAGAAAGCCACAGACAGCGGATATACCTTGTCGTAGGGAAAATGTTATTTACAAAGACATTGGGAAATAGACTGTACCTCACTTATGTAACTGAAACCCCTCTGTACCCCACCTCTACAATGAAAAGAAAATACCTTGGAAGCCAGGGAGGGGGGGGGGGAAATAAACAATAGAAACACCCAGAAAATAATGGAAGTGGAGAAAAAGAAATTGAAGTCATGACTAACTCCAGGAAAATTAAAAAAAAAAAAGAGCTTGTATGAGAGATGAAAAAAAAAATGATGCCACTTTCCTGCGTCACCCATGCTTCCTTAGCTATAATAACTTAATCAGTGGCTATTTTATAATGTGATCATTGCAATTCCTGTAAGAGCCTACGCCGACAGGGGTCGGGGTGGAGGATGATCTTTATCTAGGAAGTGAGCAGAGTGCTTCTGACATGGGTATAGACTGAGCAATTGGCCACGTGCATTTGTTAGAGACAGCAGGGTCAATACTCAGGATGGGGATAATCGAATGAAGTGTTCATTCCTGAGGTGTAGACCTCAGCTTTCGGAAGGAGGCGCAGCTGAGCGGGCCTGTGGCTCACACCTGTCATCCTAGCTACTCAGGAAAGCTGAAATGTGAGGATCAAGGTTCAAAGCCAGCCTGGGCAGGAAAGTCCGTGAGATTCTTCTCTCCAATGAACCACCAGAAAACCGGAAGTGGTGCTGTGGTTTAAGTGGTAGAGTGCTAGCCTTGAGCAGAAAAGCTCAGGGACAGGACCCAGGCCCTGAGTTCAAGCCTCAGGACCAGCACTAAAAATAAATAGAATAATAATAATAATAAATGGGGTACAAAGGAACTGATGCTTTTTCTTACCAGATTAGGACTATTTTTTTTTTCTGCTGAAGTTAAAAAATAAAATTTGAGACTCAATTACTAAAGCCAAATGGAGGCCCCTTTGGCCATTGGTCCTGGTGAAACCAAGAATTGAAAGTTTCTATTCCATTTACCTTCTAGAAAATGGACAGCGATGTTCACATTCCCACAGGGTTTTAGCAACCTAGGATTCAATCCATTTCTCCTCCTTCCTCAGACACGTATATCCTACATTGGCAGGAAAAAAAAACTTTGGTGCCTAGCCACTCAGGAGGCTGAGATCTGAGGATCTCAGTTCAAAGCCAGCCTGGGCAGGAAAGTCTATGAGACTCTTCTCTCCAGTGAACCACCAGAAAACTCAAAATGGTGCTATGGCTCAAATGGTAGAGCACCCGAGCCTTGAGCTGAAGAGCTCGGGAACAGCACTTAGGCCATGAGTTCAAGCCCCACAACCGACCAAAAACAACAAACAAACAAATAAAAATCATCCTTCTCCCCCCCCCCCCCGCCCCCCCCCCAAAAAGCCCGGAAGCCAGGAAGTATGACTCAGACATTTTGCTTTTAACTTTAATTACTCATCTCTGCCAATTTGCTTCTGGGAAAGGAAAAACATGGCTCTCTGATTTCCTCTCCCATCTGAAGCGATTTCACATTGGTCTCGCCCAAGAATCGAGCCATATTTGCTGAGAGCCACTGTGTCTGATCTGTGTGGGGAAAGCAATTCAACAAAAGCATTTCCACCATGCTGATTCTTTCTCTCCTCACACCTTTCCCTGCGCTTCCTAATGCCTAGCTGCAGTTCTCCATGTGCATTCAAGCCCCAGAAGGTTCCTTAAAAAATTAAATATATATATATATATGCATAATAAAAAGAAAATATAAAGAGAAAGGCTGGGATGGAGATTGGCACAGAAACAGAACCGCAGAGCGTGCGTTCCCAGTTGGGAGACGTACATAGAAGGCACCGATAGAGCAGAGCAAATGTGACTGCGTAAATATTTATTGGGTGCTGACTGCGACTGGAAAAATGGTTCCTGAGCTCTTCCAATAAGGGGGACAGTAACTTCTGTTCCTTCCCCCTCCCTTTTTTCCCTTTCTTCTTACTGCATCTCTTTAAAATGGTTATTATAACGGTGATCGAGTCTGCCTTTCTTCTTTCCCTCCTCCCTTCTGTTTTCTTCTTTCTTTTCTTCCCTCTTCTTTTTGTTTTTTGTTTCTGCCTTTCTTTCCTCTTCCCTTCCTCCCTCGCTCTTTCCTTCCTGAATTCTTTCTTTCTCCTTTCCTCCCTTCCTTTCTTCCTTTTTGTCCCCTCCCTCCTTTCCTTCCTCTCTCCCTTCCTTTCTTCTTTCTTTTCCTTCCTCTTTCCTTCTCTTTCCTCCTTCTTCCTTCCTTCCTCCCTCGCTCTTTCCTTCCTTAATTCTTTCTTTCTCCATCCTTCCCTTCCTTCCTTTCCTTCCCCCTCTCTCCTTTCCTTCCTTCCTCCTTTTCTTCTTTTCTCTTCCTTTTTTATTTCCTTCTCTTTCCTCCTTCTCCTTCCTTCCTCCTCCTCTATTTCCTTTCCTTTCCCTTCCCTTCCCTTCCCTTCTCTCCTTCCTTCCTTCCTTCCTTCCGTCCTTCCTTCCTTCCTTCCATGCTGGTTCTGGGGCCTGAACTCAGGGCCCGAGCTCTGTCTCTGAGCTTTTTTGCTCAAAGCCAAGCACTCTACCACTTGAGCTACAGCTCCACCTCTGGGTAGTTAATTGGAGATGAGAATATCACAGAAGCCAGGAGCTGGTGGCTCCCGCCTGTCATCCTAGCTACTCGGGAGGCTGAGATCTGAGGATTGTGGTTCAAAGCCAGCCCGGGCAGGAAAGTCCATGAGACCTTTATCTCCAGTTAATCACTCAAAAGCCTGAAGTGGTGCTGTGGCTCAAGTGGTAGAGTGCCAACCTTGAGCACAAAGAAGCTCAGGGACGCTGCCCAGGCCTTGAGTTCAAGCCCCACAACCTCCACCACCAACCACAAAAAAGTTGCCGTTGAGGTGTGCAAGCTAATAAAAGTCTTTAGTTTTCTTAATTTTACAATATAATCTTCAATTAGAAGTTCACAAGAGCAATATTTTTTGTTGGTCCTGGGGCTTGAACTCTGGGCCTGGGCACTGTCTCTGAGCTCTTCAGCTCAAGGCGAGCGCTCTAACCACAGCACCACTTGCAGTTTTCTGGTGGTTCATTGGAGATAAGAGTCTCACGGACTTTCCTGCACAGGCTGGCTTCGAACCACGATCCTTGTATCATAGCCTCCTGAGTAGCTGGGATTATAGGCATGAGCCACGGGCACCTGACTGAGTATTTCTTTGGCATTAATCACAGCTTACAAGTTAGCACTAGGGGAAGAAAATAATTCATTGGTCATGGAGAAAATGAAGGAAGGTAGGAGTAGTAACTTTCTTTGGCTCTTGGGGGATTAATTGTCATGGATACTTAATTTAGGATTAATAAGGGTTTTAACCAAGCCGTTAAAAAAAAAAGGGGGGGGGCCACACCAGCAAGGAAAGGAGAAAATGAATTCATGATCTGAAATTTGGAGAATAAAGACCTTTTCTCATTAGCAAGCTGCTTTTGTAATGTGAATAAATCTAATGAGAGTCAATTATATGTTTTATTAACTTTTACAAAACCAGTGTTTCTAATCTCCCTCGGCTCCGACTTGTTTCTTGAATTTTTATTCTAATTGCTTAAGATTTCTTCTCTTGCAATACTCGTGCTATTCACTTTTTTTTTTTTTTTGCTCAAAGCTAGTGGTTTACCATTTGAATCACAGCTTCACTTCCGGCCTTTTTTTTTTTAGATGATTAATCGGAGAGCAGAATCTCATAGGCCATTCTGTCCATGTTGGTTTTGAACCATGATCCTCAGTTCTCAGCCTCCTGAATAGCTAGAATAACAGACAGACAGACAGACAGACACACATATAAAATATAAATATATAAAATGTTTATTCTTATATATGAATATGGATAATGTCTATTCATAAATATTATATAAGTACACATGCTAAATAGAAACCCATTCTGAAGATAATGTTTTGTGTGTGTGTGTGTGTGTGTGTGTGTGTAGTGTGTCAGTCCTGGGGCTTGAACTCTGGGCTCTTTGTGCTCAAGGCTAGTGCTCTACCACTTGAGCCACAGCGCCACTTCTGGCTTTTTCTGCTTATGTGGTGCTGAGGACTCGAACCCAGGGCCTCAGGCATGCAAGGCAAGCACTCTCCCACTGAGCCACCTTCCCAGCCCTCTAGTACTTTTTTTTTTAAATTGAGATTAAGCGATTACATACATTTCACAAATTTCACAGTATTGTGCAACAGTGAGAGTTAAAGTCACAAACGCGTTTTAGCCTTCACAAGGTGAATTGTCATTATCTTGGTCTAGAAGGTTTGTGAAGTCTACAAGCTTTGACGATATAGCTATTTCCTCCACGTCGGGTATTACATACATTTCTTTCCCTTTGCTTAGTGTGAGCTGTTCCCTCTTTCCCTCCCATTCCCTCCCTCCCATCGCTGCCTTTGAGTTGCTTAGTTCATTTTCATCAACGTCTAATGCAGCTGATGGTTCCCTCTGTTGGATATTTTCCCCTGATTCCCTCTGATTCTGCGCCCTCCTCCTAGCTTCCCTTAGATGTGTGCATATATATACACCATATACAAGGTCAAGAACACAGAGTCATTTAGAAATGATAGGACCAATTAAGCAGATGTCCTTGGTTTCTTGAGTCTTGTTTTCTTTGTCGTTTCTCCTTGCATTTTGGCTTTAGCATCCACATATCAGGGAGACCATGTGCCGTTTGTTTCTCTGCTCTTGGCTTACCTCGATCAAAATGATTTCTTCTCGTTCCATCCCTTTCCCTGCAAATGCCACTATTTTATCCTTTCTAATGGCTGCGTAATATTCCATTGTATATACATAACCACAGTTTTTGGATCCATTCATCTGTAGTGGGGCATCTGGGTTGCTTACCTATCCTGGCTATTGCGAACAGTGCTGCAATAAACATGGAGGTGCACGTGCCCTTGTATATTGGTTCCTGTAAATGCCTAGGAGTGGTATGACTGGGTTGTAGGGGAGGTCAATACTTAGCTTTCTGAGGACCCTCCAGACTGCTTTCCAAAGTGGTTGTATAAGTGTACATTCCCACCAGCAGTGTAATAGGGTTCCTCTTTCTCCACATCCCCTCCAGCATTTGTCGTTGGCTGATTTGTGGATGTGGGCCATTCTGACTGGGGTAAGGTGGTATCGCAGGGTTGTCTTTATTTGCATTTCCTTCACCACCAGGGATGATGAACATTTCCTCATGGGTTTCTTTGCCATTTTTAGCTCTTCTTCTGAGAAGTCTCTCTTTAGTGCCCTTGCCCATTTCATGATTGGTTTGTTAGGTTTGGGAGGGATTAGTTTCTTAAGTTCCCTGTATATAATGATATTAGGCATTGGTCTGCTATATTGCTGGTAAATACTTTTCCCAGTTAGTTGGTTGTCTCTCTAGCTTGGTTTCTATAGCTCCAGCTGTGCGGAAACTTTTTCTTTTAAGGTAATTCCATTTGTTGAGTCTCTCTCTAGTTTGTTGTGATCCTGGGACTCTGTTCAGGAAGTTCCTGCCTGTGCCTATAAATCCAAGTGTCTCTCTACTCTGTCCTGCAGTAGTTTCAGAGAGTCAGGTTTGATGTGACGGTCTTTAATCCATTTTGAGTTGATGTTAGTGTGTGGTGATACCAAGCTGTCTTTGTTATTATGGCTCCATAGTAGAGCTTGAAATTCGGTATTGTGATCCCTCCTGCGTTGTTTCTTTTACCTGGAATTGCTTTGGCTTTTCTAGGTCTTTTGATGTTCCATATGAATTTGTGGATTGTTTTCTCTATTTCAGGAAAGAACGTCATTGGGATTTTGATGGGAATTGAATGGACTGTGTATATCATTTTTGGCAGTATGGCCATTTTCACGATCTTGCTTCTGCCTATCCAAGAACATGAGAGATCTTTCCATTTCCTGGTGTCCTCTTTGATTTCTTTCTCTTTGGGCTTTTATAATGTTCACTAAATAGGTCCTTTACCTCTTTGGCTAGGTTAATTTGTAGTTTTTTTTTTAAGGTTATTGTAAATGGCATTTCTTGATTTCCCTTTCTGCTTGTACACAGGTAGAGAACAGAAAGGCAACTGATTTTTGTGGGTTGAGTTTGTATCCTGCTACTTTGCCAAGGTGGTTTATAAGTTCTAGGAGTTTGGGAGTTGAGCTTTTGGGCTGGCTAAGGTATAAAATCATGTCATCTGCAAATAGGGATAGTTTAACTTTTAATGTCTTTTTCTTGCCTTATTGTCCTGGCTAAGGGTTCCAGGACCATATTGAAGAGGAGTGGAGACAGTGGGCATCCTTACCTTGTTCCTGATTTTAGGAGAATTGGTTGTAGTTTGTCCCCATTTGGTATAATATTGCCTATTGGTCTGTCATAAATGGCTTTGATTGTTTTAAGAAATGTTCCTTCTATTCCTATTTTCTCCAGAGCTTTGTTTTGTTTTCTAGTTCTGGGGCTTGAACTTGAAAATGGCTGGGCTGCTTCTTCTTTTCCACATCCCTACATCTAATACATCATTAACTCAGTTCATCTAAAAAACCTAGCCACAGCTCCCCCTGTACATCACCTTAATAATAATAACAACAACAACAATAAATTACAGATGTTTTGATGGGGATCTCATATAATAGTAATAATAATAATAATAAATTACAGATGTTTTGATGGGATTTCTGATGAATCATTGTTTTTGTTTTTTTTCCTTTCTCCCTCCTAGCTATAAGATTCTCTGACTTTTCCCTAGGCATATACATTTTAATACATCAAAATTAATTAATTGTTTTTAAATGAAGGCGGGTGCTGGTGGCTCACGCCGGTCATCCTCACTACTTAACTCAGGAGGCTGAGATCTGAGGATTGCAGTCTGAAGCCAGCCAGGGTAGGAAAGTCTGTGAGACTCTTCAACTCCAATTAACTAGCCAAAAAAGCAAGAAGTAGAGCTGTGACTCAAGTGGTCGAGTGCCAACCTTGAGTGGAAAACAAAACAAAACACTAAGGAACAGCACCCAGGCCCTGAGTTTAAATCCCAGGACAAACACACACAAAATAAAGAAAAACTATATAGCAATGTGCATTCTGGTTTCAGAGTCATGGGGGCTTGAACTCAGGGCCTAGGTGCTATTCCTGAGCTCTTTTGTTCAAGGCTAGCTCTCCACCACATTGAGCCACAGCGCCACTTCTGGTTTCCTGAGTGGTTCATTGGAGAGAAGCGTCTCACGGACTTTCCTGCCCAGGCTGGCTTTGAACCTTGATCCTCAGATCTCAGCCTCCCGAGTAGCTAGGATTACAGGCGTGAGCCACGGCGATGGCATCTAAACATTACCCCGCTCTCAATTATTTTTGTCAGTGTTTTTAATGACTGAATGGTATTTTATTGTGTGAATTAATAATTTAATGTATCACTATTACTAGCCATTCATTTAGTCTTTTTTTTTTTTTTAATAACCCAGGCCGGCTTGGTTCTATTTAAAGTATGGAATGGCCTTGAACCAGAGACTCTGCAGCCTCTGTCTTCCAAGTGCTGGGATTATAGGCATGAGCTCCTGTTCCCAGCTAACCCTATTTGACATTTCGGTTGCTCCCTAGTTTTTGCTGCTGTAAATGATGAATGCAAAACATGTTGATGCACCATGAATATCCTTTAAACACAAATGGGTCACATTGTACTGTTTGACTGGTCACTGAATCATATTTTTCTATTTTTTTGGCAGTACTGGGAATTGAACTCAATACCTTGTCTGGTAGGTGCTTTACCATTTGAGCTATATCTCCAGTTTCTTTCTTTTACTGTCGGTCGTGGGGCCTGAACTCTGGGCCTGGACGCTGTCCCTCAGCTCTTCAGCTCAAGGCTAGCACTCTACCACTTGAGCCACAGTGCCACTTCTGGCTTTTTCTGCTTATGTGGTGCTGAGGAATCGAACCCAGGGCCTCATGCATGCAAGGCAAGCAACTCTACCACTGAGCCACCTTCCCAGCCATCCGGTTGCTTTTTAAAAAAAAAATCTCAGTTTTATTATATTTAGTTATTTTGGGTGCCAGTCCTGGGACTTGAACTCAGGACCTGGGCACTGTCTCTGAACTTTTTTGCTCAAGGTTAGTGTTCTACTACTTGAGCCACAGCTCCACTTCTAGCCATTTTGCTGGTTCATTTGGAGATAAGAGTCTCATGGATTTCTTTTCCTCCCAGGCTAGCTTCAAACTATGATCCTCAGATCTCAGCTTCCTGAGTAGCTGGGATTACAGGCGTGAGCCACCAGCACCTCAGCTTTACTGCTCCTTTTTTTGCTGGAGTTTGGAAAAAATGTCAAAATAAGTACAATGAAAATCGGCGGTGGCAGAGCTATTGCAGAATAATTCAAAGCTGCAAAGCTGGGCGATTTGGAATTTTCTGTTCCTTTCCTTCTTCCAGATCCCTCTTTCTCCTTGGCTTACTATTGGCAAACGTCGAGTGACAAGTGTTTAGAATCAGCCTGGGTTGGCTAAGCAGCTGTGGGTGAATGATTGATTTCCGTTGACATTCTCAATAGCTCTGTATGTGCATTCTCTGTGTCTGCAGACCCCAGACCTGCTTTTCCAGGCAGTCTTGATTTTGGAATTTGCAGGGGTGGGGGCAGCGGGGGGACTTCAATGACTGGGTTTCTGGTACTTCACCATCAGGAAATGAAGGAGACTGGTGGCAATCTGCAGATGTTTTCAAAAACCCGGGTACACGTTCGTTGAGATGACCTCTGTCTGCAGTGAAAAAAATAAGAGGCACTTTGAGGATGTGCCCCAAATTCCTTTGCTTCCAAAAGCTGCTTTCAAATTAATTGTTGCTACCAGGCATCTGGGGTTTCACGCCTGTCATCCTAGCTACTCAGGAGGCTGAGATCTAGAGGATCGAGGTTCTAAAGCCAGCCCAGGCAGGAAAGTCTGTGAGACTCTTATCTCCAATAAACCACCAGAACATCGGAAGTGGTGCTGTGGCTCAAGTGGTGGAGTATCAGCCTGGAGCTGAAGAGTTCAGGGACAGCATGTAGGTCCTGAGTTCAAGCCCCATAAAAAAGGGCTGGAACTCCTAATCGCCCAGGTTTGCAGCTTTGAATAGTTCTGCAATAGCTCTGCCATGGCCAATTTTTTATTTTTCTTGTTTTTATGAAAGTAAGAAAGGTCTCTATTGAAAAGAAGAATAAGATAAAAGGAAAAAGAAAAAGTCAATCACAAGAAGTTGAGTTTAAGGCATAAGTGGAAAGAAAAAGGGACTCTTGGCCCTGTGTGTGTGTGTGTGTGTGTGTGTGTGTGTGTGTGTGTGTGTGTGCCAGTCCTGGGGGTTGAACTTGGGGTCTGTGAGCTGTCCCTGAGCACTTTTGCTCAAGGCTGGTGCTCAACCACTCTGAGCCACAGCTCCACTTCTGGTTTTTTTTTTGGAGGAGAGGGGGTAGATACTTGGAGATAAGAGTCTCACCAACTTTCCTGCCCCGGCTGACTGGGAACCACGATCCTCTAGATCTCAGCCTCCTGAATTTAGCTAGGATGACAAGGTATTAGCCCCCAGTGGCCAGCTACACACACACACACACACACACACACACACACACACACACACACGTACGTCCATTTTTCTTCCGCACTGGACATGCAATTGGAGTATAAGGAAAATATGTGGAAGCAAATCAAAGTGTCCCTGAGCCTCTCTGTAGGTGAGCAGAGTTAAGGTCAGACTTCAGGGAGCCTCTGAAGGCAGGAAGAGGGAACTGGGCGTTGGTTCTGACTGCAAGTTTGGAGGGGTCATGGAAGAGATCAGTCAGGAAGATGCCAGAAAGATGTGCCAGAGAGAGAGAGTTCCAAAAATCAGGAATCAGGACATCCCTCTGGTCTAGAGAAACCCGATAGCAACAAAATGGATGCACACAGAGAAATACCAAGTCACCTTAAAGAGACAAGAGGATTGTAGGCCAGACTGACTGTGTCTGGAGAAATTCCAGAGCTGGGAGAAGATGGTGTGTGTGAGTGTGTGTGTGTGTGTACACGCGTGTGCATGCACCTGCATGTGCAGCAGAAACAGGAAAGAAAAGAACCAAGACACAAGCCGGGTGCCAGTGGCTCCCGCCTGTCATCCCAGCTACTCAGGAGGCTGAGATCTGAGGATCGCAGCCCAAAAGCCAAAGTCGAGGCTGAAACTTAACTCGAAATGAGCCCCCAGAACACCATCAGCGGGGTTGTGGCTCAAAGTGGTGGAGAGCACTTGAGTACGAAGAGTGTCACCGGGCAGCACCCAGGCCTGAGTTCAAGCTCTAGGACTGACAAAAGAAAAAAAAAAACAGAAAAAACAAAAGAGTAGAATGATTTTGGAAATGAGAGAGACAGAGACAGAGAGAGAGGAAGAATCAGAAACTGCTAGATCATCAAAGCTCTTGAGATCATCTAACCCAGTTTCCTTATTTGGCAAAACGAAGACATTGAGGTCCATATATATTACACACACACACACACACACATACACACACACACACACACACACACACACGCCAAAAACCCTGTCTGGCATTTTCTCTGTTAGCTAAGGATAGACAGACACAATGTAGAGGCCGCAGCAGGCAGAATTCAAAGGGAAGGCCAGTACCCAAAGAGTGGACTTGTTCTAGAGATGGGGTACATGAAGCTCCTGTCTGCCCCTCACCCCCAAATCCTTGTCAGTGTTACCCATCGCCTTCACCTACCCATAGCCAAAGATTTCTTCTTTCCCAGAATCCACCTACCCTTATTATCTTTTGTGATTTTTGTGTGTGACAGTCCTGGGGCTTGAACTCAGGGCCTGGGCGCTGTCCCTCAGCTCTTCCGCTCAAACTGAGTGCTCTACCACTTGAGCCACAGCACCACTTCTGGTTTTCTGAGCGGTTCCTTGGAGATCAGCCTCATGGACTTTCCTGCCCAGGCTGGCTTTGAACTGCGATCCTTAGGTCTCAGCCTCCTGAGTAGTCAGGATGCTAGGCATGAGCCGTGGGTAGCAGGTCTTACTACCTTTTATATGTCTCTATCAGCAAAAAGGGTAGGCCCCTCCTTGTGACCCAAAGCCTTAATTATTCACAGATACACCTGCTCTCCCAGGAAGGAAGGAAGGAAGGAAGGGAGGAAGGGAGGGAGGGAGGGAGGGAGGGAGGGAGGGAGGGAGGGAGGGAGGTTGGAATAAAGTATTCTCAGCCCAGTGTGGTGGCTCACACCTGTAATCCAAGCTACTCAGGTGGCTGAGATCTGAAGATTGAGGTTTGAATCCAGCCTGGGCAGGAAAAGTCCAGGAGACTCTTATCTCGGATGAGCCACCAAAAAATGCTGGAAGTGGCGCTGTGGCTCAAGTGGTAGAGCACTAGCCTTGAACAAAAAAAAAACCCAAAAAACTCAAGGACAAAGCTCAGGTCATGCGTTCAAATCCTGGGACCTGCACACACACACACACACACACACACACACACACACACACACACACACACACACACACACACATACACACAGGAACTCAGAAACAAAGCTCAGTCCCTGAGTCCAAGCCCCAGTCCTGACAGACACACAAAATAAAAGTACTCAGAAGTTGTAGCTCAAATGTGGATTGGAATGAAAGATCACGGGTTTATATTTCTGCCAGGAAGTGATAGCTGGAAATCAGCCCACCCTGCATGGAAATTCTGCTGGATTTCCAGAGTCCACTTAGTCTTATTGCTTGTTCAGCTTCTTAATACATTAATGAGAAAGGGGGAAGGGAGGAGAAGCCGAACAGCAGAGTGGCTCTGTATTAAAAAAAAAAAAAATCACAGTTAATCAATACTGCATTTCTATCATTTCCTTCAGACTGGGTAATGCACAGGCCTTGGGGCTGGCTCATTAGGTTCCAGACTCTTCTATTCTCTAGTCTAGGGCAGCTTCCAGGAAGGAAGAGGCCCACCCAGGTCCTGTGGTCAGCATAACAATGACCAATCAGGCACCAAATGGCTCACATCTGTAATCCCAGCTACTCAGGAGGCTGAGATCTGAGGATTGAGGTTCAAAGCCAGCCTGGGCAAGAAAAGTCCATGAGACTCTCAACTCCAGTGAGCTACCAGAAAACCAGAAGTGGAGCTGTGGCTCAAGTGGTAGAGCACCAGCCTTAAGCAAACAAAACAAAACAAAACAAAATCTCAGGAATAGTGTCCAGGAACTGAGTTCAAGTCCCGGGACTAGTATAATAATGCTAGCATAGGGCAGTGGTAAAGTGCTCACCTCGCATGCATGAGGCCCTGGGTTTGATTGCTCAGCACCACATAAGCAGAAAATAGCTGGAAGTGGCGCTGTGGCTCAAGTGGTAGAGCACTTGCCTTGAACTGAAGAGCTGAGGGACAGCGCCCAAGCCCTGAGTTCAGGCCCCACGACCGACAAAATAATAACAATAATAATAATAGCATAATAATTACTATTACTAATAATAATAGTAACAGTAATTACCTTTCTGTAGAATGGTTGTAGTAGTATGTGCAGACTTCACCATGCATGCAATACCACGCAGGTTTCAGTATTGCCATCATCAGATACTGAGAGTATCTTTGAGGGATTCAGGGAGGAAGAGAGGGAACTGGGAGTTGAACTCAGGGCCTTGGTCTTTTGAGGAAAGCACTCTACCTCTTAGTTCAGGCCTCTAGCCTTTTGTTGCTTTTGGTAAATCTTTTGCTTTTTTTTTTCACTCAAGGGTGGCGCTCTACCACTTGAGCCACAGCACCACTTCTGGCTTTTTTTTGGAGTGGTTTATGGGAGAGAAGAGTCTCACGGACTTTCCTGGCCTGGGCTGGCTTTGAACCGCGAATCCTCAGATCTCAGCCTCCTGAGTAGCTAGGATGACAGACCACTGGGCACTTTCCACAAAAAAAAAGACACTTTCTACTGGCTTTTTGTTTTTGTCTTTCCTGGAATTGATGATGGCCTGGCAAAAGCAGGAGCCTGGAGGGGGGGGGGGGCTGTGGGGTGTGTACGGCGATTCTCCCCTCCCCCACCCCACCCCACCCCACAACAGCTGGGATTTCAGCACCATCCCAACTGCCAACTTCTTCTGCTTACTTCCTATGCATGTGGAAATGGAGAAAACCAAAAGGGGAAGGAAGGGAGGGGTGAGGGGGTCCCCTAATCCACAAGGACAATGCTGGGGGGGGGACAGTGGCCATGCACTGCACCCCTCTACCTGCTTCGCTGAGGGGAAGAGAGATTCCACTCTGCAGCGAGGAGGCCGGGAAGCCAAGGTTAGCCGTGGTTATTGATTTAGTCATTTGCACGCATTTCTTTCTTTCTTTTTTTCCCCCCCCTCCTGGATAGATTATGTTGTTGGAGTCTGGTGGCAGCCAGCAGTCGGTTGCTAATACAAGACCTGGCTTGTACAGGGCGGTGGGGGGCAGGGCGGGGGGGGGGGGAGGGAGACTGCGGGCAGGGGTGGGTAAGGGGGAGGAGGCCACCTGAGCAGGAGCTCAGAGGGTGGAAGACCAGAAGGGAGACTTCCTATAGTCCCGGCTAGAGATCATGAATCCAGGAGCAAAGTCTGATAGATAAACTTCACAGAAGATATATAGATGGGGCTGGGAAGGTGGCTCAGTGGTAGAGCGCTTGCCTTGCATGCCTGAGGCCCTGGGTTCAATTCCTCAGCACCACATAAGCAAAAAGAAAAAAGCCGGAAGTGGCTCAAGTGGTAGAGCGCTAGCTTTGAGCTGAAAAGCTGAGGGACAGCGCCCAGGCCCAGAGTTCAGGCCCCACGACCGGACCTAAACAAACAAACAAAAGATATATAGATATAGATATATAGATGTGTGTGCATGCACATGCATGCACAAATATTCATATATTTGTTATATTTGTATATATTTACATATTATATATTCATAAATTTCAAGTATGCTTCCATTAAAATAGACATATATAAATATATAAAATATATTTAATATATACACATGTATTTATATATAAAATATAGACTATATAAATATATTAAAATATATAGTATATATATATTCTTTTGGCAGACATGGGGCTTGAACTCTGGGCCTGGGTGCTGTCCCTGAGATCTTTTGTTCAAGGCGAGCACTCTACCACTTGAGCCACAGTACCACTTCTAGTTTTCTGGTGCTTTATTGGCGATCAGAGTCTCATGGACTTTCCTGCCCAGGCTGGCTTTGAACTGTGATCCTCTAGATCTCAGCCTCCTGGGTAGCTGGGATGACAGGTGTGAGCCACTGGCACCTGGCTTCATATATTTTATATAATACATACAAATGTTTATATATTATATATTATACACGAATATAAATATATAAATGGAAATCTATATTTATATTTTGCATATTTTAAAATATTTTCTATCAAATGTATTCATATCTTTAATTTAAAATAGTTTATATACTTATATAAATATATTTACAAATAAATCAATAAATATTGGAACTTAGGGCCCGGGCGCTGTCCCTGAGCTTTACTGTTCAAGGCTGGCACTTTACTACTAGAACCACAGTCTCACTTTCAGCTTTTTGATGCTTCATTGGAGATCAGAGTCTTCTTGCAATTTTCCTGCTCCAGGCTGGCCTCAAACCATGATCCTCAGATCTCAGCCTCCTGAGTAGCAAAGAGGGGTCAGGTGTGAGCCTGGACCTCCTGGAGCTTTGAGGACTGTATAGCAGTTCTTCATGGTCCTGCCATAACTCCTTCTTCGAGGTGGGGTGGTGGTGATGTGAGTAATCCGACAGTGCTCCCGTCTGAGAGCTCAGAGATGCCCTGGACAGAGTGTGCCGTATCTTAACCCATGTGAGTGAGTGATGTACTTAGTGTTGGGTTTTGTGTTTTTGTTTAAAGGCTGGACACTGGTGGCTCACATTTGTCATCCTAGCCACTCAGGAGGCTGAGATCTGAGGATGGAGGTTTGAGGCCAGGCTAGGCAGGAAAGTCCGTGAGACTCTGATCACCAATGAACTACTCCGAAAAAGCCAGAAGTTGTTCCTTGGCTTCAAGTGGTAGAGACTACTAGCCTTGAGTGGCAAAAGCTCAGGAACAGAACCCAGGCGGCCCCCCCCCCCAAAAAAAGGAAAATGGCGGTGGGGGTGGAGGGTGGGAAAATGGTTTGAAGATTCAGCACCATGGACAGAGCTGAGACCCTGTGGCCAAGGAAGTTTAGAAATGCATGAATGAATGAATGAATGCCAGGCTCCCGTAAGCAAGCCTGTCATCCTAGCTACTCAGGAGGCTGAGATCGAGAGGATCACAGTTCAAAGCCAACCCCCAGGGAAGAGGAAAAAGAAAACCCAGGAGATTCCGAATTTCCAATTAATTCTTTGTTGCTGTTTTTGTTTTCTCTCTTGCCTCTTTTTGTGTCTTTTCTTTTTCTCTGTCTCTGGGAGGGGAGGGGAAGAGGAGGCACGGAACGGAAGGACAGAGGCTGGAGAACGCAGTAGAAATGGAGAAAATGAACTGTACAACTTGTGGGTGACAATGGGAAGAAAGAGAGAGAGAAGGAAGGAAGGGAGGGGAACATTATCCGAAAAGAGATGGACTTATAGCCAGGAGCTGGTGGCTCACACCTCTAATCCTGGCTACTCAGGAGACTGAGATCTGAGGATCATTTGTTCGAAGCCAGCCCGGCCAGGAAAGTCCCTCTGAGATTCTGATTTCCAACAAACCACTCAGAAACCAGAAATGGAACCGTTGGCTCAAAGTATTAAGAGCACTAACCTTGAGCCAAAGAGCTTCAGGGATAGCACCCAGGCCCTGAGTTCAAGCCCCACAACCAGTAAACAAAAACCAAACACAACAATCAAGACTCCAGGGCTGAGGTTAGATTTCCCAGCAACATAGCTACAGGCTGGAAAATGAACGAGAGAGGGCGTGGGTAGATTGAGTCCCGGAACGGGCTGCTAATTGCTCAGGATTGCAACTCCTCTTTTAAGATGAATTATTCAGTGAGCTGAAATGGGAAATGAGAAAGTTTGCTTCCCACTGAAGTGGAATTTGAAATTTAAAAAAAAAAAAAAAAAAAGGAGAAGAATCATTGCAGCTAGCTTCCCCTGAGAAACTTTCTCTGTGCCTAAAGAAAAAGTGTGAATTACTCCCTACAATGTGCTCCTGGCCATCTCTAGATCTGAAGTACTCTGCAAATATTAACTGGACAGGGTGTTAGATTCAGAGCCAAGTAGAGTGGGGTGTTCCTGTAATCCCGGTACTTTGGAAGCTGAAGCCCGGAGGATCTAGACTTCAAGGCCAGGCTGAGCTGAGTAGCAAGACCCTGGCTAATCATAATTATTCTCCTAATTCTAAAGCAAATAAAAATAAATATTTTAGCTGGGTGCCGGTGGCTCATGCCTGTCAGCTACTCAGGAGGCTGAGATCTGAGGATCATGGTTCAAACCCAGCCCAGGCAAGAGAGTCTGTGAGACTCTTATCTCCAATTCATCACAGAACAAAGCTGGAATTGATGCTGTGGCTCAAGTGGTAGAGTGCTAGCCTTGAGCAAAAGAAACTCAGGGACAGTGCCCAGACCCTGAGAAAACAAAACACAACAAAACAAACTGTTCTTATGGAGTGTGTGTGTGTGTGTGTGTGTGTGTGTATACTGGTCCTGGGTCTTGAACTCAGGGCCTGGGCGCTGTCCCTGCGCTCTTCAGCTCAAGGCGAGCACTCTACCACTTTGAGCCACAACGCCACTTCTGGTTTTCTGGTGGTTCATTGAGGGTAAGAGTCTCATGGACTTTCCTGCCTTGGCTGGCTTTGAACCGGGATCCTCTAGATCTCAACCTCCTTCGTAGCGAGGGTGACAGATGACGGGTGTGAACCACTGCTGTCTCCCATCAGACTAATTTAAATGCCTGCTAAAGTTCGACTTGTTTTAAACTCAGTGAAGAGCCATGCAAGTATGCGCTGTTAATCTAATTTTGTGCTCCTTGTGAATCCATTTTAATCTATCTTAAATTTTAATCAGATGGGATTTTTTTTTAGGAATTAGATGGTCCCAAGAAACTGCCAACTTCCATGTGATTAGAACAACGTCATAAAAACAGGAATACAAGGCCGGGCGCCGGTGGCTCACGCCTGTCTTCCTAGCTACTCAGGAGGCTGAGATCTGAGGATCGTGGTTCAAAGCCAGCCCGGGCAGGAAAGTCTGTGAGACTCTTATCTCCAATGAATTACCAGAAAACTGGAAGTGGTGCTGTGGCTCAAAAGGTAGAGCGCTCGCCTTGAGCTGAAGAGCTGAGGGACGGACGGTGCTCAGGCCCAGAGTTCAAGACCCACCCCCAAAAGAAGTGTGTTTGGGGGTTGCCTCAATTGGTAGAAAATCATTAGGGCATCTCAAGGTAGATTCTTAAAAAAATATGTGTGTACCAGTCCTGGGTCTTGAACTCAGGGCCTGGGCGCTGTCCCTCAGCTCTTCAGCTCAAGGCGAGTGCTCTACCACTTTGAGCCACAGCGCCACTTCCAGTTTTTTGGTGGTTCTTTGGAGATAAGAGTCTCATGGACCTTCCTGCCCAGGCTGGATTTGAACCATGATCCTCTAGATCTCAGCCACCTGAGTAGCTGGGATGACAGGCGTGAGCCACCAGTGCCCGGCTCTGCTTCATTTCTAAGTGTTGATGGCAAGAATTAGTCCTGCATTTCTACTACAGAAATGGAATCGTCTCCTGTGCTCGGCCAATAAATCTTTTCTCTTGTCTTTTTTATTTTCCTTCAGTTTATAGAGAAGATCTGGATCTTTGTTAGGTTGAAGGAGGGGGGGGAACCACCTAAATAAATGGAATACTCATTCCGGCATTAAAGATTATTATTGCGGGGTCTGGCACCATGTCTTTTTTCTTCCTGGTGAATTATTAATAAGGTCTGTTTCTGTTTAATGCCTGCTAATAATTTCTAAAAACAGATCTACAACTTCAGCTGTAAATGCTCCTTTATGAATTACCCTCCTGGAAACCTAAATTGTAGGGCTAGCAAAAAAAAAATCGGACAGTGAACTAGCCTCCTCTTTTCTCTGTCTAGAAAGGCAGATGGTTGAACATCAAACCCAGAAAAGCAAAAAGAGAAGGGGAATGGAGCTTTCCTTTAGTTTTTTTTTTTCCCCCCAAGGGTGGCACTCTTACCACTTGAACCATATCTCCACTGTTAGCTTTTTGCTAGTTAATCGAACATAGAAAGATCTCACACAGGGGCTGGGAAGGTGGCTCAGTGGTAGAGCGCTTGCCTTGCATGCATGAGGCCCTGGGTTTGATTCCTCAGCACCACATAAGCAAAAAGAAAAAAGGCGGAAGTGGTGCTGTGGCTCA
Source organism: Dipodomys spectabilis (assembly GCF_019054845.1). Lineage (NCBI taxonomy): Eukaryota > Metazoa > Chordata > Mammalia > Rodentia > Heteromyidae > Dipodomys > Dipodomys spectabilis. Next base: position 652,560 of record NW_024871037.1, read on the forward strand.
AGTGGTAGAGCGCTAGCCTTGAGCTGAAGAACTGAGGGACAGCGCCCAGGCCCAGAGTTCAGGCCCCACGACCGGACCCAAAAAAAAAAGAAAGATCTCACACACACTTTCCTGCCCAGCCTGGCGTTGATCTGGGATCCTCAGAATCTCATCCTCCTAAGTAGCTAGGGTAACAGGACTGAGCTACGGACACCCAGCTTTGCATAATAATTAATATTATTATCTTTTTGTTGTTGTTGTTGTGGGTTGTGAGGGTCTTGATTTCAGGACCTGGGCTTTGTCTCAAAGCTTTTCCTTGCTTAAAGCCAGCGCTCTACCACTTTGAGCCACACAGCTCCACTTCCAGGTTTTGGGTAGTTCCTTGGAGATAAGAGTCTCACAGACTTTCTTGCCCAGGCTCACCTCAAACCTCGATCCTCCGATCTCAGCCTCCTGAGTAGCTAGAATTATAGGCATGAGCCACCAGTGCCTTTTTTCCCTTTCCCCTTTCTTGCCATAAACTGGGGGGCAGTTCTAAAATAGTCCCAATTCCCGGCCTCTGCTGAAACTACCAGCTTCACCCCTACCTCCTACCTCCTCCTCCTCCTCTGTGGTGGTCACAGCACTAGTACATGCTGGGATCCTAGGAGGCCGAGAAGCATAGCACCAACTCCGGCACGCAGGCCTCAGCCTTGATGATCTCAGGAATGCAAGCAGCCATGAGAAGACACCGCTTTAAGCGTCCCAGGAGGCTGAGATCGGAGGCTCGTGGTTCAAAGCCAAGCCAAGGCGAGAAAGTCTGTGAAGTATCTTCTCTCGAATGAGCCCCCCAAAAAAGGGCGGGGGGAGGCTGGAAGTGGAGCCACATGTAGTTCGAGTAGTAGAGCAACCAATCTTGAGTGCAAAAAAACGCTCAGGGACAGCACCCAGGCCCTAAGTTCAAGCCCCAGGAACTGGCAGGCACACACACACACACACACTCATGACAAAGGATGAATTTCTAGAGACAAGGGGTTTTGTTTATTGCTTTTTGTCAGTCACTGGGGCTTGAGCACTTACGTGTGCATTTTTCCCCCCTTGGTTGTGGGGCTTGAACTCTGGGCCTGGGCGCTGTCCCTCAGCTCTTCAGCTCAAGGTGAGTGCTCTACCACTTGAGCCACAGCGCCACTTCCGGTTTTCTGAGTGGTTCATTGGAGATAAGAGTCTTATAGACTTTCCTGTCCGGGCCGGCTTTGAACTGTGATCCTCAGATCTCAGCCTCCTGAGTAGCTAGGATGACAGGCGTGAGCCACTGGCGCCCATCCCTTTAAGGGTTCTGAGCAGCGTAGAGTGTTTATTTTTGGAGAAGCTAAAACTCTGGGTGTGGGTCCAGGTGTGGGACAGGCCCATCTCAATTCCCTGGAACTAGAATCATCTAGAAGTTACCCCCCAGCCCTCTCTCATCAATTCTGCATCTTCCTGAAAACATACTTTGAGAAAGAAAGAAAAAAAAAAAGAAACCCTTAATTGCATTTCAGAGCTAACTCTGTAAGCAAAGTGGCCGGAAGAGAGATCATACCGAGAGAGATTGGTGGTCAGGCTCTTTGTTTGAAATCAATCAAACATCTGCGACTAATGTAGCTTTGGGCGGCACCTCAGGAAGCATTAGACCTATTAGGCCGGGCAGGGGTGGTGGGGTGGGGAGGTTGGCAGGAAAACAAAATAAGATATTTATGGGCTGGAACGGGATGGGGGATGGAGGAGAGAACTTAGAGGAGAAATATGCTGACCAGTAAGTTCGCATGGCTGTGCGCTCAGGTACAAAGCCAAGCTGGCAATGGAGAGCCCAGAGTTACTCTGTCTCGGTGTTCTGTAGCACCTTCACCAGGTCTCTGGCCCATACAACAGATAGCACACAGCCTTCTTTTTCTTTTCTTGTTGGGTGTAGGGTGTAGGGGCGCTGCCCCTCTGCATTTCAGCTCAAGGCGGCGGGCGCTCTACCACTTGAGCCACAGCGCCACTTCTGGTTTTCTGGTGGTTCACCGGAGATCAGGAGTCTCACAGCCTTTTCTGCCCGGGCTGGCTTTGAACCTTGAGCCTCAGATCTCAGCCTCCTGAGTAGCTTAGGATGGCAGGCGTGAGCCACGGGCGCCCGGCTGATTGATTTATTCTTCAAGTATGTGTCCAAAGGGATGGGGAAACAATGCACCTTGCCCGATGCCAGCCCTCTCCCCCTCCCCAACATTCCATCATTCTCCATCTTTTCCCAGCCCATCTCACGCTGTTTCCACAGCAAATTTATTATTATTATTTTTTTCTTTCAGTTGCTTGGGACTGCAGACAGTGGCTTCCTGATTTGTTCTCCGAGCAGAGGAAAAGAATATCACTATCCACCATACATTGTTCCCTAAGCTTGGGGGCGTACACCGCTTGCTCTTGAAGGCCAGACTGCTCCGAAATCTTGCTGGAAAAGTTCAGCCCTCAGACACAAAGCTGGGAGAGACCTGCCCCCTTTTTTTTTCCTCTCCTCATACCCCTTTTCTTGCTACCTCGTCCCTGGAGATCTGCAGGGAGAGCCAGAGTCACTAGCAGAATGACTTGCAGGTTTTTATTTATTTATTTCTCTCTTTTTTTTTTTTTTTTGGCTGGCAAAAACCAACTCCCTGGGCTGGGACAGAGACCAGTTCCTCACCATGGCTGAGGTTTTGTGCAAGCTACTGGACCTCCCCGGTGGTGGTGTGGGGGGGGGGGGGGGGACGGGGATCCTAGATCCAACTCTCCCTATATTTAGGGATTATCCTTCCTTCTCTTGCAGCCCAGAGATGGAGACTTGGTCAGTAGACATTGTTTCATTGATTGGGTGTCTGTTGCTCTTGCTCTAAAGTCTAGTTGGAAAATTCCTAAGATACTTCATTGGTTTTTTTGTGTGTCTTTGACACTCCTGGGGCTTGAACTCAGGGCCCAGGTGCTGTCTCCCTGAGCTCTATTTTTGCTCAAGGCTCTAGTGCTCTACCACTTGAGCCACAGCACCACTGCCAGCTTTTCTGTGTATGTGGTGCTGAGGAATGGAACCCAGGGCTTCATGCATGCTAGGCAAGCGCTCTACCACTGAGCCACCTTCCCAGCCCTTGCCCTACCTTTTTTTTTGTGTGTGTGAGACTTGAACTCAGGGCCTTGGGCACTGTCCCTGAGCTTTTCTGCTCCAGGCTACACACTCTACTACCTGAGCCACAGCTCCACTTCTGTTTTCCCTGAGGGTTTGGAAGGGGGGGGGGGATTCATTGGAGATAAGAGTCTCAGGGACTTTCCTGCCCGGGCTGGCTTTGCAACCACGATCCTCCAGATCTCAGCCTCCTGAGTAGCTAGCTTGACTGGCATGAGCCACTGGTGCCCAGCTTATACTTTAATAAATCTTTAAGAAATTGTCTGTCTGTCTATCTGTCTCATTAATGGCAGGACCTGCTTATATCTGCTACTGAGTCAATGAGGCGGACGCCCTTGGCCATGATCCCAGGGCCATCAAAAGTCTGAAGAGGACAAGCCATCCTCAGGGCACAGACTCGTCAGGCCTGGGGGCCGGCAAGGGACAGTGCGCATGCGTTCAGAGAAGAGGCCGGGAGGAGGTGGACACCTCCCACATCAGCTGCCCGGCTGCTTGGCAATCATTTCCCTTCCCCACCCCAAGCTGGTCTGCCTGTAGAGTGAGTATACTGGTTTCACCTGGTAAATACCAGTTGGGGTGTGGCGATGCAGGCATGTCAACTACGAGCCAGGTGCCGGTGGGCCCCCAGGTCTGACAAGTGTGGGAAAGGGGGTACACTCCGACCTACCCTTACACAGAGAAGCTAGAGGAGGATTCCCTGGGCCGTCGTACGGTGTAGATCAACCTCCAGGGCCTATGGAGATGTGTGTGATGAACCCTGCTCCCTCATCAATAATCTGATCATAAAATCTAATTAATGAATACATAAACCAAGCAGGAAGAACTGGGACCCAGACACAGGTTTATATAGGGAGGGTACAGCAGGATCTGTGGTAGAAGCTTTGTGTTATCAGAAGGAGGAGGGAGGGAGGAAGGGGGAGAGAGAGAGAGAGAGAGAGAGAGAGAGAGAGAGAGAGCCCCCTACCGGTCAGATCTGGGAAAGGTGCTGCGATGAAGCCAAACGCCAACAAGGGAAGAGAAGCAGACAGCTCCTAGCTGCTGCTCTTAGTGCTGCCGTATGATTTTCTGCCAGGATTGGGACTCGAACTCAGGGCTTCAAGGGCCTTCTTCCCCACTCAAGGCTGAACACACTCGACCAACGTGAGCCAGGGACCCACTTCCCAAGATGCGATTTTGCTCTGTAAGAGGAGAACAATGGTAGTGGCTGTAGAATGTTCTCCTACACAGAGTTTATTGGGATCATTTAAAAGAAAAAAAAGGCAGATTTCAAGGTCTAGGCTTCAGGGAATTAACACAAGGCCCACAGGGTTTACTTAACATCTCAATCTGAGTTCCCTGGATGGCAGGGGGAAAAGGGAAAGAGGTGGAAACTCAACGTGCTGATCATTTCCTTGGTAGATTGAAAGTAAAGTCTCCACGCTGTTTCCATCTTGCCACATCGCTTTGGCTCGCCCTTGATGTTTTTTAATGGGGAGGAAGGTCAACTTTTTCCACACATCGAGGAGCCCAGCTCATTGGTGGATGCACTTGACTCTTGGAGTCGAGCCCTTCCTCAAATCTGGCCTCTTGCTTAACTGTTCCCTGTTCCCGTCTCAGCCAAAAGGGCACCGGTCCTATTGAAGCCAGAAGTCAGTACCTCATCCCAGAAGCATGAACAGCAGCTCAAGAGACCCAGCGAGCGGTTGAAGCCGCACCCACAGAGACACACAGAAGCCAGCTGCTTTGGTCCATCACCAAAGCTGTGAAGGGGGCCCTTGCAAGCTATCCAACTTGGGCTGGGAAGGTGGCTTAGTGGTAAGAGTGCTCGCCTAGCATGCATGAAGCCCTGGGTTCGAATCCTCAGTACCACATGCACAGAGGGAAAAAAAAGCTGGAACTGGTACTGTGGCTCAAGTGGTAGAGCGCTAGCCTTGAGCACAAAGAAGCTCAGGGACAGCGCCCAGGCCCCGAGTTCAAGTCCCAGGACTGGAAATTTAAAAAAAAAAAAAAAGCTATGCAACTTGACACAAGTTTCCCTTCCCTTCCTTTCCCTGAATGCATGATAGAATTTAAGGGATGGGCGCTGGTGGCTCACGCCTGTCATTCTAGCTCCGCTGGAGGCTGAGATCCGAGGATCATGGCTCGAGGCCAGCCCGGGCAGGAGTCTATGAGACTGTTATTGCTGATGAATTAGCAAAAAAGCTAGAGGTGGACCTGGTGGCTCAAGTGGTAGAGCGGATAGCTTTATGTGCAAAAACTCAGGGACAGCACCCAGGTGCTGAGTTCAATCCCCAATACTGCACATGCACAGGAAAGGGGAGGGGAGGGGAAGGGATGGATGGGGAGAAAGAAATCTTCAAACATTAAATCTCCAGCTCTGTTCGTGAGCACGCAGAAGGTTCTGCTGACAGCACCCCGGCTGGGATAAAACGGGAAGTTTCTCTAACACAACATATATTTAATCCATGGCATTTTCTTCCCCCATGAAATTCAATCAGATATTTTTAAGGGAGTTAACAAGGGCGCTGGGAACGAGCTATGAATACAGGCAGGTATGACAGATGCAGTTCCAACCGTGAAGAGCTGTTCTAGTTCAGGACAATAAATGTGTGGTGTAGGATGGAATGGAAAGGCTGCGTCTGAATTCCAATTCTGTACGTTGTCAAAGGATGTGGGAGAATTGCTTGGGCAATGGCAGGGTGAGCTAAAGACCGATTTTCTCTGGGGTTGGGATGGGGGACTGTTTCTTTGTGTGTGTGTGTGTGTGTGTGTGCAGTGATACAATGCTTACTTCAGGACGTGGTGTTATGCACCACGATCAGAAACCAAATCCCTGCACCTCCTCCCCGCCCACAAACTCCCATCAAGACGTAGGTACTACCATGCTTACCTCTGCCATGCTGGCTGTAGATCCCAAGCCAAGAGGAAAACACCAGATTGATGAAAGGAAAAAATCCCGTCTCTCATTAGCAGGCAGAACGAAGGACTTGCAGGACAGAAATGAAGATTTCAGCGAGGAGGGGAAAAAAAAAAAAAAAAGATTACATTTGTTTCCCTCCCTGCTGATTTGCAATACCACCCAGACACTTCCTGCTAAAACATAAAAGAATGTCATTAACGGGAGAAGATTATTAGCGAGTTCATTCATCTCACGCCCTTTTTTCTTTGTTTGATCTCTTCACACTTTCCATAGTCAACTACAATCCGGCCTCCCCAATTAATTACTGTGTTTGAGTAATTAACACTTCATTCTCATTCACCTCTTTGTACCCTGATGCCCACAGACAAACGTCTGGCATTTCACAAGTGTTCTTTGCAGCTAGATGCTGGTGGCTCACACCTGTCATCCTAGTGATTCAGGAGGCTGAGATCTAGAGGATTGAGGTTCAAAGCCAGCCCCGGCAGGAAAGTCCATGAGACTCTGATCTCCAATGAACCACAAGAAAACTGCAAGCTGTGGCTCAGAGTGATAGAGCATTAGCCTTGAGCAAAAAAATAGGGCTCAGGGACAGTCCCCCGGGCCCTGAGTTCAAGCCCCATGACTGATCAAAAAACTAAAAATAAAAGAATAAGGCCCAGGGCTCACGCCTGTCATCCCAGCGACTCAGGAGGCTGAGATCTGAGGATCAAGGTTCAAAGTCCCAGGACTGGCACAATTGTTTTAAAGCTTTTTTTGTTTTGTTTTGCTCCATAGACATGTTTTCTGTGATTAATTGGAAGTAAGAGTCTCAGCAACATTCCTGTCCAGGCTGGCCTTGAACCTGGATCCTCAGATCTCAGTCTCCTGGGTGCTACCAATCCCAGGCAGGCTTGGTGCTCTTGCTTGGCTTTTTTTCTGCTTAAGTCTACCACTTGAGCCACACCTCCACTTCCGGCTTTTTGGTGGTTAACAGGAGTTCAGAGGCTCCGAGTTTTGGACAGATCTGCTCAGGGCTGGCTTCGAATCTTCATCCTCTGAACTCAGCCTCCGGAGTAGCTAGGATCACAAGCACCCAGTTCAAATTCAGTGCCACTGTAAATCACTGCCTGGGAGTTCCTGCCCCACCAGAGTCTCAACACTCAGAAGTGTGAAGACAGACGATGTAATCTAGAACTTTCCTTGGCTCTCAGGGGCCCAGGAACCATCAAGGGCTTTGCCCAGCTGGAGAAATCTCTGTCAGAACCTTCTGGGATTTTTAGGATAATCACCACCACCCTCTCCATCTCCAGTGTAGCCCAATAGCATACTAGGAGAGAGAGAGAGAGAGAGAAAGAGAGAGAGTCCTTCGCATTCTAGAAGCTTCTAAGGCGGCTTGCTTTTTATAGCCGGATCATTTTTCTTTCCTGTCAGATCTCTCTGAGAAGAATGGAAGTTAATTGATCATCTGAAGGCTCTCTGCCTTTCCTTGTTCTTTTTTTCCCCCCTCCTTCCAGCCAAAGGCAAACTTTGCATCTTTGATGTGTGTGAATTAAAATCTACAGTTGTGCCCACTCACCGAGAAGAGCTGTGTGGAGGGGGAAGAGAGAGGGGAGGGAGAGAGAGAGAGAGAGAGAGTCCCAGAAAACTGTTCTAGCACTTACAGCAGAAAGCAAAGCTAAAGAGCTGGGTAGAGTGAGGGGTAGTGGGTGGAGATCAGAGGAAGAGAGCAAAGATTTCTCTTTCTTCTCTCTCTCTTTTGGGGGCAACTGATCCTACAAGAGGGAAAGCAAAACAGCATCCTTGGAAAAGAGAGGTGTGGCTCAAGTGGTAGAGCACCAGCCTTGACTTTAAAAGAAAAACAGAGCGCAAAGCTCTGGTTTCAAGCCCCAGTACCTAGACACACCCCTGGGGATGGGGGAGGCCATCCTTATGAGGAAGTCATGAATATGTATGAACCTTAATAATGTGCCATGATTAATATTCATGAGGACAGACGAGGCCCACATGGGTGGGAAGACAGCTGGTCATTTAGTGGCTCACGCCGGTCTGAAGTGTGTCTGAGTCTGAGGATCATGGTTCAAAGCCAGCCCGGGCAGGAAAGTCTCTGAGGCTCTGATCTCCAATTCACCAGCAAAAAAAGCAGGAAATGGAGGTGGGACTTGAGCGGTAGAGTGCCAGCTCGGAGTGAGAAAGCTAAGAACAGTTTGCTGGGCCACACCTCCAAATAAGCTCCAACTAGCAACAGGCTGACACAGGTTATATGAATCTCTCGATCTCTCTGTGGTTAAAATATTTAACTATTTTGCTTAAGGTGAGCACTCTACTATGGAGCTACAGCTCTGTTTCTGACTTTTTTTGTGTGTGTGTGGGTCACTGGAGATAAAGAGACTCAGAGATTTTCCCTGTCTCAGCTGGCCTCAAACCATGATCCTCAAATCTCAGCCTCCTGAGCAGCTAGGCTGACAGGTGTGAGCCATAGATACCTGAGTTTGGTTAAAATTTGAAAGAAATTAAAAGTGGAGAGTACTATTCTGATTATGTATTCATAAAAGAACTTCTCTCTGTCTCTGTCTCTCTCAACACACACACACATTTCTACATACATTAATTTCCCATTCCCGTCTCCTTCCATTAGGCAGATAATTTTCTCCGTACACAGAATTTATATACCCACAGTAGTCCTGGTGCTTTATAAAACTTCAATGAGTTTTCTTATCAATTTAATTATTTCAACACCTTCAAGTTAATTAACTTTCTGAGTTGATTTAATTTACAATTAAAAAAAATGGGCTCTTGAGCTCAAGGAAAACGAGTTTTAGATGCCAAAAATATTTTTAAAAAAAAAGTAAAATACATCCTTATTATTGAACTTCAAGTTGTAAAATGACGTATGTGTATTTCCCAATCATCTGGAAGCCGCCTCTGGTCCAGCAACTCTGCTTCACGATTTGAGTATTCCTTTTACTTTAAAAAAGCACAGGTGGGGGCTGGGAAGGTGGCTCAGTGGTAGAGCGCTTGCCTTGCATGCTCGAGGCCCTGGGTTCGATTCCTCAGCACCACATAAGCAAAAAGAAAAAAGCCGGAAGTGGCGCTGTGGCTCAAGTGGTAGAGCGCTAGCCTTGAGCTGAAGAGCTGAGGGACAGTGCCCAGGCCCAGAGTTCAGGCCCCACGACCGGACCCCAAAAAACTAAATAAATAAAATAAAAAAGCACAGGTGAAAAATGCATGCTTTATAGACTTGTATTCTTTTGTCCTGTCTTATCATCATAAGACATTTGATAATCCCACTAAAAGAACTCTTCCGCTGGGTGCTGGTGGCTCACATCTGTCATCCTACCTACTCAGCAGGCTGAGATCTGAGAATCTTGGTTGGAAGCCAGCCTGGGCAGAGAAGTCCTGTGAGATTCTTACCTTCAACGAACCAGCAAAAAGCAGGAAGTAGAGGTGCGGCTCAAGTGGTCGAGCACCAGCATTGAGCGAAACAGCTGAGTACCCGGATTCTTAAGTTCAAGCCCCAGTACTGGCACAGAAAAAGAAATCAAAGAAAGGGAAGGAAAAGAAAAAAAAGGAAAGAAGGGAGGAAGGAAAAGAAGGAAAAATTACTGAGACATTAACAAGAAAATCCTGAGTACATTAGAGAATGAACAAAAACTAAAGACTTCGGAGTTGATACTTGCACAGAGCATACTTTGTGCGTATGTATGTGTTGGTCATGGGGCTTGAACTCAGGGCCTGGGTGCTGTCCCTCAGCTCTTGGGCTCAAGGCTCACACATTTACCACCTTGAGTCACAGCTCCACTTCCTGTGTTTAGGTGGTTCCCTGGAGGTGATAGCCCATGGACTTTCCTGCCCAGGCTGCCTTTGAACTTCGATCCTCAGATCTCAGCCTCCTGAGTAGCTAGGATGACAGGCGTGAGCCGCCAGCGCCCGGCTTCTCTTCTGGGCTTTTGACTCCACAGACAGTCATAAAATACTTGTGTCAGCCATCCCAAAATTCACTCACACGGTTACAAAATGATGTCGACGCTGGTGTTCGTCGGGAAAGGAATGGAGGGTAAGGTTTCTCGGTGGCTTGTGGGGCGCGGGGGCCTCCTTACATCAGAAGCGTGAGGATGACGGCAGGACTTCAAAGTCACTATCAACATATTCTACGGGTGCGGTGAGGTGCACTTGATAGGAAAAATCAGCCCGGTTCGGTTGGAAGAATTGCTTTTAATTTCAGACATTGATAGGGTCATAGATACACAAGGTCCGTATCTAGTTGTCATCCGTGCCCAGCTCCCTACTAAATGAGTCCTTTTATTAAAATAGCATCATTTTCCCACTTTTCCAGTACTGGAGCTTGAACTCGGGGCCTGGGCGCTGCCCCTTAGCTTTTCCAACTCAAGGCTGGTGCTCTACCACTTGAGCCACACCCCCAGCTATGGTTAAAGAGGCACAACTACTTTTCTGTCTGGGCTGGCTTTAAATTGCAATCGGTCAATCTCAGCATCCTGAATAACTAAGATAGAGGTGAGCTACTTGCTTCCTTTCTTATACACCAATTCACGCATCATTTCTACCTTGCACCTTTCATTTTTTCCACCTTGTATTTGTCATTTCCTGTGTTCTGTGACTGATCCTCCAAGACAGATATATATAGATATATATATTCCTCAACCTTTTCCACTGCTATGTAGTATTCCACTGAATGGATAATACCAGTTTTTCCCTTACTCTCCTCACAATAGACTTGGGGGCGTTTCTAGTCCTAATAGTTGTTATAAAGTGTTGTAGCAAACACCTTTTGATTATACCACGCTTCTATTTTAGAACTGTCAGGCTGAAGGATCAAACTCCTAGCTGTGTTAGTTATGAACAGATCTCATCCACCAGATATGGACTTTGTGGTGGGTTTCATGGATTGTCTAACTTGGGACTTTCTCCAGTCTCACTAGTTTGCATTTCTCTTATTAGATATATCCCAAGATGCTTTAGGACCATACGAATTTTCTTTTCTGAGAACTGTCGATTCCTAGCTTGCCTAAGTGCTCCCCAAAGTATAGAAGTCCTTCATCTATTACAGTGATAATGAGCTCACCCCACTTTAATTTTTTTTGTTGGTCATGGGGCTTGAATTCTGGGCCTGGGCGCTGTCCCTGGGCTCTCAAGGCAAGTGCTCTACCACTTGGGCCACAGCATCACTCCTGGTTTTCTGGTGGTTCATTGGAGATGTTTTACAGACTTTCCTGCTCAGGCTGACTTTGGACTGTGATCCTCAGATCTCAGCCTCCTGAGCAGCTAGGATGACAGGCGAGAGCCACCAGCGCCTGGCTTAACGAGTCCTTTTGTGATAAACGTTGGCAATTCTTTTGCCTATATGGCTGGTCTGGGGCTTGAACTCAGGGTCTGGGCTTAGTCCCTGAGCTTCTTTTGCTTAAGGCTACTACTTTTCAAGCACTCTTACCACTTGAGCCACAGCACCACTTGTGGTTTTGGTTTTTGTTTTTCCTCGCTGAGTGGTTTGTTGGGAGGTAAGAATCTCATGGACTTTGCTGCCTGGACTGGCTCTGAACTGCAAGCCTTAGATCTCAGCCTCCTGAGTAGCTAGGATGACAGGCATGAGCCACTGGCACCTGGCTGGTTTGGCCCTTCTAATGTAAAAAATATTTATGAAGGAAGGCATTTAAAAAGTGACCCCTAAATATGATTCTGAAACAAACTCTAAGTGATACGTTTGTTTTGTGTGTGCTGGTAACTTGGGCTTTTACCCAGGCCTGGGTGCTGTCTCTTAGCTTTTTTATTCCAGGTTGGTGCTCTATCAGTGGAGTTAAAGTTCTACTTCTGACTTTTTTCCTAGTTAATTAGACTTAAGAGTCTCACAGACTTTCCTGCTTGGGGTGGCTTCGAACTGTGATCCTCAGATCTCAGCCTCCTGAGTAGCTAGGATGACAGGTATGAACTACTGGTGCCTGGCTATTTCTCTCTCATTTTGTAAAACGGTGCTAACACCCTCATGGCAGATACTCACAAGAGACAGAATGGCTGTGACGTAACTATAAGCAAGTAATAAACGAGTTGATCAGTACAAAAGGAAACACAGCGGTTAACTCATTTTTGGTGTCCTGGCTCACAGTAGCACCATTTTTTTTTTTTTTTTTAATAGTTTAGTGGTAAGAATGAAGCCCTGGTTTCGTTGCCATGTACAAGAGAGTCAGATGTTCATAAAAATACAACAGGACTTTGCTTACTGGAAAGCCAATAGTGGTTCAGATCCGCTTGGAGGAGGAAGTGGTGTTCGCTGCATCCTTGGTCCTGGAAAAGAACAGCATTCATGCGGAGGGAAAAGGGTACAGATGTGTAGTGAAGGCTTCTTAGGACTTGAGTCACGGAAGTATTCGTGGCACTGTCTTAGAAGCACTGAGTTAAGTCACACAAATGTCCCCAGGTGCTATCTAGGTAGCCAGCTTTGAAGATGAAAAACAGAAAAAGTAAAGCTGTGACTGACTCCTTTTTTTAAGTATTGTGGGGCTTGAACTCAGGGCCCTGGGTGCTGTCCCTCAGCTCTTCAGCTCAAGGCGAGCGCTCTACCACTTGAGCCACAGCGCCACTTCCGCCTTAGTGGTGATTCATTGGAGGTAAGAGTCTCATGGAATTTCCCACCTGAGCTGGGTTTGAACCAGGATCCTCAGATCTCTCAGCCTCCTGAGTAGCTAGGATGACAGGCGAGAGCCACCGGCGCCCAGCTTGACTCCTTTGTTTTTAAATCACTCCATTTCAAACCCGAGGTGACGTATTGGAAACAGACACATTTCTACATAAAGCGCACAGGGGCCAGAGTTAACTGAATCCATTATTAGACAGGGTTGAACCAAGCAAAGAAAATAAGAGTGCATCTTTTACAGAATGTATCTGAATAGACCTAGAAATCATTTGGTTAAATTGGCAATATAAATGTAAGCACCCAACTGCCAAAGTTAGGTAGAAATGAGAAAAGTCAGTTGGGCGATTACAATGGTTCAGTACATCAGAAAGGACACACCACCTTTTATTTAAAGCTACTAAGTTTGAAGACTTGTGTATTCCAGGTCGAGGAGGAGAGAAGGAAGCCATTCTTCCGGAAGGCACTAATGGTTTGTGTGTGCAAACGACTCCAGGAGGAAAACGTGTTCAAGGACAGGCAGGGGCGCGGGGCTTGGGTGCCTTCCTCGCTCTCCAGCATGACCGTGGATGACGCTGGAGAGATTTGGTGGGGGGGGGCCACCCACCACCTGCTCGCACAGAGGCTGCCACTGCACCTGCGGCTGCGTGCTCAGTCCACCGTGTTGCAGATCTCCTTCACTTTCTGGTTGAACTCTTCAGGTTGATCTGCATAGACATAATGCCCTGCTCCAAGAATAGCCTGGGTGAGAGAGAGCAGACATGGTCAGCGAGGAAAAGCGTCACTACCACGCAAGATATATGAGCCCCTACAGATACTGGAAAAGCCGGGTGCTGGTGGCTCACGCCTGTCATCCTAGCTACTCAGGAGGCTGAGATCTGAGGATCGAGGTTCAAAGCCAGCCTGGGCAGGGAAGTCTGGGAGACTCTTATCTCCAATAAACCACCAGAAAACCAGAAGTGGAGGTGGTTCAAGTGGCGGCGTGCTAGCTTTGAGTGACCAAGCTCGGGGACAGGGCCCAGGATCTGTGTTCAAGACCTAGTACCCCCACACAGAGCCCCTAAACAAATGGAAAGCGAGACCTGGCGAGACAGCGCAGAAAGTGGGCAACGTCAGGGATGGGGTTCGAGAACTGACTCTGCACCTGTCCCCCTCCTCCCCTCCCTCCCCCCACCTGGCCTTTCCACAGAGAGAGTGCCGAAGGGCCCCTCAGAAAGGGGACAGGATTGGTGTGGGTCAAAGCTGAGCAGGTAGCGCCTGTCTGTAATCCGCGCACTGGGCCCTTGCAGGCCCCGCCCCGCCCCGCCCCCCGAGGGGCGTGCACTCACGATGGTCTCCTTGCAGGCCCCGCCCCGCCCCCGCCCCCCGAGGGGCGTGCACTCACGATGGTCTCCTTGCAGGCCCCGCCCCCGCCCCGCCCCCCGAGGGGCGTGCACTCACGATGTCTCCTTGCAGGCCCCGCCCCGCCCCGCCCCCCGAGGGGCGTGCACTCACGATGTCTCCTTGCAGGCCCCGCCCCCGCCCCCGAGGGCGCGCACTCACGATGGTCTCCTTGCAGGCCCCGCCCCGCCCCGCCCCCCGAGGGCGCGCACTCACGATGGTCTCCTTGCAGGCCCCGCCCCCGCCCCGCCCCCCGCGGGGCGTGCACTCACGATGTCTCCTTGCAGGCCCCGCCCCGCCCCCGAGGGGGCGTGCACTCACTATGGTCTTGCAGGCCCCGCCCCCCCCCGCCCCCCGAGGGGCGTGCACTCACGATGGTCTCCTTGCAGGCCCCGCCCCCGCCCCGCCCCCCGAGGGGCGTGCACTCACAATGGTCTCCTTGCAGGCCCCGCCCCCGAGGGGGCGTGCACTCACGATGGTCTCCTTGCAGGCCCCGCCCCGCCCCGCCCCCCGAGGGGCGTGCACTCACGATGGCCTCCTTGCAGGCCCCGCCCCCGCCCCGCCCCCCGCGGGGCGTGCACTCACGATGGCCTCCTTGCAGGCCCCGCCCCCGCCCCGCCCCCCGCGGGGCGTGCACTCACGATGGTCTCCTTGCAGGCCCCGCCCCCGAGGGGGCGTGCACTCACTATGGTCTCCTTGCAGGCCCCGCCCCCGCCCCGCCCCCCGAGGGGCGTGCACTCACGATGGTCTTCACGTGTGAGTGTGGCCGCAGCGACTGGATGCTGGTGCCCGAGTTGCCGTCGATGCAGGACCGGGCGCCGAAGATGACGGAGACGGGAATGGCGGGGTCCATTTTGCCAATCCGCTGCAGCATCGGCCTCTTGGCCCACCCGTAGGGGATTGTCATGTTCTTGAAAGCACTCTCGCCACTTGAAGGAGAAAAGTACACACTGTGCGTGACTTTGCGGGGGGAGAAGAGTCCAGGTCGCAGCCTGACCTCTTGTCCACACACAACCTCACACCTGTCGTCCTGGCCACTCAGGAAGTAAGAGGTTGGAACTTCAAGGCCTGAGCAGGCAGACAAATCAGTGAGATTCCCCCCATCTTAATAAACGAGCTGCGTGTGGTAGTACGCACCTATAGGCTCAGCTACTGGGAAAGCACAGGGAAGACGGCCGTCCAAGGCCACCCCAGATGCACACAGCGGACCTTACCACGAAAATAACCAGAGCAAAAAAATGGGCCAACCAGGGGCTGGGGAGGTGGCTCAGTGGTAGAGCGCTTGCCTTGCATGCATGAGGCCCTGGGTTCGATTCCTCAGCACCACATAAACAGAGAAAGCTGGAAGTGGCGCTGAGGCTCAGAGCGCTAGCCTTGAGTGAAAAAAAAAAGCTAAGGGACTGTGGTCAGGTCCTGAGTTCAAGTCCCAATACTGGTACATACACATGAACTGCCTGGTGGCTCATGCCTATAATCCTAGCTACTCAGGAGGTGGAGCTGTGAGGATTATGATTCAAAGCCAGCCGTGGCAGGAAAGTCTCCAATGAACCACCAGAAAAGCAGAAGTGGTGCTGTGGCTCAGTGGTAGAGTGCTCGCCTTGAGCAAAAGAGCTCAGGGATGGCGCCCAGGCCCTGAGTTCAAGCCTCGGAACTGGCATCAAAACACACACCCGAGTCACGGCCCCTACCTGGGGGTCTGCACGTTACAGTGGTAGATGTATTCTGTCACAGTGTCATCGTCGAACATCGAAGAGTACTTCCGCTTGAAATCAGGCCTTAAGCGCTGCACCAGACTTAACCCTGTGTAGCAGGAAATAAAACCGCCCTGTTTTCCCTGATAGTTGATAGCAACGCGGCACTAAATGGTGCAGAAAGTTCAGAGCTTGTTCAGGCAGGACTATACCAATATACACATAACGTGCACTGAAGAAAACGCACACACCCTGGAAGCTACTACGGTCTTCAACTCCCCAAGCGACCACTAAAACAAGAAAATATATTCTTTAAATATTTCTAGTGGACAAAGCCTCTCTCTCTCTCTCTCTCTCTCTCTCTCTCTCGGCAGCCTTGCTATAACCCAAGCTGGCATAGAGACCCCCAATCCTCCTGTCTCAGCCTCCCAAGTGCTGGGATTAAAGGCATCCCCCACGCTACCCAGCAAGGTTTTATTTCTTTACTGGCGTCCAGCGATCACAGCACTCCATCAGCAACTTGGTGTGATGCATGTGATTGAGACAGTGCACTGCTTTGATGGTGGCGCCACTTAGGAGAGCCCGGAAGAGGTTGGCACTTTGCACTCTGACCTCTCCCGGAGCTGCGCTATGGGACACTCTCCCCTGCTGATGCTGGCCAGGGCAGTGACCCAGAGCTCCCCAGGCGGGCTGGGATGAGATCACCAGGGCGAGAAGAACATTCCAACACGCTATGGTGCTACCAAGCCACCTGGATTCTCAGACTGGGCAGGTTCTGTGTAGCAAGTGCAGTTCCCATGTGATGTCTCCTTTCAGCTTAAGTCTATTATCTGCTCGTAAGCGAGGGAATCTGTCACCCGGGAAGCGCTCTGCTTGCCCCATGGAAGCACTTACCGAAGGGCCCTGCGATCCTGAGGCCAGCTAAGGGGTTGAAGGGGGTCAGGGCCGCTCCTAAGGCTCGGATCCAAACAGGGATCGGTCTGTCTTGATCGGCCAGGTCTGGTCGCTCGGGAAAACCCCAGGGCTCCACTAAAATGAGGTGACTAACCCTGCGAGGGGAAGAGAACAGATTTAGATCCTTTAGCATAAAGAGCTCGTTTATGTGATATTTCGAATCATTATTAAACATTTCTAAGAATCTATAAGGTAAATGTAGACTCAGGCTCACGGGGTACACATCGCTTGAGAGTCAAGAGATCTTGAGTAGTGTGTAACACAGAGCTTTATTTATAAAAATATCGAACTGTGACCAGGTACTGGGGGCTCACGCCGGTCTTCCTAGCTACTCTGGAGGCTAAGATCTGAGGATCAGGGCTCGAAGCCAGCCTAGGCAGGAAAGTCCATGAGACTCTCATCTCCAATAACTACCCCCCCCCAAAAAAAAAGAAGAAGTGGAGCTGTGGCCCAAGTGGCAGAGCATTCTCCTTGAGCACAAAAGCTCAGGGACGGTGCCTAGGCCCTGAGTTCAGCACACGAGCATGCGTGCACCCATACACAGACACACAGACACACACACAAATCATCTAAATGTTATGTTCGAAAGGAAAACATAACAGCGGGGCAACACAGATCCATGGCCACTCAGAAAAATTCCACCTTCCTGGAAGTAGACATCACAGTTGACTCAAGGTCAATATCACACCCATAAAGGAGTCTTGGATACTCATAATAGTCTGTCACCCGGCTGGCTGGGAAGGTGGCTCAGTGGTAGAGTGCTTGCCTAGCATGCATGAAGCCCTGGGTTTGATTTCTCAATACCACCTGCACAGAAAGAGGCAGGAAGCGGTGTTGTGGCTCAGGTAGTAGAGTGCTAGCCTTGAACCAAAGAAGCTCAGGGATAGTGCCTAGGTGTTCAGTTCAAGCCCCAGAACTAACAAAAAAAAAAAAAAGAGAGAAAAAGAAAAAAATCTATTGCTATGAATCAATCATTCTAAAATCATGAGGATTTAAAGTAGATTCAGATGGACTTTTAAAATAAAACCTTTTGCCGGGAGGCGTTGGCTCACGGCTGTCATCCTAGCTACTCAGGAGGCTGAGATCTGAGGATCATGGTTCAGAGCCAGCCTAGCAGGAAAGGCAGTGAGACTCTTTATCCCAGAAAACCAGAAGAGGTGCTGTGGCTCAAGTGGTAGAGTGCTTGCCTTGAACTGTAGAGCTCAAGGACAGAGCCTAGGTCTAGAGTTCAAGCCCCAAGACCCACTAAATAAATAAATAAACCTTTTCACAAACATGAGACTAATGTAGCATGGGCTGTACAAGACTAATAAATCCTTTAGCTTGGGGAAAATGGAATTTGGTGAGATACAGCATATCTATCTACCCTACTTTTTTTCTGGTCAGTTATGGGGCTTGAACTCAGGTTCTAGGTGCTGTCCCTGAGCTCTTTTTGTTCAAGGCTAGCACTCTACCACTTTGAGCCACTTCTGGTTTTTCTGGTGGTTCAATGGAGATAAGGCGTCTCATGGATTTTCCTGCCGTTGGCTGGCTTTGAACCGTGATCCTCAGATCTCAGCCTCCTGAGTAGCTGGGATGACAGGCGGGAGCACCAGTGCCCGGCTTCTACCCTACTTTTGCCATCATGAACTATTAACATCACCATCGACTCATCCTCTCCCAAATTTATCAACCAACCAGATGTATTCCAACCTCATAGATAATTGTCCCCTATCATTAAGGGCTTTAATTCCAATGTCATATTCAATTATCTCATTGTTACTCATAGCTTTAATTCTTCCATGAAATTTGTTCCTGATAAAGAAAAAAACAAACCTAATGACTCAGGAGGCTGAGATCTGAGGATTGTGGTTCGAGAAAAGTCTGTGAGACTCTTAGCTCCAATGAATCACCAAAAAGCCAGAAGTGGAGCTGTGGCTCAAGGGGTAGAGCACTCCCCTTGAGAGTGGCCATGTGCTGAGTTCAAGTCTCCATCCCAGCACACACACACACACACACACACACACAGAAAATAGCATAAGCAACATCAAGGTAGAGGTTAAGCTTCATTTTTACCTATGATCCCTCGAGATTTCACAGCACTGAGACCTGTGGATGGGAGCTGGGAATCTGTGCCAAGCACCCAGGCCAGCTTTTTACCTTTCCTTGAAAGAACTGGGAAGCTCACTTGCTATGAGGAGTTGCCTGGGCTTAATGTGCTTGTGCCCTATTATTATTCCCCAAACCTAATATTCCTAGGATAATAATATGTCAGAGGCCACTGTAATGGGATTGTGAAGTCAGGAATTCAGGGTTAGGAATGAGTCTACTAAGGGAGCACGCGTGAGTCAACCTCTCAGAAACTGTACAGATTTAAACTACAGGGAAAACAAGAAAACCGGCAGAACAGGACCTAGGGAGCAGCCCGTGAGTTTTGAAACACAGACAGGCCTATTTCTTTCTCCAATCAGTCCTGCGAGTCTGCCTTTTGTGCTGTAAGGCTAGCTCTCCACCACTTACAGCCACAGTGCCACGTCCGGCTTTGTAGCAGTTAATTGGAGATCAAGAGTCTCATGGACTTTGCTGCCCAGGCTGGCTTTGAACCATGATGCACAGATCTCAGCCTTCTGAGTAGCTAGGATGATGGATGTGAGCCACTGAGGCCTGGCTCCCGAGCTCCAGCTTTTAAAGGAAAGGCTGAGATAGGAAACTTCACTGTCTACACGATGGCTGGACAAAAGAACCGTCAGTCTCAGAAACCAAATGTCCCAGGAGATCCATAGGACTTTGTTACCCAACAAGGAAAGGAATGAGGAAGAATGAAGGGAAAGAACTCGGTGTACAAGGAAGGTGCTCTGCAGATGAATGGACCCCGGATAGCTCCTGGTGGCTGTTCCAAACACCCGGGGGGTGGGGGAAGAGCTTTTCCTCTCCACGGGAGCAAGTGAGGTGAAGCCACAGGGCAAACTCTTCAAGATGGAAGTAGCTGAACACTTTGGTTGGTGAAGACTTACTACAACCTCCTCCATTATAACTTGGTCCTCACTTTCTTTGGGGGTTGTTTGATCTTTTTTTGGGGGGGGGAGGGAGAGGGCTGCATGAGGACAGGGCTTCTGCTATGTATCCCAAGCTATGTACCTCAGGCTGGCCTCAAACTGGAGATTCTCCTGCTTTTTGCCTCCCCAATGCTGAGATTACAGGCATGCACCGCCCAGCTTGCTAAACACTTCCTAAGTTAAAAAGTTAAAAAGTTCTATGATCTGCTTCTTCTTCTTCTCCCTTTGGAACAGATACCTGTAAAACACAGTCTTTGTAAGGGGAGGAAAATTAGAGGGAAAGGCTGGGCACACGGAAGAAAGTGGGGGGGGGGGGGGGTAATCCTAGATCTTACTGCTGACTTACTTTATCCTTAACGCAGAAAGTTTTACAGAATGGAAACCCAAGATAGCTCCCACAGCTAGTGGCCCTGCTGTGTAACCCTGCAAAACACCTGCTGGATGAACAGATGAAGGACATGAAGTCTAGAAGACTTCCTTTAATTAAGAAATGATACCATCAGTGGTTTAAAAAAAAAAAAAAGGTAGCTGCGACTTAAAAACTATGCTAAAACTTAAGAGCACGAATGTGATCCAGCTGTCTCTTCAGAGATCTTTTAGAAGAATTCAAACAAAATGGCCCCGCAATACGAAGTTTGCTCAACAGAAACTAAACACCATCAGTCTGACTTGTGGAGGCCAGCTCAGGCAGGGTGTAAAGTTTGTGACATGTGCATCTCCACAACCACCACCACAAAAAGCTGGACATGGTGATTTCACGCCTGTCTTATTAACTAAAATGGGAAGCCATACATAAGAGGGTTACAGTCCAGGCTGGGGGGGGGGGGGGTAGAAGGGGGGGGGCAGCAAGACTCTATCTGATAAATAACCACAGCAAATAGCACTAGAGGCCTATAGCTCAGTGATAGAGGGCCTGCCGAGCAAGCATGGAGGCCCTGAGGTCAAACCCCAGTACAGCCAAACATAAATAAATAAAGTGTTACACAGTCGGGACTAGAGGCTTGGGAGGAAAAAAAGAAAATAATAGAAATTTCAAAAGGAAAAAGGACATAGGCCTGACTCCCTAACAGAGTCTGTAGAGTACAATGATTTGGCAGCAACCAAAGGAACTTAAACATCCTGATGAGCGTCAGCATGCTCATATCCATGTATTTAGTGCTGATACTTAGTGGTTCTAGGCTCTGACACAGTGTGTAAGTTTAGTGTTTGGCATTGAATCCATTCAAATGTAGGCCGTCCAATGAAATCCAAACGCTGGCCTGTTACTGTTGTCCTTCATAGATTGTAAAGGTCTGGATTCCTGAAGGTACCCCCTGCATCCCATTTCCTTACTCCATTTGCAGCAATGACTGCAAGTGGAAATTCCCCCAACTGATTTCATCAGTAGGTAGCTATGAAGGGTTAGGACCCCAGGATGATGTGGAGGGGTCATATCCAGGGTCTAACCCGCCGAGTCCCAGGTCCTGTCTCTAAAGATAACCTGAAGACATGATACATACAGCCATAATACATGCCCGATGCCAAGCTCATGCCCACAAACATCTGTCATCTTCCCCTCTTCCTTCTCCTCCTCTCCCTACAAATAGTGTTTGTCACTAAGACGAGGGTAAGCTACGACGAGAAAAATCCTAACATGCCCACGAGGAGGAGAAAATACAGGGTTTTCTCTTGAAGAGTTCTCACTTGACAAGACTATTAGACAAAAAGCAGGTATGAAAGCTGAAGTTTAGATGGTGATCCTGTGGAGAAGAGGTTGTGATGGACAACACCAAACACAACTTCTAGTACATAAAGCTACTGTATCACACAGCACGTTGTAAAATCTGTGACTGGAGTCATGCCACGGGGTGGGACCAAGCCAGGAACTCTGAAAGTGGCCACTCATCTCAAGAGGACGCAATGTCAACGCCCACCCTAGATTCCAGAATGAGTCCAGCGGTAAACACACTGATAGTGGAAAATGCGGATGTTCATTCTTTGCTTTCCACAATACGACCAAAAACACAGGAGAATTTTCTCAGCACTCCGATGTGCTGGCACTTGACAAATGAGGTCAAGAAAGGAACCAATTCGAGCCAGGCGCCGGTGGCTCACGCCTGTCATCCTAGCTACTCAGTAGGCTGAGATCTGAGGATCACGGTTCAAAGCCAGCCCGGGCAGGAAACTCTGTGAAACTCCAATAAACCATTAGGAATCTCCAATAAACCATTAGGAAACCGGAAGTGGCGCTGTGGTTCAAGTGGTAGAGCACTCGCCTTGAGCTGAAGAGCTGAGGGACAGCGCCCAGGCCCAGAGTTCAGGCCCCACGACCGACAAAAAAAGGAAGTAAGTCACAACAGATTCTAAGGTCAACAGTCTAATCTGAGGTGTGCAAACTGTTCTGTAATGAGCAGGACACCAGTGGCTCACACCTGTCATCCTAGCTGCTTAGGAGGCTGAGATCTGAGGATCAAGGTTCAAAGGCAGGAAAGTCCGAGAGTCTCTTATTCTCCAATAAACTGCTCAAAAAAAGAAATGGAGCTGTGGCTCAAGTAGAAGAGCACTAGGTCTTGAGCACAAAAGCTTAGGGACAGTGCCCAGGTCATGAGTTCAAGCCCCAGGACTGGTGTACACACACACACACACACACACACACACACACACACAATTATTCCATGCAAAGAAAGGTTAAGGAAGCAGACAGTTAACAAACCACAAAAAGGGTACACTACGAAAACACCTAAAGTTTAGAGATTTGTTTTACAGGACAGAGATTGCTCTTGTGTCGAGAGCTTCTCACTTCTAACCAGGTGCTTCCCAGTCCAGCTTCCTATAACATAGAAAAAGTTCAGGAACAGCGTGCTGGATGCATAGGCCGAAAACTAGTAAGAACAGTAATCACCATAATCATAGTAACACGGTAATACCACAATAATCTTTCCTTGTGGCTCTAAATTATATACATTAAATGCTAACCCGTTCTAAGTGACAGATCTTTTTCAAGCTTTTCCACCTGTATCACTGCATTAGCTATCAGGTTGACTGGGAGGGCTACTTTGGTTTACTGGGTAGTATACTAAGAGAATGGTTATCTCAGAATCACTGAATATGGAGCTCACGGACGAGTCCTCGGAGACCCTCTATAGCCCCGCCATGCCACCCCCACATACCTTGATGGGTACTTCAGTGCATACGCAGCAGCCAAGAACCCCCCCAGGTTGTGCCCAAGCACGATCATTCTGTCCAATCCCAAGGCGTGCCTCCACTCTTCAATGGATTCCACGAACTGATTCTCCACCTCTTCTGCATCACTGTCAAACCTGGGCCTGCTGCTTCGCCCGAAGCCCAACAGGTCGAAAGCGTACACAGGCCTGTCGGTGCAAAGATCTTCGAAATTCAGGGCCCAGAGTCCGAGACCTCCTCCGAAACCATGCAGGAGGACCAGAGGAGTCTTTGAAATACTATGAGAGAACTTCAGTGTCCATACTCGATTTCCATTCGATATGCGAACAAATTCCTTTTTGTAGGTGCAGGGGACGCCTGATGAAAACAGAGGAAAGAGGTTCGAAGTCAGTGTCACCCCTTCTGAGCAGAGGATTTCTTCGTGGAGCAACCGATGGTGGGTATTCTAGAAACCAGTCATAGGACTTGAGCTCTTATTATGGCAGTCCTAAAAACATGTGTGTGTCTGTTATACAGCGAGCTAGATGGCCACGCTTAGTATCTATGTGCAAACACGTACCTTAGCTAAGCCTCAAGTACCAGAATATGTGGCAACGTCATTATTACCTCCTCCTGTCTTTCCATGCTATCGATCTGTCACTGACCCTGCACTGCAGACAGTAACAAAAGAATAGCACCCTGATTTTGTAGATGAAGCACTGAAGACTAGAAGTCAGACGTGGAGCAAGAATGGGTTTAGGGAAGGTTCCATGGTACCCCCAGTAAACACAGGACCAAAAATCTCAAGTCATTTCAAGGCTTAGTAGCTAAAGAGGGGCTATATAGGATGGTAGGAACTCCCCAGCAGGAGATGCACATCACCTGAGTTCAAGTTCAACAATGGTCTACAAAATGCAAATGATCACCATTTTGTAAAACTAATAACTTCTTTTCTAGTTTAGTTATTTATTATTTAGTGCTCGTCCTGGGGCTTGAACTCAGGGCCTGGCTGCTGACACTGAGCTCTTTTGCTCAAGGCTGGTACCCTACACCACTTGAGCCACAGCTCCATTTCTGCCTTTTTTGGGGGGAGGGGGTGGGTGAGAAGAATCTCATGGTCTTTCCAGTCTGGGCTGGCTTTGAACTGTGATCCTTAGATCTCAGCCTCCTGAGCAGCTAGGATGACAGGCATGAGCCAGTGGCACCTGACTACTTCTTATTTACTTGTTAAATTAAGTCTTCCTTTTATTAAGTAGTTGTACAAAGGGGTTTCACTTCAACATGGCAGTTTATGAGGACAATGCGTCATGATCACCCCTTTAAAAAAGCAAAAACAGAAAAACCTTAGGTTGCATGGCATCTGACTTAATTTGATCAATGAAAAGTTACACTTTAGCTCTATCTAGCCTTAAATATTCCCGAGTACTGAGCTGCAGTGGATAAAACCTGCACTAGCCGGATGTTTCTGCCTATGAATCAAAGAATCTCAAGTTCTGAGTCACCCAGGAACAGCATTCATTCACACCATTGCTAGATCATGATCCCAACAGAGCAGAAACGTAGCCGGTTAGGAGAGAGGAGAACTTAGTATTAAGCCAAGCTGTTCAGCAGTCTGCACACAGGGAACTGAGCATTTCTTCCCACAAGGAAGATCTGTATCTATTTCAGAGCTCACTCCTCTATATTGGTCACCTGGTATGAGAGCAGGGACCAACTCTTGCTCTGCCACTCTAGGACCTTAGTCGGGAAGCTGTGTATGTTATATGCATGTACTGAGCACTAGTACCTTTTTCTCACCCTCCTGACCATACGGTTTTCACTGGGGTAAACCACTATGGCAACTTTGGCACTTTTGTAGAGAATAAGGTTATTCAAGTTTATGGAACAAGTTGAAATGCATTTTCAAGTTAAAAATCCTTGTAAGTGGGCTACTTATTCCCTCCTAAGGAATATATTGTAATTTATCTGTCTGGTCATTTCCTGGGGCTTGAACTCAGGGCCTGGGCACTGTCCCTGAGCTTCTTTTGCTCCAGGTTAACACTCTACCACTTGAGCCACAGCACCACTTCTGGCTTTTTCTGTGTATGTGGTACTGAGGAATGGAACCCAGGACTTCATGGATGCTAGGCGAGCACTCTACCACTGAGCCACCTTCCCAGCCCTGGTCTCTTCCTCTTAAGCTACCAAGTGCATGAAGAAGAACGTTCATTCATGGTAAAGAAGAGGAGTAGCAGACAAGAGCAAATGCCTGCACAGACATCCACACAGCCATGTCCGTGAACCACCCTACGGAGTCCATTCCTTTCAACTGGATCGGCAGAACGAAAGTGTTAAAAACAACAACGTCCTGACCCCAGTTTGGATACATTTCAGTTCTCATCAGAAACAAAAATGAAGGCTCCCACGCAGAATAAAAGAAACCTAGCATGGGAGCACTGGAGGAATTCGAAGGCCTGTCCTACCTTCATCCTAAGGTAAGGGATGGGAAGCTGAGCAAAGTGACTTGGCCAACATCCTGTTAGACCTGTGGGCAGATCTAGGCCTGATTCCAGTCCAGCATACTTTCTACAACCCAAACACTCTAAAATAGCAGCTGGGCGCTGGTGGCTCACACCTGTCATCCTAGCTACTCAGAAGGCTGAGATCTGAGGACTGTGGTTTAAAGCCAGCCCAGGCAGAAAATCTCTCCAATTAACCAGTGAAAAACAGGAAGTGGTGCTGTGGCTCAAAGTGGTAGAGCACTAGTCTTGAATAAAAAGAGCTCAGGGACAGCACCGAGGCCCTGAGTTCAAGACCTACAACTGACCAAAATAAAACGAATAAATAAATAAAATAATACCACTCTATTTGTCTTTTTGCACTCTTTTTCTGATGGGTGAACAGTGTTCCAGGTCACATGACACAAAAGTCCCCAATAGACCGGGTGCAGAAGTAGATATAAGGACCCTCTGCCTTTTATTACACCAGACATCAAAGCGATTTGCACATATAGAAATAATGTTACTCTTTCCCTGATACTTTGGGAAGTAGTCATCTTTGAAGACGTATTTCTTGTAACCTCTAGTGGGGTTGACTGACACACTTTTTCAGCTAAATTCACACATGAACCCAGTTTTCCATTATGCAGTGTTCATTAATAATGGGATTAAGTATCCATAGCTACAACCTAGACAACAAAGCTTCTTGGAGTTGGGGTGGGGGGTAGGAGAGCTTACTTATTCAAGAGTTTAACAGGGATATCAGAGCCCTGGGGGCAAAGGAGAGAAGTTTCTTCTGTGGACTTTTTATTTTGCTAACACATCACGGACTTATCTCCAGCGGGAAGGCAATGTCTATTTATCGAGCGATTTTTAGTTAACAGGTCAGGTGAATGTACAAGAAGAAAACCTTACATTTTAACATTTTCTCTTCGGCTTCTTTAAGGTGTGTCGACGATGTAGGACACCAGGTGGGAAGCCAACCCGTTAGCCATCCTGACCTACAGTGCCAAAAACAAAAGGCAAAAAAAGAAGTGAGTTTTGCCCTTCGCTCAGCTTCAGGCTATGACATGATGGAGCAGAAAAGCAGCAGAGACTCAGGCTGGGAAGGTGGCTCAGTGGTAGAGTGCTTACCTTGCATGCATGAGGCCCTGGGTTCGATTCCTCAGCGCCACATAAGCAGAAAAAGCCAGAAGTGGCACTGTGGCTCAAGTGGTAGAGTGCTCGTCTTGAGCTGAAGAGCTGAGGGACAGCGCCCAGGCCAAGTTCAGGCCCCACGACCAATGAAAAGCAAAGCACAGCAAAGCAGCAGAGGCAAGCCAGAGTCTGGGGGACACCAGCTGAGCATGGCCAAAGTCACTCAAGACGCAAAGCATTGTGGTATGTTCAACCTCAGCCTGACTGCAAAATCCCTTCTTATCTTCATGGGTGCTCAGACTCCAAATAATGAAGGAGAGGTTGAATTGAAGCAGAATAAATACGAATAGTTAATAATAGAAACTCAAGGTATTTCCACCCAGTGCAAAACAGCCTCTTTATCAGGTAGCAGTGGAAAAGGTGAAAGGTTCATTTGAAGGAGAGGCTCACAGGGAGAAATGACAGGTATGAAGGGTGGCTGTTGACAGAGAGCTATTATTAAAAGTCTGACTTTTACAAGAAAAATCCTTGCCAGGAGCTAGTGGCTCATGCCTGTAATCCTAGCTACTCAGAAGGCTGAGATCTGAAGATAAAAGTTCAAAGCCAGCCTGGGCAGGAACATCTATGAGACTCTTAACTTCCAATTAACTACCAAAAAGCCAGATGTGGACCTGGCTCAAGTGGTTGAGTGCCAATCTTGAGAGAGAAAAAACTTGGGGACAGTGCCAGGACCTTGAGTTCAAGCCCCAGTATTGGCACACACATGCGTATACACACACACACACACACACACACACACACACAAAACCTCAAAATCAAAAACAAACAACATACTTCTAAGAGAAATGTGAAGAGCTGTTCTAGAACAAATTAGACAGAGAATCAAAATAATCAAAATAGGTTTGCGTTCCAGCAAACCATATGTGAAAAAAAAAATGATGGTGACATCTGTTAAAAACAACAACAACAAAAAAAAAAACAGAAATAGTCAGGTGCTGGTGGCTCACGCCTGTCATCCTAGCTACTCAGGAGGCTGAGATCTGAAGATCAAGGTTCAGAGTCAGCCCAAGCAGGAAAGTCTATGAGACTCTTAATCTCCAATGAATCCCCAGAAAACCAGAAGTGGTGCTGTGGCTCCAAGTGGTAGAGTGCTAGCCTTGAGCGGAAAGGCTCAGGGATAGCGCCCAGGCCCTGAGTTTGAGCCCCAGAACCAACAACAGCAAAAAAACAAACAAACATAGACATTGAGAAACAAAGAGGCAACAGGCAGGCAAGATGCGAGGTTATGAATTACACACACAGCCAGGGAAAGAGCATTTGTCAACTCCTGGCCCGGCAGAAACAGAAAACCTTAACCGCCATCTGAAAGTTGGCGGGGACTGGGCACAGGGTGGTATTATTTAAAGTGAGAACTTCCCGTGAACGAGAAATGAATTGGAAAAGGAAACAGGACCAAAAACCACAGATTCCACACAAGAACGCTGGGCCTGAACCAAAGCGTTGGCAGGAAGGATAGAGAGAGACAAGATCTAGCCGAGGAGTTTAAAAACAAAACGGGCTACTGGCCGCCGGTGCCTCTCCTGCCTGCCATCCTAGCTACTCAGGAGGCTGAGATCTGAGGATCGTGGTTCAAAGCCAGCCTAAGCAGGAAAGTCCATGAGACTCTGATCGCCAATGAACCAACACAAAAACCAGAAGTGGTATTTTGGCTCAAAGTGGCAGAGCACTAGTCTTGAGCACAAAGAGGCTCAGGGACAATGCCCAAGGCCCTGAGTTCAAGCCCCAGGGACCAGCAATAAAAGAATTAAAGTACAACAGGTTCTTTTTTGCTGTTGTTGCTGGTCGTGGGGGGCTTGAACTCTGGGCCTGGGTGCTGTCCTGAGCTCAGCTCTTCAGCTCAAGGCCAGCGTTCTATCACTTGAACCACAATGTCACTTCCAGTTTTCTGGTGTTTCATTGGAGAGAAGAATCTCATGGACTTTCATGCCCAGGCTGGCTTTGAATCGTGATCCTCAGATGTCAGCATGCTGAATAGCTAAGGATTAAAGGCTTACACCAGGTTCTTTAACAGGGATGGTATAGGCAAGGGCCTGAACCCCCAAAATATAACAACAAAAAGAACCAACACTGAGACAAAGAGATGGTTTTGGAAAGGCTAACCAATAGTACGAGCAATCAAGGAAGGTGATCAGAATTACCAATAATCTAATACCTACAGTTTCTTATTTCTTTGTTTTTGTTTTTCTTGAGGCAGCAGGGTCTGGCTACAATGGCTAAGCTGGCCCTGAACTCAAGATTCTCCCGGTTCGGATTCTCTCTCCTTAGGGCTGGGGTTATAGGAGTGTGCCACTATGCCCGATTTGTAGACAGCATTTTGTTTCCTAGTCAACTTTCGTCTTGTCTCAAGTCTTTCAACAAAAGAACTTCCTAGGATATTTAGACCATTTGTGTGTCTACATACACCTGCTCACAGAATAGGACTCTAAGCAGATGCTCTGGTCAAAGCCAGGAGGTTAGGTTATAGACACAGTATGTGAAGCAAAGGTCACCTACAGACATCAGTGTTTTCTCTATGTTTTAAAAAAGCAAAATAATAGCATTTGCCACACGTTTCGCGTACCTTATTATTAGATACAGTCACATTAGTCCACTTGTAAGTGTTAACAACTCTGGAAAAAGTTGCTGAGACTTTAGCAACTGAGTTTTCAATTTACTCCAGAACTTTCCATTGATTTTTTAAAAAATTAAGTTTTAAATTACTTTTTAAATACTGCCAGAGTCCAGCAGGGATGACCCTGGTCCTCTCTCCCTGTTGGCCTCCCCATTTAAAAAAAAAAAAAAAGTGGTTTGGAGACAGGAGTTCTCTTTCTGTTGTCGTGATTGCTTTGTGTAAGTCAACTGTCCTGTAACTGGAGCTCCTGTGATACTCTAGAATCATCTAATAGCAGCAGGAAATGACTTATAACTCAGTCGTTTTGTTTTCCTAAGGCAAATGCCCCTCAATGCCTAGTGATTTGTGAGACAGAGATCAGTACCAAAAAAAAAAAAATGGTGAACGTGAAATGAACCATCATCTACTATTACTCTAAATGACATCACAAGACGAGCTGGAGCACAGAATAGAACAATGCCATTTTTGCATGGGTGTTTTAAACAACAACAAACAAAACACCTCACATCCAGGCTGTGTGCTGGTGGTCAGGCTGGTCGACCTAGCGATTCACGAGGCTGAGATCTGAGATGGACAGGGAGACTCTTATCTCCAATTATCTACCAAAAAGGCCACAGGTTTGGAACAGTGGCTCCAAAGTGGTAGAGCACCAGCCTAGAGCAAACTAGCTCAGAGACAGTGGCCCAGGCCCTGTTTTCAAGCCCCAGGATTGGTACAAGACCGAAAACAAAACCAACAAAACCCCTCATTATGTCCAAAAACTAATTCAGACTCTGAATTACCAACTGTGTGTGGCTACTAGAATTTAAGAAGTTACATACAAGCCTATTGTGTAGGAATTACCCACCTACCTCCACTGAGTTACTATTCACAATGCCACTCCTTTCATGGTCTGTCTATGGATTTCGCCTCCTAATGACCCGTTTAGAAGTTCAGTAATTGCATTAAAAACAAGAGCTCTTCAGCCACAAGAGGCACCAACTCCCTTCATGCTTTCATAGTAGCCTTTTCAATAAAGTGGACAGGTTTTAGTTTCCCTTTGTATCGGTCCTAGGGCCTGAACTCAGGGCCTGGGTGCTGTCCCTGAGCTTTTTCGCTCAAGGCTAGCGCTCTAAAGTGGACCATTTTTGTAAGTGAGATTCCCCCTCCCCCCCCCAAGCATAAACTGAAAACTTCTACTTAATAAAGCATAGTGAAATACCTCATTTTCATCCTTAATGAAAGCTGCAAAGATAGCACTTTTTCCCCTAAGTTCTAACTATGTCTTGTTTTTGTCCAGGCTTACTGTGGCTAGATAGAAAATGTTCTATAGAAACTGTCTTCTACTTTTACTTCTATTGGACAGACACTCTATAGAACTTAAGATGGAGACATATCTTATATATATGTATGTATACGTATATATATATATATATATATATATCCATCTACACCCATCTGAAATTCTCTCTCTCTGTATATATATATATATACGTATATTAACATACACCCCCATCTTCAACACTTTTTACTTTCTAGAAGTATTCCTTATGTAATTGGCTCAAAGGAACACGTCTAGAAAATGAAAAGTAAGGAGACACCTCTAGAAAGTGAAAGATGTTTCAAAAAGCCAGTTACGTAATGCCTCCAAGGCACACTTCTAGAAAGTGAAAAGCAAGAGTCTGACAGTCTAAGACTGACCTATCCACTCCGACTTCTTGTCTTTAAAAGAGACCCTCTGCCCCTTCTTACCCAGCCCATCTCTGCCAGACACCATTATTACCCAGCATTCCCTAGGCCTGACATGTAGGCTACTGGAACTAAGATGGAAGCCAGCCAACCATGTGTGCAGACAGCATAGAGTAAAAGGTCCCCAGGCCAGGCTGCAAACCATTAAACTAGATACAGGGCTTTGGCCTATAAACAGGAAAGCAAAACCTCTTATATTTAAGCAGACAATCAGCAAGTAACACCATCTATCACTGATATCCTGACTTCAGAAGACCAACAGGTATCCATCACTATATAAAGAAGAAGCCATTTGCCCACAGGGACTGTCACTTCCCCAAAGTAAATAGCTACAATACCAGGAAGCATTGTTTGCTGGCAGGTGTGTACCAAAATGTTTTCTAAGAGGCATTAATCTCATTAGCAAGGCAGAAGATTCCGGTCCTAAGGCAAATAGTGGAAAAGCAGAAGGAGTTTCAATCTATAACCAGGTTGTTTTTATTTTTTGTTTTGTTCTTTGTTTTGTTTTGCCAGCCCTGGGGCTTGAACTCAGGGCCTGGGTGCTGTCTGTGAACTTCTTTGGCTCAAGGCTAGCACTCTACCGTTGAGCCACAGTGCCACTTCTGGCTTTTTCTGTGTTTGTAGTACTGAGGAATCGAACCCAGGGCTTCATGCATGCTAGGCAAGCACTCTACCACTAAGCCACCTTCCCAGGCCGGTTAAGTAGTTTTAAAAGACTAATATAGAAGCTGGTAATTCTAAGAAAAACCAAGTAAGATGTGCTTCACATGTTCATAGAGTATATTTATTTAAAGATCTCATGTTAAGTATCCTGTTAGATATCAATGTTTGCCCTGAACTTTCGAATTTTTGTTTTTTGAATATAGTTAACATTCTCCTTGTCCCCCAGGCCACGAGCCTGAAAGGTTCCTGGTAATTCCTGTTTTGTTCTCAGAGACATCTGACTATCTATAGTATTACTAAACCTGAATTACACAATCTAGAAATATTGTGAAACCGTGAAAGAGGTTTCAAAGGATTCTGAGGAAAATATACACCAAGTCTGGCCAATTTCCACACACTCTTGGCCGCTTAAAATAACATTTTCTAATTAGGTTATAAGTAAAGATGATTTCAGTAGATTACAGTTTTGTTTAAAATTGCCTCCATTCCAGGAAGGAGAAGAATGGGAATAAGATGGAGGGAGGGGAAGTTGTTCAAAGTTCACTGTGGGTATATACGGAAATATCACACACACAAAAAAACCCTCTCCTATTCCTAAATGTATGCTACTTCCAAAATAAAATAAGTTAGTTGCCATTCCTGGTATGATCAAGAGGAAAAAAAATGTGTATTATTACTCTCTCTCTAAACAAAGCATAGATTTTTCTCTTAGTTTTAAGAGGCATGACTTTTTGATTTTCATTGCAAATCTTCAAATTAAGAGATGTGAAAAAAAATATGTATCTCTGACATAATTCCTCCACTAATGAAGAATGGAAACTTCCAACATCCAAAATTGTAACCTAAATTAAAGACATTCTTTCTTGGGACCTGAATTCTTAAATCCTGTTCTTGGAAAAGTGTGTGTGTGTGTGGGGGGGGGGGGAATAAAGAACATGCATCCTGCAGCCACAACTAAAGTGAACAATAGACCAGTTTATTTGGGCTAAGTAAGTGATTCAGGTTATTATGATCACTAGATTAAGGACAAAGCAGACATTCTAATATATCTGAACACATTAATAACTAGTTCAAGTGGGAGAGTCCTTACCAGCAAGCCCAATGCCCTAGATTCAACCTCAGTACAAGGAAGACGAAAGAAAGGAAAGAAATAGAGAGGAGCAGAGAGAGAAAGAGAGAGAGAGAAATGGAGGGAGGGTGCGAGGGAGGGAGAAAGACAAAGAATTCTTAAAATAATACTAGATCTTAAATTGAATAGTTAATTTTTTAGAAACTCATCTCTAGGCATGATTTTTGTGTGCTTAAATCCAGGGCACTTTACCACCTCTAGGTTTTTTTGTTTGTTGTTTTTTTTGCCAGGTAAGAGTCTCACAGGCTTTCCTCCTCCAGTAAGCTTCAAACCCCAATCCTCAGATCTCAGCCTCATGAGTAGCTAGGATTATAAGTGCGAGTCATCAGAACGGGGCTACACATGATTTACAAGAAAGAAGTCACTCACAATCGGGATTGGGAAATGGCAGAATCATGAGGTGAGACTAAACACCTAACAATTAGTCAAGGCTTTAAAAAAAAAAACAACAACAGTGTAAGGTTTCAGACTAGCTATTAGAAGTCTTACGGGTCAAATCTTTAAAGACTTGTTCAGAGACATCTATAATTCGGAAAGATGATTATCCAGTGGGCTTTAAAAAAATTATTATTTGTTAAGAAGGCCCTTGGAACTTTACCATCTTTGGTTCACACATTCTTCCTTCGTCACAGAACTGAAATCCGCACTCTCTGCTCTGTGATTGGCATTTTGGAAAGCAGGCAGAACAGTGAGGCGTGAGGAGGTTTATCTAAGGTCATGAAATAGAAGGCTATTCCCAACCTCCCGGTGTAACTTAAGTTCAGAGTTCTAAGTATTGTCCTGTTCAAATTTAAACTTTTCTGGCTGTCTTAGGATGAGATAAAAAAAATAATCTAAGTCGCATAGCTGAAAAATACATAACCACCTACTGAGTTTTTGATCTTGATGTTTGTTGGGATAATTTACCATAATTGAAGTATTTAAGAAAATAGGATCAAAGCTTTACTATTTGTTAAATCCCTTCAAGGTTCTACCAGTCATTTGAGTCAGACAAAAAGCTTTGTCTTCGCTGGGCACAGGTGGCTCACGCCTGTCATCCTAGCTATTCAGGAGGCTAAGATCTGAGGATTGCTGTTCGAAGCCAGTCTGGGCAGGAAAGACTGTGAGACTCTTAGCTTCTGTGCCTCAAAGGGATAGAGGATTAGACTTGACCAAAAAAAAATGTTTAGGGACAGTGCTCAGGCCCTGAGTTCAAGTCCCCACAACTGACAACAAAACCAAACCAACGAAAACAACTTTGTCTGGCAGAATACATATATAAATAGCTATATTAGTAAATACTAATGAAAGGCCATAAAGGAAGTTTAAGGCTGGGTGTGTTAGGAAACACTTGGAATCCCAGCACTTGGGAGGTAAAAGAACTGGTCAGGGAAACCTTGTTCTCAGAAAACAAAAAAAAAAGGGGGGGTGCAGGGAAGAGTTCAGAACAATACCATGGACTTTTAGAGAAGAGTAATTACATCTGTGAAGCAAGCTATGGGGAAATGGGAGGGAGACAAGGAACAAATTTAGGAAACAAGGAAGAGAGGACTTGGCTAGAGTTGCTAAAGAGTCCAGTGATCAGGAAGATTCCAAAACTAGAAAACTGCTTACAGAAGGGCTCTGGCCTCAGGCTGAGGACACAAGATAAAGTAAAACCCCTGTGTGTGTGTGTGTGTGTGTGTGTGTAATTGCATGCATGCATGTGCATGCACGCGTGCATACACACACATACACACTGTTCTCTTGGAAATGTGAAAGCCATTCATGAAAGGAGCATGTTACTAAGCGTGTAATAATCCACGAGAGGGAATGAGGGAGATGATCAGCGACACAGGGAAAGAGGCTGTCAACTTAGAATCCATGGGACTTTGCCAACAGATTTGATGCTCATGGGTGGAGGGGAGTCGAACAACAATGCCACAGTTGTGATTCTGGGTACCCAAAAGAATGTAATTGTTCTGACTGAAGGAAGCCAAGGGGAAAGAATTATGTTTTCACAGAGGGTTTGGCAGGAGAACCTGTTACAGCTGCAATCAAGCGCTGCCATCTGATCAACAATTACAATCAGTGGAGGACAGAAGACGGAGAGGTTCAGTCCTCTCCACAGACATTTTAGGAGAGTGCTTATACTTTTGCCAAAGACAAATCAACTCCAGTATTCCAGTAGGGCTTAGAGGAATTGCGCAGTTGCAGACTAGACAAGTGATTTCTCTAAGCCCTACTGGTACTTAATACTTCTCTGGGACAAACTCGTAGCAATCCATACAAGCCTACCCCTAACTCCTGTCACAGTGAGCTTTCTCAATGGTATCACCACTGAAAAGCACTGGATGTAGAAAGCACAAATAGCCCTCCAGCATGTGCATCTCAAATTCTCTTTTTCTTTATGATTATCTTCCAGTAGTTGTACAAAGGCAGCACCATATATAACAGTTTATGATGCATCTTTTTATTTTCTTTTGGTCAGTTGTAGGGCTTGAACTCGGGGTCTGGGCCTTGTCCCTGAGCTTTTATGTTCAAGGCTAGCACTCTACCACTTTGAGCCACAGCTCCACTTCTGGTTTTCTGGTGGTTCATTGGAGATGAGTCTCATACTTTCCTGCCTGGACTGGTTTTGAACCATGATCCTCAGATCTCAGCCTCCCGAGTAGCTAGGATGACAGGCATGAGCTATGGGTGCCCAGTGTGATACATCTTGATCAGTGTCACATCCTTCAACATTCTGGCCCACCTTCCACCCCCTCCCGCCATGTCCATCCTCTCAGAAGAGCCACCAAAGAAAAGAATCCTACGTTCCAAAAAACTGCCCAGTAACTATTATGGTAAGTGTTTTGCTTTGTTGACGTCATCTCCCTGTCTATATTAGTCTGTTTTCTGCTACCAATAAGAGAGACTAAGATAGAAGGAAAGGAGATATCTTGATCACAGCTAGCATTGGACTTTTGGCTTGGCGAAGTCCCAGATTGGCATAGGCCATGCTATGACGTGCGATACGGTGCTCCAGAGTATGTAGTATAGACAGATCTGTCTGTCTGTCTGTCCCTTTCTTTAGAAAACTATAAGGATTTAATCATTGTGGCTCCATGCTAATGAGCTTATCTCCAAAGCTCTTCCAAAGGTCCAATGGGTCAGATGAAGTTCCACCTCTTTAACACTTCGCAATGGGGATTAAATTTCAACCAGGGAAGCCAAGTGCGTAGGAACACTTAGACCATTTCCAAACCCTGGCATCACCTACACCCTCAACTATCTTAAGGCTAGGGACCTGGATTCAACGTAAGAGTCAAGTATCCCCTCAGTCCCAATCAGAGTGAGAAGCAGCAGGAAAATGGGGTTGGGGGGAGGGATGGCTTAAGACTAAAATCAGACACCTTGGGGCTCCAATATAGTCCCTTCTGCTTTGCTAGATGCAGTCCCAAGAGCAAAAAGAGATCGTCATATCTACCACGCAGGGTGGACATCAAGTCTAAAATGGCCACATTTTGGGAAGCCCTCAGCAGGAGCGTAGCCTGGTTGCTTGCTTAGGACACTTTTGTGTTTATTTCTGTCGGTCATGGGGCTTGAACTCTGGGCCTGGACACTGTCCCTTGAGCTCTTCAGCTCAAGGCGAGTGCTCTACCACTTGAGCCACAGCGCCACTTCTGGTTTTCTGGTGGTTCATTGGAGATAAGAGTCTCCTGGACTTTCCGACCCAGGTTGGCTTTGAACCACGATCCTCAGATCTCAGCCTCCTGAGTGAGAAGCTAGGATGACAGGCGTGAGCCACCAGCACCCAGCACTTGGTACACTTCTCAAGGCCATACCAGAGTGGAGAATGGGCACTGCTTCACATGTATTGCCAAGAGTGCCAGGAAGCTTGCTTCAGTCTGGAGATAATGGCTGGTCAGCTAACTAAATGATTTTCCACAGTCTGCTATCGATGGCGTCCAGCCATCACCCTTAAATTCCTTTTGGGGGGTATGCTCTGAAATCTCAGGCCCCCAAACATCAGCAAGACTAAAAGAATCTGCCTGTTGAAGAGTCTCAGAGCCAAAAAATGTCTGACAAACCCATTGGGAACGCAAGCTGACATTTGGGCAGCCTCTGACATCATGATTGTCAAGTGTCTCTTAACAAGCATGACAAGGAAATTCACCAACACCCAAACAGTGGACCCACAAACATAAGATCACGGGAACCTAGTTCCTAATATTCCTCCTCCGGGTATTTTTCCAAACACCCCAGTCTCCACAAACACCCCGTTTTATCACTGAGATCAAGACACTCCCTATTTTATCACTGAGATCCTGTTTCTCTCAAAAGGTTTTACTCAACAGAAGTAGAACTATTGCCAAAATATTTATCTGTGTGTGTGTGTGTGTGTGTGTGTGTGTGTGTGTGTGTGTGTGTGTGCGCGCGCGCGCGCGCATGCCAGTACTATGTCTGGAACTCAGGGCCTGGGCTCTCTTCCCTAGTTTTTTTTTTTTTTCCTTGCTCAAAGGTAATGCTCTCCCACTTGAGCCACACCTCCACCTCTGGTTTTTTGCTAGTTAACTGAAGATAAAGTTTTCTCCTGGGCTTTTCTGCCCAGGCTGGCTACAAACCTCGTCCTCAGAGCTCGGCCTCCTCAGTAACTAGGATTATAGGTGTGAGTCTCTAATTTAGCACATAGCTACATTTCTGAAGCTAATAAAATTTCAATCGTCTAATTTTTAAAAAGTGTATTTTAATTAGCAAGCACAAAGCGTTTTCATTATGAAAATTTCATGGGTAGAGTGTACTTTGAAATTGATCTCGCTCTGATATTCCCATGCCAATTCCTTCTTCCTTCCGATGCTTTCAATACAAGAAATTAGCCAAAGTACTCATAAGGAAGACGTATAGAAATGTACTTTCCAGTATAAAGAGCAATAAGTGAAGCAATAACCTTCATGATAAATTGAATTTTTCTACCAATGAACTGCTGTTCTTTGGTTCACAAGTGCATGAAGTCAGTTCCAGATAGAAAAGAATCATTTAAAGCCCTGTCTACAGAAAGCTTTACAAGTAGACATCTGTCCCCCTCTGTCCACAAAGTTTCCTGAAAGTATCTTCTGCCCAGACCCCAAAGGCAGATCCTCCCTCTCCCTCTCTCTCTCTCTCTCTCTTCTTCAGTAAAGCCAAATCAGCTGACCCCACAAAGTACAAACAGGAAGAACCAGCAAAACAGGGCAGAACAGGCAAATAAGAAGAGCAACTTTTGAAAGGTGAGTGATCACTTTGAGTAGTTTTTTGTTTTTTTTTTTTGCCAGTCCTGGGACTTGAACTCAGGGCCTGGACACTTCACTGAGCTTCTTTTGCTCGAAGGCTAGCACTCTACCACCTGAACCACAGCACCACTTCTGGCTTTTTCTGTGGATGTGGTACTGAGGAATCAAACCCGGGGCTTCATGCATGCTAGGTGAGCACTCTACCAGGGAGCCACCTTCCCAGCCCCAGCTTTTTTTAAATGCCAGTCCTGGGGTTTGAACACTGGGCTTGGGTAGGTGTCCCAACTTGGGTAGGGTTTCTTGTTTCCTGTTTTGTGGCTGCGTGTTTGTTTTTCTGCTCAAGGCTTAGCGCTCTTCCCATTTCAGTAACACCTCCTCAAGGGAGTCTCCTAGACTTTCCTGCCCTGCCACCTGTTAGAGCCACAGATCTC
The DNA here is from genome assembly GCF_019054845.1 of Dipodomys spectabilis. Classification (NCBI taxonomy): domain Eukaryota; kingdom Metazoa; phylum Chordata; class Mammalia; order Rodentia; family Heteromyidae; genus Dipodomys; species Dipodomys spectabilis. The sequence continues at coordinate 690,846 of NW_024871037.1, forward strand.
CCCGCTCCCTGAGGAAGCAGTAGCTTGGGAGGAGGACAGGGCATCTGGCCATCCATGCCAGGCCCCCCCCCCCAACACCACTCAATCAGATGAAGCACCCACAACTCCTCCCCTGTGAGGACAAAGTTTTCTGGTCCCCTGGCCAGCCCCAGGCCCCAGGTCTTTCCTCAGCCCCTTCCTCTTCTGCTCCAGACTGCCCCCCACCTACCTTGCTGTCCCCCCCCCCCCCCCCCGCAAGGAAGAGCCCCCCCATTCCCTTAAGGGGGCACCCTCCCCCCAATCCACTTCCCCTGGGAAGCTCTCCCCCCCAAGGGATTACCCTCCCCCCACCCCTCAGGAAGAACCCCAATGGCTGTCCCTCCCCCTGCTGACCCCCAGGAAGCTCTCCCCTCGCTGCCTCCCCCACCCAGGAAGAGCCCCCCATTTCCCTAAGGGATCCCCCTCCCCCCTCCCTGCTCCCTCTCCCCCCTCCATGCTCCCCCTCCCCCCTCCATGCTTCCCCCTCCCCACCAGGAAGCTCTCCCCTCGCTGTCCCCCCCCCAGGGATCACCCCCCACCCCACCACCGCTCCCCTCCCCCTCTCACCCCCCCCCCACTCTGGCTCCAGGCGCCGCCGTAGGCCCCGGGCTGGACAGCGCTCAGGACCCGGCCGGCGGCGGCCACTTCCGGTGCCTGGACGTCAGGTGCAGGGGTGTGTGTGTGGGGGGGGTGACTCGGGGTCAGGGGGTCAGGGGGTGTGACCCGGGGGGGTGCAGGGGTGTGTGTGGGGGGTGACCCGGGGTCAGGGGGTCAGGGGGTGTGACCCGGGGGTGCAAGAGTGTGTGGGGGGTGACCCGGGGTCAGAGGTCAGGGGGTGTGACCCGGGGGGTGCAGGGGTGTGTGTGTGGGGGGTGACCCGGGGTCAGGGGTCAGGGGGTGTGACCCGGGGGGTGCAGGGGTGTGTGTGGGGGGTGACCCGGGGTCAGGGGTCAGGGGGTGTGACCCGGGGGGTGCAGGGGTGTGTGTGGGGGGTGACCCGGGGTCAGGGGTCAGGGGGTGTGACCCGGGGTCGGGTGTGACCCGGGGTCGGGGGGGGGGAGGCTGCGCGGTTCACGAGCTGGGGGGTAGGTGGGAGTGGGGAGTGGGGAGTGGGGAGTGGGGAGTGGGGGGGACAGGCCCGGCCCCCGCGCGCGCGCACGCGCACACACGCCGAGAACCCCCCCCCACACACACACCCCGAACACCCCCCTTTCCCAGGCTGCCCCCCTCGGAGAGACGAGAGCTCACCCCTCCCCGGCGTCCACCGCATCCACCTCCTCTTCCTCCGCCGCCATGGCCGCGGAGCGAAGCCGTCCGGAAGCCGGCTGACAGGCCGACTGGGCCCGCCCGGCCGCCGCGGCCGCCCTTAAGGCCGCGCAATCCGCGCATGCGTCGTCGCTCCCTCCTCCCCCCGCCCCCACCCACACGCATTGGGTGGGACGGAGGCGGCGCCGGAAACGTCAGCCTCCGGAGGCCCCGCCCCGCCCCGCTCGCGGCTTCCCTCAAAGGCGCATGCGTAGTCGCCTAGGAGGCGGAGCCGAATGGACGAGGGGGGGGGGCATGAGGGCCCGACTGCGCATGCGTGGTCACTTAGTGGGCGGGGCCGAAGCTGAGGCATGGGGGGGCCGGGGTATGACCAGCACTCAACTGCGCGTGCGTCGTGAGGCGGGGGTGAGGTGGGAGATTAAATGACTATGAATGCTCCATCCTGCTGTGGTTGATGGTCAGGCCAAGGGGGAAGGGGGTGCGCATGCGCCGTGCCTGGGGCTTGAACTCAGGGCCTGGGCACCTGTCCCTGTATTTACTGATTTGTTTCCTCTCACATAAGGCTGATGCTCTGGCACTTGAGCCACATCTGGTGCTTAGGTTTGTTTGAAAATCATCTCTTAAAGAAAGTTTTCTGAATGATCACTGAGACACCAGGATATGTGGGGAATCAACGCGTTTGATTTCAGCCTGTGGCGAGGGAGAGCAGGGTGTGTGAGAAAGGAGGAGTTCTGTAGGAGCGGATAGGAAGAGGATCGGTGTGTTTCCAGGCCAGCGGCGTTAGTAACAGACCTTGTCTCAACAAATGACTTAAAGAAAAATGAAAATAGAGGGGCCTGGGAAAGTAGCTCAGTGGCAGAGCGCTCGCCTAGCATACATGAAGCCCTGGGTTCCATTCCTCAGCACCACATACACAGAAAAAAGCCAGAAGTGGAGCTGTGGCTCAAGTGGTAGAGTGCTAGCCTTGAGCCAAAGAAGCTCAGGGACAGCGTCCAGGCCCTGAGTTCAAGCCCCAGGACTGGCAAATAATAATAATACATAAAGGTGGGTGCTGGTGGCTCACGCCTGCAATCCTAGCTACTCAGGAAGCTGAGATCTAAGGATCAAGGTTCAAAGTCAACCCAGGCAGAAAAGTTGGGGAGAATCTTATCTCCAATCCACCCTCAAAAAGCTGGTAGTGGAGGAATGGCTCAAATGGTATAGTGTCTCCTTGAGTGAGAATTCCCAAGCCCTGAGTTCAAACCCCAGAAGTGGCATACACAAACACCAAAAGGGCTTAGGGTTGGAGGAGGGAGGGGGGGGGGGTCATAGATAGAACGTGATAGAACCAAAACCCAGTCTCAAAAGTAAAATAACAACAGAAGTGCTGGGGGTATAGTTCCAGTGACAGGTGAAATTAGAATTCAGAACTGTCACACAGGTAAAGTGATTTGCAACTTTACCAGTAGAGCTGTCTTGGAATTAAATAAGGGATGCTTTCCTTTTCTCAGACTTAACCTCTCACTGGAAGTCTAGATTTCAGATGGCGCGCGGCCAGAACTGGTATTGCTCTGTGTGTGTGTGTGTGTGTGTGTGTGTGTGTGTGTGTGTGTGTGTGTGTGTGTATACCAGCTGTGTATAGAGAACATACAGTTGGATCACTTAATCCATAACCCACGGCTGATACCCAAGCTACTCCATCTGTAGCCTTAACGAGATCAGAGCTAGAGAGGTGGAATCTTCAAATGATCGCATGACAAAATCACAAGTAACTGACACATTCTCTCCTTTTCCCAGAGGCCTATGAAGATGAGGTACTTGAATTTAGGCAAAAGCCAAAAATGTCCCTAGAGCCCTTTTTCAAATTGCTAATGATAAATTAGCAACATTTTGAGACATATGGTCATGCCATCCTGTAGATGGACTCAAATATGACCATGGAAGCCAGGTGCTGGTGGCTCACGCCTATAATCCTAGCCACTCAGGAGGCTGAGATCTGAGGATCAGGGTTCAAAGCCAACTGTTGAAGATAGCTGATAGCTAAGGATCCTGGTTCAAAGCCAGCCCAGGCAGAGAAGTGTGTGAGACTCTTAATAACTTCAATTAATTAGCAAAAAAAGCAAGAAGTGGCAATGTGACTCAAGTGGTAGAGCATCAGCCTTGAGAAAAAAAAGCTAAGTGACAGTACAAGGCCCGAAATACCAGCTCTAAAACCAAAGCAACAAAAAAAGGATCAGTTATCACTGTCCAGCTTGATCCACATTTAAGACTAACTGATAAGAAACAGATATTGTATTTCTCACATTCTGAAAGCTATGAGAAATAAGGCATGTGGCCAGAGACCTTTCCTGCAATTTCATTCAATAGCAGAAGGACCAAGAGAGAGCAAGAGAGAGTAAGAGAGGCCCATTGTTTGCTTTGCTTTTCTCTTTCATTCTCCCTTCCTTCCTTCTTTCCTTCCTTCCTTCCTTCCTTCCTTTCTTTGTGCAGAGAGAAAGCAAGGTAAGAGAGGACCAATGCTTGCTTTGCCTGCCTGTCTTTCCTTCCTTCCTTCCTTCCTTCCTTCCTTCCTTCCTTCCTTCCTTCCTTCCTTCCTTCCTTCTCCTTTTTTTCCCTCCTTCCTTCCTTTTCCTTCTTTTTTCCTTCCTCCCCTCTCTCCCCTTCCCCTCTGTTCCTTCCTTCCTTCCTTCCTTTTCCTTCTTTCTTTTTCCCTTCTTTTTCTTTCTTTTTTCCTTCCTCTCTTCCCTTCCCCTCCCCTCTGTTCCCCTCCCCTCCCCTTCCTTTCCCTTCCTTTTGTTGCTTTCTTTCACTGGTCCTGTAGCTTGAACTCTGGGCCTGGGCGCTGTCCCTCAGCTCTTCAGCTCAAGGCTAGCACTCTACCACTTGAGCCACAGCGCCACTTCTGGTTTTTCTGGTGCTTCATTGGAGGTAAGAGTCTCACAAAGTTTCCTGCCCAAGCTGGCTTTGAACCACGATCGTCAGATCTCATGAGGCCTGCTGAATAGCTAGGATGACAGGTGTGAGTCACCGGTGCCCAGCTCTCCTTAGCTGTGTGTGTGTGTGTGTGTGTGTGTGTGTGTGTGTGTGTGTGTGTGTGTGTGTGTGTTTCTGAACCACCAAACTTGATATCCTTGCCTATGTGTTCAGTTACTTCCATGGTTTTCACAGCTGTTTTCTTCCAACAACCTTTCCCCCCACCCCCCCTCACCTCCTCTAGCATCCACAAGTCTTTTTACCTACCTATAATATTCCTAACCCTGCTCACCTCCTACCTGGAGATCTTACTGTACCTGGTGAATACTACATCACTTACCTCTGTTCCATTTCTCTTGTGCCATTCTAGCCTCGGGTGGGTTGTGGGAGTCCTCCGTCTCAGAATGATCTGTATCTAAATGGGTGAAAAGAAGGATCTTGAGAAACTATAATCAACTACTTGGAGCTATCTCCAAGGAACCACCCGAAAACTGGAAGTGGTACTGTGGATCAAGTGGTAGCGCGCTCATCTTGAGCTCCAGAGCTGAGGGACAGCGCCCAGGCCCTGAGTTCAAGACCCACAACTGACAAGACACCTTGGCAAGATATTTAGTTATCTTCCTCTGGACATTTTGGTATAAATAGAATCATAGAATAGATAGTTCTTTGTGTCTGGTTTCTGTTATGTAGCATTTAAAATAATTGCTGTGTGTGTGTGTGGGCACACACGCATGTGTGTATGTGTATGAGTGTGTGTGCGCACACACACTCTTGTCCCAGGGCTTAAACTCTGTGCCTGGAGTGTTTGTGCTCAAGGCTAGTGCTCTACTACTTGAACCACAACTCCTCTTCTGGCTTTTTGTTAGTTAACTGGAGATGAGAATCTCACAGATTTTCCTTCTCCGGGCTGGCTTCGAACTGTGATACTCAGATCTCAGCCTCCTGAGTAGCTAGGATTCCAGGTGTGAGCCACTGGTACCCAGCTTTCTCAGTCTTGAGTTACCTAGGACATTTATTTCTCCTTCCACTTTGTTTAATTTAAATTAATTAAGCTATCGTTTTTGAGGCAGGGTCTTGCTGTGTATCGGTGGCCTCAAACACATGATCTTCCTCTCTTAACTTTGCTAGGATTACAAATTTACTCTTTCATGCCCAGTGTGGCTTACAGGGTTTTTTGTTTTGGTTCTTCTTGTTGTTTTCTCCTTCATCACATCGACCTGTACTCTCATCGCCTATTGGCTTCCATGCTTTCTGATTGTAAGTCAGTTGTCAATCTTACTGGGACTCTCGTTAGACACAAAAGGTTGCTTCTCTGTGTGGAAGAATCTCTCTTCAGCTTCCAGCAGTTTGACTGACATGTCCAGATGGCAGATCAAGGCGTTTTAAATTGAATTCAACCAAGGCTTTTTTTTTTTTTTAAAGACATATTGCCTCCCTTCCCCTCCCTTCTCCCCCACCCCTTCTTGCTTTCTGAGATTCTCATTATGTGTATCTTGGTATGCATACTGCCATCTCAAACCAAGCAATGAAGGACAGAGGGGTAGAAATGACAGTTCTGTGACCTTGGTTACCTTTCTATGCAATTTTATTATTGTTATTATTATTACTATTATATATATATATATATTTTTTTTTTCTTGGTTAGCCATGGAGCTTGAATTCAGGGCCTGGGCACTGTCCCTGAATTATGGGTTTTTTTTTTTTTTGGTTTGTTTGTTTTTGCTCAAGGCTAACTTTGAGCCATAGCTCCACTTCTGGTTTGGTGGTTCATTGGAGATGAGTCTCACAAGCCTGGTGCTGGTGACTCCTGCCTATTATCCTAGTTACTCAGGAGGCTGAGATCTGAGGGTCCTGGTTCAAAGCCAGCCTGGGCAGGAAACTCCGTGAGACTCTGATCTCCAATAAACCACTAGGAAACCAGAAGTGGCACTGTGGCTCAAGTGGTAGAGCGCTCGCCTTGAGCTGAATGGCTGAGGGACAGCACCCAGGCTCAGAGTTCAAGTCCCACAACCAACAACAACAACAAAAAAAGAGTCTCATGGACTTTTCCTGCCTGAGCTGGCTTTGAACCGCGATTCTCAGATCTCAGCCTCCTGAGTAGCTAGGATGACAGGCGTGAGCCAGCAGCATCCATCTCTTATATACAATTTTTAACTCTGGTAACATGTCGCTGTCTTACATATTCAAGACATTAAAATAGAATCCGAAAATGGAAAAACAGATCAAGACAAATGAGCTTCACTGTATTTCAAATGTGGGAACAACAGTTACAGAGAGAAAATGATTATTTCAGGAGTCTCCTCATACACCCACTATGGTGTGTGATCTGAGGATAAACAGATGATGGTGAAGTCATAACTTTTTATTGTTTAGCTTGATATAGTTTTGAATGTGGAGACAGCCAATACATGAATTAGCAGAGATGTGGCATCATTAGAAATCAAAACTGTCTTTCCAGTGTTAAGAGATTAAAGAAACCAATGGCTGGGCAGTGGTGGCTCACATCTATAATCCGTGAACTTGACCTGTCCACACTCCCTTGTAAACATGGCTTCCATTCTGAAGACAAAATCTAGAGGAATCATTCTAGTGCTGGTGGCTCACGCCTGTCATCCTAGCTACTCAGGAGGCTGAGGTCTGAGGATCGTGGTTCAAAGCCAGCCTGGGCAGGAGAGACCGTGAGACTCTGATCTCCGATAAACCACCAGAAAACCGGAAGTGGCGCTGTGGCTCAAGTGGTAGAGCGCTTGCCTTGAGCTGAAGAGCTGAGGGACAGCGCCCAGACCCAGAGTTCAAGCCCCATGACCGACAAAAAAAAAAAAAAAAAGCTGAAAGTAGGGCTGTGGCTCAAGTAGCATAGCAGTAGCCATGAGCACAAAAACTCAGGGAGAGTCCAGGCCTTGAGTTCAAGCCCCAGGACTGACAGAGACATATACCAACACGGACACAAAGACAAGACACAGACACAGACACAGATATACATGCACACACACACACACACAGAAATAAACACTCATGAAAGATTGCCCATCTCTCAGACTAAGAGAGTTTTTGGGGGAGGAGATCAGTCCCAGGACTTGAACTCAGAGCCTACTGTCCTTGAGCTTCTTTTGCTCAAGGCGAGCGCTCTACCACTTGAGCCACAGTGCCACTTCAGGCTTTTTCTGCTTCTGTGGTGCTGAGGAATGGAACCCAGGGCCTCCTGCATGCTAGGCAAGCGCTCTACCACTGAGCCACATTCCCAGCTCTATTATTTGACCTTATTAGTCGAGTGCTTTTGTTTTTTTCCCTTTCCTTTTTTTTTTTTTTTCCCCTGTTCCTCTATGGAGTGGAGAGTTTCCATTAGGGTGGCTGGCCCAGCGGGTTGGGCCCAGATGTAGCACGAAGGGAATTAGGAAAGGTAGCTTCTCACACTTGGCTGGATGCCCAAGTTGCCAGGTAGGTTCAAGCCCTATCACCTTTTGAGATCTTCGCTTTTCAAGTGTCCAAGGTAGGTAGATGTTGCTACTGTTGCAAACAGCCAGTTGGAACTTGGTCCAAGTAGGGTGACATAGCTTCCAACAACTGAAATGGGCAACACAAGAGAGGTTTCACTGGTGTAGGAGGTGGGCAGCTGGAGTCTAAAAGGACTCCCCAAATTCTGGCTTCAATCCTGTGCCAAGATTCTTTCTGAAAGAGAAAAGAGAAAGTCTTTTCTCTTTCTTTCTTATTCTTTCTTTCTTTCTTCCTTCCTTCCTTCCTTCCTTCCTTCCTTCCTTCCTTCCTTCCCTCCCTCTCTCCTTCCTTCCTTCCTTCTTTCCTTCTTTTTTTTTTTTTTTTTTTTGTTGGTTGTGGGGCTTGAACTCACGGCCTGAGCCTGAGTTCCTTGTGCTCAAGGCTAGCGCTCTACCACTTGAGCCACAGCTCCACTTGCAGTTTTTGAGTGATTCATTGGAAATAAGAGTCTCACAGGGACTTCTCTGCCTGGGCTGGCTTTGAACTGCGATCCTCAGATCTCAGCCTCCTGAGTAGCTAGGAAGACAGGTGTGAACCACTGGTGCCTGGCAGGGCTGGGAATGTGGCTTAATGGTAGAGAGTGCTTGCTTAGCATGCATGAAGCCCTGGGTTCGATTCCTCAGTACTACATACACAGAAAAAGCCAGAAGTGGCGCTGTGGCTCAAGTGGTAGAGCGCTAGCCTTGAACTAAAGCAGCTCAGGGACAGTGCCCAGGCCCTGAGTTCAAGCCCCAGGGGGGAAAAAAGTGTTAAAAGCAGCCGGGCACTGGTGGCTCACACCTATCATCCTAGCTACTCAGGAGGCAGAGATCTGCGGATCTCTGTACAAAGCCAGCCCGGGCAAGAAAAGTCCATTATAGACTCTTATCTCCTATGAATCACAGAAAGCTGGAGGTGGAGGTATGGCTCAAGCCTAGGCCCTGAGTTCAAGCCCCAGGACCAGCAAAAACAAATACTGTCATAAAGGTGATGTACAGAGAGAAATTAGTGACTACCGCCTTGTGGTCATGAGTCATGGTGATTATATCATCCTGTTAGCATTGGCCTATGCTTTGTCCCACGCCTCAGAGTTTGGTTTAATACACTCTCAAATAACTTATTATGCCCTGACCACCCAAACCCAGCAAACCCTCTGTTTACTCGCATGACTGGGGGATTAGACAATCAGCCGTGACAGTCCATCCAAAGCTCTGGAATTCAAAACACCCTAAGCATGAAATCCTATTGAGAACCATTTCATTCTCTGTAATCATCCGTTTGATTGTTCAGAATCTAATGACAAACTTTTAGGGTCGTTACTTCGGATGTTAATTACGTCTGCGATGTGGCCATGGGAAATACATTTTTTTACTTTATTATTAAATTTATAAAATTATCATAAAGATGATGTATAAAGGGGTTCAAGTTCCCTGAGCTAGGTACAGAGTACATTTCTTTTAGGAAAATGCCATCCCTTCTCCCTCAGCCTCTCCTAGATTTTCCCTCCCATCCCCACCCATGAGGAAATGTGTTTAACTTATTTAAATGTTTTTTTTTTTTTTTGGTCGGTCATGGAGCTTGAACTCAGGGCCTGAGCGCCGTCCCTCAGCTCTTCAGCTCAAGGCAAGCGCTCTACCACTTGAGCTACAGCGCCACTTCCAGTTTTCTGGTGGTTTATTGGAGATTGGAGTCTCACGGTCTCTCCTGCCCGGGCTGGCTTTGAACTGCGATCCTCAGATCTCAGCCTCCTGAGTAGCTAGGATGACAGGCGTGAGCCACCAGCGCCGGGCTTTTAAATGTATTTTTATTTTATTATTATTATTTGTGGTCAGTCATGGGGCTTGAACTCAGGGCCTGAGCACTGTCCCTGAGCTCTTTGTGCTCAAAGCTAGTGCGCTACCACTTTGAATCACAGCACCACTTCCATCCAGTTTTTTGGTTGGTTTGGTTCCTGGGGTTTGAACTCAAAGCCTGGGCACACTGTCCCTGGGCTTCTTTTGAACAAGGCTAGCACTCTACCACTTGAGCCACAGCGCCACTTCCAACTTTTCTGAGTATGTGGAACTGAGGAATGGAACCCAGGGCTTCATGCATGCTAGGCAAGCACTCTACCACTAATCCACCTTCCCAGCCCTATATATTTTTTTTTAAATTGTTATTATGAAGGTGATGTACAGAGACAGTTCTAGAAGTCAAGTGAAGAGTCCGTTTCTTCTGGGGACAATGCTACCTCTGCCCTCTCTCCCAGTTTTTTCCTACTCCCAATCCCACCCACAAGTTGTAGTGTTCATTTCCCACAGTGTCCAGAGAGCACCATTGCTGCCTCTGTGTGCCCAGTGACTTGCATTTCATAGAACAGAGACGGAATGACGGTGTGAGTGGAAATGAGGCGATTCAGAAGCATTACAGCTTGTCTACCACCCCCCCTTCTCTTTCAGACCTTCTGTGTAGATACAATCGCTGTGCCCCTAGCTCACAGAGGCAGCACCCGACGATTCAGATGATAACCAGACTAGGGAAGATTCCAAGAGCCTGCAGGATCCTAATGGTTCAGTCACTTTCCCGGCTCTCAGAAACTAGGTGAGACGGGTTGGAGTTGTGGTTCAGGGGGTAGAGCACCAGCCAAGAAGCAAAAGCATCAGATACCGAGTTCAAGTCCCGGTCTCAGACCAAAAAGAAAAAAAAACACCCCAAGAAAATGTGTGAGATAATTAATATGTTGGGTCTTTCAGCTGCTATGTCGGGGAAGAATTTCTTAAATGGCAACCTTAAATTGGTGAAATATGACGATATATAATATGTTCTATAATTTTTTATATTATATAATATAGAACATGATGTATTCTATATTCTATATAATATAGTATATTCTTTATTATGTATTATATAGTTATATATTATGTATTATGTAGTTATATGCATAGTATGTGCTATATAGTTATATATATTATGTAATATATATTTATATATATTATGCATTATATAGTTATATGTATATTATGTATTATATGGTTATATGTATATTATGTATTATATAGTTATATACAGTATGTATTATATATTTATATTTACATTTACATATTATATTTACATATATTTATATTTACATATATTATATTTACATGTATTTATAACAGTTATGTATTATATAGTTATATATATTATGTATTATGTAGTTATATATTATGTATTATATATTTATGTTTATATTTATATATTATGTATTACATAGTTATATATTTATGTAATACATAATATATAAATATATAACTATGTAATGCATAATTATCTATTATGTATTACATAGTTATATATTATGTATTAAATAACTATATAATACATAATATATTATATGTAATTATAGGATATATTAATTATATCATATATATAATATATAAGTATATATCAATATAATAAATATTAATGCATAATTAATATGTAATATATGGTTATAATTATATAACATATAATATAACATATATTTATTATGTTATAATATCATATGTGATATATTAATACATAGTATAAAGTATATAATTGTATAATATATATGTTAATGTATAATATATAATTATATAAAATATATATTAACCTCCAAAGTAGTTATTGAGAAGCACCTCTCTCACTGCCCACTGGAGGGCACAGTTGCGCAGCCGCTGCGCCCAGTTGTGCCCTGAAAATCAGGCCCTGGACACATTACCAACCAGACTGCTTCCTGGATCCTTTTGTGTTTGGAGTTTTGCCTTTAAAAAAAAAAATATATATATATATATATACAGTTCCATTTAAATAAGTATTTCATATCTTTCTTGAATACGAAAGTAGCATAAAGACTGGTCCCCATATTCCATTCATATTCATTGAGCAGATTGAATATCATTATATTTAAACAGGACATGTATTACATTGCTCTGATTGTTGATAGCTTAAAAAAAAATCACATTAGGGCTGGGAAGGTGGCTCAGTGGTAGAGCACTTGCCTTGCATGCTCGAGGCCCTGGGTTCGATTAATCAGCACCACATAAGAAAACAAGCCGGAAGTGGCGCTGTGGCTCAAGTGGTAGAGCGCTAGCCTTGAGCTGAAGAGCTGAGGGACAGCGCCCAGGCCCAGAGTTCAGGCCCCACGACCGGACCCACCAAAAAAAATCACATTGAAATGACAGAAGAGGAGATTTCTTCTTCTTTTTCTTTTTTGTGCCTGTCTTGGGGTCTGGAACTCAGGCTGGGCCTGTGCACTGTCCTTGTGGGTTTTTGCTCAAGGCTAGTGATCTATCACTTGAACCACAGCTCCATTTTAAGCCTTTTTGGTGGCTCCTTAGAGATAAGAGTCTGACAGACTTTCCTGCCCAGGCTGACTTTGAACCACCATCTTCAGATCTTAACTTCCTGAGCAGCTGGGGTTACAGGTATGAGCCACTAGTGCCCAGCTACTGCTCCAATTTGTATGGTTTGTATTAACATTGTATAAAATACATTTAAAAGAGCTGACCATCTTTTTTTGAAAGTTGTGATCAGAGAGGACTATCCATCGAATGATTTCAACAAATGTCTATTTCTGGCTTGTGTAAGTCAGCTATCTGTCCATTCATCTCCTTAGTTGAAGTGCAAGGTGGAAAGCTAGTTTTATGAATGAATACTCTGTAATCTGGCTTGTTAACTCTGTGTGTGTGTGTGTGTGTGTGTGTGTGTGTGTGTGTTCTGGAGTGTTGATCTCGGGGCCTGGGCACTATCCCTTAGCTTTTTCCACTCAAGCCTGGTGTTCTGGGCCTGTGTGGGGTTCAAACCATGATCCTCCAATCTCAGCCTCCTGAGCAGCTAGGGTGACAGGACATGAGACACTTGTACCCGGACAAGCACTTTGTATTTTATGTCCTGGCTGCCTTCCCGAGGCTGAAAACGGACATGAATGTCAACTGGAGCAGAGTTTTTAACAACAGACTAGTCACAAAGGGGTGGACCAAGGCTAGAGAGAGCACTGGAAAAATGACTCATTTTGGAGAACCCCCTATTATTACAAGCCCAAAGTTTAGTCTGCTATGCAGGAGATGGCCCAGTGTCGGGGGGGTGGGGGCAGGTGGCCAAGTCATCGTGAGTCAGCACAAACACAGCCAAGGAACAACGGGGTGGCCTTCCTCCAATCTCTGGCCAGTGCCCCAGGATCTGGACCCAGTCTCCCGCCAGAAGACAAGGAAATCCATTCCTCCAGTCCACTGCGGCCAGCCACCCAGGATAGCAAGTGAGGAGAATGGAGGAAAAGGAACAGTGAATGTGACCCCCAGAAAATAACCAGCAGAGGCAACTCAGTTCAGCCTGTGTTTCTTCAGCACTCTGTACCATGTACATATACTATATATCATATAGGAATATGATATATAATATGTGAATATATCATATGATATACCATTGATATATATCATATACTAAGTATCGTATCATATATGCATATGTATTTATGATATATCATTGATGCATATCTTGCGATATAGATAACCTATATGCACATATCATATGCAACATCATTGGTATATAGTGTATGATATGCATCATATCACATATATGCACATATCACATGATATATCATTGATATATATCATATGATATGTATTATAGCATATACATATATATTTATGATACAACATTGACACATATCATTCAATATGCATATTATAAATATGCACATATATAAATTCATATATATTGCACAATACCTACCACATCACATGTATACATATCATATGATATATCATTGGCATATATTATACAATATGTATCATATCATATATACCATATCATGATTTATTTATTTATTAATTTATTGTTGGTCGTGGGGCTTGAACTCTGGGCCTGGGTGCTGTCCCTCAGCTCTTCAGCTCAAGGCGAGCGCTCTACCACTTGAGCCACAGCGCCAATTCCTGTTTTCTGGTGGTTCACTGGAGATCAGAGTCTCATGGACTTTCCTTGCCCAGGCTGGCTTTGAACTTCATTCCTCAGATCTCAGCCTCCTGAGTAGCTAGAATTATAGGTGTGAGCCACCAGTGCCTGGCATATATCATGTTTTATATGCATATATCATTATGTATATATCATATACATATGTATATATCATTACATATATCACATATGCATTTGTCATTTACATATATATCCTATGTGTATGATATATGCCACATATGCATATAATATACATCCATACATTTTGTGTCAATATCTATATAGGAGTCAATATATGTACCTATGACACACATGTGTACATATAAACCACACATGTACACACGAAATACACATGCACATATAACAAAAATGTGGATATACACATACAGCATTATGTGATCTATGATGTACATATACACATGTGTATGCGATATGCATTTCATTATATGTATAAATGAGGCTCACCTCCAATTAACTATCAAAAAGCTATTGCTCAAGTGATAGAGCATCAGCCTTGAGCACAAAAGCTCAGGGGCAGTGCCCTGAGTTCAAGCCCCAGGACCAGCAAAATAAATAAATGAACAAATCAATAAAAACAGAAGTTTAGGGACTAACATCTAAAGGCATTGTACTTCAATGGTACAATATACTTCAGTGGTCAGTAAGAGCTGGGCGCTGGTGGCTCATACCTGTAATCCTAGCTACTCAGGAGGCTGAGTTCTGAGGATTCGAGGATCAAAGCCAGTGAGGGGAGAAAAGTCCACGAGACTTATCTCCAATAAACTACTCAGAAAAAGCCAATGTGGAGCTGGGGCTCCAGTGCTAGCCTTGAGCACAAAAAGGCTCAGGGACAGTGCCCTGGCCCTGAGTTCAAGTCCCAGGATTGGGGGAAAAAAAGGCCAGTAAGTAAACTACCACAATATTGGTATGGGGGGGGGCGATGGAGGAACAGGGATAGAAAGAATGAGAATCAGCCCCTCCCAATAGTTTCTCATGCCAGTCTCCCTGTTGTCTTGCATTTACAAGACCCAGAAGAGGATCGGGTGAGGTAAAAGGGGTACCAGCCTTCTCCTCAGTGCTAGACTGAGATGGAGGGGGAAAGCACTCATTTTTTCTTTCTTCTTTCTTTCATTTCAGGGTCATTGCTGGTCTATGGAACTAATGCTCTGGGATCCATCCAAGGACCAAACTGATCCCAATTCCTGCCCTAATGAAGCCTACATTTTTTTTTTTTAATTGTTGGTAGTGGGGCTTGAACTCTGAGCCTGGGTGCTGTCCCTGAGCTCTTCAGCTCAAGGCTAGCACTCTACCACTTGAGCCACAGTGCCACTTCCGGTTTTGAGTGGTTTATTGGAGATTAGAGTCTCATGGACATTCCTGTCCGGGCTGGCTTTGAACCACAATCCTCATATCTCAGCCTGTCCAGTAGCCAGGATGACATGAGCCACTGACCCCTGTACAATAATAGGTCCTACTACAGATTTCATACACTCAGAGAATGTGCTTTAGCCATTTCCATCCCTCACTATCTCCTGCGATACCTCTAAGCGAATTATTCACCAAATTACATTTTTATGGATATTACAAATCAGAAATCTACGTAACTTGCAGAAAAGGTTTTAATTGATTTCCATTTTAGCTTTTGGCTAAAACATTGGATTCAATGTCATTAATATATTTCCTATGGCTATTGTGTCATTTAAAAAAAAATCAGGTTTTATGTTTCAGGCAGAAGATACCCTGTCAGTTGGTTTTATCTTGGGTCCTTGACTCGTTTTCACTTGCTTTATTTTAATTCCCTGACAATATGGCTAGCAGCCATTGAAAACCAGGACCTTCTGATTTTCTATTTTCTATATTGTCTTTTATAATGGTAGCTTACCAAGGCAGATTGTGAGACCCACCGTTTATGTTATGTTGTTATCAGCAATTCTCCGTGGGACCTTAATTGCCCTAATTTCTGTCCTGAATGTGGACATCTGGGATCGGTGCCAGCAGTTCTTTCTCTGAAAATAATGATAAAAATACATCCAGGTTTTGATTTTACAAAAATAAATAAGATAAAATAAAATAAAGTAGGGCTTGTTCTTAACACCCTTCAAAGTGACCCGAGAATCGAGTTTGGATCTAGGAGGAGGATGGAAAAGGACTCTGAAGAAGTACATTCCTCCACACACCTGCTCTGAGTGACAGACCAGCCCCTGCTAAGCCCGCCTCTCTCCTTCCGGCCCCGCCCCTTTCCCTTCGTTACCAATAAAGCGAGGTCCCGCCCATTTCCCCACCCACCCGCTCTCCCCATTGGCTCTCCCCATCGGCGCCACGCCCTTCTCAGGCGGCCGCCCAGTTAGACCCGCCTCCTGTTTTTGTTTCCTCTACCCCCCCCCATCCGGACTTGTCCCGCCTCTGCCCCCGTAAGACAGACCAATGGGAACTCGGCCCGGCTCCACCTGGAGTGACAGCTCCCGAGGCTCCGCCCCCACGCCGGACTTGTCCCGCCCCTGTCCCGTAAGACAGACCAATGGAAACTCGCCTTTCCCACCGTGGTCCCGCCTCTGCCCGGAGTGACGGCCCTCGGGGCTCCGCCCCTGCGCGCCACGCGCGCCACGCCCCGCTCGCCGTGAGAGGCCCGGGCCGGAGCCGGTCGCCTGGCCTGCGCGTCTCCCCGGCTTCCCGGCCTTCCCCGGCCCTCGCCCCGCGCCCCTCGCGGACGGCGCGGACGACGTGGAGCCCGCGGCGCCGGTGAGCGGGAGGGGCGGGCCGCGGGCCCGGGACGCCGCCGGCCTCGGGTTTGGCGGGGAGACGCCTCCGGGCAGTCCTCCCGGCCGCGCCCTTCCCTTCCCGGCGTGATCGCGGCGAGGGGGGAGTGGGGCGGGAGCCCTCCGGGGCCAGAGGTGCGGTGCGTGTGCGTGTGTGTGTGTGTGCGTGCGTGTGCGTGTGCGTGTGTGTGTGCGTGTGCGTGTGTGTGCGTGTGTGTGTGCGTGTGTGTGCGTGTGTGTGTGTGTGTGTGCGTGTGCGTGTGTGTGTGTGTCTGTGTGTGCGTGTGTGTGTGTGTGCGTGTGTGCGTGTGTGTGTGTGTGTCTGTGTGTGCGTGTGTGTGTGTGCGTGTGTGCGTGTGTGTGTGTGTGCGTGTGTGTGGAGAGCTTGGGGTGCGGGGTGGAGGGGAGGGGTGCAGGGGGAGGGGTCAGGGGGTGGGGGTGGGGAGTGGAGGGGGTGGGGTTTGGGGGGTACGGGGTGGAGGGGTGGGGAGTGGAGGGGGTGGGGTTTGGGGGGTGCAGGGGTGGAGGGGTGCGGGGTGGAGGGGTGGGGAGTGGAGGGATGGAGGGTGGAGGGGTGCAGGGGGAGGGGTCAAGGGGTGGGGGTGGGGAGTGGAGGGGGTAGGGTTTGGAGGGTGCAGGGGTGGAGGGGTGGGGAGTGGAGGGGGTGGGGTTTGGGGGTGCAGGGGTGTAGGGTGGAGGGGTGCAGGGGTGGAGGGGTGGAGAGTGGAGGAGTGCAGGAGGAAGGGTCAGGGGCCAGGGGTGAGGGGTGGGGAGTGGAGGGGTGGGGTTTGGGGGGTGCAAGGGTATAGGGTGGAGGGGTGCAGGGTGGAGGGGTGGGGAGTGGAGGGCAGAGGGGTGCAGGGGGAGGGGTCAGGAGGTGGGGGGTGGGGAGTAGAGGGGTGGAGGGGTGGGGTGCAGGGGGAAGGGTCAGGGGTCAGGGGTGAGGGGTGGGGAGTGGAGGGGGTGGGGTTTGGGGGTGCAGGGGTGTAGGGTGGAGGGGTGCGGGGTGGAGGGGTGGGGAGTGGAGGGATGGAGGGATGGAGTGTAGGAGGAAGGGTCAGGGGTCAGGGGGTGGGGGTGGGGAGTGGAGGGGGTGGGGTTTGGGGGTTTGGGGTGTAGGGTGGAGGAGTGCAGGGTGGAGGGGTGGGGAGTGGAGGGATGGAGGGGTGGGATGCAGGGGGAGGGGTCAGGGAGTGGGAAGGTGGGGGTGGGGAGTGGAGGGGGTGGGGTTTGGGGGTGCAGGGGTGGAGGGGTGCGGGGTGGAGGGGTGGGGAGTGGAGGGGGTGGGGTTTGGGGGTGCAGGGGTGGAGGGGTGCGGGGTGGAGGGGTGGGGAGTGGAGGGATGGAGGGGTGGGATGCAGGGGCAGGGGTCAGGGAGTGGGAAGGTGGGGGTGGGGAGTGGAGGGGGTGCGGGTTTGGGGGGTGCAGGGGTGTAGGGTGGAGGGGTGGGGGAGTGGAGGGCTGGGGATGGGGGGTGGGAGTGTGGAAGGGTGCGGGATGGAGGAGTGGGAGGTGGGGGGTGAGGGGGATGGGAGGTGAGTGGAGGGATGGAGGGGTGGAGGGTGAGGGGGTGGAGGGGGGCCCCCTGGCCCTCCGGGGTCACAGGTGCATGTGGGGGGGTGTCTGTGGAGAGCTTGGGGTGGGGGGGGGGTGGAGGGGTGGGAGGTGGAGGGGTAGGGGATGGGGGAGTAGGAGGGATGGAGGGGTGGGGGGTGAAGGGTGGGGGGTGGAAGGGTGGAGAGGTGGGAGGGTGGGGGTGGAAGGTGTATGTCCTCTGGGGTCAAAGGTGTGTGCTGTGGGGGGGGGGGGTGTGTGGAGAGCTTGGGGTGGGGCTGTGGAGGGGTGGGGGGTGGAGGGATGGAAGGGAGTACTCTCACAAAGGAGCTAAGCCCCACCTGGGCAGCTGATCTTTTTTTTTTTTCTTCTCTTTTTTCTGGTGTGGCAATGTGTATGTTCCCTCCTCCTACCTGGCTTGCTCCCAGCAGGCGCTCTACCACTTGAACCATACCTCCAGCCTGTCTTTGTAGTGGTTGACTGCAGATGGAGTCTCTCATGGACTTTTCTGCATCCTCCCTCCCTCCCTCCCTCCCTCCCTCCCTCCCTCCCTCCCTCTCTCTCTCTCTCTCTCTCTCTCTCTCTCTCTCTCTCTCTCTCTCCATCCATCCATCCCCCTCTCCCCTATCCAGCTTCTAACCACAGTTCTCTAGATCTCAGCCTTCTGAGTAGCTAGGATTACAGATGTGAGTCACTTACTGTACCTGGCTGGAAAAGATACTAAAAAAAAGATTTCAAAATCATTTTTAGCTATGTATGTTGGAAAAATAGCACACAGAGTACTCAACTTCTCCAGATGTTAACATCCTATGTAACCGTGGTAAAAGGGTTGAAACCCGGAAAATAACATTAGTATTGGCCTGCTAAATCCCCATACCATATTCCCATGTCACCAGTTTTTGTTTTGTTTTTCTGGTTACTGTCTAGGATCCCATCTAGACTCCATTGACCCCCTCCCACAAAGCTGGGATAACTGGATGACCTGATGGTGCCCAGCTTTTTTTTTGCTTGCTGGTTGAGATGGAGTCTTGTGAACTTTTTGCCCAGGCTGACCTCAAACTATAGTCCTCCTGATTCCAGCCTCCCACATAGGTGGGATTCTAGGCAGTAGCCACTGTATCTAATGAGGATGTTTTTCTTTCTTGTATCAGTGGCAGACTGAGTAAATTACATAGGGACATTTATAGATCATTAACTTACCATTTCCCAAATCAAGGAGTTACAGAAGGGATGATCGGTGATATTGTTGGATGTGTGACCAACCTGTGCAAGTTTTTAAACGGAAAAGGTCTGTTTCTGAGGAACTCCCTCAATCCGGGCCACCTGTCCATACCTGGAACATTTCTACTCAGCAACCACTATTTCAGCCAGAAGGAGCTAAGTCTTGAGACCAGAGACGCTGGGTTAGCTTGTTGGAGCTCAGCAGGGAAGAGGCGGGTAGGGCTGCTGGGCTGGCCCCGTAGTCATTTTTCCATTCTAAGGTTTGCCTGCATCTCAGGCAATCCCCTGGGGTAGACACTTTATTTGCATATATATATATAGATAGATATATAATTTTCTTGAACTCAGGGCCCCAATACTGTCCTTCACGGATTTCACTCAAGGCTGGTGCTCTACCATGTGAGTCACAGCTCCATTTGTGGCTTTTTGGTGGTTCATTGCAGGTAAAAGAGTCGCACAGGGACTTTCCTGCCCAGGCTAGCGCCCTACCCCAATCCTCAGATCCCAGCCTCCTAAGTAGCTGGGATTACAGGTGTGAGCCACAGGCACCTGGCTCATATATTTTGTTGAATATCCTGCTTTTATCTTAAAAACATGGTAAATGTTTACTGCGCTTGGTATTCCTTTTGAGACTACGTTCTAGTAGACTAAGGATGTGGCTGGCTGCCCGACTAAGATTTTCACGATTGGAAGGTTGGCATGCACACGTGACACACACATGGACAGTGGCGGCCACTTCCTCAGCGGTGGTGTGCGTGAATCGGTTCACCATTGTACTTTGTGGAGTCTTGAAAACAGGAAGTATGAAGCCAGGAAGAATAAGTAAGTCCAAAGTCTGCAGATTACCTGTGCTCACTGAGAATCGCTGGGTTAGAATACAAGTACTCCCGACCAGCAAGCGCACCCCTGAAGGGATGAGAAAAAGCAAGCAGTTGGAGCGGGAGACTGCGTAGGGAGAAGGCAGAAGTGTAGCGATTGGGCATGAGTGTTGGAGAGACCTGAGAGAGTTTCCCGAGCTCCAGGAGAGAGGCCACGCGGAGAGCCTGGGATTGCTTGGACTTCAGATTCGGTGGTTCATTTTTCTGTGGTGCGATTTCCTATTTTTCAAATAGTAAGTATGGGCTGGGCTGAAACCTTTCTTCTTTACAAGTTAACTGCCCCTGGTTATTCTGTCACAGTGCTGCAGAGCTGACTAATACAACAAGCCTCTTTTCTGTGTGTCATGGATCACTAGGTACACCTCTTCTAGAGTTCTCATATTCAGTTTATAATATTCAGATGTGAATTAGGAAGCCAGGCTTTTCTGTTCCCTTCCTGCCAGGGCCCCCTGGGGAGGGAGGAAAACATGGCCTGGAGAAGTGTTCACGAACTACTTGGTTCCACACCAGCAAGCAAGAATACAGTCCAAGTCGGGCGCCACCGACTGTCATCCTAGCTACTCAGGAGGCTGAGATCTGAGGATCGCAGTTCAAAGCCAGCCTGGGCAAGGAAAGTCCATTAGACTCTGATCTCCAGTGAACCACCAGAAAGCCGGAAGTGGTGCTGTGGCTCAAGTGGTAGAGTGCTGGCCTTGAGCTGAAGAGCTCAGGGACAGCGCCCAGGCCCAGAGTTCAGGCCCCACGACTGACCCCCCCCCCCCCAAAATACAATGCATAAATTTGTGCCCCAGAGAAGAGGGTGGGGAAGGATTTCTGAGGACAGCTGGAATTTTTGCCAGGGTAGGGGGCATCAAGGGGAAAGAATCAGATGGAGAAATCACAAACCACAAACAGGCCATGAGTCTCTCCAGATACCATTCTTCTCTCTGCCCCCTACTCTCTCCCTTCCTCCCTCCCTCCTTCCCCGCCCCCCCCCCCCCGAAATAATCTTAAAAATGGAGATTCGAGCCGGGCGCTGGTGGCTCACACCTATCATCCTAGCTACTCAAGAGGCTGAGATCTGAGGATCGAGGTTTGAGGCCAACCTGGTTAGGCAAGTCCACAACTTTACCTCCAGTGGACCCCCTCCCCTCCCCCCATCACCTGCCACACCTGCTGCTCAGCCCCGCCTCCCACCTCCACCACCTGGGACCAAGCCTTTAACACAGGCACCTTTGGGGGTGGTACAGTGGGGACCCACGTTACAGCAGAAGCCCCCAATTCAGTGACCTCTCCTGGCAGTGACCTTTGCTCAGTCCCCAACTAGGTTGCCAAACTCAATCTACAGATTACAGATGGTCTGGGTGGGTCTCTTGTGAGTCCCCGTATCTGCTGTATTCAGTTGCTGTGATTGCGGCTTGAGACTTCCTCTTTTGGCGGCTGAGTGGTTTTGTTTGTTTTTTTACAATTTGTTTGACTGCTGTGTTACTCCCCCCCACCTCAGGACCCTGTCTCTGAGCTGCTTTGGCTCCAAGCTGGCGCTCTACCACTTGAGTCAGAGCTCCACTTCAAAAGGCTCTTTTGGTCGTGTCTCAAAGATAAAAGAGTCTCATGGACTTTTCCTACCTAGGCTGGCTTTGAACCTTGATCCTCTAGATCTCAGCCTCCCGAGCGGCTCGGATGACAGAGCCACCAGCACCCCGGCTCTATTTTAGTTGTTTTTTTTTTCCAAAACGTGTGATGTTGGCTGAAGCCAACCAGTTCCGTCATACAGTTTTCATTCTGTCATTGTATTTGGAATGCTCGACACCGCACATCTTCAGCGAGCGCTTTGTGGTAACTCAAGACTTTTTTACTCGGTGGGGAAAACTGCAACGAATTGGACTGTCTCCAGGAGATTTAAGCCTCTGCGTCTTAGAAGAAGAGTCTCATTTCGTAATGTGAGCCTTAGGACAGTGGCTTCTTCATTCGCTCTCGCGCTTGGTTGAGTAAGGTTGCCTGGCCCTGGCTCCGAGATCGTGTAGAGCTGGCCACCTGCCTGCGGTGGCCGCCACACCCCCAGGACCAGAGAGAGATGGAGGAGCATGGGATCAGGTGGGAGGATCCACGGGTGGGAGGATCCACGGGGAGGAATCCCAGGTGTAGCTGCAGTGGCCATAGGAGAATGGGAAGGATGAAGAGGAACTTTGCTGCACCATTGTGTGGCAGAGCAAAGCAGGTGGATGTCTTCCCAGACCTATTGTGGCATCTTTGGTTCCTCTTGGAACCCGGAAGATACAATCTCATTTAAGGACACAAGAACTCCCCTTGGTTTTTCCCTGCAAAGGCCTCTTCTTGCAGTCTAACTACTGCTGCATTCTTGTCTTTGATGTTTGGAGTGCTCTTTTAAGATTTTCTGTTTTCTCGGTAGTACTGGGTTTTGAATTCAGGGCTTTGCACTTTACTAGGAAGGCTGTACTGTTTGTGTGCTACACCTTGAGCCTTTTTGCGCTGGCTTTTTTTTTTCTCCTTAGGGCAGTGTGGGGAAAGGGGACAGTACTATGGCTTCAGCTCAAAGCCTTAGGCTTTTGCTCAGCCTTCTTGCCCCCACTGGGCACTCTACCACTTGAACCACGCTTCCAGGATGGCTTTTTGCTGGTTATGATTTGGAGATGAGAGCCTCACAGATCTTGTTCTGTCCAGCTGACTTGGAACTTTGATCCTCCTGATCTGTCTCCCCGACTAGCTAGGATTGCAGGTGTGAACGAGCAAAGCCTGGTTTAAGATTTTTCTGTTTTGGTTTTCCTCTTGGTTATTTTTCAGAGAGCCTTGCACTTTTACCTCGTCCTTATGTGTGCTCCGCCACACCTGGGTGTCTTGCTCAGCGTTTGCCCAGGCTGACCTTGAACTGTCCTCTTTTCTACCCCCTTGAGTGGGATTTCTAGGCTTGCCCCAGTCTCCAGTTCTTGGGAATAATAATTATAATTCCTTTTTAAATTTTTGTTCAGCTAACTTCATTTATTGGGGTTTAGTATGTGCTTGTTTCTGTTACTCGTTTTCATGCATGTTAACTTTCCTTCCTGCAGTGATCTGAGCCTAGAAGTTAGTTCCGTACCCAGCATCTGGCTCCTTCCACTCTGGCCAGATTACTGTAAGGACTTCCTAACGGGTCTCCTGAACCTCTAGGCTGCGCTTTGTGCTCTATAGTAGATCTCCTCTTATTACCAGTTGATGACTCCCTCCCTCCTTTCCTGACTCCCTCCCTCCCTTCCTCCCTTCTTCCCTTCCTCCCTTCCTTCTTTTCCTCCTTCCCACTTGTCCTTCTCTCCTCCTCCCCTCCTCCCCTCCTTCCTTCTCTCTCACCTTCCCTCCATTTCTCCAATGAGATATTTCCAAGAGAAAACGCAAGTCATTCCACGGTGTATCTTTTAATTCTTTTACTGCTGGTCCCTGGGGCTTGAACTCAGGACCTTGGGCACTGTCCCTGAGCCTCTTCGTGCTCAAGGCTAGCACTTTACCACTCTATCCACAGCTCCACTGAGTCGTTTGGTGGAGATAAAAGAGTCTCATGGATTTTGCTAACCAGACTGGCTTTCAAGCTGCAGTCCTAAGATCTCAGCCTTCTGAGAAGCTAAGGATTACAGGCATGAGCCACCGGCGCCCGGCCACAGCGTATTTCTTTAAGGCAAACCCACTTTTATCTTTTGTTTTACCACACACACAGCAAGCTTACCAAAGATGAGAGTCACTTTATCAGCTCTGGATACTTCTGAGAGTTCCTTCACACCTCTGGTGGTCATCGAACTCGCTCAGGATGTCAAAGAAGAGACTAAAGAGTGGTTGAAAAACAGAATCATCACTAAAAAGAAAGACGGAGGTGAGCGAACCGACGATGATTCACACTCAGGACCCACCGTGCATTTACACAGGCCTGTGTATGCCCACACGTGTACTGCCTGACTCTATTATCTATTGAGGACAACATCGCGGGGAAAATCCCCACTCACCTGTCAGCTCGGAACCCTGTGCCTGGTGCGGGACTTGGGGTACTGTCGGGGCCCAGGTGTGTGGCCCCCAGTGGTCTCCATGTCAGTCCCAGAGCCGAGGGAGGAATAGGCCTCTGCTTACAAACATGGCAGCTGGGTAGGGAGAAATTCGGGTGACAGCCTAGCTCAGAGCCAAGTCCCGCTCTGCTTGTGTCGACAAGGGACCACTGTGAATCAGAGACCTGCTACCGTCCATGAGGAAAACAGGGTGGGTGGACGCTTTACCCTGCTCTCTGGAATGGCAGGAATGACTCAGGACAACTAGGCTTGGTGTCCCCTTCCCCCCTTTTTAATGTTATTTTTATTTATTTTTTTATGTTGGTCGTGGGGCCTGAACTCTGGGCCTGGGCGCTGTCCCTCAGCTCTTCAGCTCAAGGCGAGTGCTCTACCGCTTGAGCCACAGCGCCACTTCTGGCTTTTTCTGCTTTTGTGGTGCTGAGGAACCGAACCCAGGGCCTCATGCATGCAAAGAAAGCGCTCTACCACTGAGCCACCTTCCCACCGCACCCCACCCCTTTTTTTTTTTTTTTTTTAAAGCCAGTATTGGGCTTGAACTCAGGATCTGGGAGCTGTGCCTCTTTTTTTTTGTTCAAAGCAATCGCTCAACCACATGAGCCACAATTCCACTTGCGGTTTTCTGGTGGTTCATTGGAGGTAAGTCTCTCAACAGACTTTCCTACCTGGGCTGGCTTTGGACTGCAATCCTCAGATCTCAGTCTCAGATCACCCAGTAACTAGGACCATGAGCCGCTGGTCCCCTGGCTTGGTTGGTATACTCCTGAATCTCAGAAGAACCTAGGGCAGGTCGAGTAGCTAGAGGGTGTTTTACAGCCATGAGTGTTTTGTAAAATTACACAAAACAGCACCTTGAACTACACCTTAGGCCTTTTCAATTTTTTTTTCTTTTACAAAAAAAATTGTACAGGAGTGTTGTGACATTTCCATACATTTTTTTGGGGGGGGAGGTCAGTTGTGGGGCTTGAACTCAGGGCCTGAGTGCTGTCCCTCAGTTTCTTTGTGCTCAAGGCTAGTGCTCTACCACTTGAGCCATAGTGGCCACTTCTGGTTTCTGAGTGGTTAATTGGAGATAAGAGTCTCATGGGGACTTTTCTGCCTGGGCTGGCCTAGAACAGTGATCCTCACATCTCAGCCTCTTGAGTAGGGTTGGATTACAGGTATAACCTGTCACTCACTAATGCATTTTCTAGATCTTACATTTATGCTAAAGAACTGTTCCCTCTTCCCGTTGCATGTTTAATAAGTTGGGGGTGATAAGTTCAAATTGCTATAATTATAATAGTTATACAATTTTTTTGGGAGGGAGGGGGGTCATGGGCTTGAACTCTGGGCCTGGAAGCTGTCCCTGAGCTCTTCAGCTTAAAGTGAGTGTTCTACTGCTTGAGCCACATCGCTTTTCTGGTTTTCGGGTGGTTAATTGGAGATAAGAGTCTCATCAACTTTCCTGCCCAGGTTGGCTTTGAACCATGATCCTCAGATCTGTTTCCTGAGTAGCTAGGATGACAGGTGTCAGCCACTGGTGCCAGGCTGGAACTCAAGGCCTGGGCATCATAGCTTCTTTTGCTCAAGGCTAGCACTCTACCACTCTGAGCCACAGTGCCACTTCCGGCTTTTTGCATGTATGTGGTAATGAGGAATCAAACCTAGGGCTTCATGCATGCTAGGTAAGCACTCTACCACCACTAAGCCACATTCCCAGCCACTGTAATTATTTTGTAGGTTGTGGGCATGAACTCTGGGCCTGGGCGCTGTCCCTCAGCTCTTCAGCTCAAGTCTAGCACTCTGCTACTTGAGCCACACCGCCCCTTCCGGCTTTTTCTGCTTATGTGGTGCTGAGGAATCGAACCCAGGGCCTCATGCATGCAAGGCAAGCGCTCTACCACTGAGCCACCTTCCCATCCCCTGCCACTGTAATTTTTGATGAAACATTGCATTTGCTTAGCAAACCCGTGACTTTCCTCAGGTTTTGCATGTCTTTCTAAATTGACACTCCCTCTTTCGTTTTGGCAGGTGCCCAGCTGTTGTTTCGACCACTGTTAAACAAATATGAGAAAGAAACCCTGGAAAACCAGAATTTGTATCTCATTGGCGCCTCCACCATCAGGCTGCTGCTGGGGGCCGAGGCCGTGGGCCTGGTCAAGGAATGTAATGACAACGCCATGCGGGCCTTCACGTATGGAACCCGGCACAACTTCAAAGGCTTCCACGGTAACCGCCCCATGGCCCTCCCCCCTCAGGATCCCATTTGCTATAACAAAGCTTTTGATCAGGGTTCAGCATTTTCAGGAAAAGAGGCAACTAGTAATCATTTTAGGCTTTTGGTATCATACGGCTTCTGGGTGATACCACTGCTACTTAAAGCAAAAAGGAAAGCTATATGTCACCTTAGCTAAGTAAGCGAACAAGATTCTGTCCCAATAAAACTTTATTAAACCAGATGGCAGGCCAGATTTGGGCCCATTGGCCATACTTGGCCACTTGTGGAATAGAAGAACACAAATTAGGCAAGACACGTGTTAACTGTTTATATTTTGTATGCGTGTGTCCACGCATGCACATGCGCCAGTACTGGGACTTGAACTCAGGGCCTGGGCACTCATATTTAGCATTTTGTTCAAGGCTGGCACTCTACCACTTGAGCCACAGCTCCATTTCCAGCTCTTCGGTTGTTACTTGGAGCTAAGAGTCTCATGTGTTTTTCTGACTAGACTAGCTTTGAATTGCAGTTCTCAGATCCCAGCCTCCTGAGTAGCTAGGACGACAGGCATGAGTCCCTGGTACACCCAGCTCGATGTGTATTACTCTATTCTAATTTGTATAATGATGAATATTCACTGATTTGATATTAGTAAGAAACACAATAGTAGTTCGGTGTCCTACAAACCTCATTTCCTGGCTCTAACTGGATGTGTGAGGGTAGTGGGTTCCGTTCTAGAAGGCACCGGGAAAGCTGGGGTAGCTGTGTCATGGTGGATGCTTGCTTCCATCCTAGCCGCCCTTCAGGGCTTTCAGAATTAGTAGGCATGATTGGTCTTGATCAGACTTCTTCACTCTGGACTTGTATACCTCAGTGACTAATGAACCGAACAGGGGCAAGTTCGCCTGTCCCAAAGTGACTTTTCTTTTCACAGCTACTACTACTTCCTTTTTTCTGGTTGGTCGTTGGGTCTTGAACTCTGGGTCTGGGCGCTGTCCCTGAGCTCTTCAGCTCAAGGCTTAGCACTCTACCACTTGAGCCACAGCACCACTTCCAGTTTTCTGGTGGTTTATTGGAGATAAGAGTCTCACAGACTTTTCTGCCTGGGCTAGCTTTGAACTGGGATCCTCAGATCTCAGCCTTCTTAGTAGCTAGGATTATAGGAGTAAACCACCAGTGCCTAGCTAGTTTATGTTCAACTCAGGAATGGAATAAAATCAAACATGAGAGCTGGAAGGAGATTTTCCTACCAAAGTCAACTTAAATGTTTCTGCTTTAGGTAAAAATTATTAATTTGAATTCATCACCTCCAAGTTAATAAAAATTTAAATGATAGAGGTGAGCAGTTTTTTAAAATTATGTTTTTAAATTCAAGATCTAGAAAATGCAGTAGAGAGCAATGGGAAATAGACTTGAGGGGTTGGAGACAAGTGGTGGTCAAGCACCAGCTGATGAGCAAAAGCATCAGAGACCCAGTGCCTGGTGCTTGTCAGTACTAAGTGAGATCAAGCAAGTGTTTGTTGTTGGAATGTTTGACTGTATTATGTGATATTTAATTATTTAGACCCTTATCTAATTGGTTGATTTTTATTTGTTGTTTGGTTGGTCATGGGCCTTGAACTCAGGGCCTAGACACTCTCTCTGACCTTTTCTGCTCAAGGCTAGCTTTCTGTCACTTTGAGCCACAGATCCACTTCTGGCCTTCTAGTGGTTAATTGGAAATAAGAGTCTCACAGACTTTCCTGCCCAGGCTGGCTTTAAACTGTGATCCTTAGATCTCAGCCTTCTTTGAGTAGGTAGGATTACAGGCATGAGCCATGCGCACCAGGCCTAAGTTCCTAAGTTACTTTGGTTACTCCTCTTATACCAATGGTTAATTATATCATTTCTATAATCTTCAGGGGGCTATTACTGCTTTAACTTGACAGGTGCTGAGGAAATAACTAGAACATTTTGTTTCATTTGTAGATAACAATGATGATTTCCTTACGATGGCAGAATGTCAGTTCATTATCAAACATGAACTTGAAAACCTCAGAGCTCGGGATGAAAGAATGATCCCTGGTTATCCACAGGCAAAGTTGTATCCTGGAAAATCGTTATGTAAGTCACTTCATCGTCCAGTTTGTTGAATGCACATTCCAACTGTTCTTGCCTTAATGGGAACAGATGGTCAGTCTTAGTGAAAACTGTACACCACTTTACAATCATTTCTTCTTCTCATGAACACATTTTTTTTTGTAGCCCTTATACCTCATTATATGAACTCCTTAAATCTTGATTTTGCTGGGTATGGTTTACCACTTCTCATTTATTCATTCATTTATTCTCATTATTAATTTATTAACAGAATACAGCTCCCTTAACAACTTAGTGTGAACACATATATGGATGACTTCGTTAAAATGAGGGACGTTAACAGGACTACAGGCCTGTAATCCCGGCTACTCAGGAGACTGAGAGCTGGAAGATGGCAGTTTGAAGCCAGTGTAGGCAGGAAAATCTCTGAGAGTCTCAACCTCTTAATTAGCCAGCAAAAATTTGGAAGTGGAGATGCAGCTCAAACGGTAGAATGCCAGCCCTGAGTGAAACCGTACAGCGTGAGCGAGAGGCCCTGAGTTCAAGCCAGAGCTTGAAAAAAAAAAATAGGCAAAGTTTGCTCTGTGAGGCCAGAACCCCACCACCCTTCCCCCCACCCCCCAAACCCCTGTTTTCCAGAATGCTTTCTTTTCCTCCGATCTCACTGGAGGTGAACACATGAAACAGAAAATCTGAAGACACCTGATGTAGCACATGAAGGCGAATGAATAGCTAGGTTGGTAATTCCCTTTCAAGGAGAATACTAGTTTCTAGACTGAGAGTTTACTACAACGTATAATTCAAGTTTGCTCCAAACTCAGATAGTGGCATGACCTCAGAGCATTTTTTTTTTTTTTTTTTGCTGCTTAAAATACATCATAAACACAGCAACTTCTGTGTCCTGTCCCTGATCTAGTTTCCTGTAAGTAGCCAGTATTCCACTACCAGTTCTCACCCCAGAGGACATGGGACACATTTCTCAGAGCCTGTACACATTTACCTTTCACGACCTGTCAGCAACTACACTCTACATGTTATTTACCCAAAGTAAGATCCAATCAAAGAAGGTCCATCTCTTTTGGTTGTTACATCTATGAAGTCTCCTTGTTTCTCCCCGCCTCCCCTTTTTCCTCTCCCGAAATTGACTTGCCCATGAAAACAGGCCATTTGTCTTACCAGTAACATTGGTTCAGTTTGTCAGTTTTCTGTTTTGTTCCTCCATCCTGTATTTCCTGTCATCCCAGCTTGCTTTGCTCAGACACATTACAGAACCTTGCGTGCTCATCACTATGACAACGTCCATACAACAGAACACTGTGTGGCCTGGAACAGGAATAAGTTAAACTTAATGTAGAATCGAGAATGATCCAAGTATATTGTCAAATTAACAAGTTAAGGTCCAGAATGGTACATAAGCTCTTCCATTTCTTTGATCACCTGCATGATGTTTCTCTAAGGGTATCTTATATAATAAAGAAGAGCCCAGGAAATGTATTTGGAGAATAGTAAAACAAAGGGATATTTTCCTGTTATGTGTTGTGTCATTTAAAAACAATCATTGAGGGCTGGGAAGGTGGCTTCATGGTAGAGTGCTTGCCTAGCATGCATGAAGACCTGGGTTTAATTCCTCGGTACCACCTAAACAGAAAAAGCCCGGAACTAACTGATGGTGTGGTTCAAGTGGTAGAGTATTAGCCTTGAGCAAAAGCAGCTCAGGGACAGTGTACAGGTTGAAGCTACTGTTCTTGTTGATGGAAATGACGGGTAGAGGTCAATGCTCATCATTCTTGTCCGTCTACATTGCAGGTATCTACTTGTCTTAATGACACGTAAGCTGGTTTCATGTCTTTGCTTAGACATAGCTCTCTTACTTGGTTGGTCCCAGATTACATCATTCCAGGGAGATTTTTCTTCACTTACCTTTATAATTTATTAAGTCATATTGGCACTGTTCATGTTTTACCTGGTTTTTCATTTTTGCTCTTATAGAATTTTCTTAGGCTTGTGTACCATTTTCCTGCCTGACTTTAGTCAGACCTTCTTTCGTTTGTTTTGGTAAGTTTACTGTGATTTTTAAATTTTTATTATTTTTTTATTTAGTTCTTTTTGTTGGTGGCAGGGCTTGAACTCAAGGCCTGGGCGCCATCCCTGAGCTTTTTTCCACTCAAGACTAGCACTCTGCCTCTTTGAGCCACAGCGTCGCCACTTCTGGTTTTCTGGTGGTTTATTGGAGATAAGAATCTTAACAGATTTTCCTTCCTGGGCTGGCTTTGAACTATGACCCTCAGATCTCAGCCTCCTGAGTCGCTAGGATTATAGGCTTGAGCCATCCGCTCCGGGCTCTGGGCCTGGGCGCTGTCCCTCAGCTCTTCAGCTTAAGGTGCATGCTCTACCACTTGAGCCACAGTGCCACTTCCAGTGGGGCCTGACCTCTCTGGCTTCCTGCTTTGCTACCTGTGTTCCTTCCATTCATCCTGAGGATCTCACCAGAGCTGAGCTGACACTGGTACCACACATTGGAATCTCCAGGACTGTGAGCTAAACAGACCTGTGTCCTTATAAGGTTAACCTGCCTCAGGTATTGTGTTATTGTCATAGCACGATGGACTAATAGAGGACCTGAGATGCCTCAGTATTATATCCTTAATATCATGTAGTTCTTCTTTTACAACAGTAGAGTGGTTTCTTTTTTTGGGAGGGGTCCGGTCATGGGGCCTGAACTCTGGGCCTGGGCACTGTCCCTCAGCTCTTCAGCTCAAGGCTAGCCCTCTACCACTTGAGCCACAGCGCCACTTCCAGCTTTTTTCTTTTTGCTTATGTGGTGCTGAGGAATCGAACCCAGGGCCTCAAGCATGCAAGGCAAGCGCTCTACCACTGAGCCACCTTCCCAGCCCGAGTGGTTTCTTTTGAATGTCTCTTGTACACAAGAAGGAATGGGTTAGAGTCAGCAGTCAATCATTCAATCTTTCATTCAAACATTCGATCTTGTCATCAACATTTGTAAGAAAAATGGGTTACAGTTCAATTACGTATCATGCATCAGGATTGTGTTATGGACTCTTTAGCCACAGTGTGAGTGCGCGCACATGCGCACACACAACACACACACACACACACACACACACACACACACACACACACACACACACACACACACACACACACACACACACACACACACACACACACACACACACACACACACACACACACACACACACTGTCCCAAGAGAGACTTCCCTGGCCCTTCTAGTGGACGGTCGCAGAAAGCAGCACCGTGTTAGTACTGGGGCGCACACACAACACACACACACACACACACAACACACACACACACACACACACACACACACACACACACACACACTGTCCCAAGAGAGACTTCCCTGGCCCTTCTAGTGGACGGTCGCAGAAAGCAGCACCGTGTTAGTACTGGGGCGCACACACAACACACACACACACACACACACACACACACACACACACACTGTCCCAAGAGAGACTTCCCTGGCCCTTCTAGTGGACGGTTGCAGAAAGCAGCACCGTGTTAGTACTGGGGCTACCCTATCTGATTCTTAGGGTCCTCACATAAACCAGGGTTAGTGAGAGTCTCCCTTAAATTAGATCTTGATTACTTTGGCCAGTTGCTCAGATGGTTCACCACTGCCCTGGGGAGGAACGCAGCTTCAGTTTGTGGCTTTCTTTAAATAGGCCCATTGGGCACCGACTCTTCCTCTCCAGGGAAAGGCTCCTTCCCAGATAATTACATACTTAGCGGACACAAGAAGGTTGATGGATTTTAGAAAAGAAAGGGAAAAAAGCCTCTATTTTTAGAAGCTGAATGCGGAGCCGGGCTTTGTTGACGCCGGAGACAAGCAGCCCTGTAGTTTAGGACTTGCCGCCTTAGATTCTTGTCCAAGGGCTCCGATCGTGGTCCTATTTTTAGAGCCGTAAAGCTGATTTTTTTTTTCATGTCTGCTTGGAAAAGTCTTCCGGAGTAAGAGGGGGAGTGGCCTCTGAAACACATCTTGGGAACAGCAAAAGAACCATTCGGATAGTGCACATCAGCTGTATGGTGAAAAACTTGACGTGGGCCCTGAAAAAGATCATCAGGCCCCGCTCCAGCCTGGTGCACCCCAGAGCACCCCAGATGAAGGCTAGGAAGTACAGTGAGTCATGGGTAAGAGCTGCAGGAGAATCCAGGGTGACCTTTTATAGCAAAAGGATTTAAAAAGCAGAAAGTGGATCTCACAGGCTCAGAGACTATCCAATTTAGGTTATATGTCTTCTCTCTCCCCTTTCTGCTGATCTTTTTTTTTTTTGCCAGTACTGAGGCTTTAACTCAGGGCCTTGGGTACACTCCCTGAGGGTTTTTTTTTTTTTAGTACTTTTTTCAGTCATTAAAGAGGGTGCGATATCACCGCAAACCCTACCTACTAAAGTCTTCCTTTGTTGTTGTTGTTGGTCGTGGGGCTTGAACTCTGGGCCTGGGCGCTGTCCCCCAGCTCTTCAGCTCAAGGCGAGCGCTCTACCACTTGAGCCACAGTGCCACTTCCTGCTTTTTTCTGCTTCTGTGGTGCTGAGGAATCGAACCCAGAGCCTCATGCGTGCAAGGCAAGCACTGTACTACTGAGCCACCCTTTCCAGTCCAATCTTCCTTCTTTTCCATGTAGCTGACTTGGGAGAAGCAGCCTGTAGTCTGGGTATTTATTTCAGAGATGATTATTTCCTCCTCTTGCGAATGTCAGCCCAAACCTGACAGGTGGATGAGAACAGTTAAAGCATTCTTCTTCCCTGATGTAGATTTCATCTTCTTACCCGCCCCACGCTGCTAATAGGGCCCGAGGCATAGCAGTTTGACCCTCCATGTCTGCTGAGCCCTCCTACCATCCCTTTCTACCCAGCGAGTTACTTTAAGTCATTAGGAAGAATGAGAAATGCCCCATCTTTCCCTTTAATATTGCCTGGAGATTCGGCCTCTGATCAAGTTCCTTTGATTTTTCCTGATAGGTGCATCAATGTTCAAACCATACTAGTCAAATGACTGCTGAAACGGGAAATCTTAATTATATATAGATATGTATTTATATGTAAAATACGTCTAATATAAATGTATGTCCTATAGATGTCATATATTCTTTATTTACTATTTTATAGGTTTATATATCTTTATGTATTATATATTAGGTATTATTTTATTTTCATTTGGGGGCTGGTACCAGGACTTGAACTCAGGGCTTTCAGCTTGCTTGGCTCAGTTGCCTGACCTCAGTCCAGCATTTTTGTTGTTTAATCGGGAGAAAAGAGTCTCATGGACTTCCCTACTAAGATTGGATTTCAGCCTCTGTCTTCCAGACCTCAGCCTGCCGAGCAGCTGAGATTACAGATGTCTAGCTTCTTTCTTTGATTTTTTTAATATATCTTGGTTGTGGATTTGTCTTTGTCATTAGATTATAGAAGATAGAAAACATGATGGAAAGTATTTGGAATCCAAAAGAATCAAAGGCATATTTTCCTACTCTTGCTGTAGTAGTATGTCTTTGGCCTTAGCAATTCTGCCTTCTGAGCATATTTAATAAAGAGTAAGCAGAAGATAAGAATTTTAGCATTAGTCATCATAGTCAATTATCGGGAACAATTTCTCCCTACCGGGTCCTATTATGGTGCTATTAAAAGGACAGTGCTTGGTCTACTTATATTTACCTACAGTGCTGGGAATTGAACCCAGGGCCTGGTGTATGCTAGGCCAGCTCCAAACTTGAGCTTGTACCGAGCTATACAAGCCAGCCTCTATGTGAACTCTGAAAAGTATCAGATAATATTATGTAAAAAAAGATTTCCAGAGCAATGTAACATCTGTAAAATTACTCCTTTTTTTTAATTTTTATTTTGGCAGGGCTGGGGGACCTTACACTTGCTAGACAGGTGCTCTATCCCTTGAGCCACACCGCCAGCCTCTATTTTGCTTTGGTTATTTCCTTTCCCCTCCCCCGTTAAGCAGCACAAAGCCAGCAGTGGAGGTATGGCTCAAGTGGTAAGAGCCTTGAGCAAAAAAAACTAAGCAATTGTGTTAGATCCTGAGCTCAAGCTGTGGTACACACATACACACACACACACACAGAAAAGAGAAAATAATAAGATACTTACACTCTGAGTAAGGACGTTTTCACCCTGAAGAGCTAAGGAACATCCACATCCACGCGTGTGATGGTCGCTCCCGTGTGGCACTTGGCTGTGGCCGGTGGGCGCGTAACGCCCGGCTCAGATGTGTGTCTGGCCTGTTGTTCCCTCCCCAGTAAGAAGACTGCTCACATCCGGCATCGTGGTCCAGGTGTTCCCGCTGCACGACAACGAAGCCCTCAAGAAGCTGGAGGACACCTGGTACACGCGGCTCCCGTTCAAGTATCAGCCCATAGGTATGCGTGCGTGCTTGCCTGCACAGCTGTGTCTCCCAGCGGAGAAGGGCCTGCTGTGGGAAGTCGCCATCCAGCGGTGGCTTCCTCTCCCAGGGCAGATGTGCATTCAGTGCCTGGCTCGGCAGCGCTCACTAGCTGCCTGGGAGAGGGTTAGATGACCTCCTTTTTCCTTTGTGATGTCATGCTAGGCCAGTGACATCACTGGTGCTTTGTGAGGGCATTCTAGACCGCGTTTTCACTCTCTCACTCTGAGCCACAGCTCTGCTTGTAGTTTTCTAAGTAGTTCATTGGAGAGAAGAGTCTTACAGACTTTCCTGCCTGGGTGGCTTTGAACTGCGATCCTCAGATCCTGAGTAGCTAGGATGCCAGGCGTGAGCCACTGGTGACTGGCCCAACATGCCCTTTTGAAAGAAGATTCCTTATCCACATTATCCTGAGCTCCCAACCAACCAACCAGCGTTCTTCAACATGCAGTGAATGGAGTAGAAAACAATTCAAAAGCACGAGATTCTCCACAGTCATATAATATTAACCTATAGTTTCATCTAAGCCCTGGGCAGAAGGTTTTCCAAGTAACTTGCCACTGGCCTGTGAACCTGGCACAAGCCAACTACCCCAAGAGACGTCATAAGCACCTAACCTTTGCCAACCATTCCCACATGCAGAGTGCCTGGTCTCCGAGCGGCCCGCATGGGACCAGGCTGGGGTGTGAGGGCTTGAAGGTGGGGTAGCAGCTAGAGTTATTACCTATTTGTTAACTTCACGCAGTTAAATTGATTGATTGAAGATCACATGATCCATGATCCATCTGTGGAAGCGAGAGGGAATGAACTGAGATAAGCGATCGATCCTTCTAGCTCATCCAGGAGCAAAGAGCACGATGAGTCCTCTGAAATCGGAAAGAAGCTGAGTTTGGGGCAGGGGAAAGGGCTTTGGGTCTAAAACAGACAATTCACCTTTCCTCAGTCTAGCCTAGGCAGGAAAGTCCATGGGATTCTTTATCTCCAATAAACTAAGCTGGAAGCGGTGCTGTGGCTCAAGGAGTAGAGCACTAGCCTTGATCCAGAGAAGCTCAGAGACAGTACCCAGGCCCTGAGTTCAGGCCTCAGGCCTAGAAAGCAAGCATGTCCTAAGACTGATTCTAAAGGGAAAGGGAAGGAAGAGTGCAAGCTGGGAGCCAGTGGCTCACACCTGTCATCCTAGCTACTCAGGAGGCTGAGATCTGAGGATCTTGGCAGAAGTCTTTTTGAGACTCTTCAAGGAACCACCAAAAAAGCTGCAAGCGGAGCAGTGGCTCACGTGGTAGAGCGGCTAGCCTTGAGCAAAATAGCTCAAGGCTAG
This sequence comes from Dipodomys spectabilis, assembly GCF_019054845.1. Lineage (NCBI taxonomy): Eukaryota > Metazoa > Chordata > Mammalia > Rodentia > Heteromyidae > Dipodomys > Dipodomys spectabilis. The sequence goes on from NW_024871037.1 coordinate 726,951, forward strand.
CACCCAGGCCCCCGAGTTCAAGCTCCATACGGGCACCAGAAAACAAGCGAACAACTAGGACTCCTAGTCAGGAATTAGAGAGCACTGTAAGGTGAGTCTTTGAGAAAAAGGTATTGACTTGGTGAGTGGGGGCACCTCAGGCTCAGAAACCTCAGTAGCTGATTCAGGGCTGCCCTGTGCCAGGGCTTGCTGACAGATGGCATGTTCACAAATGCAGGCACAACAGACCTATTAGAAAGCAAGGGTATTAAACGATCCCGTTAATGGGGAGGGTCGGGGTGGGGGGGGAGCCATTTTCTTGAGATGACTAAACCCCCTTCCCCCTTTTCTTTCTCCTTCTGCCATAGACAGTATCCGTGCCTACTTCGGGGAGACCATCGCACTGTATTTTGGATTCCTGGAATATTTCACCTTTGCTTTGCTTCCCATGGCCATCATCGGTCTGCCTTACTACCTGTTCGTGTGGGAAGACTACGACAAGTACGTGATCTTCGCCTCGTTCAACCTCATCTGGTCCACGGTGATCCTGGAGGTGTGGAAGCGAGGCTGTGCCAACATGACTTACAGGTGGGGGACGCTGGTCATGAAGAGGCAGTTTGAGGAGCCCCGGCCCGGCTTCCACGGAGTCCTGGGCATCAACGCCGTCACCGGCCGAGAGGAACCCATCTACTCCAGCTTCAAGAGACAGCTGCGCATCTACCTGGTCTCCCTGCCCTTCGTGTGCCTCTGCCTGTACTTCTCACTGTACATCATGATGATCTACTTCGACATGGAGGACTGGGCTCTGAGCATCCATGAGGACAGCGGATCCGAATGGGCCAGCGCCTTGCTGTACGTGCCTAGCATCATCTACGCCATTGTGATCGAGATCATGAACCGCCTTTATCGATACGCTGCCGAGTTTTTAACCTCGTGGGGTAAGCCAACAGGCAGTGCTTCTGTCTTCCTCGCCCAGGTCTTGGGACTCCTGCAACTCCTGTTCTCACAGAGCGCCTTGCTGTCCTCTGGGCTTGTCCGAGAGGCATAAGAGAAATCCCTTGCCCTCCCCAGCCCAAGATCTCTGTGTCCTGGTTTATCAGAGATCTTGGTTATCAGACACTGCTCACACTTCGTTCTGAGTGACCTAAGCAATGGTATCTCCTTAGGGCACTGAGAAACAGTATGATAGAAACCATTTAACCATTTGATAATGACTTGGCAGTATCTACAAAGAGCCAGACTGATCTAGATCTATCAGTTCAAAACGCGGGTCCCCGAACCTCTTAGAAATCAGTTGACATTACCTTCCTGATGAAGGCCACATGAACTCTAGTCAGTCTCCTAAACCCAAAAGCCTAATGGGTTTGGCACTGAGAACTTCAGCAGGGGCGGGGCCGGCGTGTACCCGTGTGTGGGGAAAGGGAACGTGGCTAGAGTTGTACTGTGGCCTTCATAGGCCATTCGTGCCTGTGATCGACCATTAGCTACATCCCTAGTGCCGTATTGTTTTCCTATCTGTGAGAAATTACCCTCCCCAGCCCCTCTCTCTCTCTTTTTTGATATTTTAGAGAATCACAGATTGGAATCTGCCTACCAGAATCACCTGGTTCTGAAAGTGTTGGTGGTAAGTTAAGAGTTTTTTTCCATCTACACTTGGGTTATGAAACTCATGCGTGCTTGTTCTTGCTGTTTTTAGAAATAATAGGAAGAATTGCTTTCTGATTTCTCACGTAGGCCAGGGCCAGTGAAATAGCGCGGTGTCTTTGTGTTGTGTAGGCTTAGCGTGTAGTTGGAGAGAGAACTCAAAATATAGGAAAATCAGTATTGCAGGCCTATATTTGCCAAAACTAACCATTTTCTAGACACGTTTTGCATTCTTTTCCCTGTAGTGATCTTTTTTTTTGAATGTTTTGCTGTTCAAAAATCCTTCCAGAACACTAAAAGGGAGTGAAGGAAGGGGTGATATTGTCTCAAAAAGAAATGTTACTTATTACAAGACTTACAAGTTACCCCTCTGTATATTACCTTTACAGTAAGAATAAAAACAGCTAATTAAAAATCCTTCCAGGTCTCTACAATCTGAGACATTAAAAAAATAGTATTTAAAAATTTTGGGGGGGGGCAGCACTCGGGTTAGATGGGGCTCTACCACTTGAGCCATACCTACAGCCCTTTTTGCTTGAGTTATTATGACTATTTTTGCCAGTCCTGAGGCTTGAATTCAGGGCCTGGGCACTGTCCCTGAGCTTCATTTTGCTCGAGGCTAGCTCTCTACCCCTTGAGCCACAGCGCCACTGCTGGCTTTTTCTGTATATGTAGTACTGAGGAATCGAACCCAGGGTTTCATGCATGCTAGGCAAGCACTCCACCACTAAGCTACCTGCCCAGCCCCTAACATTGTCTTCTTCCTTTGGCAGTTCAACTTTCTGAACTGCTTTGCCTCCCTCTTCTACATTGCCTTTGTCCTGAAGGATATGAAGCTTTTGCGCCAGGTAAGTGCAAATGACAGCAACGCACCAGTTGTGGTTTTCTGGGTTCAGTAATGTAACTGACGCCACATGGCAATTTCTGCAAATGTTTTAAGTCTTACATATTTTGAAGCCCAATTCTCAATTTAAAAAAATTAGCGACTATATTGTGTACCGCAAAGATAATTCAACCTAATCCACTTCCAAACTTGATCATAGAAGGCAGCAATATCAATTTTATGAATCACCCCAAATTATAATAAAACAATTCTAATAGCAAAAGTGCTCTCTTTTTCTTTTTCTTTTGAATGCCAGTTCTAGATCTTGACCTCAGGGTCTGTGGACTGTCCCTGAGCTTTTGTGTGCTCTACCACTTGAGCCACATCTCCACTTCCAGCTCGTTGTGTTTCATTGGAGATAAAGAGTCTCACAGACTTTTTCTATCCAGGCTGGCTTTGAACCATGATCCCAGATCCTCCTGAGTAGCTGGGATTATAGGTGTGAGCCATTGGTGCCTGGCTAAAATAATGCCGTGTGTGTGTGTGTGTGTGTGTGTGTGTGTGTGTGTGTGTGTGTGTGTGTGTGTGTGTGTGTGTGTGTGTGTGTGTTGGGTACTAGGGCTTGAACTTGGGGCCTAGGCACTGTCCCTGAGCTGTGTGTGTGTGTGTGTGTGTGTGTGTGTGTGTGTGTTGGGTACTAGGGCTTGAACTTGGGGCCTAGGCACTGTCCCTGAGCTCTTTTTCTCAAGGCTAGTGCCATACCACTTGAGCCCCAGCTCCACTTCTGGTATTTTGCAGTTAATTGAAGATGAGAGTCTCATGGACTTTTCCAGCCCTGGATGGCTTTGAACCTCCACCCTTAGATCTCAGCCTCCTGAGTAGGTTGACAAATATGAGCTACACAGTACCTGGCTCTAATACCAGTTTTTGTAACAACAGTGCCCTCTATTTTTGAAGATCCTCTTTATTTATTGCATAATTGTCATATTTACGGTTTGATTAAGTAACCTCGTCCAACATGATGCAACTACTTCTCTTTAGAGCTTGGCCACACTCCTGATTACCTCACAGATCCTTAACCAAATCGTGGAGTCTCTTCTCCCTTATTGGCTCCAAAGGAAGCATGGCGTGCGGGTGAAGAGGAAGGTACAGGCCCTGAAGGCAGACATCGATGCCACCCTATATGAGCAAGTCATCCTAGAGAAGGAGATGGGAACTTACTTGGTAAGTGGGCTGGGTTAGAGAGTGAGCAGCATGCACCGAGTTGATCACACATTGTGCTCTCCGATGAGATTATTTCACAAGATGGAACTGGGCCTAAGTTGCTGTGGTCTGGGAATCTGAAATCGTGCCCAGTGCCACCAAAGGGCACGTGCCCAGAGACTGTTGTGGGAATTCAAAGAGAGACAGGGTCCTCGCCGAGAAGCGCCCGCCAATCTTAATTCAAGTCACCGGAGATGATTGCTCAAGCAGAAGATGGAGGCCCAAGGCTAAAAAACTTGAAAGGCCGATCTGAGGATCAGTCTTTACTTGACCACGACTGTCAACATCAAAACGCTTTCCTTGAAGACACAGTGGCTAGGTTATTTTTGGCACCTTCAGATGCTCCCTTTGGTGGCATATAGCATTTGAAGCAAATTCTAGCTCATGCAAGCCGAGCTGCGTCTTCACAAAGTGTCAGGTGGTGCGATTGCATGTACTGTCTCTGCAAATACAATGTCACATACCCGCCCGCACAAGGATCCTGCTTGGTTCACGGCTGTTGCTTGTTGCTTGCTTTCTGAGCCTTCTTGCTGTGGGCGTTCTTACTGGAAAATAATAGCCTTCAGTGGTTCATGTAGTGAGCTCTGCTTTATTATACTTCCAGGATCCGTCTGCCTGCCTGTCTGTCTGTCTGTCTGTCTTTCTTTCTCTTTTTACGAGGGTTGTAGAGCTTCAACTCAAGGCCTAGGCACTGTCCCTGAACTCTCACTCAAAGCTAGCACTCTACTACTGAGCCGTGGCTCCGCATGCTTTTTGTTTTCGTTTTTCCTTTGCTGGTTCGTTGGAGAGTCTCACAGACTTTGCTGGCCGGGCTGGCTTCGAACCTTGATCCTCAGCTCTCCGCCTCCTGAGCAGCTAGGATGAACAGGCGTGAGCCATCGGCGCCCGGCTCTCTTGTCCATTTCTCCTCTGTGAAGGGTGTCTTGTGTTTGTTGATGACAGGTGTTTGGATTCAGATCTCCACACCTAAGCTAGCATTTTCTAAACTCACAGCCCAGCTAGGACCGCAGAGCTCACTGTTTCCCAAGGAGGTGTAGAAAAAACACCTGCATGCAAGGGGGGAGCATGTGCGTTCAGGGAAGCCATTCTTCCTGCACCGGCCGAGCTGCCGTGAGTGAAAAGCTCAGTCTTGGAGTCCGGTCGTGGGGCCTGAACTCTGGGCCTGGGCGCTGTCCCTCAGCTCTTCAGCTCAAGGCTAGTGCTCTACCACTTGAGCCACAGCGCCACTTCTGGCTTCTTTCTTTTTGCTTATATGGTGCTGAGGAATCGAACCCAGGGCCTCATGCATGCAAGGCAAGCGCTCTACCACTGAGCCACCTTCCCAGCCCCTGAAAAGCTCAGTCTTAAGTCACGGTTTGAGCATCCATCTTCTCCTTGCTTGTGCCAGCAAAGGTTATTTTTGGCCAGATTTGTTTTCTCTTCCTTCACTCCACTGGAAACGAAATCATCCATCCCTCCTTTGTCAGACCCAATGAGCGCTCTGCAGCCCTTCCCACCATACACGACTCCTCTGTGCAGCGCACACTCAGCCACGCACCCAACGCCAGCAAGGGGACATGGCCACCACCCGAGGCCTTAATTCCAGCCTCTCACGACCCCTGACTTCCCTTTGTGACATTAGTGTCATCACACTTCAGCTCGAGAATTCCTCTGAGACTGAAAACAACAGACCCCCAACTCCTGTGTTGAGGAAACCCATGTTGACACACCTTGGGTGACAAAACCAGGGAGGAGCTTCCCAACTTGGCTTCTGCACTTCGTTCCTTCCCTTAGCACAAGCTCACTGACTAGAAATGAAAACCACTAGCACACTCGCACACCCCGGTAACCCCAGCACTTAGAAGATGAGCGGCATTCCTCGTATTCAAATGATTTTTGTTTCTCCAAAAGCCAGGGGCTGGCTGTCCTCGTGAGATTAGAGCGGGGGGGGGGGGGGGGGGGAGAGGAGGAGGGGGAAGTGGGGGGGGAGCGAGGGGGGGGGGTGTTTGGTGATGGAGGCATCTGAGACTGCTCATGGGAGGGATCAGGGTGGGAAGGCTTTGTGGCTTCCGTGTCTGCAGCTAACCATGCGGTCACAGTGGACAGCTTTTGTGGCTCTGGTGCCTAGTTCCCTTCAAGAGATCGCTCGCTTGGGGAAGGTTTGTGCCTAGTACCTCACAGCGTGGAGGTCGACCAGGACTCCCATGGGCCTGGCTCACAGTAGAGTAGAGAGGATTTGGGAGGCCAGCGTGGACTCTCCCCTAGAGATCTCCTCCGGGACAGCTCTTCTAGTGATACGGCCTTGTGACTCCAGTGGGTTAGACCGCAGTGGAGAGATTGGGGATCGGACTGCTCGAAACTGCTCAGGAGGTCACAGTGAGGGGGTGTTATGACTCCGGTGTCTGACTGTCCTCAGGAGATCAAAGTAAAGAGGTGTTATGACTTCCATGTCTGACTGTCCTCAGGAGATCACAGTGAGGGGGAGGTGTGACTCCAGGGTCAGACTGTTCTCATGAGATCACAATAGAGGTGTTGAGACTCCAGTGTCTAACTGTTCTCAGCAGATCACCGTAAAGGGGTGTTGAGACTCCAGTGTCAGACTGTTCTCGGGGGATCACAGTGAGGGGGTGTTATGACTCCAGCGTCCGACTGTTCTCAGGAGATCACAATGAAAGGGGTGTTGTGACCACAGTGTCTGGCTGTTCTCAGGAGATCACAGTAGAGAGGTTTGATGGCTCCAGTGTCTAGATCTCCTGAAGAGATCACAGAGGCCGTGTTTTATAATGCCCAGTGTCTGATCTCATCATGAGATGGCAGAACAGAAGTTCAATGACTCTAGTGTTCAGGTCTCCTCATGACAACATGTAGAGAGGTTTGATGACTCTGGTGTCATGAAATCACAGCGGAGAGTGTGAACCGTCCACTCTCCTCAGGAAGCCACAGAGTTTCATATTTTTAACTTTCATAATAGATCTTTGTTTCAAGTCAACGTTGGTGTTTGAGGAAGGAGTCCAGATTCATCTTCGCATGTGGGTTATCTGGTCCAGCACCATCTGCTGACAAGACTTCTTCTTTTTTTTTTTTTTTTTCCCACCGATGCTGAATTTCTTTCAGCAGTAGTTGTGCGGTTTTATAAGTCTCATCACTCCTTTGGAATAATCGATAACCTGTTCTGTTCAGTGTTATTTGAATGTACTTATTGTCTTAATGTCACTTTCAGTTTTCATTATTAGTAGAGAGAAATACTATTACTTTTGTGTATTGTTCTCATATCCTGCAACTTTACCGAAGTCATTTGTTAAGCAGAATCTTTTTTTTTTTTTGGTGGTTATTTTTCAGGATTTGAAAAATACAGAGTTACACCTTCTGTAACTATAGATAGCTTGAATGTTTTTCTGGGTATTTTCTCTGATCTCTTTGTCTCGCCTAATTTTACTGCCCTACAGCCTTTAGGGGTTGTGTCAAATAGAAGAGCTGTCGAGCTCCTGGTCTTGGTTGGGAAGTTTCCAGTATCTTAACTATCAACATAGTGTTTGACAGCAGGGTTTTTGTTTTTGTTTTTCTGTCAGTTGTGGGTCTTGAACTTGGGGCCTGGGCATTACCTCTGGGCTCTTTTCCTCAAGGCTAGTGCTCCACTTTGAACCACAGCACCAGTTCCGGTTTTCTGGCAGTTCCCTTGGAGCTAAGAATCTCACAGACTTTCCTGCCCAGGCTGGCTTTGAACCGTGACCCTCAGATGTCAGCCTCCTGAGAAGCCGAGATAACTGGCATGAGCCACCAGTGCCCAGCTAGTAGGTGTTTTGTAGATAGTGTTTACTGTTGCTAGAGCAACAGACCTGCTCATCACCACCATGATGAAGCAGGTCTTCACTCTCTAGTTTTTAAGGAAAGGTCAGGGCCTGACATTCTCGGGTACCCGTGGTGGCAGGACCCCCAACCCTAAAGGCGGGACTGGATCTTTGCTTCTTCATTGATTAAGAGCAATTTAGTATCGTTTTGCTCCTCTTTGCCTCAGGAACAAGGTAAGAATTTCAATGGCTTGGCCCAAGGAAACTTAGCAGCTAAGTCCATCCTTCATTCTTTATTTCAGAAACTCAGTGATTAAATTCCTGGTTGCAAAGAAAGCGCTGACTGAAAACAAATACATAGAGCTGGGTTTTTCATTAGTTTGTTTGTTTGTCCTAATGTGTAGAAGCCAACGTTTTCCTGGCCTGTGACATTAAAACCACGCCTACCTTCTGTGGCCTCCCTCCCAGGGCACCTTTGATGATTACTTGGAGCTCTTCCTGCAGTTCGGCTATGTGAGTCTGTTTTCCTGCGTGTACCCCCTGGCCGCCACCTTCGCCGTGCTGAATAACTTCACAGAAGTCAATTCCGATGCCTTGAAAATGTGCAGGGTCTTCAAACGGCCATTCGCAGAGCCTTCAGCCAGCATTGGTGTGTGGCAGGTAACTGTGTGAAGCGGGGGGGAAAGAAAAAGCCTTCAAATCTGTGACCAAAGAAAAAACCCCCAAACCAAAACAATCACAAAAGCCGGGTGCTGGTGGCTCACACATGTCATCCTAAGCTAGAGCTCAGGAGGCTGAGATCTAAGGATCACGGTTCAAAGCCAGCCTGGGCAGGAAAGTCCATGAGATTCTTTTTTCCAGTGAACCATCAGAAAACTGGGAAATGGTGCTCAAGTGGTAGAGTGTTAGCCTTGAGTAAAAGAGGCTCAGGGACAGCGCCCAGGCGCTGGGTTCAAGCCCAGGCCTGGCAAAAAGAAAGAAACAAACAAAGGAAGGAAGGAAGGAAGGAAGGAAGGAAGGAAGGAAGGAAGGAAGGAAGGAAAGAAAACAGTTCTAGAAAGAGATCTAGGAAAACTAGATTTTAGTTCTTGCCTTAAGCATGTGTGACTTTAGAAAGTAACTTTTTTCTTGGTCATGGGACTTGAACTCTGGGCCTGGGTGCTATCCCTCAGCTCTTTAGCTCAAGGCAAGCACTCTACCCCTTGAGCCACAGCACTACTTCTGGTTTTCTGGTGGTTCATTGAAGAGAAGAGTCTCACGGCCTTTCCTGCCCAGGCTGGCTTTGAACGGCGATCCTCAGATCTCAGCCTCCTGCATAGCTAGGATGACAGGTGGGAGCCATCGGCGCCTGGCAAATTAACATTTTTGAATTTTAACATCGGTGTGTGTTCAGGAGGCCCGGTATAGTCTCTAGCGACCCTGAGAATTCTCTGGAAAGAAGCCAGCGAGAGACTCCCTCCCCACAGGAAATAAGGAGGCCTTCCTGTTCCAGCCACCAGAGAATACAGGGCCAGGACTTGGGGTTCCAGGGAAGGAAGACAGAGCTAACTAAGGCTGGCTTTCCAGTCCCTGCCCAGGAACTGCTGTAGGGCGGAGACCTTCCTCTCCTGAACCGAGAGGCTGTGGGACAACTCAGCTCTCTCCCAGGGAAGGCAGTATCAATCGATCAGCCCAGCAATCACCTCTCCTCCAGGGCTAGCTGGGTCAGTGTTCTGCAGGGAGCCTGGATTCCACAAGGTCTCCCCGATCAAGCCGAACCTAAGTCCAAAGGAACCACCTCAGGTCCACCTTCTATCACTTGTTATCACAGAAGAGCAGGAAACAATTCTTATCTGAAAAACAATTGCAGGAGCAAAGGTGAGGGGTGCGGCTCTGGTGGTTGGTAGTAGGTAGCAGGTGGTAGAACATAAAGCCTGAGTTCACGCACCAGTTCTGCAGACTTCAAAGAGGATGTCTAGCCATTCCCACACAGTGAGACCAAAGGAGGATCCTCCTGGGGAGGAACCGAAGACGCAGTGCCTCTGATCATATAATGTTTATCTGGGCTGGGAAGGTGGCTCAGTGGTTGACTGCTTGCCTCGCATGCATGAGGCCCTGGGTTCGATTCCTCAGCACCACATAAGCAGAAAAGGCCAGATGTGGTGCTGTGGCTCAAGGGGTAGAGCGCTAGCCTTGAGCTGAAGAGCTGAGGGACAGCGCCCAGGCCCAGAGTTCAGGCCCGAGACCCACAAAGACACAAGGATCTGAAATACCTCCATCTGACAGTTCAGTGTTTTTTGGTTTATTATTATTATTTTTTGGTGCTGTTCCTTGAGCTTGAACGAAAGGCCTGGGCGCTGTCCCTGAGCTTTTCTGTTCAAGGCAAGTGCTCTCCCACTTGAGCCACAGTTCCACTTCTGGTTTTTTGGTGGCTCATTGGAGACAAGAGTCTCAGGGACTTTCCCGAGCCGGCTTTGACCTGTGATCTTCATATCTCAGCCTCCTGAGTAGCTAGGATGACAGGTGTTGATCACTAGCACCTGGCTCAGTTTCGTGTTTTGTTTTTGTTTTGTGGGTCCTAGGCCTTGAACTCCAGGCTTGGGCTCTGTCCCTGAACCGCTCCATTCCCAAGACTAGCACTCTACCACTTGAGCCATGGTGACACTTCCGGCTTTTTCTGTGTATGTGGTACTGAGGAATTGAACCCAGGGCTTCATGCATGCTAGGCAAGCACTCTACCACTAAGCCACCTTCCCAGACCCCTCAGTTCAGTGTTTTGAGGCTCAAGAAAACCATCACCCGACAGACCCAAGTTTAAAATATACTAAGTCCCCCCCCCCCCCCCGCCCCCATACACACATTCCGGGCTTTAGATAATCTGGAAAAATAAAAAGATGAGGGACCATGGCAGTGGCCAGAGCAGTTTTTAATGACACCTTTTTCTCCCCCTTTAGTTGGCCTTTGAAACGATGAGTGTCATCTCTGTGGTCACCAACTGCGCCCTGATTGGAATGTCACCGCAAGTGAACGCAGCCTTTCCAGACTCCAAGACAGACCTCATTTTGATTGTGGTGGCAGTGGAGGTGAGCGCTTGCTCTTCCCTACGGTCTGTGACCGGCCATTTCCTAACACCCAGGTACAGGTAAGCCAGCAGAGACGTGAGGATCCAGCCCAGGCAAGTCCTGCTTCCCATTTACCTCCCAGGTCACTGGGATGCAGCTATGATTTTTTTTTTTCTTCCAATCAGGAATTCTGGCTGGTCCAACTTATCCCAGCTACTCAGGAGGCTGAGATCTGAGGATCACGGTTCAAAGCCAGCCCAGGCAGGAAAGGCCATGAGACTCTTATCTCTAATCAACTACTAGAAAACCGGAAGTGGCGCTATGGCTCCAGCGGTAGAGCGCTAGCCTTGAGCTGAAGAGCTCAGGGACAGCGTCCAGGCCCTGAGTTCAAGCCCTACGACCGACAAACCAAAACAAAACACCAGAAAGTCATCATAAATGAGTTGAATCTTAACATCTTGATAGAAAAATGTCAGAATTTTCCTCCAAATTAACACATACGTTTAGAACTTACCAAGAAAAGAGATAATAGGAAGTAGAACAATTGTATAATGTTGATGTTAATGTATTAGTGTTGTAGTAACTTAGAAGTGGATCAATTGCTGGGTGCTGGTAGCTCACGCCTATAATCCTAGTTACTCAGGAGGATGAGATCTGAGAACTGAAGTTCAAAGCCAACTGGGGGCAGGAAAGTCTGAGACCCTTATCTCCAATTAAGTACCAAAAACAAAACAAAACAAAAAAACCCCGGCAGAAGTAGTGCTGTAGCTCAAGTGGTGGAGTGCTAGCCTTGAACAAAAAATCTCAGGAACAGCACCCAGTCCTTGTGTTCAAGCACCAGGACCACCAGCACGTGTGCACACGCGCACGCGCACACACACACACACATTCTCAGCTAAAGCAGCATTTGGGTCATATTTCCCAAGCCAACTAACTTCAATTTATTACTGAGGTCTTTCTTTTTTTTTTTTTTAAATGTTTAATCAAAGGTTAAAATAAGATGATCTTCACTGTAGGTTGAGAACTGGTTGTCATAAATTTTGTGTCTTTCCTGCCCTCTAGTGTTGCCTTTAAAAACTGCTGGCACGTGAACACTGCTTTTATTTGTAAAATAAGTTTATTATGGATGGGAACAAAAGAGCAGTCTATCCATGTGGGAGAGGACATTGAAAATGCTTTTTTTGTTTGTGAAACATAATCAAACCTTGGCAATGCTATAAGTTCAGTCGACAAGATCAAATTGGTGTTCAAATACTTAGATTGAGAAATCCTCCTCTTTTGAGACAGAGTTCCCTTATTTTCAAGCACAGGATCACTGTAGTAAATGCAGGATTACATTAACAATCCTAATTAAGGAAGTGGCACTGTGGCTCGAAGTGGTAGAGTGCTAGCCTTAACCAGATGAGCTTAGGGACAGTACCCAGGCTCTGAGTTCAAGCCCCATGACTGACAAAAAACGAAAACAAAAAACAACAACAAGCACCAAAACTTTAATTAAGCCAGGCACTGGTGGCCCATGCCTGGAATCCTAGCCACTCAGGAGGCTGAGATCTGAGGGTCATGGTTCAAAGCCAGCCTGGGCAGGAAAGTCCGTGAGCAAAAAGAGCTTAGGGACAGCGGCCAGGCCCCAAGGTCAAGCCCCATAACCGACAGAAAAAAAACAAACCCTAATTAAAAAAATACAAATGGCCTACCATATTCCAAATATAAAATGTTAGATAACATGTGTGTGTGTGTGTGTGTGTGTGTGTGTGTGAGTGTGAGAGCATGTGACAGGCCAGGCTGGGGCTGATGTAAGGGTCTCTTTAAGGCTATCCTCCTGGAAACCACTTTCCTCCGATGTGAAATGGGGAACGTTGGTAGCCCGACCCAAGAGGTGACAGCTACCATGTCTGGCCCGGAAGAAGTGGAGAACAATCAGTCCCACTGATCGCACCAGCATGGTGAATGGTGATCTTCCAGTGGTCGGCTCGTGTATCTCCACGGGCTCAGGGGCCATTGCTCGCCCAGCTTGGTCTCCCACAGCGTCACCCGATCGGTTTTGGGGGTGCACACTATTGCTGATGATAGTCCTCCTCTCTTCTTGGCTCCTGGGCCGTGACACCGGTGTCCCGCTCCTTCCTGATCTTGCTCCAGCCTCTTCCCCCTTCCATCGCTCACTCACCTCTCGTTGACTTGCTCTTGTGCTATTCCTGTAGCTTTCACAGTGCAGCTCAGGATCCAGCTCTATCCCAGGGCACTACTGACTCCTCTTCGTGTCCTGTGGATGGGGTCATCCTTCATTAATCTGGCCCTCTTCTGGAGCTCCTTGACCCCCCCCCACCATACACACAGGTGTCCCGCCTCTCGAGTATTTGCTCCGCCTCTTGAGTGTTTGCTCCTACGTGGAACTCAGCTTCTCCTCCACCCCATTGGCTTTCACACACACTTCCTCTCCCTCCCCTGCTTCCCACCTCCTGGGCGCTGGAGCATCCCCGGCCCTGCCTGCGGGGCACTGTTGGCGCTGGCCAGCACCTGTGTCTCCTCTCCTAGGTGCTGAGCTTCCTGACAGTCTTTTTTTCCCCGCCTAGTGCAAATATCTTGCCCTTTGTGGCAGTTATAGTTCCACTAATTTCAGGTCTATAATGAACATCATGAAAACACTTAGACAAAAGCACTGAAAATCCAAAGGGAAGGTGAGCTGTAGTCTTTGGTATGGCACAGAGGAGAAGAACATGGGTTCCGTGTTCGAAGCCTGCCTCCAACATTGACCAGCTCTGTGGCTTTTTCAGAACCTACTTCTTCTACTTACTATGAGGATTAGGTTAGTAAATACTATACAGCAAGGTTATGGAAGTCTTTGGTATTTGTTATTGTATTCCCCCCCCACACACCCCCAGTTAGGTCTAACTTACCTAATTAAAAGGTTTTGTTAAAATTAGTGGGAGTTTACAACTTGACCTAGGAAGGGACCCCTAGCCAAGCTCCGCTTCTCGGGGATTTGTATGTGCTGGGTTTCTGGAAGGGTTAAATGAGGGGTTGACTTGTGAATTGGGGGAATATTTGAATGGAATTACGAAATGACATCATTATCTTGATTGATTGATTGATTGATTCCCCCCCCCCCGCGTCCCCCCCCCCCCCCCCCCCGGTTGTGGGGGTTTACCTCAGGACTTGGGTTCTGTCCCTGAGCCTCTCTGTGCTCAAGGCTAGTTAGTGCTCTACCGCTTTGAGCCACAGCACCACTTCTGGATTTTGGATTTTGAGTGGTTTATTGGAGGTAAGTGTCTCAGGGACTTTTCTACCCAGGCTGGTTTCAAACGGCTATCCTCAGATCTCAGCCTCCTGAATAGCTAGGATTGCAAGTGTGAGCCACTAGCTCCTGGCTATCTTCTTTTTAAATACAGGGTCTCTTGCATTAAAGATAGATAGATAGATAGATAGATAGATAGATAGATAGATATTTAAATTTCTCAAAGTGGTCTCCTTTTTTACCTCTGGCTAGCCTTGAACTCCCAATCTTCCTGCCTCAGCCTCTGATTCTGGGATTACGGGTGTGTGCTACCATACCAGGCCTAGTTTCCTGTTTTCATTTTCTTCTAGTCCTGGTGGTTTTTCTAGTCTTCCTAGGGGCTATCCTCCTCTTTGATTTTTTTTTTTTCCCCTCCAGATTTATGCTGTCTCATCCTAATGGTGTAGGAACAATTAATGATAGTAACAACCAATTCTTTCATTGGCGAGGTATTTATTACAGGCTGAAAGCAAGCAGGCATTGCTCAAGCACAGCCCCGGTGTTGGAATGCTTTAACAGGCAGATCTTCCCTAGAGGCCTCCTTTGTAATCTCCTGTCCCAGGAGACCTGGAGGGGACCTGGAGGGGGACCAGCTCAGGCCCCCCCTTCCCCTTCCTCCCCCACAGCCTGTCAGGTGGAGGGTCCAGAGGAGACCACGCCAACCAAGAGATGTTTTAGCTCCAAATTTGTTTATAAATGGGTGGCATTCTTGTTCCTGTAAATTACCATAATTTAATTAAACAGAATGAAAACTGATTTTTTTTTAAATCGTATGTGTGTGTGTATGTGTGTGTGTGTGTGTGTTTTGTGTGTGCTAAAATAAGAGAGCCACCATTTCTGTGAGAACCTTTGGAAAGCCTCCACGAAGACAAATTGCTATCAGATTGGAAAAGGATGAGACAATTATAAAAAAAAAAAAATCATCAAAAAATCTGGACAGCTTCCAGCTTCTGTTTCCACATCGCTTCCTGAAGTGTCTTTTTAAGTTTTCACTCTTCTTGAAAGAAAATAAACCTGGGCCTCTTTTGGGGGTGTTCTTCGTGGAATGATGTAGTGTGGCAAGAAAGCACAATTTCTGTGATTCTTGACTTGAGCAAAAATTTGGCTTGAAGTGTGACTGGTCCTGATGGTGTCAATGTGGTGGTGGGGGGGGTTCTGTCCTTGGGGACCGCTGAGCCAGAGGCCTGGTTCTTTTGGTTTGTATTTGTTTGTTTTGTTTGAACTACTGGGAGAGATTTTTTTTTCTTTGCTGAAAGAAAACTTGCCTTTGCTTTTCTTGGCAGGAAATTTTTCTTTTGCCTTTGAAAATTGTGGCTAGCACATGTTCTTTTTAAATTCGATTTTGAGGATATCTAGTTTTTTGCAAATAACTTGGAACTGTGTGTGCGTGCGCGCGCACGTACACATGCATGTGTGTGTATGTGAGCGCATGCCCATCCTGGGGCTTGAATTAGGGCTTGGGTGCTGTCTCTGAGCTTTTGTGCTAAGGCTAGCTCTCTACCACTTGAGCCACAGCTCAATTGGTTCATTGCAGGTATGAGTCTTATGACTTTCCTGCCTGGGCTGACTTTGAACCATGATCTTCAGATCTCAGCCTTCTGAGTAGCTAGGATCACAGGCGTGATCACCAACACCTGGCTATTTGACACTTTTTAGGTCCTGACAGCGGTTAACCTGACCTGTCCTTTGCCCTAAAAAGCTCAGGAAAAGACCAGTCTCAACGCTTCCAAGATTCTTTTGCACTGCTCTGCAACAGGGTTGTTTGTAGAAAAGACTTGCCCAGGGGAATGGTTCAAGAGGTAGAAAACCCATCAGCTTCAAGTTCTGGCCGCATTGTTTTCTTGAAGCTGCAGTGTTGTAAAACCTCCAGCTAGCCACAGACAAATACCCTGTTCCTCCCAGTCTATTTTCAAGGCCTCGGTCAGGTGTCTGCTCTCTGCAGATCTCCTGTTGCTATAGCACATGTACCCCTGCTCACCCCTACACGAGTTAGGTATTATCCATCGCCTCCTCTTGAACTTGCCCCTAAGCTCATTCTGCCTGTCTTTTCTTTTCCTTCCCTCCCTCCCTTCCTCCCTCCCTCCTTTTCCCCCTCCCTAGTTATTTATATTTTTTGTCGATCATGGGACTTGAACTCAAGGGTCTGCACCACTGTCCCCGTCTGCTCAAGGCTAGCGCTCTACCACTTGAGCCACAGTTCCACTTCCGGTTTTCTGGCGGTTCCTGGGAGGTTGAGAGTCTCACCGACTTTCTTGCCCCGTCTGGCTTTGAACTGCGATCCCCAGATCTCAGCCTTCTGAGGACTCAGCTAGGATGATGGGCGTGAGCCCACAGCACGGGGCTGAACTAGCCTTTCACACACGGAAAATCAAGTGCAAGTCAGACTCCACCTTGTCTTGTTTTCTTTCTTTCAGGAGTTAGGGAGGTGAGAAAGCATTTTTGGTTCCTTCCTTTTTCTTTGTTTTTCCTTCCTCTATCTCAGGGTAGAAAGCCAGTTTTCTTTGAGAAAATCGGAAGCAGCTTTGAAGTCCCCAAGATTTTCCACCCCTTAGAACAGTGAGTGGCATGTTGAACAGTGCGAAATCCAGGGGCTTTATGTGGCAGGGGACAGACATAATTAAAAGAGACCAGAACCAGAGATGGGGTTTTCTTGGGGAGAATGGCAGTCATGTTGAGGGGATGGGTGTTGAGAGAGATGAAAAAAGGTAAGGTGGTAAAACCCTAGAGGGCTCTTTGTCCCCAGTAAAACTACCACATCCATTTCCATTTCGTCCTCTTAACAGCCCCAACCTTCACTTTCTTTTATATATATATATATATATATATATATATATATATATATATATATATATATATATATATATATAGTAAAGAAACTGTACAGAGGGGTTATAGTTACATGAGTAAGGTAATAAGTCCATTTCCTATCGAGCGTTGTTACCCCCTCCTTTGTTTTTCCCCTACCATCCCTTCCCTCCTCACCTCCCCAACTCCTCCTCCCCACCCCCCCAAGTTGTAAAGTTCGTTTTCAACATGGTGTCTTGTCCATCTCATTGTTACAATGGGTCAACCTGTATCCTTGTTTCAGCATTTTGTTATTTCCCTTCCCCTCCCCAAATTAGAAAAATGTATATACAAGATGCAGGGCACTGGAATAAACTACAGTGAAAATGGGTTGTTCCATGGGGGAAGAACGTAAAAAAGAAACAAAAAAAAAAATCATGTAGTACATTGTAAGTACATTAAAAACAGCAGCAACAAAGTTAAAACCTCTTGTGTCCCTATCTTGGGGTTAATTTCTCTTGGCATCATCTTACATGGTATATATACGTAACTTTTGACCTTTTCTGCTTTTCCTAGACATATACTGGTTATTGCAAATATGGGACCTATGTTTCTTTGGGCCTGGCTTACTTCACTTAATAAAATTTTTTCCAAGTCTTTCCATTTCCTAGCAAATGGGGCAGTGTCATTCTTTCTGATGGAATTCCATTGTGTGTGTGTATATATATATATATATATATATATATATATATATATAATATATATATGTATATATATATATGTACCACATTTTCTTTTTTTTTTTGGGTCCGCTCGTGGGGCCTGAACTCTGGGCCTGGGCGCTGTCCCTCAGCTCTTCAGCTCAAGGCTAGCGCTCTACCACTTGAGCCACAGTGCCACTTCCGGCTTTTTTTCTTTTTGCTTATGTGGTGCTGAGGAATTGAACCCAGGGCCTCATGCATGCAAGGCAAGCGCTCTGCCACTGAGCCACCTTCCCAGCCCATGTACCACATTTTCTTGATCATTCATCTACTGAGGGACATCTATCTGTGTGCTGGTAGCTTTGGTATGGCCTGGTTTGTGATTGTTGGGGGTAAATGCCCAAAAGTGGAGTTGCTGGGTCCTAGGGGAGCTCTATGTGGAGTCTTTTGAGGAGCCTCCATACTGCTTTCCAAAGTGGGCAGCCTCCATTTTCTTTCCCTAATGTAATTGCTACTTGTGGGCTATTGTGGTGACCCAGAGAATTTAAATTCGTTTCATTTAAAGCCCTCCCTCTGAGTTTCTAGAGAAACCAGGAGATAGCTCACACTTTCTTTTAGAGAGAGCTGAGCCTGCAGGCCGATGTTTCTGCTGGCTTTTTAGCCTGATCTCCTCCTCCACTCTCCCTCCCCCCTCCCCCCCGCAGGTTAACCCTTTGCTTCAGGAAGGTTTTTCTCACACTGACTGACAAGATCCCAGACTCCTTGTCAGCCAGCGCCCTCTTCTGGAGATACTTAGCTGTTGCCGCACTGACACAGCCTGTCCAGAAGCCCAATTGCCTTTGATTTCTTCCCTAAGTAACACATACATGTCCTAATTAGGTGAAAAGGCACCAGGTGGACCAGTGCATCATCTTTCTAGTTGTAATTGTTCTGTTTTGTTGGTAATTTTCTTCCCACCCATTATTACTGAAAAGCTTGAGCAGAATTGGGTACCAGTGGCTCATGCCTGTAATACTGGCTACTTAGAAGACTGAGGTCTGAGGATCAGGTTTGAAGTCAGACTAGACAGGAAAGTCCTCGAGACTCTGATCTCCAGTTAAGCACCCTCAAAAAGCTGGAAGTGGCACTATGGCTCAAGTGGTAGAGCGCTTGCCTTGAGCAAAGAAAAGCTCAGGGACAGTGCCCAGCCCCAGAATTCATACCCCAAGACAGGTACCATGATGCAAAAATGGATTAAATTGGAAACTTGGACTCCAAGGCCCCCGCTAAAGTAAAAAGGTGAATGTCACCAATCTCCATCCTTCCCAATTAAGAAAAATAACATGGGTTGCCCGTCCCAACTAGAATGTTACTAGAATGTTCTAGTGTTAACAGAATGAAGTATGCCCTTCTAAAGGTTGCTAAGAAGGAAGAAGAGAAAGGAAAGCTTCTGAGGGCTAAATACGTTCGAAGAAAATTTTAGTTTACATGTTATTAGTTAAAAACTCTATCTTCCAACCAAATATCAATTCCACGTTTTCACAAGTGTGTGTTTGTGTTTGTAAGATGTACCTGTCCTTGGCCTCAGATCGGAGCTCTCCTCTGGTGTTTGGAGCAGGGCCTGTGTGATGTCTCCGCTTCTGACTCGGTCCCCTGCCCGTCTGCCCAGCTCATGTCATCATTGGTAGATGTGTTGTCGGGGTTGGTAAACTCCTTGTCATCAAACATGCACAGAGTCCTGAAAATTACACAAAAGCATTTCTTTTCAGCTCCTTTGTCTCATACATATAACTTAGTGGGAGGTTTTGGGGTTGTCGTTTTTTGTTTTTGTCAGTTACAGGGCTTGTATTCATGGCCTGGGCGCTGTCCCTCAGCTCTTCTGCTCAAGCCTAGTGCTCTACCGCTTGAGCCACAGCGCCACTTCCAAGTTTCTGGTGGTTCATTGGAGGTAAGAGTCTCACGGACTCACAGCCAGGGCTGGCTTTGAATTGTGATCCTCAGATCTGAGCCTCCTGAGTCGCTAGGATGACAGGCCGGAACCAGCGGGGTGTCTGCTGTAACTTGGTTTTATTAGAGACATGATTCTCTCTACACCTTGTAAGCGGGTAGCAGTCACTGGCCTCATTCTCCTTGCTTGTCTGTGTATGATGCTGTCTCCTGACCATGTTGCCTTCTTGTTTCCTGACAGCATGTGGCAACTAGAAAGGCTTTCCCTTACAGGAATAAATTATCTTCGCGATTTAAATGTTATGTATGTGTTCTTTGAATTTGGAATTCATTCGCGTGATTCCAGATTCAAAAGGCACCTTGTCAATCAAATCCCACTGCTGTTCCCTGGGCCCCAAAGTCCAGTGATTTGGGTTTCTTGTACACGCCTGCGGGGGTGTGGGAATAAGTAAGCCTATTCAAAAGTCATGATTCACAAGCATAACTGAGTGAATTTGCTAGGTTGGTGGGCTTTTTTTTTCAGTATAAACGAGAAGGATGGTGGTCCATTTACAGAGTTATGTAAAGGAATGCAATATGTAAGATGGTGCCTGCCACGTCCTTTTCAAGAGAAGAGAGAGTCTTGATTTAGGAACGAATAGCAGGTTGAGAAATGCCTGGTGTCTGTCCCAGCAAGTCTTTCAACCACCTGCCACACAAAGCACAGAGCAGCCTTGTTGGTAGGTTTATTACAGATTAAAAGGGGGGGGGTGGAGAGTGACTTTCTTTAGAACCGGGGAGGGCAGGTTGTGGGGGGAGTGGCTGGGGCTGAGCTCTGGGGATGCGGCGGTGGGTGTGGCTAAGGATGAGGGCGTGGCCGAGGGTTGGGGATTGGGCCGGTATGGCTAATAAGGGGGGAGTGGCCGAACTGCTTTCAACTTCCCGTTAGCCAGGTGGCTGGGGCTGAGCTCAGTGGGTGTGGCTAGGAGGAGGAGGGCGTGGCTGAGGGTTAGGGGTAAGGCAGGTGTGACTAATATACAGGGGCCCTTAGCTGTTTTGCTTTATTTACCCTTCCCTGCGAAAACACAGAAAACAAAGCGCACTGGAATTCATTTTGGGGGGGTGTAAGATGAGGGAGATCTTCGGGGTGATGAAACCCGTGGCCCTGATCACCGTGCTATTACGTCAGTGGCTGCCTGAATTTTCCTATTTCACGTGAGATCAGTTCCAAGCCTGGCCCGAATGACCAGCCAGAGACCCTGGCTGCTGTGAGCCGGGATTTCTAAATCCTCGGGAAAGGGTTTTCAAAGCCCATTAGATCAGAGGAGTTTAAGGCAAAGCCAGTATTGGCTCTCCACGGTCGCCTATCCGCTCCTGTGGCTTCTATGTCCACATAGGCATACTCACCGCTTGTGATTCTCCTTCTGTCCTGGTGGCAAGGCCCCGGTGACAGATCTCAGGCGGTTGTCAGATGAGTGGACAGGGGGCCGCCCGGGGGTCACGTCTGCGGTGACCCTTGATCACTTCTTGTTTATTGGGTAAGACACCACGGGGCTTTGACGATGCGCCTTAGACGTTTCTAACTACCATGGAAACAGCAGAATTATGAAGACCTTACATTATATTTTCACTTTTCAGACCTGCTCTGTGTATTCGCATACCAATTAAAAAGCAGACATAACAGAGCCGGGCACCGGTGGCTCCCGCCTGTCATCCTAGCTACTCAGGAGGCTGAGATCTGAGGATTGTAGTTCAAAGCCAGCCTAAGCAGGAAGGTCCGTGAGACTCTTTATCTCCAATAAACCACTCAGAAAACCAGAAGTGGCACTGTGGCTCAAAGTGGTAGAGCACTAGCCTTGAGCAGAAAAGCTCAGGGCCTGAGTTCAAATCCCACAACTGACAAAAAAAAAAAGTAGACATACAAGACAGTGACTTCTCATTCCATGTTTTAAAATAACAAGGAAAAACCCCTCTAGCATGTATGTCTAACGTGTTTATAAAAGGCTGGAATAACTTAATAAGGTAATAATCAAATGACATCGGTCTTGCTGAAGTCTGGGAATAGAAAATAGCCAGAACCAGTCCTTTAAAGAACGTTTAAACTGGATCCGGTGACCCCCTGGGAAGGTCAGGCCTCGGTTGTTCTGGGAAATCTGTCGTTTCGCTCTGTCTTCAAGACAGAGTCATAGCTGAGCAGCACCTGTGCTGAATGAATCTACTCACCTCTACTAGTGAGTTGTAGGTGCACTTTTTTTTTTTTTCCAGAGTTGAATTACTAACACTACGTCTGCAGGTTTTAGTACAAAGAGCAGGGACTCCTCCTTCAACCTGCATTCGGAGGAAGGAGGCTAGGGAGATCTGAGTGACTGTCGATTTCTAGACACTGAAAGGGGGGACAGGGAGTGGGCCCTGTCTGTCTGTGTAGAAGATCCCCAAGTTGCTCTGATCACACACCCAGGCCCAAAGGAACATGGGGAAAAAAAACTGGGAAGGACGGAGCTCCCGAGGGGGATGTTGGGTGAGTGGAAAAACCCATCTGTGACTTCTGGCGGGAAATTGCTAGAAGTCCACTTTCCCTTTTGCCTGTCCTCTCTTCCCCCCCCGCCCCCCCAATCACACATCGACACTGCACAGGGTCCTGGGGGGAGAAGAAGGTGAGGCCCTGGGGTCTCTGGCCGGGCCTGCTTGGAGGTCACAGAACCACTTGGAAATGGGGTGGGGGGAGAGGGGTGTCAAAGGACTTAAGAGGACTGACAGAAATACTTCCTAAAATTTTCTTGGGATTTAGTGTTACGACTACTGCTACTATTATTATTATTGTTATTGTTATTATTATTTTGGGCCAATTCTGGGAACTCAACAGGGCCTGGGTGCTGTTGCTGAACTGCTCTTTTTTTTTCTTTTTTTGGTCAGTTGTGGGATTTGAACTCTGGGCCTGGGCGCTGTCCCTCAGCTCTTCAGCTCAAGGCTAGCGCTCTACCGCTTGAGCCACAGCCCTATGTCTGGTTTTCTGGTGGTTAATGGGAGAAAAGAGTCTCACAGATTTTCCTGCCCAGGCTGGCTTTGAACTACAATCCTCAGATCTCAGCCTAAGTAGCTAGGATGACAGGCATGAGCCACTGGTACCCAGCTGCTTTTGCTTTCTTAAAGCTAGCATACTACCGCTTGAGCCACAGCACCACTTCTGGCTTTTTTTCAGAGTAGTTAATCGGAGATAAAAGTCACAGACTTCTCTGCCCAGGCTGGTTTTGAACTGTGGTCCTCAGATCTCAGCCTCCTGAGTAGCTGGGATGACAGGCGTGAGCCACCAGTGCCTAGCCCTTGTTTGTACGATTATTATTCTTGAGACAGGGTCATTCTATAGCTCCATCTGACCCGGAATCTCTGTGTGATCCATGGACTTGTCCTCCTGGCCCCGCCTCCCCTGTGATACCGCAGGTGTACACCCCCAGATCCGATCAGGTTGACACCCAAGGTTAACCATCCCAAATGCTAGTTAGGTGAAGCTTTTGAAGGTGAACGAAGGACCAACCCATTCTACTCCTGGCCCCGTTAGATCGGTCAGCAAAGGTCTGGAGTGGCTAGCAGAAAGCTGGCCGGCTTCCGATCAGGACCGGGACCTGTCTCACGGCAGGATACCAGGAATAAATTGGATCATCTGTCTGTGCCATCTCTTGAGGGCATCCGTTTGGTTGTGTGTGATTGATAGTCCCAGTGGAGCAAGAAGCAACGCAGATATGACTTTGCAATCTAATTTCGAAGTGCTCTGCGGATGTGATTACAGAGACTTTTACTGGAAGAACTTAAAGAGAAACAGAGCACAAGCCCTGTGGCCGACAAGAACTACTGCTGGTCATCCTGCAACAACTCCTTCACGCTGCATCTTGGGAGATCTTGCCCCAAATGGCAGACAAGAAGATCCTGAACTCTGCTCTCCTCTCCCTCAACTGCCTGTGCCTGACAGTTCACTTACAGCTCATACCTCTGTTTGGTGCTATGTTTATGCTTAAATGTCACGTGTGTGTGTGTGTGTGTGTGTGTGTGTGTGTGTGTGTGTGTGTGTGTGTGTGTGTGTCAGTAGGGCTTGAACTCAGGGTCTGGGTACTGTCCCTGAGCTCTTCAGCTCAAGGCAAGCGCTCTACCCACACTGAGCCACAGCACCACTTCCTGTTTTCTGGTGGTTCATTGGAGATGTAAGTCTCACAGACTTTTCCTGGCCAGGCTTGGCTTCGAACTGGGAAACTCAGATCTTAGCCTCCACAGTAGCTAGGATTATGGGCGTGAGCTACTGGTGCTCTGCTAAGTTAACAAATTTCAAATATTCATCAACTTTTATATGTAATCTGTTTTGTGCTGGGCACCGGTGGCTCACAACTGTAATCCTAGCTCCTGGCGAGACTGTAATCAGGTGGACCATAGTTCTGTACCAGTCGTGGCAGAAAAAGCTTTCAAGCCTACCAGGCTCATGCATAACTTGGCAGAAAGCAAGACCCCGTCTCAATAGTAACTGACAAAAAACAAGGCTGGAGGCATGGCACAGCTGGCAGTGGCACTCCCCCCCCCCCCCAGTTCATCTTTGGGGTCCCGCTCTGGGCTCCTTCCCGCCGTTGTATCTTCTGCCCCAATACTTAGGCCTCAATCTGGTATTCGAGAGCAGGAGCCATATTGTCCCAGTGCCCAGGACCCTGAGCGCATGAGGATGGGGTATTGCTAGTAGAGGCTGAGGCCTATTTGTGGAAGAAGGGCACAGAAAACTCTGACCCTGAAGAGAATAATAACACCTCTCTCCAGCTGGTTTAAGAAGCAGACAGGAGCTGGGCACCTGTGGCTCATGCCTGTCATCCTAGCTACTCAGGAGGCTGAGATCTAAGGATCACGGTTCAAAGCCAGCCCAGGCAGGAAAAGTCCATGAAAGTCTTATCTCCAAGGAGCCCCCAGAAAACCAGAAGTAGTTCTGTGGTTCAAGTGGTAGAGCGCTCGCCTTGAGCTGAAGAGCTGAGGGACCAGCACCCAGGCCCAGAGTTCAGGCCCCATGACCAACACAAAAAATAAAAAGAATCAGACACGAACAGAAAACAAATGAACACCCCCTCCTCCAGCCAACTCTGTCCATCCTCACTCCTGACGTACTTGTCAAGAAAGACTCTCTCGTTCATAATGATGCTTTTCAGACAGAGCTAGGCATTTGGATGTTAGACATTAATTTAATATGGAAGAGGATGTGCAGACTCAGAGCTAAATGGAATTGGAAATGTCAGTCTAGAGCCAGGTCACCATTCAAACATTTTCCTGACGTTTTCTCTGTCTCTTTATATCTATATGTATATCTATAGATATAGATATAGAGAGAAAGCTATATATATAGATATCTGTATATCTAGATAGATATATACACACATACACACTAATATTTAGTATATATACTATATATTAGAATATATATTAAGCCAATATTTGTTGCTGGAACAGTAGTAAAAACTAAACAGCTGCAAGGAACAAATAAATTACATTGGAACTATGGTACTTTTTATTTTTTGTACTCCACTCCATTATTGTATCGGATTGACTCTCAGCATTGACTTTCTCTTGTATGCCTTAAAGCTACACTTTCATGAAGTTTCTTTCCTGGCACTTTAAGTGTTGCCTGTGAAGAAGGGTTTACTAATGTGTCAAATTAATTAAAGTTATACTACCTTCTTCATGTTAATAAAAGTATGGAATGGGATAAACACAAGGAAGTTTTTTTTGGCACCTTGAGAACAGTATAATTATACTGAAATGGAATTTGATTATGTCCTAATATCTCTAAAGATACTTTTTCAGCTCTATATAGATTATGCACAATAATTACCAACTTAATAAGACTATTGCTGGGAGTTTTTATTTAAATTTAACGGGTTTTAAATAAGTCTCAGTTACATCAAAACCTTTTTATTTTACTCCCTTATGCATAGTAGAGTATTTTTGTACACAATTCATTTAGGTTCCAGGGATATTGGATATGTACTAGGTCAACGTAAGATCCGCATGAATTAATAAACATATTTTTGTCAGTACTAGGGTTTGTTCTCAGGGTCTCAATCTTGCTCAGCTTGCTCAACTAGCGCTTTAACACTTGAGCCATGCTTCCAAGTCTGGCATTTTGCTGGTTCCTTAGACATGGAGTCTCATCTTTTTTTGCCCTGGCTGGCCTCGACTTGATTATTGAGTGGAACAAATTTTTTTTCTTTTTTTTTTTTTTGTCAGTCATGGGGCTTGAACTCTGGGCCTGGGTGCTGTCTGTCCCTCAGCTCTTCAGCTCAAGGCGAGCGCTCTACCACTTGAGCCACAGCACCTCTTCCGGTTTTCTGAGTGGTTCCTTGGAGATAAGAGTCTCACAGACTTTCCTGCCCGAGCTGGCTTTGAACTGTGATCCTCAGATCTCAGCCTTCTGAGAAGCTAGGATGACAGGTGTGAGCCACTGGTGCCTGGCTGTTCATTTGTATTTTAAATCACAAAAAGAATGCCATGTTATTTAGTGCTACGCTTTTATGCAGTCATATTTAAAAAGCCCATAACTGAGCGGGGCACCGGTGGCTCACACCTGTCATCCTATCTACTCAGGAGGCTGAGATCTGAGGATCATGGTTCACAGCCAGCCTGGGCAGAAAAGTCCCTGTGAGACTCTTATCTCCAGTGAACCACCAGAAAACGAGGTGACACGGTGGTACAGCGCTCGCCTTGAGCACAAAGATACTCAGGGACAGCACCCAGGCCCTGAGTTCAAGCCTCGGGTTTCTCTCTCTCTCTCTCCTCTCTCTCTCTCTCTTTCTCTCTCTCTCGCACACACACAGATTACAGTCAACTTGCTCATTAAGGCACTGGTAGAAGATGAAAACTTGGGGAACAATGTGGAAGGAGCTGGATTTGTCTATAATGGACTGGCAGTAGCCTAGTGTACAGGGTGTCCGTTTGTGGTTATAACTCAAAAGAGGAAAGCAGAGACAGCCACCAGGGGCAGAATGGGCCACAGTGACGTGGATTCTTGTAGCTCACCCACGTGGGTGGCGCTGGATGTCCAAGAGGCTATGAAGAAGGAAGGTTTGGAGGGAGAGGCCCCAGCGTTTCTTAGTGACATGTGGCCTTTCTTGTTTTCAGCACGCACTCCTGGCCTTAAAGTTCATCCTGGCCTTTGCCATCCCTGACAAACCCCGCCACATCCAGATGAAGCTGGCCAGACTGGAGTTCGAGTCTCTGGAGGCCCTCAAGCAGCAGGTAAGAGCCGACAGGGCTGAGGATGGCTAGCCTGGCCCCTCCATTCCCTTCCCCACCACCTGGCACACCTGCACATGCACGTGCGCACACACCCAAGCCTGAACGATAACGAGCAACCTGGCTTCAAGGAATAAAGTAAGCAAAAACATCCAAGCAGTCCCAGCTACTCAGGAGGCTGAGAGCCGAGGATCGTGGTTCAAAGCCAGCCCAGGCAGGAAAGTCAGTGAGACTCTTAATCTCCAATGAACCACCAGAAAAGCAGAAGTGGCGCTGTGACTCAAGTGGTAGAGCGCTTGCCTTGAGCTGAAGAGCAGAGGGATAGCACCCAGGCCCTGAGTTCAGGCCCCACGATTGACAAGATACCAGAAGCCAGGCAGCCAGAGTGGGAAGCTCTGCTGGTTACCTTAACCACGCAGCCCCCCTGTGAAGGAAGAACTAAGAAATCCAAGTCACCGCTGAGGCTGGTGTGTTCTTACTTTGAAGATTAGAGGGCCAGGCACCGGTGGCTCAGGCCTGTGATCCCAGCGAGGCTTAAGATCTGAGGACTGTGGCAGGAAAGTGACAACCCAACAATTAAAAGTAACACATGATGACTCGCACTTAAGAAAACGTGAATTCAAGCACCCAGAACCGCCCACGTTTTACTCATGTGTGGAAAATGGCACTAGCTAGCTGTGACTGGGTGTGGGAAATGGCCTTCTTTATCATCAAGGATTGGGCAGAGGTGTAAATTAATTGCCATCTTTCTGAAGTGCTGTTGAAATCACCCCGCAGCCCCAGACTACTTTTGCAAAGGTGACGCTTGCATTTGCATCATACCAAAACATAGTCTCTGGAACATTTACTTAGCAAACATCTGGAGGCAGTGAACTTTCTCTGTAGGAGACAGGTTAAATAAACGATGGCACGTCCCCATTATACAATTCTATGATCCTGTTTTGTGTGCCAGTCCTGGGGCTTGAACTCAGAGGCTGGGCGCTGCTTTTACTCAAGGCTGGTGCTCTACTGCTTGAGCCACAGCACCATTTCCAGCTTTTTTTTTTTTTGGCTGAAGAGTGACTTTCTTTACATCTCTCTGAGCTGCTGGCTTTCGGGGTAGCTTATTGTCTTGTGTTTCCCAGGATGCCGAGGACTGAGCTTTAGTCTAGGATTTCAGCTGCTTCTCTGCACCTTTAACCAGGTGTCTTTGGTGCTGGCATTTACAAATGACAGGAGAGAGCCGGGAAGGTGGCTCAGTGGTAGAGTGCTTGCCTTGCATGCACGAGGCCCTGGGTTCGATTCCCCAGCACCACATAAGCAAAAAGAAAAAAGCCGGAAGTGGCACTGTGGCTCAAGTGGTAGAGCGCTAGCATTGAGCTGAAGAGCTGAGGGACAGCGCCCAGGCCCAGACTTCAAGCCCCATGACTAACAAACAAACAAACAAAGATGACAGGAGAGTCTGTGAGGAGGCTGGGAAGAATGCTGGCCGAGCAAACAGCAGAAAACCAGGACGGTTGGATGCCTCCGTCCTAGGGAATTCAGATCCTCGTGGCTAACTTCCTGCCTTTTTCCCTTTGAGATCTGGGCAGTGTGGTTCAGCTCCGTTATCTCAGAGTGTGTTTGGGAGCAAATGAATTTGTTTTTACCAAAGAGAATCTTCTTTTTCTGTTGGTTGCTGTCCCTGAGCTGCTTTTTGTTCAAGGCTAGCGCTGTACCACTTGAACCAGAGCATGACTTCTGGCTTTTTCTGTGTATGTGGTGCTGAGGCATGGAACCCAGGGCTTCATGCATGCTAGGCAAACACTCTACCCCTGAGCCACCTTCCCAGCCCGTATTTCAGGTGTTGTTCAAAGGAGATCGTATGGCTTGCATGAAGGCCTGCACCCCACTCAACTCAGACATCTGACATGAGGTGGGGAGCCCTAGGCTAGGTCAGGCCTGGCTGACAAGGTTTGGGGGAGCCAGGTAGGCTTTCCCATGGCCACCCACAGTGCCCCAGGCCCTTGGAGCTGCCCTCCTCCCAAAGTCATGGCCACTCCATTCAGATGATACACAGGGGCTCCTCGGGATGACAGAGGTCATCTGGGGCGGCTGGTTTGGGGCCCCAGGAAAGAGGCAGAAAAAGGAGATGGAGGGGCCCATCTGGGGGGACGTGGGGGGAGGGACATGACGGGAGGGGGGGGCATTTGGGGTACCCACTCACCCTGCGTTTCTCCGCAGCAGGCGCAGCAGGTGGCGGATGACCTGAAGGAGGCGCAGGCCGGCGGGGAGGCGGCCTGCTGAGGGGAGGCCGGCAGCAGCGGAGGAGGAGAAGGAAGCAGTGGCCCTGAGCGCGGCGGCCTCAAGTTGGCACCATGGGGCCACGGGGGCGGGGGGGGGGGGGGTGCGAGGTCTGCAGCCTCCTGCCCGTCCACGCACCCGGCCTTGGAACTGCTATTAAAGACCCCCATCTTTGTCCTCCTGTCCTCCTCTCCCCGCCGTGCCGCCCTTCCCACATGGCCATGGGGCCCAGATCTCTGCAGGTGGGCTGCCCGCCGCAGGGGGTGGCATGGGCTTGAACCTGGGCCTAGACGGGGTGGGGGTGGGGGTGGGGAGTGGGGGAGGGTCAGGGGACATTTGTGAGCAGGGTGTCAGTGCCCAGGCCCCAGAGATTCACAGGTGGCCACGATCACCGGGTACCAGGCCCTAGGAGCGCGGGTGGCTAAGACACGGGGGGAGGGGGGGGAGGGCGGTGACCCCAAAGTCTCCGGGGAACAGGTCCCAGGAGCATGGGGCTCTACCTGCACCCCACACCCCGCAGGACCACCACCCCAGTCAGCCACAGGGTGGAGGGCACACGGAACCCCAGCTCCTCCCTGGCCCAAGCTCACCCCCCACCAGCAGCTCCCATCTCCCCCCACCCCCCCGTAGCTTCTGGGGGGAAAGAAGAAGAGGGGAGGGTCAGCCCACAGCACCAGAGGCCCGCACCCCTTACCTGCCCTCGGCTGGGGTGCTGAGCTATGGGCCTGCAGCCTCGAGCAGCAAGGATGGGGGGGATCAGAAGGGGGGATCAGGGCACACGCGCCCCAGCTCCGGAAGATGGAAGATTGCGGGCATATGTACCCACTGAGGTTCCTTAGACGGATTCCTTCCAGAAAAAGTCTGTATTTTCCTAACTACTCCTGAAAAAATCACATTATTCTATACTGGAGGCTAAGACTGAAATTGGGGGCGGGAGGGGGAAATCACTGTTAATTGAAGAATGATTAAAGAAGTTGTTCACATCACTTAGGGGACCAGTAGTTAATGACATTTCTGGACTTGGGGTTTACTCACCAGAAGAGATTTCAGGAGCCTTTCTTACGGTGTCATGATGTCATGGTATTTGGAATTTTGTCCAGTTGATGTACGGTGGTTTGCCCTTCCTCTTGCCCAGGGAATTTGGGGAGGGAAAGGGCTGGTGGTATGTGGAATGGATTTCTATTTGGTACCAGTTCAAACAACAACCCTATTTTTCCACACAGCAGAAGTTGAGACCAAGACTGACTGGAGATTTCAATCTCCTCTACGCTTTGGGTGACAGTTCTCAAGTTGCTTAACACTGCGATCATGAAACTAGGTACTGGTGGCTCCTAGTTACTGACTCGGGAGGCTGAGAACTGACTGTCACATTTTTTAATTAGCCCTGGAGAAAATCATCTCTCCAGCCTGGCACCGGTGGCTCACACCTGTCATCCTAGCTACTCAGGAGGCTGAGATCTGAGAACCAGGTTTCAAAGCCAGCCCGGGCAGGAAAGTCTATGAGACTCTTATCTCCAATAAGCCACTCAGAAAACTGAAAGTGGCGTTGTGCCTCAAGTGGTAGAGTGCTAGCCTTGAGCTGAAGAGCTGAGGGACAGCGCCCAGGCCCAGAGTTCAAGCCCCACGACTGACCAAAAAGAAAAAAAAAAAATCACCTTTCCTTTTCCAACAAATAAAACTAAGGTAACAAGTGTAGGTCGAGGTGTAGAGCTTCAAATAGGCTTGGGAAATCTGAACCAGAGGTGTTAGGGTCTAACATCTTCTATAAATCTGTGAGTGTTTACTATATTTAAGTGCTTTGTGTTTGGTGAATATATATTCACCACTGTACTGTCTTCTTCGTAGATAATTCCCTTAATTTAGATGTAACGTCCTTCTTGTCTCTTCTGATTTTCATATGAACTCTTTTTATCAGATAACAGTGTGGAGACTCCTGTCTTCTTACAGGATACATTTGCATGGAAGTTTCTTTTCCACCCCTCCACTCAGATTTGCATTGATCTTTGACTATGAGTTTATTAGAGACAACAAATGAGTGGATCTTGTTTTTTGATCCAGTCTGCTGCTGTAATCTTTTATAACAGCCAGAGTTTGGCCCATTGACTTGTTTCTCTCAATCAATCCAGCAATTACATGATCAACATCTATATTCCCTTCTCCCTCACACTATTTTTGTGGCCAGTCCTGGGCCTTGAACTCAGGGTCTGGACTTTGTCCCTGAGTCTCTTTGTGCTAGCACTCTACCGCACCACTTCTGGCTTTTTTTCTGAGTAGCTGATTGGAATCCATCTACAGAGGAGGAGGCGTTGCTCTGCTGTGACTTAGATCTGAAGAACCACCCTGTATTTCTCCCATCCTATCACCGGGAGGTTCTTTGGTGACGAGATCATTTGGAAAGCTCATGTGTGCATGCTGCCCTTCCTGTCCACTCTGCCAGCGCCTCCACTTCTGCCAATAAAGGCCGTAGGTATGGACTACAGACTGTGCTACCTGGGGTGGACTGTGATCTTCACCCCATGGCTACAACTTTAATGTCCCAGGTGCATTTCTCTTAAACTGTTACTGGAGAATGTGGCAGATCCTTCAGAATGTCTAATGAAGAGTGTCCTAGGAGACATCTAGAGAAGCCACCCTTCCTCCACAAGAGAGAAAAACACTGACTTAATCTGTTCCTTTTACTGAGTATGTACCCTGGGACTTGAACTCGGGGCTTGGGTGCTGTCTCTTAGATACTATGTTTCTCACTTCTAACACCCTACTGCTTGAGCCGCATCTCCACATCTGGCCTTTGGGTGGTGAGCTGTTTGAAGGGGTCCCAAGGACTTTCCTACCTGGGCTGGCTTCGAACTGTGATTCCCACATGTTCACTCCCCAGATAGCTGCAATTCCAGGCATGTCCTTGGTTTCAGCTTGTCTTGAGTAGTGACAATCTCCTGCCAAGTGCCCAGCTGGGGACACCGAAGAAGTCAGGACAGTAAGAAGGGCGACAGGACACTGATGAATTCCCAGCGGAGCTTAACCAGGCAGGCGCACACAGCATTCACTCAATACACTGGAGAACTCACAGCGACGAGACACACACATCCATCCACCTCCTTACCCTCCACAGCCCCGCACTCCTAAGAAAATGTGTTCCCCCTTTTTTTTGGGGGGGTGTCCATTTTCCCAAATGAACTGTTACCTGTGTGTGTAGACGAGTTACACAAGGGCCACCCTGCCTGCTTCCAACACAGTGTTTGCCCATGTGGCCTGCTGAGATCCAAGACGACAGGTTGGACAGTTCCAGAACAATCGACGTGTAGACTTGACATCCACTGGGGGGCTGGTATGATGTCATGATCTATGTCATAAAGAGGCTGATGTCAGTTTTGAACCTTGACACTCAGGATGGCTTTTGTGTGGCTCACGGGGCTCAACATCTCCCCTCCACTTATCCTCAGCAAAACACACCCAGAGGTCTTGGAAGACAGCCTGACATCAAGGCCATGACCGGCAGACACACAGGCCATGGAAAACTCTCTGCTCAAGACCCCTCTCCTTTGTCACTGCTAACTGTGCCTCTGTGGTGAAGATTATTTCATCCTCACCAGGATTCTCTCTCCCATCACGGCTGGAAGAAAGGAAAAAGGGAACAAAGGTGAAATTCAACCGACCGACAGGTTTTCGTGGGACTGAAATCCTGGGAAGGGAAACCAAGTCTCCTCCACTCTGGCTGAAGGGAAATGGCACAGATTCCTTAGAGCTTGGATTCCTTCATCTGCTAGGAAGAAAAAGTGAAGTCCGGGGGGGGCAGATGGCAGTGGAATGAGATGGAGGCAGCGTGGAGAGCGATCTTGTCCTGAAGCTTTGAGTTTCTCCTTTGCGGTTCTTCAAGAGGGAAGACCACGGCGAAGGAAGAAGGAAACTGGTTTCACCTCCATCCACCAGGAAATCAGCCTGGGTTTCAGCACCAACTCTAAAGTCAAATGTGTTTGTCCGAGTCACTGTGGTAATTCCAGGAAATTGTCCCCTGAAGGATAAATCAAAGAGTATGAATTGTAGAGGATTATCACTCATGATTAGTCTTTTCAGTTTGTTAAACCTTCTTGGCTTCATAACAAGAGAACAGGAAGGATTTGTAACAAGTCCAATGTAAATCCAACCACTTCTCGATAAACTTTCTAGATGCATAGATGTCCACAATGAAAACAGAAAAAAAAAAACCTTCAAATTATAAGCTGTCCTTTGAGCCTAGGCTACATCAAAAAGCAATCACATCCATAGAAACAAAAATGAGAAGATACAATTATGAAACAGTATTAAACGATGTCAACACAGGATGACAGGTAGGGGTTTATGTGCAAATCTACATTGTTCATTAGTATAAGTTACTTTGTGAAATGTAGGATTTCACATAAGGTACTTGGAATCTACTTATCTTGTTTTGGAAAACATGTCTTACATAACACACAAACCAACAGCTCTGATTGCAAAAGAGTGAGAGAAAACCACTTGTATCAAAAGGAATGTTATCTTGAAATAAGGGACATTAAATATAGAGTTGAAGCTTTTTTTTTTTTTTGGTCATGAGGCCTGAACTCTGGGCCTGGGTGCTGTCCCTCAGCTCTTCAGCTCAAGGCGAGCGCTCTACCACTTGAGCCACAGCACCACTTCTGGCTTTTTATGCTTATGTGGTGCAGAGGAATCAAACCCAGGGCCTCATGCATGCAAGGCAAGCACTCTACCACTGAGCCACCTTCCCAGTCCGGAAGCTTTTAACACTTACTTCAATTATTTGACATGCTGATCATTGAAGCCCTGACCAACTAATTGTGAATTCAAACCCTCAACATATACTGCTTAGTATTTATTGACTATTTATTGACTTAATTACTTGCTACCTATTTATTTTATTAAATATATTGGGAAGTGAGCTGTGGATATGTTTGCTCCAGATACCATTAAACTCCAAATCTCCTGCCTCTTCCTTTTAGGAAGCTAATACTATACAAGTCCTACATTTTCTAATTTCACTTACAATCTCCAAAATAGGTTGTCATTTTTTGTTATTGTTGGTCGTGGAGCTTGAATTCTGGGCCTGGGCGCTGTCCCTGGGCTCTTCAGCTCAAGGTGAGCACTCTACCACTTGAGCCACAGCGCCACTTCTGGTTTTCTGGTGGTTTATGGGAGATGAGTCTCACAGACTTTCCTGCCCAGGCTGATTTTGAACTGTGATCCTCAGATCTCAGCTTCCTGAGTAGCTAGGATGACAGGCGTGAGCCACCAGTGCTCGGCTTCTATCATTCTTTTTCTGTGTTCATCTCCTGGCTTATCTCTGATTGCTGGGGTGTCCCAATTCAGCTCTCTATTGGCTTGTTGGGATTGTTTTTGTTCTTTCTTCCCCCCTCTGGCCTGGTTCCTAATCATGTTAAGTGTATTTGGTTCCTAACCATATTAAGTTATAGTGGGCGGCCTAAAGACTGCTAACTGTGTAATAAAGACTCCAATATTCTATCTACTTAAATGTGGTTGGGGGGGCGGGGAATTCACCTTACAATGTAAGCCCCTAATTGTTCCTCACCTGGCTAGCCTTACACTTCTGTTAGGTTTAATTCCTCACACCATTAGTAGTTTGGGCCTACATGAGCTTTGTACTACCACCATTCGAGCCTGCAGATCTTTGGGGCCATCAGTTTGCTCGCAGACACCGGGCAGGTTCATAAAGACTCCCAACTGCACCTCTGCAAGTGCGGCTTCTCTGTATCTCACAGATAGAATTCCCATGTAAAGCACAACTAAGGCCTGCGAGGCAAAACGTGAAAATAACACCTGAAATCTCCACCAGGAAGCACAGTGGATCAAGCCTGTTATCATCCCAGCTTCTAGGAAGGCAGAGCTGTGAGGATCATGGTTCAAAGCCAGCCCGGAATGCATGTTTCTGAGACTCCATGTCGGCTACTGGCAAACTCCATGTCAACTAATGGCAAACTCCATGTCAAGTAATGGCAAACTCCCTGTCAAGTAATGGCAAACTCCATGTCAAGTAATGGCAAACTCCATGTCAAGTAATGGCAAACTCCATGTCAAGTAATGGCAAACTCCCTGTCAAGTAATGGCAAACTCCATGTCAAGTAATGGCTGAATCCAGGCTGACTCCATGTTGACTCATGGAGGACTCCATGTCAGTGAATGGCACAGCCATGCCTGCCTGTTATCCTGGCTCTTGGAGGTGCAGAGTTATAAGCCTTTCATTTCCAACTACAGGAGGAAGAAAAGGTAGAACAATCCCAGGCAAGGCCCAAGAAACTTTACCTCCAAAAAGAAGGCAGAAGGCAGAAGAGTGTGTGGTTCAAGTGATGGAGCATCTGCCTAGCAAGTGTGAGGCCCTGAGATCAGTACTCAGTACTGCAAAAATCCCTACACTATTGTGGTCTATCTACCTGTCTGTCTGTCCATCCATCCATCCATTGGTCATGGGCCTACGTGCTGTCCCTGAGCATTTCAGCTTAAGACTAGCACTCTACCACTTGAGCCACAGCGACACTTCCGGTCTTCTAGTAGTTTATTAGAGAAAAGAGTCTCATGGACTTTCCTGCCCAGGCTGGCTTTGAACTGTGATCCTCAGATCTCAGCCTCCTGAGTAGCTAGGATGACAGGCATGAGCTACTGGTGCCCAGCTGTGGGTTGAATATTCTTATGCTCATATAAAGATGAGAGTATTCATCTGGAGCTCATTCCATGCAAGCTCTGGCAATCTAACTTCATCAAATTCATTTAGCATGCATATGGAGCTTGTGAAGAATTGAAGTAGACACTGGCATTAGTAACACCATAGGCACACAGGGTCCCCATTGATCGAGTGTCTGTGGTCTTGGTCCATTCCCTTATGAGCTACTTAGTTGAGGAATGAACACAGGATCGTTCACATGCTGTTTCTGACACTGCAGTCTCAAGATAGCTAATAATACATGGAAACCATTAATTATTTTCTACAAATTTAAATGGTGGCTTCAAGATCAAAAGCCCCGTGTCTCTGAAAGGAAAATGGTTCTTTTTATCTTGAGGACAAAAGTTGCATATGATGTTACTTGTGATTTCATTCTCTCTCCTTTTATACACTTGGTTTGATCTCCAGATTACCTAAACTATTACTGAGCTCTTCTCCAGTGTCTGATTTGCAGAATTTCCTGGGAATCTCATGTTTTCATCCATCCTAAAGTTGATGGACATTGTATGTGCATCTTCAGTGGTGTAAAGAAATTTGAACAAGGATACATCATCTCCTGTGAGGAAATGTGCTGTTTTGACTCCTTTCCCATCCAGTTGTTACATAACTGGCAATTCCAAACCACAATGTGAGTTTTCCTTCCTCTAAAATTTGTTGGCCCCTAGGATTTGTCATATTCTCTACCCACAGTATAAAATAAAGATATTAGGAGTGCATTTGTATGTTAATTTATAATTCTGAATAAATAGAAGCGTGAATATGTTGGGTGGGTGTGTTTATTATCTTTTTAAAGTAACTCAAGTTTTGTTTTCTTGTAGGTATTGGTTGCTTGTTTGGTCAATATTGAGTTTGATGATTCAGTTGGTATGTATTTTTATTACCATTATATACCTTTTTAAGAGTATCTCTTAAGTGTTTTTAAGCATTGGATTGTTTTCTCAGTATTGAATATGGTCATTTCTTCCTGCATTTTTATATATATTATGTTACATATATTATCTACACATATATGCATATATAGCATATATCAGGTAAGAGGTGCTATGATGTCTTATCTAAAACTTATTTCTTTAACAGAAATGCAATCTGACAGAAGTCCTGAATCTAACGATTTGTTCCACTGGGACCAACTTGTAATTCGTTTTAGCCACAGGCCGCCATCTTTGACTGCAGTATAAGTTGCCACACAGACTGAGGTGGAACTCTGGAAATATGGCTCGGGAGCCCATCTCCTGCAGTGAGTGGAGATGGAAAGGGAAAAGCCACTCCAGGCTTTGGCCCAAGATTCTTTCATTGTGTTTCCAACACCAGCAGGAGGGTCACTCAGCTCAATCTTCTTTCCCCTTCACATGAACCCCTACAAGATATCAGCGACAGCGTTCATCTCCCACAATCCAGGACGTCTGACCACACTTCGAGGAGACAAAAGGCCTTCAGACCTGTAACAGTGGGTTCGTTATGTATCAGGCCCCACGGAGACATCTGATAACAGGAGACCGTAGGTTCCGATGCTCTTCATGACAGCCGGTTGCTCTGAGCTTCTGCAGCACAGGGATAAGCAGCAGCAAACCCAGGATGAAGGCTTTGCCCATCGATCTGCTGTCTGTGTGTGGCCTGTGCTAGCCCCAAGGTCCAGCAGGCTGAGGTCCCATGAATGGGCTTTGCTGGCATGTTCCTCTTGTGTGGTTTGTGTTTGTGAGTGAGCCAGGTGTGTGTGTGTGTGTGTGTGTGTGTGTGTGTGTGTGTGTGTGTGTGTGTGTGTGATTGCTGGAAAAATTGGATGTTATTCTCC
The DNA here is from genome assembly GCF_019054845.1 of Dipodomys spectabilis. Taxonomy (NCBI): domain Eukaryota; kingdom Metazoa; phylum Chordata; class Mammalia; order Rodentia; family Heteromyidae; genus Dipodomys; species Dipodomys spectabilis. The sequence continues at coordinate 764,140 of NW_024871037.1, forward strand.
TTGATAAGCTCCTCTACCACCATGGACTCAGGATCAAGCTGGGTTTCTTAGGGAATGAAGGGTGACGTTTATGGAAGCGAACATTTTGGGGTGTGCCAGTGAACTTTTCTGGTCAAGCAGGATTCAACAATTGACCCAGGAACCAACCCAGAACCAAGTGAAGGCAGCCACCTATTGACCAAAACAGTCAGAATTCAGGATTCAACTCCAATAACCCCTGAATCCTCATGCAAAAATCACAGTGAAAAATTAAAAGATTCATCAACAGCCAAGACAACAAACTATCCCCAAAAGCCAGGGAAGAACTCCAATAAAAGCAAAAAAGAAATGGAGCCAGGTGCTGGTGGCTCACGCCTGTAATCCTAGCTACTCAGGAGGCTGAGATCTGAGGATCGCGGTTCAAAGCCAGCCCGGGCAGGAGAGACCATGAGACTCCTATCTCCAATAAACCACCAGAAAACCGGAAGTGGCGCTGTAGCTCAAGTGGTAGAGCGCTCGCCTTGAGCTGAAGAGCTGAGGGACAGCGCCCAGGCCGAGTTCAAGCCCCACGACTGACAAAAAAAAAAAAAGAAATGGAAGACAAACATTACATGCAAGAATTGATAGAAGCAATGCCCCAAGAATTAAAGTGAGAAATGGATCCGCAATTTACAGAACAAATAAACAAATTACCAAAAGAGATCCAATATTTCAAAAAAGATGCACTCAAGAATAAATGCAGTACATAGAATTCACAAACATTATAGACCATGATAATGACAATTTGCCTTGTGAAGGTTAAAATGTGTTTGTGACTTTAACTATCACTATCTCACAATGCTGTGAAAGTTGTGAAACATATAATCACTTAATCTCAATAAAAAATAATTTAAAAAGAATAGATGCAGTACACACCTCATTAAACGATGAAATTAACACTTTGAGAACCAATGAAGAAATCATAAATGGTTCAATTTCCTCCATGCAAACCATAATGGAATCCATGGATATGAAAGTAGGGTGTCAGGTACTGAAGAAAAAATGCAGCAACTAGGAAAAAAGTCACAGATTTGGAAAAAAAAAAAACCAAAAAACAAAATACACCAAAGGGAAATCCAAGAATAAGCAGACAATGCCAAGAAATTTAACCTTCGTATAATTGGGGTGGATGAAGGTGAAGAATACTAGAATAAAGGAATGCAATGCTTATTCAATAAGATTATCACTGAAAATTTCCCCAATCTTAAAAGTGAAAATCTTACCTACATAACAGAAGCTTACAGAACACCTAACAAGCGGGATCCCAGGAGGAACACTTCTAGGCACAACATAGTAAAAACATTAGATCTGAGTAACAAAGCAACAATCTTGCATGCACCAAAAGCAAAGAAGGAGCTATGATACAGTGGGGGAAAATTAGAATCACTGCAGTTCTCTCCACAGACACTGCAAGGAGAGCCTGGAAAAGTGCCATCCAAGCCCTAAAAGCCAATAACTGCCAACCCAGACTGGTATATCCAGCAAAGCTAGCGTTCACATTCGACAGAGAAACTAAAAATTTTAATAACAAAGAAAAACTAAATGAATTCATAAACAATAAACCAGCATACAAAAAATATTAAGGGGGTGTGGGGGGAGAGGGGAGCAGGGTGGGGGGAGATGGGAAAGGATGGGAAGGGGAAACAAAGGAGGAAGCAACAATGCTTGATAAGAAATGTACTCATTACCTTGCCCATGTGATTGTACGGCATTTTCACAATTAAAAAATAATAATGCTGCCATAAAAAAACTAAGAGAAGGAATACAATCAGAAGAAAACAAGATCAGGGATCCACATCAGAAAGATATCACCAGGCAACCAGCTTAGTAAGCAAAAGGGAAGAAGAAAAACTTAGGAAAGCAGGAACGTGACAGGAAACACAATGCACCTCTCTATAATAACCATAAATATTAATGGAGTCAATTCACCAATGAAAAGAACTGCAGATTGGATCAGAAAACAAGATCCATCCATTTATTGCCCACAAGAAACCCATCTCACAGCCAAAGATAAAAACAAACTCCCAGTGAAGGGATGGAGGAAGATCTACCATGCTCCCAATAAGAAGCAGGAATTGCCATACTGATCCCTGACAAACATTTCATTAAAATCAATACAAAAAGACAAAGAAGGTCACTACATGCTAATACAGGGGACAATCCAAGAAGAGGATACCATCATTATCAGTTTATACTCTCCAAACATTGGAGCACCCACATCATACATTAAGCCAATACTCTCAGACTTACAGGAAAAATTTAATCCAAATACAATAAGACTAGGAAACTTTAGTACTCCACTCTCACCAAAGGACAGGTCTACCACCAGAGGATTAGCAAAGAAGCCTCAATTAAATACCATATCTCAAATGGGGTTAATTGACATCTACAGAGGTTTCCACCCAACAACTCATTACACATTCTCAGAAGCCCATGGAACGTTCAGAATAGATCATATATTAGTTCATACAAAGAATTTAAGCAAAGAGAATCTGCATGATCCCTTGTGTTCTATATGACCATAGTGGAATCAAGCTAGTTCAAAATAAGAAAGCATACTGTAGAAATTACTCAAATACATGGATGGAAATTGAATGGCACACTTCTGAGCAACACCTGGGTCACAGAAGAAATTAAAGAAGATATTAAAAAGTTCCTACAACACAATGAAAATGAATTTACATCACAAAGAAATCTATGGGACACAGCAAAAGCAGTCCTAAGAGGCAAATTTATTGCTCTCAGTGCACGCATCAAGAAAATAGAGACAAACCAAGTAAATAATCTAATGTGGCAACTAAAACTGCTAGAAAAGCAAGAAAAATTGAACTCAGAGTTACGAGACAGAGTGAGATAACCAAAATAAGAGCTGAAATTAACAAGATAGAGACTAAAACAACTATAAATAATATTAATGAAACAAAAAGATGATTTTTAGAAAAAATTAATAAAATAGATGGACCTTAGGCAAGACTAACTCCAAAAAGAGGAGACCCAAATCAATAAGATCCAGGAATCACAATTCCACAGGAAAAATTACAACAAACATCCAAGACATCCAAACAATCATAAAGAACTATTTCCAGAGTCTACACTCACTAAGGAAGGAAAACCTAACAGAAATGGATGAATTTATAGAGAAATACAAATTGCCCAAACTGAACCAAGAAGAAATAAATCAATTATATAAGCCAGTAACTTACAATGAGATAGAGTAAAGCAATCATAAGCCTTCCAATAAGGAAAATCCCCAGCCCAGATGTATTCACTATGGAATTCTGTAAGACCTTTAAAGAGGAACCAATACCCATACTCCTCAGACTCTATGAGAAATAGAAATGGAGCAATCCCAAACTCATTCTATGAAGCCAGTATCACATTCATCCCAAAACCAGGCAAAGATCCAATGAAAAAAGAGAACTACAGACTAATCTTGGTGAACACAGATGCAGAGCTCCCCAATAAAATTTTAGCCAACAGAATCCAGAAACGTATCAAAAACATCATATATTATGATCAAGTAGGCTTCATCCCAGAGATGCAGGGATGGTTTAACATACACAAATAAATGTAATCCATCACATCAACAGATCCAAGGTCAAGAAACACATGATTATCTCTATTGATGCCAAACGGGTTTTTGATAAAATACGTCACCCATTCATGTTAAAAGCTCTGAGAATAGGAATAGAAGGAACATTCCTTAAAACAATAAAAGTCATAGATGACAGACAAATAGCTAATATACTTACCTGGGAAAAACTACAACCAATTCTCCTAAAATCAGCAACAAGGCAAGGATGCCCACCCTCTTCAATATAGTTCTGGAATCCTTAGCCAAAGCAATAAGGTAAGAAAAGGACATTACAGGGATCCACACAGGAAAGGAAGAAATTGAACTATCCTTATTTGCAGATGACATGATATTATACCTTAATGACCCCCAAAACTCCACTTCCAAACTCCTAGAACTTACAAACCAGCAAAGTAGCAGGATACAAAATTAACCCACAAAAATCAGCTGCCTTTCTGTTCACCAACAATGTACAAGGGAAATCAGGGAAACTACGCCATTTACAATAACCTCAAAAAAAAATCCACAAATTAACCTAAAAGAGGTAAAGGACCTATTTAGTGAAAATTATACAAGCCCAAAGAAAGGAATCAAAGAGGACACCAGGAAATGGAAAGACCTTCCATGTACTTGGATAGGAAGAATTACTATCAGGAAAATGGCCATACTGCCAAAACTGATATACAAATTCAATGCAATTCCCATCAAAATCCCAATGACATCATTTATTGAATAGAGAAAACAATCCACAAATTCCTATGGAACAACAAAAGACCTAGGATAGCCAAAGCAATTCTAGGCAAAAGAAACAATGGGGAAGGGATCATGATACCAGATTTCAAGCTCTACTATAGAACCATAATAACCTCTGAGGCCACTTCCTCTGCCTCTGAGGTCACTTCCTCTTCCTCTGAGGCCACTTCCTCTTCCTCTGAGGACACTTCCTCTTCCACTGAGGTCACTTCTGCTCTAAGACCACTTCCCTTCCTCTGAGGTCACTTCCTCTCCTGAGGCCACTTCCACTTCCTCTAGGGTCACTTTCTCCTCTGCCTGATCATGCTTCCTATAGTGACCAGTCCCCCAGTTCCTGTGCTCACTTCTGCATCCCCTGTGCCCATACCTCCTGCCTGATATCCCCCACATCCTCTCTGTGTGCCATGTGCTCACTCTCCACACCTCCTCACGCCTCCATCTGGCGCAGGCTGGTAGCTTGGTTCTTCTAAAAATCAACTCTCTTCCGCCTGGACCTGGTGGAGCTTTCCTTCCTCCAACCCTGCCAGCGCCTGCTCTGGGCTTCTTGTGCCACCCCTGGGATCAGAGTTCAACTCTCTACCACTGTGTTGACTACGACAAAGCTCTTGGGGACCTGTGTTGAATACCGGCTCATTCAAGGGGGACCCTGGGAAGAGGGGGTGGCCTAGGTCCCACCAGCAGATTCCTGGATGATGCATGAGTAAAGGCTCAGCTGTGAATTGTCCCAACTCCCATATGAATGTTACATGATTAATATTCTAATCCCAACTTGGGCTGAAGAACAAATAAACCCACGGGTCTGGTTCAGGACTAAGCGCAACCTCTGCCTTCATAGGTTCTGATGGGTCATTGTCATATTAAGGGGGTGGCAGAATATGAATGCAAGGGCATATTGCACCAAGGAGTTTGATAGGAAGAAATCAGGAGTAAATGGGGATCTCAATCTGAGCAATTCACTCAGGATACTGGCAGAAATTCTAGAGTTGAGAGCAGGGAGAGACAGTGCCCATCTGCTACTGCATGTCCGCAGCAGGTGAGACTCTCAGCATCCAGGACATGTATGTACCAGGCCCAGGTGGGCAAACCACACAACCCAGGGTTTCTCCTTTCCAACTCCCCCTCCAGGATTCCCCACATGGTGACAAGAACCAGCCAGGCATTTTAGGCATGCTCTTTCCCACAATGGGGTTCAGGCACTTTCCACTGCCTAAGGCCAACCCCGAGCCTGAGATGACATGTGTTCAAGCCCCAAAGACAGTTTTCTTTGTGTGTTTGACAGATTCCCTCAGTCCAGTCCCAGGGAAGGCAGAACCAAGGGAAGCCTACAATGAGCCCTGCAGCCTTGCGTTTCCGGTAGAATCTATGGGAACATGATAGAACTTCTTCACGGACCCTCCCACTCTTGAAGATGATGTGTCCTTTCCTAATTCTAAATGCTTAGGGACTCTGTCATTGCTGTTTTCTGGCCCTGAGCTTGTCCTCAGGACTTGGGCATCCTCCTTCGGGTTCTGTGTTCAAGGCCAGCACTCAACTACACAAGCCATAGCATTGCTTCTGGGTTTGGAGGTGACTAACTAGAGATAGGAAGTCTCCCAGACTTTTCTGCCCTGGGCTGATTTCAACCCATGATACTTAGATCTTTGCTCGTTGAGTAGCTAGTGGGGCAGGCATGAGCCTGGCGTTATTCTGAATAACAGACACAGAATCGGTGGTTCTAGTAGAGATTTGGTTTTCAATCACTCCTTTGGAGTGGCTGTTTCTGGGAAGGGCCCCATTGAGTGGATCATCCAAGTCAGAAGCACATGCTTGGGAAAGGTTTATTGAATCACTCAGTGATGGATTGACAGCTCAGATTTCAGGAGAAGGGGAGAAGAAGTGGTAAAGGGGTAAAGGCATGAGTCAAGATGCCCATGTAGCAAGATACAGAAAAACATGGGTGACCCGTGAGGATGGTCATCTTCCCAGAGTCAATTCTGCTGGAATGGGGAAGAAGGAGGCAGGTGCCCTCCTGAACATGTTATCACCTGTGAGGATGGAGCAGAGAGGAGGGACCCGAACCTGAGACTCCGGGAATGTCCTCACAGTGGAGATTGCAAATCGGAAACAGGCAACGCATAGAAGTAGGACATGAGAAATGAACTGCTAAAGGCAGATTCACTTCCCAGGATCTCGTGTGTGTGTGTGTGTGTGTGTGTGTGTGTGTGTGTGTGTGTGTGTGTGTGTGTGTGTGTGTGTGTGTGTGTGTGTGTGTGTGTGTGTGTGTGTGCATGTACTCACCCGGGCAGGTCTTTACTTCTCAGGACAATCATCTATGAAAAGAGCAAGGAAGAAAATGAAGCAGGATCAAGAGAGATGTGCAATCCCACCAATCGGATTCCTTGCCAGGCAAGCAACACATGATTGTGTGCAGAGACGATCTTGGGCAAGGATGTCGGGGGAGTGAGTTCGTGTGGTGATGTGTATGTGGCCGGCTGGAAGGAAGAGGATCAGACTCACCTGTTTCCTGGACATACTGAATGCTGGACATGGGGATAGCCTTCTTCTCGGCGAACTCCTCCAGCCTCTGTTTCTCTTCCTCCGTCAGCCTCTCTCCTTTCCCTGTGTGGCATGGAAAGGGAGTCAGGAAGAGGCGGCCTACATGACAATGGCTTCCCCTGAGAACCACTGGGCCAGTGATCAGCCATGCCCATGCCGACAGGCTCCCAGAGATCAAGATGGGGTCTCTAGCGTGATGTGTTGTCGGGGCTTATTTATATGTTTGGTTTGTTTTTGGTTATTTTGGTGCCAGTCCTGGAGATTGAACTGGAGGCCTGGGGCCTGTCGTGAGCTTTTGGTGTTAAGGCTAGCATGCTCCCTCAGGGGCTGTTTCTGGCTCTTTGGTGCTTCACTAGAGAGATGAGTCTCAGGGACTTAGCTGTCCCTGCTGGCATCGCACCAGGATCCTCAGATCGCAGCCTCCTGAGTAGCTGGGATGGCAGGCGTGAGCCACTGGTGCCAGGTGAGATTTCTTCTTTCCTCCACACTCTGCAGTCTCCCTTATCCCGTCTCCAATTCCCCACGCAATTTCGGGTCTTGCCCCTTCCCAAAAGGATGGGACAAAGGGACTCAAGCCTATTTCCCCTGTTACCTGTGAGAAAAACCAGAAGCACAACTCCAAATCACATCTTGGCCATTCCTCCAACCTGTGTTGGATATTCTCAGCCCCCCTCCATTGTGAGTATGATAAACACCCCATTATCCAACTCCAGTGCTTGCTCATACTTCATTCATCAGAGCTCATGATTGTCGTGTTTGACAGAATTTCATCTCAGAAGCTCAACTCGTGTTGCTCTACCAGGCAGGTGACATTTGTTTGGACCCTTCGAGAACGTGGTAGGAGGGGTCAGGGAGGAAAGGAGCTCACTCCACCACCAAATTGAATGAGGATTTGCCCCGTGGGTTCCTATACTACAAGCCCCTTGGAAGTGTGGGAATGAGACAGATCCCTGCTGGGAGACTCTCTAGGAATGGGTAGAATAAACAAGTGTGCGACAGAGCTAGGTCTTTTGGAATAGACCGTTCTGTCTCCTCCACTCCGCAGCACGGGGCTTGGCGATGATTTCCCGCAGTGGATGTGGGCAGTGGCCGCCCTTCCCCCTCCAGGCTCAGTCCCCAGCCCGCTATGGGCTGACGGCCCCTGGCACTCACCTGCCACCAGGATGCAGTATGTGACCTGTCCTTCTTCATCCGTGTTCTTATTGTAGAAGATCAGATGTCTGCTTTGCTTCAGAATCTCCAACTTATTTAGGCCACGGTCTAGAACAAAAGCAGTCATCCTCAGCTCGCTCACGTTCTAGGCCCGCATTGCAAGTCGCCTGCTCTGTGTGGAATACACTGCTCTCCTCCTCTCCCCCAGGGTAGGCTGGCGCTCAGTCATTTGGTGCCTAATCCATCTTGGGCATTGCCTCGACGGTCAAACACCCTGGTCTTGGGTGGAGAATTCCACCTCCTCCAGACACAGCCCAGAGACCTTTGCCTGAATCCTCCACCCTCCCCAAACCATCCTAGCATGAACGAACAAGAATCTGTGCTCCCACTTGTCCTAAGTGAAACCAATACAATTCAGTAGGTTCAGGTTGGCTCTTCTATTGGTATTTTGACTTTCATATCAGAGATTTTAGTACATCAGGCCCCTTTCCAATCGATTACTGGTCTTTCAAACTCCAACAGACTTTCTTAGGACATATATATTAATGATCCTAAGCAACTGTGCAGAGGGGTGGACGTTCAACAAAACAGTTTATGAATACAGCATGACTCGATCAATGTGGAGAATATGGTTGTTAAATCATTTTCTCCAGTGAGACTAAGGTGCCAGCAACACCTGACAAAGTGGATGGGGTTTTCCCCCACTTCAATTCCTGGGAATTTCCTGAAGCTGTTGATAAAATACCTGCGGTCTCCATCAATGGCCTTTTCAAATGGCATTCTGTGTGCACAAGAGAGTTTTTACTCAAGAGAGTCAAAAACTATGACAATAATTCATGTTCTGAAAGCTTATCGCCAGGAATGGTGATTAGCGATCTGTTGCCTTCACATCTGTATCATCTGTGGGTACAGTGTTCAAATGAATTCTTTAATAAAATACATATTGCTGGTGATGAAAAATAAAGGAAGGAAGATAAAACCCATGGGTCAGGAGTTGTGTCTAACGGCTAAATTGAGGAGATTGAGCAAGATCTAATGTGTTTGTCCACCACCTTCATAAATGGTGACATCTAGAGGGAATCCTCTTTGAGATCATTTGAAAAGGAATAATCAAATATCCTGAAGATCTTAAGGCAAACTTGTATAATCCCTGAATGTTCTAGGTTGAAGCCGTCACCTGGACAGTTCAGCTCTTTCTCGCAGATGATCTCCGACTCTACTCTTGGATGTTCGGAGACTTCAGAGGCATAGATGGAAGATCTAGAGCACCCCCACACACACACCCTGCATCCTGTGCATGGCCACGCTTCGAGTCCCCTCTTCTCTCTACACCGCATTGTACTCACACGGTGCTCTGTATGATCCATCGTCCTGCCGCGTGCCCACAACAGTGCATTTTTTGCACACTCCGGTTTGCCTGAAAAATATCAGCACAAAAATCCATACATCCCAGGAACATGTTCCAGAATAGTTGAGCAGAAGAGGATACCAACCTGAGAGATTCTTTGAATAACTCACCACCTCAAATTTATTATGGTTATTATTAAATACTCTTATTATATAATTATTACATGATATATTATAAATAGACAGTATTTGATAATTAGTATATAATTCTGTCATATATAGGAAAATTATTGTTAACTATATAATAATATTCATTATGAATAATAATATGCTCATGTCCATGTCAAGGTAAGGGTATGGGTGTAGAGCGTCTTCCCAGGAAGCCATGTGTCAATCTAAAATCAGGGAACACATTTGCCACGCATGTGGACTGTGTGCCAGATTAAACCTGACACTGCCCTTGATAAGGCCATAGGCACAAAGGTTCCCCCTCGGTCGAAAGCCCAGGGTGTGGGTCCATTCTGTTTCTGAGCTGCTCGTGTAAGACCTGAATCCACCAGGGTTCAGGTGCTGATTGTGACGCAGAGCCCACACTATCCATTCCTGGCTGGAAACCAGTCACCACGGCATTTTCTAAAAATGTACATGGTTGTGTGAAAGATCCTAGGACCCGGACATGGGGGCAGAGCATGGCTCCATCTTCTGAGGATGGGGAGGAGAGGTGGGAGAGGGAAGCTTTCCTCACTTGTTATAAAATTGGACGGTCATGGATCTTCCATCTTCAGGAGCCTCGACGTAGCGGAAAAGGCCTCTCAAGGGGCCGTCTTCCTGAATCTTCGGCAATCTGTTTGCTAGGATGGCCACCGTGCTCCACTTGCCAGTGACCTGGAGGATGAAGGTCCCATTGCCTAAGGCCAGCACCTTTCTCCTCCTTCCCCTACCCCCCATAGATCCTCCTCCCCTCTGCTCCCGCCCACAGCCCAGCACAAGACCAATCTGTATTTGGCAGAAGAGGAGGTCAGGCCTTGCCTCTCTTCCGGGACATCCAACCCGGAGCCTCCATGACCCAGACACCCAGGAGCACCATCATGGCTTCTGGAGAGTGAGCCAGGATTCAAGGCAGGCATGACAGGCTCCCCAGGCAAAGTCACAACCCAACATGGCCGGGGGTCTTGCACTAAAGAGGCCACCTCCATCTACCACCGACAGGAAGTTGAAAGAGGGAAAGGCATTTTCCTGATCATGAGCACACAGACATCCACAGGCTATTCAACTCAATCTCTCTGTGTCTCTCATACACACACACACACACACACACACACACACACAAGCTTGCTACGTGCATGCCTGGTACCTTCCATGGCTGAATCTCAGCACAGACCACACAGAACGAGACAGCAAAGAGCAGAGCCTTCATCGTGAGGAAACTGCTGGTGAGCCCGGGGCTGTAGAAGCTCAGAGCAGGTCGGCTGTGGTGGAAATGATCTGAACGCTTCCTCCTTTTATATCATGTCTCCACCATCCTGATGCATAATGACCCGAGTGTTTCCCATCACAAGACCTTTTGTCCCCCTCCGAGTGTCCTCCCAGTGGCCTCGCTGGGGGCCATGGGCAGGGTCTGGCACCCTCAGACTCTAATGCGATTAGCAGCAAAGGAAGAGCCAGTCCAGCCCAGTGACCTTCATGGTGACTTGGAGCACAAAGGGAGGAAGGGCTTCCAAGGACAGGCGTGGCTCTGGGCCCCGCTCACCTGGTTGGGACAGGAGATGGGCGTCCACGTCCTCCTGTCTCCAGCTCCATCTTGCAGCGGCCTTGTCTCTGTCCACTTGGTGAAACCCAGGGAATCTCTTGCCACCATCCAAGATGGCGGCCTTCCACTTTCCACTCGATCAGCTCACGGCATGCCATGTCTCAGACACAAATCATCTAGAAACATAAAACAGAAGACATTTCTTGTTGATGGAAAACAGGAAACCAAGTCACAGATGGTGATTCTTCCCTGATTTAGGAGTGTGGGCCTGTGGATTTGTTTTCTCTCATTCTATGATATCATCCACTGTGGCTGTTTATGTGAGGAGGGAAAGAACCCAGAGAAACACTCAGTCATTGCCACAAATTACCTGTGTGGTTTCTTTATGAATGGGGTGGTCTGATTCCTGCATATCCATGTACACATTTTGCATCACATTCTTCAGACCATACCTGTGATTTGGGGTTTCCTCTCAATGGGTGCCTTTTCTATTTCACATAATGGAGCAGCAAACATCTTCCTGTGTCCAAGGCCCATTTACCTCAGTATTTCTTACCTTCTCACACATCCTTTGATATCTAAATAAAAATATATAGTTGTAAAGCCGGGCGCTGGTGGCTCACGCCTGTAATCCTAGCTACTCAGGAGGCTGAGATCTGAGGATCGAGGTTCAAAGCCAGCCCGGGCAGGAGAGACCGTGAGACTCCTATCTCCAATAAACCACCAGAAAACCGGAAGTGGCGCTGTAGCTCAAGTGGTAGAGCGCTCGCCTTGAGCTGAAGAGCTGAGGGACAGCGCCCAGGCCCAGAGTTCAAGCCCCATGGCCGACAAAAAAAAAAATATATATATATAGTTGTACACCCAATTCCCAAATGTATTTAGGACCTGTGGTTCTAACTTTGTTCCTCAATAAATCTTTTTTTAATTTTTTTTTGCTTGACAGTCCTGGGGCTTGAACCCAGGGCCTGGGTACTGTCCCTGATCTTCTTCTGCTCAACGCTAGCATTCTACCACTTAAGCAACAGCACCACTTTTGGCTTTTTCTGTGTATGTAGTACAGAGGAATGGAACCCAGGGCTTCATGCATGCTAGGTAAGCACTCTGCCACCAAGACACCTTCCCAGACCCTCAATCTATCTTTCCTATAAACGTCTCTCATTCCTGTTGGAGGACTTGTCACCAGGAAAGAAAGCATATTTGATGTTCACTCACTTTTCAGAATTATTAACATTATTCTGGAAATGTGTATGAGATGATGATTTTCTTCTGATGGCTCCTTTCTCTGAGGTTAGAGCCATTCTTGTTTTTCAGCTTCTCTGGTGTTGAGCACAAAAATAAGTAATATGGAAGCAAGTGCAAAGGCAGCTCTGATCTCCCATCCATTAAGACCTTTCCCATTTTTGGATGATGGCCTACACTGTGCCAGATACTCTGCAGAGTCCAGGGGTCTTTGGTCTTCCTTTCTCATCGCTGGCAAATTGCACTGTCCTAAGAAGTGAAGAAGTCAGCCATGAACTACTTCCTTGTTCCTTCTTGCTTAATCCTATTTTCCGATTGACCGTTCCTCGAAAATTTCCCTGTCCTTCTTGGAAGAAAGATTGTGTAAAAACCACCTTAACTATCACATGTCTGCAATAGCTTGTGATCATCTGCCATGCGGTTCTGTATTTCTTTCACCAGATACATTATTCACCTACGCATTTAATGCGATCAGAGAAGAAGGCGCTAATTCAGAGACCTGGAAGGATGGACACAAATCCTACCAAATCTCTCAGCCTACAGTTGTTGTGAAGACATTGAGATTGGCAAAGGATTGATTCATTTTCTATCTCTTCATTTTTTGTTTCTACACATTTATCATAGGTAAGTAGATGCACAAGGAACATGCGATTTTAAAAACCAGTTTCTGAAATAATGTTTAAAAGAAGAATACAAAAATAGAAATAAAAAATTTTAAAGCATTTTCTGAGGACAATTTATCTTGATCAATGTCATCCTTTCAAAATTCTCATCCATCCCTCCTCTACCTGTCCAGCCACGAAATATGCCCGATTTGTAAAATACGCACGGGATGCTTGTGTGGTTTTGTTTTCCCTTTTTGCATATTTCTCTCTTTTATTTCATTACTACTTTTTTAATAGGCAAGTTCCTTGAAATGATGCTCTGGGTTCCAATAGGATACAAAATTTGGGTCATTAGAGTTTGTGCAATTTATCTACACTGTAAATCTAAATTCTGCTGTGCAGATTCATTTCAAATCCTCAGTTTCCTCTGCCTTTGGGATATAGTCTTTTGCCATTGTTTGTCTAAGGAAGCAGGCAGAGTATTTCTTCATTCCCGTTTCTCACCACAGGCAGAACAAACACATACTGTATTCTTCTCTTCCTTCCTTCCGTCCTTCCAAAGTGCTCAGAAATGATCAGAAGTACTTGGTGTATCATCTGACTTTTGGGATCTATCCAGCAACAAGATTACAAACCCACGTGGAAGGGATTTCCTTCTTCCCCTGTCTTTCCTTGGTGTGACTTTCATCCTACCTCTCTCTAATGCAGTCCTTTCAGAAAAATCTTCTCAGGATGTGTCTAATTGTTGTCTGATCTTAGGAAGACCCTGTTAAGTGGCCATCAGGAGAAATGATAATGTCCTCTCTCTGAGAGTTTAATATCAATACTAGATTCTTGTTTCCTATTGATTTCTGAAGGATTTCACATAACACTTACCTGTCAACCTCAACTTAACATTGCTCAGTGTAGTCATGAGGAAAATACAAATAAACAGCAAGCCTTCAGAAACTCATTACAAGTATAAATTATCACATTATTGCCTTATTACATCAGCCGATATTGTCTTATTTATTTACTTTATCATGTGTTTGAATGATTTTGTTGATCAGACTATCACAGGCTTAGCAAGCTTGGTCTGACTGCCAGTATGCACATTTGCGTTTGACTTTGCCCTTTGAGCAATCATACATTTGTTTGTTTGCTTCCAGAAATGATCCATTATTTGAGCCACAAAGGGAATGTGCTGGTTTTCTGGTATATAATGCCATGTTCAGAGTATGCATAGATTGTTGAATACGCTCCAGGGCATACAAGTGAACACAAATGTATGAACAGAAGGATTGTAGGTTCAAAGTAGATCACAAAGAGTGTAATTCCTTAGAAAGGCAGACTCAAAATTCAACAAAATAAACAAATGGAAGCAGAGACTTGGAAAAGGTGGGGTGGGGTCATATGAGGCAGGGTAGGTGAATGAAGAGGAGAAGTTCGGGGTGAAATTCAGACAAGAATTCAATGTTTGCCCTGCAAAAGAAAGAAGAGGGTGGGAAGAGGTGGGTGGCAGAAGGATGGGGGAGAATGTGGAAAGAAAAGGGGTGGATCAAGAGCTTTGTTTTGTGGTAACACAGATACTTAGAAATCATAAAAGACATGTCAAATGCCAGTGGCTCAGCCCTGTCATCCTAGCTACTCAGGAATCTGAGGATCACGGTTCAAAGCCAGCACACACAGAAAAGACAGTGAGACTCTTATCTGCAATAAACCACCAGAAAACAAGAAGTGGTGCTGTGGCTCAAGAGGTAGAGCACTAGCCTTGAGCTGAAGAGCTGAGGGACAGAGCCCAAGACTAGAGTTCAAGCCCCATGACCAACAAAAAATAAAAGACATGAAAAATGAAACCACTAGTTGAAAAATGGTGTTTTCAGACAGCAGTTATTTCCTAAAAATTCATGGATTGCACATGGGCCTCTCTCTGCTTTCTGATGTCCTGTTCTGTTGACAAAGTTAAACCATGGCAGATTTGTTGTGGGTAGAGGAATATTCGTAGGTAATCGCATGAAGTCTCAAAATTGTGGAGTCTCATGTGGAACACTTCTGTTCTTCCTGAGGCCTTTTTCACAGTATTCATTAATCTCCAGCCTCAATTTCCCCAACCATACCCAAGTTGGGTATGTGAGGTTCATTCCTCCTACCATCATCACCTGAGGGCAAAGCTTTCTGCCAGGAAAGAAGGGATGATACCAACGTTCAAGACTGGGGCAGGAGGCTGGGAAGCTGGCTCAGTGGTAGAGTGCTTGCCTTGCATGCTTGAGGCCCTGGGTTTGATTCCTCAACTCCACATAAGCGGAGAAAATAAGCCAGAAGTGGTGCTATGGATCAAGAGGTAGAGTGCTAGCCTTGAGCTGAACAGCTGAGTGACAGCGACCAGCACAGATTTCAGGCCCCAAGTCTGGACCCATAAAATAAAACACTAGGGCAGAATTTGTCACTTCTTTCTGTTTGTATCGGAGCAATGTCTATTGTGCATTTTGAAGAGAAGTTAAGAAGCTGCTGAAGGCGTCATCTCCAAGTGTGCAATGGGTCCATTCTGCTCCATCCTGCTGTACAACCCTTCCCTCCCATCCCCGCAATCCAGCTGGGAGTCGGTGCTCAAGCTTAGAATCCCGGCTAGTCAGGAGATTTGGGAATGGTGGTTGGAAGCCAGCTGGAGCAGGAATGTGTGTGAGCCTGTGTCCATCATTCATGCCTCCAAACTAGAAATCGAGCTGGGGCTCAGGTGGTTGAAGGACAGCCGTGAACACAAATGCTCACGTACAGCACCCTGGCCCTGAATTCTAGCCCCAAATACTGCAGAAAAACAACCATCACAACCAAAGGCTCCAGTCCATACAAAGATCTTGCATTTTCTTCAAGAAAGCCACCTGAAGGGTTGTTATCGCTCCATGTCATTCCTGACATCAGAAAATGGTTCTCTCTCCTTGTCTTGCAATCCTGCATGTTATTCCAGCATTGTTCGTGCTGTGGGGAGGAAGTTGGATTCTCAATTTCAACCACCTGGGCAGCCTATGCTGTGAAAGCTGAACCCAGAAGATCAGCTAACATCATACACGTGGGAGAATCTTCAGGAATTCTTCAGGAGAGACCCAGCGTTCTCCGCTGGTGCGGAAGGGTGTCCGTCTGTTTCTGGGCATCCCATTGCTCCATGTCAGCAGTCACCATGGGTACTTGTTAATCCTTGTCAGATTCCATGCATTGTCTACACTTGACACATGACAGGGCCCGGTTCTCACCTGGCACCTGTTATCTCTGCCCATCCTTTCCCCTCCACTTCTTCTTCTTCCTGCAGGACAGCAGGAAGCCTTACACACATCACCTGCCCCGAACTGGTAATCCCCTGTCACTGTCAATCACCTGACTGTCAATCACTTGACTGGGACTCAGCAAAGCAGCTCAGGCTCTGACATCACTTCCTCCTCCTCAGAGCTTACTTCCTGTTCCTCTGAAATCACTTCCTCTTCGTCTGAGGCCACTGACTCTTTTTCTGAGGCCCATGCCTCTGAGCCCTGTTCCTCATCCTCTGAGATCACTTCCTCTTTTTCTGAGGCCTTTTCCGCTGAGGCTACTTCCTCTTCCTCTGAGGTCTTTTCTTCTTACTGGTAGGCCCTTTCTACTTCCTCTGAAGTCACTTCCTCATCCTGTAAGATCACTTCCTCTTCCTTTGAGATCACTTCCTATTCCTCTGAGGCTACTTCCTCTTACTCTGGCGTCGCTTCCTCCTCTGCCCAATCATTCCTTCTTTAAACAGTGTCCAGTCCACACACGTCCTAGCACAGTTCTGCATCCCCTGTGCCCACACCTCTTGCTCAACCTACCCCAATCCTCTGTGTGCCATGTGCTCACTCTCCACATCTCTGCATGGCTCCATCTGGCCCAGGCTGGCAGCTTGGTTCTTCTAAATCAATTCTCTACAGCCTGGAAGCTGCCAGCGCCTGCTTTCGTGTTCTTGTGCCAACACCTCCGAGCAGAGTTCAAGTCTCTACCTTTGTGTCCACTAAGACTGAGCACTTGGGAACCCGTGTTAAATACCGGCTCATTCAAGGGGGGCCCTGGGAAGAAGGGATGGCCTAAGTCCCACCAGGAGATTCCTGGTGAGGCATGAGTAAAGAAAGGCCCAGGCTGTGATTTGTCCCAACTCCTACATGAATATTACATGATTAATATTCTAATCCCACCTTGGGCTGAAGAACCAATAAACCCATGGGTCTGGTTCAGGTCTAAGCCCAACCTCTGCCTTCATAGTTCTGATGGGTCGGTGTCATCTTAAGAGGGTTGCAGAACATGAATGGAAGGGCATCTTGCACAGAGGAGTTGGATAAGGAGAAATCAGGAGGAAATGGGGTTCTCAATCTCAGCAAGTCCGGATACTGCCAGAAATCCTAGGGCTGAGAGCAGGGAGAGACAGTGCCCATCTGCTATTGCATGTCCACAGAATGTGAGACTCTCAGCATCCGGGGCATGTATGTACCAGGCCTAGGTGGGCAAACCACACTACCCAGGGTTTCTCCTCTCCAACTCCCCCTCCAGGATTCCCCACATGGTGACAAGAACAGGCCTGGCATTTTAGGCACGCTTTTTCCCACATTGGGGTCCAGGCACTTCCCACTGCCTAAAGCCAACCCCTAGCCTGAGATGACATGTGTTCAAGCCCAAAAGACAGTTTTCTTTGTGTGTTTGACAGATTCCCTCAGTCCAGTCCCAGGGAAGGCAGAACCAAGGGAAGCCGACTTTGAGCCCTGCAGCCTTGTGTTTCCGGTGGAATCTATGGGAACATGATAGAACTTCTTCACAGACCCTCCCACTCTTGAAGATGATGTGTCTTTTCCTAATGCTAAATGCTCAGGGACTATGTCATTGTTGTTTTCTCTTCCTGAGCTTGTCCTCAGGACTTGGGCATCCTCCTTCGGGTTCTGTGTTCAAGGCCAGCACTCAACTACACAAGGCATAGCATTGCTTCTGGGTTTGGGTGTGATTAACTAGAGATAGGAAGTCTCCCAGACTTTTCTGCCCTGGGCTGATTTCAACCCATGAGACTTAGATCTTAGCTCGTTGAGTAGCTAGCAGGGCAGGCATGAGCATGGCGTATTCTGAATAACAGACACAGAATCGGTGGTTCTAGTAGAGACTTGATTTTCAATCACTCCTTTGGAGTGGCTGTTTCTGGGAAGGGCCCCATTGAGTGGATCATCCAAGTCAGAAGGACATGCTTGGGAAAGGTTTATTGAATCACTCAGTGATGGATTGCCAGCACAGATTTCAGGAGAAGGGGAGAAGTGGGAAAGGCATGAGTCAGGATGCTGATGTAGCAGGATAGAGGAAAACATGGGTGATGCGTGAGGACAGCTCATCTTCCCAGAGTCGATTCTGCTGGAATGGGGAAGATGGAGGCAGGTGCCCTCCTGAACATGCTATCACCTGTGAGGATAGAGCAGAGAGGAGGGACCCACACCTGAGACCCTGGGAATGTCCTCACGGTGGAGATCGCAAATGGGAAACAGGCAACGCATAGAAGGACATGAGAAACGAACTGCTAAAGGCAGATTCACTTCCCAAGATCTCGTGTGTGTATATGTGTGTGTGTGTGTGTGTGTGTGTGCATGTGTGCGCGCCTGTTACTAGAAGTCCCATTTTCCTAGTGAAGGAGATGTTGTCAACACACCAGGTCAGAGATGATGCCTTTGTAGCGGTCGAGTGGCTACGTCCTGTGTACTGGAAATTACGTGTGGATCTGCTTTTACACATGATTTCTGCAGACGCGCCCACTGGCTGAGAGAGTTTGTGAACACAGCATTGTCCACTGGCCCGGAAATCGACCAAAATTCACAGATTTTTAACCCTTCCTCTATCAAACAGTTCTGTCCTCCTTTTCCCAGATTGTAAAACCCGGGTGCACACCTAAGTCAGGAAGGGAAATTTTCCTGACTCCTACACATAGTTTCCTTCCAGAGAGATTCTGAACTCCACAATCAGAAGAAAATACAGCAGAATTCGTGTGGCGATGGGGTGAAGGGCCATGTGTGTGTGTGTGTGTGTGTGTGTGGGGTGTGTGTGTGTGTGTGTGTGTGTGTGTGTGTGTGTGTGTGTGTGCACGTGTACTCACCTGGGCAGGTCTTTACTTCTCCGGACAATCATCTGTGAAAAAGAGCAAGGAAAAAAATGAAACAGGATCAAGGGAGATGTGCGATCCCACCAAGCGGATTCCTTGCCAGGCAAGCAACACATGATCGTGTGCAGAGATGATCTTGGGCAAGGATGTCGGGGGAGTGAGTTCATGTGGTGATATGTATGTGGCCGGCTGGAAGGAAGAGGATCAGGACTCACCTGTTTCCTGGACATACTGAATGCTGGACATCGGGATACCCTTCTTCTCGGCGAACTCCTCCAACCTCTGTTTCTCTTCCTC
This sequence comes from Dipodomys spectabilis, assembly GCF_019054845.1. Lineage (NCBI taxonomy): Eukaryota > Metazoa > Chordata > Mammalia > Rodentia > Heteromyidae > Dipodomys > Dipodomys spectabilis. Next base: position 783,510 of record NW_024871037.1, read on the forward strand.
GGTCAGCCTCTCTCCTTTCCCTGTGTGGCATGGAAAGGGAGTCAGGAAGAGGCGGCCTACATGACAATGGCTTCCCCTGAGAACCACTGGGCCAGTGATCAGCCATGCCCATGCCAACAGGCTCCCAGAGATCAAGATGGGGTCTCTAGCGTGATGTGTTTTCAGGGCTTATTTACACGTTTGGTTTGTTTTTGGTAATTTTGGTGCCAGTCCTGGAGATTGAACTGGAGGCCTGGGGCCTGTCCTTGAACTTTTGGTGTTCAAGGCTAGCATGCTCCCTCAGGGGCTGTTTCTGGCTCTCTGGTGCTTCACTAGAGAGGTGAGTCTCAAGGACTTGGCTGTCCCTGCTGGCATCCCACCAGGATCCTCAGATCTCAGCCTCCTGAGTAGCTGGGATGGCACTGGTGCCCAGGTGAGATTTCTTCTTTCCTCCACACTCTGCAGTCTTACTTTTCCCATCTCCAATTCCCTACGCAATGTCCGGTCTTGCCCAGAACCCAAGGGAGAAGACCAAGGGACTCAAGCCTATTTCCCCTGTGACCTGTGAGAAAAACCAGAAGCACAACTCCAAATCACATCCTGGCCATTCCTCCAACCTGTGTTGGATATTCTCCGCCCTCCCCCTCCCCACCCCACCCCCGCCATGCGAGTATGATAAACACCCCATTATCCAACTCCAGTGCTTGTCATACTTCATTCGTCAGAGCTCACGATTGTCATGTCTGACAGCATTTGATCTCAGAAGCTCAACTCGTGTTCCTCTACCAAGCAGGTGACATTTGTTTGGACCCTTCGAGAACGTGGTAGGAGGGGTCAGCGAGGAAAGGAGCTCACTCCACCATCAAATTGAATGAGGATTTGCCCCGTGGGTTCCTATACTACAAGCCCCTTGGAAGTGTGGGAATGAGACAGATCCCTGCTGGGAGACTCTCTAGGAATGGGTAGAATAAACAAGTGTGCAACAGAGCTAGGTCTTCTGGAATAGACCATTCTGTCTCCTCCACTCCGCAGCACGGGGCTTGGCGATGATTACCCGCAGTGGATGTGGGCAGTGGCCGCCCTTCCCCCTCCAGGCTCAGTCCCCAGCCCGCTGTGGGCTGACATCCCCGGGTGCTCACCTGCCACCAGGATCATGTGCGTGACCTGTCCCTCCTCATCCGTGTTCTTATTGTGGAAGATGAGCAGATGGCTGCTTTGCTCCAGCAACTCGAACTCATTTAGGCCATCGTCTACGACAAAAGCAGTCATCCTCAGCTCGCTCACGATCTGGGCCTGCATTGCAAGTCGCCTGCTCTGTGTGGAATACACTGCTCTCCTCCTCCCCCAGGGTAGGCTGGCGCTCAGTCACTTGGCGCCTAATCGGTCTTGGGCGCTGCCTCGAAGTTCAAACATCCTGGTCTTGGGTGGAGAATTCCACCTCCTCCAGACACAGCCCAGAGACCTTTGCCTGAATCCTCCACCCTCCCCAAACCATCCTAGCATGAATGAACAAGAATCTGTGCTCCCACTTGTCCTAAGTGAAATCGGTGCAATTCAGTAGGTTCAGGTTGGCTCTTCTTTTGGTATTTTGACTTTGATATCAGAGATTTTAGTACATCAGGCCCCTTTCCAATCGATTACTGGTCTTTCAAACTCCAACAGACTTTCTTAGGACATATATATTAATGATCCTAAGCAACTGTGCAGAGGGGTGGACGTTCAACAAAACAGTTTATGAATACAGCATGTCTCGATCAATGTGGAGAATATGGTTGTTAAATCATTTTCTCCAGTGAGACTAAGGTGCCAACAATACCTGACAAATTAGATGCAGTCCATCATGTTGGACAGGTTTTCCCCCAATTCAATTCCTGGGAATTTCCTGAAGCTGTTGATAAAATACCTGCGCTGTCTCCATCAACGGCCTTTTCAAATGGCATTTTGTGTGCACAAGAGAGTTTTTACTCAAGAGAGTCAAAAACTATGACAATAATTCATGTACTGAAAGCTTATTGCCAGGAATGGTGGCTAGCGATCTGCTGCCTTCACATCTGTGTCACCTATGGGTACAGTGTTCCAATGAATTCTTTAATAAAACACATATTCCTTGTGATGAAAAATAAAGAAAGGAAGATAAAGCCCACAGGTCAGTAGTTGTGTCCAACTACCAAAGTGAGAACACTGAGCAAGATCTAATGAGCTTGTCCACCGCCTTCATAAATGGTGACATCTAGGGGGAATCCCCTTTGAGATCATTTGAAAAGGAATAATCAAATACCCTGAAGATCTTAAGGCAAACTTGTATAATCCCTGAATTTTCTTGGTTGAAGCCGTCACCTGGACAGTTCAGCTCTTTCTCCCAGATGATCTCCAACTCTACTCTTGGATGTTTGGAGACTTCAGAGGCATAGATGGAAGATCGGTAGCTCCTCCCCCCATCCTGTGCATGGCCACGCTTTGAGTCCCTCTTCTGTCTACACCGCATTGTACTCACACTGTCCTACGTACAATCCATCGTCCCGCAGCGTGCCCACAACAGTGTATTTCTTGCACTCTCCGGTTTGCCTGAAAAATATCAACACAAACATCCATACAACCCAGTAATGTGTTCCAGAATGGCTGAGCAGAAATGGATACCAGCCTGGGAGATTCTTTGAAAATCTCACCACCTCAAATTTATTATGGTTATTATTAAATACTCTTATTATATAATTATTACATGATATATTATAAATAGACAGTATTTGATAATTAGCATATAATTCTGTCATATATAGGAAAATTCTTGTTAACTATATATTAATATTATTAATAATAATATGCACATCCGGGATCTTGAACTCAGGACAAGAGTGCTCAGTCTTAAGGCTTCTGTTTTGCTCAAGGCTGACATTCTACCACTTGAACCACAGCTACCCTTCCCACTTTGTTTGCTGGTTAAATTTCTCATGGATGTCCTGGCCTGGTGTGGGTTGAACTGCGAGCTTTCCAATCTCATCCTCCTGTAATTCAGCTGGCATTACAGGCATGAGCCACCAGGACTGGCTGATGGCTGAATATGCTCATGCCCATGTCAAGGTAAGGGTATGGGTGTAGAGCACCTTCCCAGGAAGCCATGTGTCGATATACAATCAGGGAACACATTTGCCACGCATGTGGACTGTGTGCCAGATTAAACCTGACACTGCCCTTGATAAGGACACAGGCATAAAGTTTCCCCCTCGGTCTAAAGCCCAGGATGTGGGTCCATTCTGTTTCTGAGCTGCTCATGTAAGACCTGAATCCACCAGGTTCAGGTGCTGATTGTGACGTAGAGCGCACACTATCCATTCCTGGCTGGACACCAGTCACCATGGCATTTTCTAAAAGTGTACATGGCTGTGTGAAAGATCCTAGGACCTGGACATGGGGGCAGAGCACCGCTCCCTCTTCTGAGGGTGGGGAGGAGGGGTGGGAGAGGGAAGCTTTCCTCACTTGTTATAAAATTGGACGGTCATGGATCTTCCATCTTCAGGAGCCTCGACGTAGCGGAAAAGGCCTCTCAAGGGGCCGTCTTCCTCAATCTTCTTCAATCTGTTTGCTATGATGGCCAACGTGTGCCACGTGCCAGTGACCTGGAGGACAAAGGTCCCTTTGCCCAAGGCCAGCGCCTCTGTCCTCCTCCCCACCCCCACCCCCAGATCCTCCTCCCCTCTGCTGCCGCCCACAGCCCAGGACAAGGCCAATCTCAACTTGGCAGAAGAAGAGGAGGCCAGGCCTTGCCTCTCTTCTGGGACATCCAACCCGGAGCCTGCATGACCCAGACACCCAGGAGCACCATCATGGCTTCTGGAGAGTGAGCCAGGATTCAATGGAGGCATGACAGGCTCCCCAGGCAAAGTCACAACCCAACATGGCCGGGAGTCTTGGACAAAAGAGGCCACCTCCATCCATCGACAGGGAGTTAAAAGAGGGAAAGGCATTTCCTTGATCATGAGCACACAGACATCCAGGGGCTATTCAACTCAATCTCTCTGTGTCTCTCATCCACACCCACACCCACACCCACACCCACACACACACACACACACACACACACCTGCTAAGCGCATGCCTGGTACCTGTGATGGCTGAATCTCAGCAAAGGCCACACCGAACAAGAGAGCGAAGAACAGAGCCTTCATCGTGAGGAAACTGCTGGTGAGCCCAGGGCTGTAGAAGCTCAGAGCAGGTCGGCTGTGGTGGAAATGATCTGAACGCTTCCTCCTTTTATATCATGTCTCCACCATCCTGATGCATAATGACCCGAGTGTTTCCCATCACAAGACCTTTTGTCCCCCTCCGAGTGTCCTCCCAGTGGCCTCGCTGGGGGCCATGGGCAGGGTCTGGCACCCTCAGACTCTAATGGGATTAGCAGCAAAGGAAAAGCAAGTCCAGCCCTGTGACCTTCATGGTGACTTGGAGCACAAAGGGAGGAAGGGCTTCCAAGGACAGGCGTGGCTCTAGCCCCTGCTCACCTGGTTGGGACAGGAGATGGGCATCCACCTCCTCCTGTCTCCAGCTCCATCTTGCAGCGGCCTTGGTGAAACCCAGGGAATCTCTTGCCACCATCCAAGATGGTGGCCTTCCACTCGATCAGCTCACGGCATGCCATCTCTCAGAGACAAATCATCTAGAAACATCAACCAGAGATCTGCAGGCCTGCTGGCAGAAGGTATTTCTTGTTGAGGAAAAACAGGAAACCAAGTCACAGATGGTGATTCTTCCCTGATTTAGGAGTGTGGTCCTGTGGATTGGTTTTCTCTCAATCTATTACATCATCCACTATGGCCGTTTATGTGAGGAGGGAAGGAACCCAGAGACACAATCTCAGAAAGTTGGCTGTCATTGCCACAAAGGACCTCTGTGATTTCTTCATGAATTGGGTGGTCTGATTGCTCTATATTGAGGTACACAGTTTTTGCATCACATCCTTCTTACCATACATGTGTTTTAGTGTTTCCTCGCAACAGGTGGCTTTTCTATTTCTCACCTGAAGTGGTCACGTAATGGAGCAGCAAACATCTTCCTGTGTCCAAGGCCCATTTATCTCAGTATTTCTTACCTTCCCACACATCCTTTGATATCTAACCTTAAAAAAAAATGCTTCTATGTGGTTGGGAAGGTGGCTTAGTGGTAGAGTGCTTGCCTAGTATGCATGAAGCCCTGGGTTGGATTCCTCAGTACCACATACACAGAAAGGCCAGAATTGGTGCTGTGGCTCAAGTGGTAGAGTGCTAGCTGTGAGTAAAAGATCAGGGATAGCACCCAGGCCCTGAGTTCAAGCCCTAGACTGGCAAAAAAAAATAGTTGTACAACCAATGCCAAATATATTTATGACATACGGTTTTTAAATTTAATAGTCAATTTATCTTTTTTTTTTGGCAGTCCTGGGGCTTGAACTCAGGGCCTGGGTGCTATCTCTGGTCTTTGACTCAAGGCTAGCACTCTACCATTTGAGTCACAGCACCACTTTTGGCTTTTTCTGTGTATGTAGTACTGAAGAATCGAACCCAAGGCTTCATGCATGCCAGACAAGCACTCATCACTAAGCTACACTTCCAGGCCGTCAATCTATCTTTTCTATAAAAGTCTATCTTTCCCGTCGGAGGACTTATAGCCAGGAGAGAAAGCGTATTTGATGTTCACTCATTTTTCAGAATTATAAGCATATACATTATTCTGGAAATGTGTATGAGATGATGATTTTCTTCTAATGGCTCCTTTCTTCTGAGATTAGTAATTTAACTCTTTTTCAGATGCTCTGGTGTTGAGCACAAAAACAAATAATACTGAAGCAAGTGCAAAGCCAGCTCTGATCTCCCACCGAATAAGACCTTTCCCATTTTTGGACGGCGGCCTACACTGTGCCAGATACTCTGCAGACTCCTGGGGTCCTTGGTCTTCCTTTCTCATCGCTGGCAAATTGCAGTGTCCTTAGAAGTGGAGAGAAGGTCAGCCATGAAGTACTTCCTTGTTCCTTCTTGCTTAATCCTATTTTCCGATTGATCCTTCCATGAAAATTCCCGTGTCCTTCTTGGAAGAAAGGTTATGTAAAAACCACCTTAACTATCTCATGTCGGCAACAGCTTGTGATCATCTATCATGCGGTTCTGTATTTCTTTTACCAGATACATTGTTCACCTACGCATTTAATGCAATCAGAGAAGAACGCCCTAATTAGAAGGCCTGGAAGGATGGACACAAATCCTACCAAATCTCTCAGCCTACAGTTGTTGTAAAGACATTGAGACTGGCAAAGGATTTACTCATTTTCTATCTCTTTATTTTATTTATTTTTTTGGGGGGGGTCCCAGTCATGGGGCCTGAACTCTGGGCCTGGGCACTGTCTCTCCCTCCCTCCCTTCCATCAGTCATAATGCTTGAACTCAGGGCTGAGGGCTGTCCTTGAGCTTTTTGGTTCATTAGCAATGAAATCAATGCTTATTACCAAAGAAATCATAGAAGACACCATCTGGGTTTGTTGAAATCTATCCATGAGCTCCACAACGGTTTTGCCAGCAGCCCTGGTCAGTGTATTTTCCCTGCCTGTGTATATATCTATTTTAAGAACAGAGGCCAGCTGAGTGCAGGTGGCTCACGCCTGTAATCCTAGCTACTCAGGAGGCTGTGATCTAAGGATAATGGTTCAAAGCCAGCTGGGGCAAGAAAGTCCATGAGGCTCTTATCTCCAGTTAACCACCAGAAAACCAGAAGTGGCGCTGTGGCTCAAGTGGTAGAGCACTAGCCTTGAGCTGAAGAGCTGAGGGACAGCGCCCAGGCCCACAGTTCAAGCCCCACGAATGACACAAAAAGAAAAGAAGTTGGACGAACTTGGCTGAGCAGGTGGTCTCGTGCCCCAGGTCTGCTCTACCTCAGCAGCTGTGCCATTGGCCTGGTGCTCACCATGGAGGCGGGGAGCTACTGGCTTGACATCTTCAATGACTACTCGGCCATGCTGTCCCTGCTGCTTGTGGTCCTGGTGGAGATCATCGCCATGTGCCCTGGGTACAGGCTGAAGGGGAGTGAGGAGCGGCAGAGGGAAAACAGCCCATCCAGGCACATTCAAATTGCAGCCTAGTGCTGATTGTTAGAGTTTGTTCCTTGCCATCAGATCGCCGCTGATTTTCTTCCCCTGCCTGTTTGTCTTCAGAGAACAGCTTCTTCCTCTGTGTCTTGTATTTCTTCCCTTTGCATCATGGGAGGCTCCATGTGTTAAGTAGGCTGTGAGCTTCGGGGACATCTTTCCTTTAGGACTGTCAGAGCTTTGAAGGGGTTGTAACCTGAAGCACTTCCCACCCCGACTTGGGCTTTGTAATCCCCTTTCTTTGGACATCGTCTTCCACCATGACATTCAGAAAACCAGAAAAGTGCGGGTGCTCCATGCTCAGGTACTTCCAGGGACGTGGAACACACTGGGAAAGTCCCCCATGGTGGGAAAACGTGGTCCTATCAGACGTTTTTTCTTCTGAAAGCTGTTTGGGGGTGGGGGTGGGGGGCGGGGTTCAGTGCAAAGTAAAAATGTTGGAGGGAAATGGACCTTTGTCGCGGGGGGGGGGGGGGGGGGGGGAGACTGGTACAATTCCATCAAAGAGGTGTGGTGGGAAGTGATGGGAGACAGAGATTTCTGGGTGCAGTTAACACCCCCACCCCACCTCCCATAGTGTCTTGGAGTGGGTTTTCTGCTTGCTTGGAGGGGCAATGCCATCTAGTGGCTAACTTGAGTATTGCATAGGGAGGAACACAAGAAAGGGAAGGAAGGAAAGGGAAGGGAAGGAAAGAAAAAGGAAAGAAAGGAGGAAGGAAAGGAGGAAGGGAGGAAGGGAGGGAAGGAAAGAAAGGGAGGGAAGGAAAGACAGGGAGGGAGGAAGGGGGAGGGAGGGAGGAAGGGATGGGAAGAAAGGAAGGAAGGGAGGGAGAGAAAGGAGAGAGGAAGGGAAAGAAAACATTTTAAAGTAGAGAATATTTTTTTAAGCCCTCTGTCTTTGCCAGGCGCCGGTGGCTCACACCTGCAACCCTAGCTACCCAGGAGGCTGCAATCTGAGGATCACAGTTTAAAGCCAACCTGGGCAGGAAAGGCCATGAGACTCTTACCTCCAATGAACCACCAGAAAACCAGAAGTGGTGCTGTGGCTCAAGTGGTAGAGCACTCGCCTTGAGCTGAAGAGCTCAGGGACAGCGCCCAGGCCCAGAGTTCAAGCCCCACAATGGACACAAAAAAAGTCCTCAGTCCTTCTGAGAAAAGCTTTGGAGTATGGGCTTCATTTTCTGGGGAACTGGAAGCCCCAGCAGTGACTTATTAACCAGAGTCACCCAGATGAGCAAATGATTGACATCTGCCTGACCCTCCTAGCCGGTGGGGTGAAATCCCGGAACCCCAGCCCAGGCTTAGTGATCAACACTCAACCCAGTCAGGTGCTGCCCCACCTCTTCTCCCAGAAATTAGATGATAAACCATCCAGAGCTTTCTGTAGAAAGTTCTTTTGAGATTGACCAGGGCATAGGGAAGGTCCAGCCCATGGGAAGCAAGAACAGGACTCTGGGGTGAGGCTCCCAGACTTTAAACCCTTACGGCTTAGGCTCCAGACACTCCTGAGAGTGAAACTCAACCCTGAACCAGCCATATCTCCCCGTAGAATACAAAGCTGACCCTTGAGAGCCAGTTGGGAAAGAGTTGAAAGGGTTTTTTTGCCAGCTGGTTATTAAACACAGTCATTGTGACGAACTGAGTTCTATAAACAGGTGAGTATAGAAATTATTGACAACAGCTAGGCACCGGTGGCTCACACCTGTCATCCTAGCTATCCAGGAGGTTGAGATCTGAGGATCATGGTTCAAAGCTAGCCAGGGCAGAAAAATCTGTGAGACCCTGATCTCCAATGAACCACTCCAAAAAAAAAAAAAAAGCCAGGAGTGGAGCTGTGGCTCAACTGGTAGAGTTCTAGCCTTGAACCAAAGAGCTCAGGGACAGGTGCCCAGGCCCTGAGTTCAAGCCCTGCCAGTGACCAAAACACACACACACAAAAACTCTAGAAGCTTCTAACAGCCTCCTGAAAAGCTCAGAAAGCCTGTGGAGTTGGGGTAGCCCAGGGCTGAGCAACAGTGAAATAGGGACAAAGGTAATGGGGAGGGGAATTGTGTGCAACTATCCAACCTTGAAGTCCAGGGCAGGGAGGGGGGAGAAGGTGGGGGAGGACCAGAGTCAGGTGCTGAGGGGTCAGGGAGCAGATTCCAAGACCCAGGGGATAGAAAGAGCAGGAGCTAGGGTCCAGAGAGAACCCCCGCTCCCATCCCAATAGTTGAGAAGATCCAGAAGTTTGGAGGGAGGGGAGGAGGGAAGGAGGTGTGGGGTCACCTTTGGGACTCGACCCTACAGCTCCAGGAAAGGCCAGATGTCCTCATCACCGAGCTGAGAAGCTGAGGAGAGCCAAGTCGCAGCCATGGAGAAATCGAGACAGCAGTGGCGCAACCCCCTGCAGTTCCTGCTGGCCTGCATCTCCTACGCCGTGAGCCTGGGCAACGTGTGGCGCTTCCCCTACCTGTGCCAGATGTATGGAGGAGGTGAGTGTCGTACTGAGGGGGCCGTGTGGCTTGACTGGGTTGGCACCAGCCCTCGGCCAACATCTTCCCAGGGATTCCCATGAGCTACAGGGTGGCTAGTGGCAAGATGGGTAGGAGGAGTGACAGAGGGATGGGAGTGTGGGAAAGATGCAGGGAGACGAACCGTGGAAGCCTGGTGGAAAGATTCCCAGAGCAGATGGATGGGTGGCGGGAAGGAGCAAGGACAGGTGGAAAGTCACAAGGTGAAGGAAGGATGAAAGCAACAGCCGAAGTATGGAAACAACCCCGATGCCCTACCATAGGTGGGCATCTGTACACAGTGGAATAGTACACAGCCATTAGAAAGGAGAAAAGAATGTCATTTGCAGGGGAATGGATGGAACTAGAACAAATCACGTTAAGCGAGATCAGCCAACCTCAGAGAGACAAATGGCCTGTGTCCTCTCTGATACACAGATGTTAGATGTAAACACACTGGGCTATGACAAAATTACACAGGATTTTAGCTACTCACACACACAGCAAGACTAAAAGAGGATCGTTTCAGGAGAGAATCACAAAGGTGCAATACCCAAGCGCCTCTTTATTTGTATATTAAAAAAAAATACACATACTGAGATGCACCCCAAAGGTATTGAAACAGAGAACTTTTGTATTAATTTTTTTTGATGACTATATTCCATTTTTGTTTGCTTGGGTTTTTTGTTTGTTTGGTTTTTTTTTTTTTGTCAGTCATGGGGCTTGAACTCTGGGCCTGGGTGCTGTCCTCAGCTCTTCAGCTCAAGACTAGCACTCTATCGCTTGAGTCACGGCGCCACTTCTGGTTTTCTGGTGGTTTACTGGCAGTAAGAGTCTCATGGACTTTCCTGCCTGGGCTGGCTTTGAACCGTCATCCTCAGATCTCAGCCTCCTGAGTAGCTAGGATGACAGGCTTGAGCCACCGGTGCCTGGCATAACAATAAATTTAAACAACAAAAGAAAGGCAGGGTGGAGGCTCCAGGCAGGTGGATGGCAGAGCGAGGCCATCTACAGTGGTGCTAGCCCGGCCCTCATCTCCCGATGCCCCCAGGTAGTTTTCTGGTCCCCTATGTGATCATGCTCCTCCTGGAGGGAATGCCGCTCATGTACCTGGAGCTAGCCGTCGGACAGCATATGCGTCAAGGAAGCATCGGAGCCTGGAGGACCATCAGCCCCTACCTCGGTGGTGTTGGTACGTGGGGTCCTCCTCATCCACACAGGCCCTGTGGGGAAGGGGGTCCCCTGGGCAAGCAGAGGAGTGGAGGTTAGGAATCCACCAACTTGCACACAAGAGCCCCTACTGGCTCTGGGTGGACAGACGGATGTGCAATAAGGCTGAGAAGGACTGGGACACTTGAGCCACAGCACCACTTCTGGCCTTTTCAGTGTATGTGGGACTGAGGAATCAAACCCAGGGCTTCAGGCGGTCCAACTCTCCAGATGATTACCACTGAGACAGCAGCTGCTCTCCATTCAGGATACAGACACCTACTTAGCAGTCAAGACACCCCGGTGCTCTGGTGGTTCATTGGAGATAAGAGTTTCATGGACTTCCCGCCAGGGCTGGCTTTGAACCATGATCCTCAGATCTCAGCCTCCTGAGTAGCTAGGATGACAAGCGTGAGCCATTGGTGCCAGGCATAGCCTTGGTCTCAATGCAGGGTTTGGCTCCATTGATTCAACTTCTGGAGGGAGCAACTACGGCATCATGTGTGTCACTGGTGTTTGTAGTGACCAAGTCCTGCTCACAGGAGGTTCAAATTCTAGTTTAGTAGCTGAGTGATCATAGGCAAACTCAGTACTCCTTCCTTCTCCCCTCTGAAATGGGCACTACTGATACTACTGTATGGTCCCAAAGCACAAGAAGTACTAAGCGTAGTACCTGGCCCTTAGATCTCAAAAAATAGGAAGGAAGCCAGGACTGTTGTGTGGTCTTTTGTTAAATTATGCTGTTGTGAAGGCTGGTGATAAAGCTATGGACAGAGAGCTTGAAGAAAACATCTTCTCCAGACATCACCTTGTCTGACATCTTTGTGGTTTTTTTTTTGTCTTTGTCGGTTCTGGGGCTTGAACTCAGGGCGTGGGCGCTGTCCCTGAGCTCTTCAGCTCAAGGCTAGGGCTCTATCACTTTAAGCCACAGTGACACTTCCAATTTTCTCGTGATTCGTTAGAAATAATCTCATGGACTTTTCCACCCAGGCTGTTACGTGAACCTCGATCCTCAGATCTCAACCTCCTGAGTAAGTAGGATTGCCAAGGAGAATTTTGAGACCCTGAAAAGAACCCCAGACCTTGTTTTAAACAAAACATCATTAGCTTGGAGCTTAGATTGGAGACACACACACACACACACACACACACACACACACACACACGCGCGCGCGCGCTTCATGAAGCGGTCACAGCTACACAGTCATTGTGAGTACTCACCGAGCTGGATGAGAGGTTTTCTGACCTTGGGCAGTCCCCACAGGGAGTGTGCATGAATGGGACAGGGCCATCTACACCTGGTCCTCAGCTCGGTCCTGTATGTTCTCATAGGCATCGCTAGCATGGTGGTCACGTTCTTCGTCTCCATGTATTACAACATCATCAATGCCTGGGGATTCTGGTACCTCTTCCACTCCTTCCAGGTAAGCCGATTACCTGGCCAGACAGAGCAGGAGCAAGAAAGGGAGAAGATGTAAGGCTGCCCACCTTCTCGTGAATTATAGGGCTTGAAGCTCAGGATGCTGTCCTTGAGATGTTTGCCCAAGGCTACTTCTCTACTATGAGCCACAGCACCACTACCAGTTTTCTAGTAGTTCATTGGAGATAAGAATCTACAGCCATGGTGGGCGTGGTGGCTCATGTGCGTAATCCTAGCTACTCAGGAGGCTGAAATCTGAAGATCAAGGTTCAAAGCCAACCCAAGGTAGGAAAGTCCCTGTGAGCCTCTTATCTCCCATGAACCACTCAAAAACCGGAAGTGGTGCTGTCATTCTAGCGGTAGAGCGCTAGCCTTGAGCACAAAAAGGCTCAGGGTCAGCACCCAGGCCCTGAGTTCAAGCCCTACAACCACCACCAACACCAACAAACAAGGTTTCAGAGAACTCCTTTCTATATAGCTAAAGCCGAATAGGCTCTTAGTGACTCCCCTCTATAAAATCAAGGAATCCAAGTGTCTCACTGATGGGTAATTTGAGCTCAGAGAAAATCACCAGTACCCACTTCTCTGGCTCAAAGGTTTCAGGGTGCCGAACCCAAACCTAACATCCATGGGAGGAAAGACCGTCCTCATCTGCCGGGGCACCTGGATGCCGTGTTGGTTTGGGGACCCAAAAAGACAGGTGAAGTAGAGATGTACAACATCCTCTGTAATTGGTTAACCAAGAAAATTTGGCTTTCTCTGATTGGCTAGCCAATCTGAGGACTCCGGGAGTCCTGATCACTCTCTAGCCGATGCTGTAGAGCTTGTGGTTTGAGGTCCTAGGCTGGCAGATCGAGAGGGTTAGAGGCGTGCTGTCATAGCTCCTCTGGCCATTGTGTATGGGATATGCAGTCTCTTAGATCCACAGCAGAGCTCAGGAGTCTACAGAAAACACCTGCAGGGTGGTAAAAAAAAAAAAAAAAAAGTGATTAGAGCCAAGTAAACCTTTTTTTAAAGGTCCAAAGTCCAGGAGCAGATAGGCCCAGCTGATTTGGGATTTGGCAGTGGTAGAATTGCATGCAGGAGCAAACTGTCATACCTCCAGGAGGAGAAGAAAGAGATGGGGGTCACCAATCTCTGAAAGCATACTCCTCTAAGCCCCTACCTCTTATAGATCTCCAGCACTCTCCAACCCCACTACCTTGGGAACCTTTTTACCTTTGAACGTTTGGGAACAACCAAAAAACCAAAACCCCAACATCTGAATCACACCCAGCTTCTTTCTCCTTTCCTCCCCTCTCTCTTGATGCCGGCTTGATGGCAAAGGACCCCCTGCCGTGGTCCGTGTGCCCGCTGAATGGAAACCGCACAGGCTACGAGGAGGAGTGTGAGAAGGCCTCATCCACGCAGTATTTCTGGTACAGGAAAACCCTCAACATCTCGCCGTCCATCCAGGAGAACGGGGCCATGCAGTGGGAGCCTGCGCTGTGCCTCATCCTGGCCTGGCTGATGGTGTATCTGTGCATCCTGCGGGGCACTGAATCTACTGGCAAGGTGGGCTGGGAGCATGGTCTGGGCAGGCGGGGAAACCCATGCCTCTGCCCTCAGCTTCAAGCAATGAATGCCAAGGGTTGCAGACTGCTAGAGCACAGGGCGTGGTGCGCCTGGTGCAATTCATCTACTAGGTACCAGCCAAGATGGTGGGCGTGCTGGGGATCAGTTACAACCTTGAAGCTCCAAGGGAGGATTCTCTCATCTACCTAAGTAGATGAACATTTCCGTACCTTCTAGCCTAAAGGCAGAATCTCGAGCAATAAGACCAGGAGGATCTCTTCTTTGAAACTTTTTTATTTATTATTTTGCTGAAGTTGCTTAGGAAATTGACTAGAAGCATCACATATTCTATGGACTGCCTTTTTCTTTCCTCTTCCTTTGTTTTCTTCCTTCCTCTCTTGTTTGCTTCTTTCTTTTTTCTTTCTTTCTTTTCCTTTCTTTCTTTCCTTCCTTCTTTCTTCCTTCCTTCCCTTCTCTCTTTCTTTCTTTCTTTCTTCTTTCTTTCTTTTGCCAGTCCTGGGGCTTGAACTCAGAGCCTGGATACTGTACTTGAGCTTCTTTGCTCAAGGCTAGCGCTCTACCACTTGAGTCACAGCACCACTTCCAGTTTTTTCTGTGTACATGGTGCTGAGGAATCAAACTCAGGGCTTCATGCATGCTAGGCAAGCACTCTACCATTAAGCCACATTCCCAGCCTGGATTGCCTTTTTCTATGGTTTCTGTTTTTTTTTTTCTGTTCTTTTCTTTTTTTATTGTCAGTTGTGAGGTTTGAACTCAGGGCCTGATCACCATCTCTGAGTTTTTCTGTTTTGCTCTACCACTTTGAGTCACAGTTCTACTTCCGGTTTTCTGGTGGTTCATTGGAGGTAAGAGTCTCATGGCCTTTCCTGCTCAGGCTGGGTTTGAACCGTGATCCTCCAGATCTCAGCCTTCTGAGTAGCTAGGATGACAGGCGTGAGCCACCAGCGCCTGGCTTTCCTATTTCCTTTCCACACTTAACTTCCTTGGTACTTTGAAAGTATCAATGCTCATTTTTGCAAGTACCTTGAATCCTATCTGGAACACAGCTGGATTAAAGGGCAGCAGGGAGCCAGAGCCTTTGATACCCGATTACAATTTCTCCACTAAAGGAAGAGATTTTTCTGGGGAATGTAATAAGAGATGTTGGCAATCACGTCCCACCATCTGGAGCCCAACCGCCATCTTGGTGGTCAGGTCCAAGTAGATGTGAATGTCTCCTTCCCTGTCAGCATCCTAAATACACCAGATGTGGGTGTTTCCAGGGACAGGAGTCTCCCTGGTCACGCCCACCTCTCCAGAGGCTGACTCTGCCCTCTGGCACCCGCAGGTCTTCTATTTGACCGCCTCACTGCCCTCCTGCGTGCTCCTCATCTACCTAGTCAGGGGCCTCATGCTCCACGGAGCCATCAACGGCCTGCTGTATCTGTTCACTCCCAAGGTAATGGGGCTTGGAGGGGGGGGGGCAGAAGGGGGGCCTAAGGTGACCTCTCTCACCATCGTCCAGGATGGCTAGAGGGAGGGGAAGATGGAGGCCAGTGTGAGCCTCGAGGCTGTGTTTGAGGATGGTGGCAGGGGTGTCTGAATGACTTCCTAGGACAGGTAGTCCCTGACCCTGTGCATTCTGGGTAGGAAGTCTTCCCTCAGGCCCCACCTGCTGCCTTCATGACTCCAGTCATCTCTCTGGGCTGTTCCTATGAGTCCCAGGTCCTTTCCCTGCGGGTTCTCAATGCCCTCTCTTCTCCAGATACCCCACAGCCAGTACTTACCGGAAGGAGGCCCCAGTTGCCTTAGAGGTAAGGCAACTCAAGTGCTGTAGAATCTACCTACAAAATGCATGCCTGAGCCCTTTCATTGCAAATGTCCATCAGGCCAGGGAATCTGGCTACTTCAGCTGCCTCTCTGTAATCAGAAGCCTGTAGGCCTGGATGGAGCCTCTGAAGCTCCACGATTCTTTTTGTTTTGGTCAGTCGTAGAGCTTCAACTCCGGGCCTGGGCGCTGTCCCTCAGCTTTTCAGCTCAAGGCGTGTGCTCTACCACTTGAGTCACAGCGCCACTTCCGGTTTTCTGAGTGGCTTACTGGAGAGTCTCACAGACTTTCCTGCCCAGGCTGGCTTTGAACCGGGATCCTCAGATCTCAGCCTCTGAGTAGCTAGGATGACAGGCATGAGCCCCCGGTGCCTGGCTAACTCCATGATTTTTAATTACTTGGCCCTACAATTGCACGCTAGCATCACAAAGATTGCCAAACGGTTCATCAGCTAAGGGTTCACTAGTCAGGGCCAGGAGAACACGGGCTCTTGCTCTAGGCTGTCCTGATGGCCTGTATACCAGAGACAAGGTTTCCCAGCCCTCCACTGAGCCTCCTCTTCCTCAAGCCATGAGAATGTGGGATTGAGACCAGAACTCATCAATCCTACCCTTGCTGACCTTCCAGATTGAGCAACTGGTCAACCCCAAGGCCTGGATCAACGCAGCCACACAAGTCTTCTTCTCTCTGGGCCTGGGGTTTGGTAGCCTCATCGCCTTTGCAAGCTACAACGACCCCGCCAACAACTGCCAGAAACACGCCATCATCGTGTCCCTCATCAACGGCTCTACCTCCATCTTCGCCAGCATCGTGACCTTCGCCATCTACGGTTTCAAGGCCACCTTCAACTATGAGGATTGCCTAAGCAAGTGAGTCCGGCTGTTTCTTGGAAGCCTGAGCCTCAGATTTCCTCATTCAATGGGGCAGGCAGGAATGGGGTCAGCTCAGCACCTGAGCTACTGAGGTCTTAGGGACAGTTGCTCTTTGTGGTCAGTCAAGGTCAAGCCGATGGTCTCCTCCACAGGGTGATTTTACTGCTGACCAATTCTTTTGACCTTGAAGATGGCTCTCTGACAGCCAGCAACCTAGAGCAAGTGAAGAACTACCTTGCCTCCACTTACCCAAGCAAATACAGCCAAGTGTTCCCACACATGAAGAACTGCAGCTTAGAGTCGGAGCTGGACACGGTGAGGTTCTGGGAAGGTCAGAGACTGTTCCCCTTCTTCACCCATGTTAAAAGTGACCCCGGAAAGCAGCTTCTCTCTGAATTTTTCTCCCTGCAAATCAGAAAAGAAGAGAGTCAATCGCTTTCTTCCAAAAGGGTTCCTCAGGAATTCTATTCCTTAGAAGGCTCTATTGGGTTTTCCGGGTCCTTCCTTTTCCTTCCCTCTTTTCAAGTCTTAACAATCTAGAGAAATACACAGTAGAATCAGGCCCTCATAAACCTTTTGTTATTTGGCATTCAGATTTTTTTTCTTTTTATGTTAAAGAGAAAAATGTTAGCCCTGTGCCTGTGGCTCACACCTGTCATCCTAGCGACTCGGGAGGCTGAGATCTGAAGATGGAGATTTGAAGTCAGCCCCAGGAAGGAGAGTCTGATAGACTCTTAGCTCCACATTAACTCCCAGAAAACCAAGTGGTAGAGCACTGGCCTCCAGTAAAAAGGCTCAGGGACAATGCCCAGGTCCTGAGCTCAAACCCCATGACTGACCAAAAACAAAAGAAAAGAAAGAAAAAGAAAAAAATGTTTCAAGGACATAGGGTTATTTGTTATTGGTCCCAAGATTAACCTTCAAATTAAAGAACCTATGGTTTTAAAAATGTATATCCATATACACCCTTTTCAAAATATGACATCTGTGAGACTTTTTTTTTTTTTTTGGTCAGTTGTGGAGCTTGAACTCTGGGCCTGAGCGCTGTCTCTGAGCTCTTCAGTTCAAGGCGAGCGCTCTACCACTTGAGCCACAGTGCCACTTCTGGTTTTCTGGTGGTTCACTGGAGATGAAAATCTCATGGACTTTCCTGCCCAGGCTGGCTTTGAACCACGATCCTCAGATCTCAGCCTCCTGAGTAGCTAGGATGACAGGCGTGAGCCACCGGCGCCCAGCCAGCCTGGGATTTCTAAGTAGTCATCATGGGCTTAGTTTCCACAACTCAGTTATCTCTGAAACAGGGCCATCAGCCAACAGGCGTGTGGCTACCAAGGGAACCTTGCCAGACCACCACACTGGCTCCCCTAAACCTCTTTAGCCCCAGCACTGAGAGTCTCAGCTCCCATTTCTAATCAGTCCCACTGAGGCAGGGCAGGTAGAAGACCCAGGCTGAGAATGAGGCTGCGCACTTGGATGCATAACAGGTCTCTTTCCTCACCACAAGCAGGCTGTCCAGGGCACAGGCCTGGCCTTCATCGTCTATACGGAGGCCATTAAAAACATGGACATGTCCCAGCTGTGGTCCGTGCTCTTCTTCTTCATGCTGTTGATGCTGGGCATAGGGAGCATGCTGGGAAACGCAACAGCCATCATCACCCCCCTGACGGACAGCCAGGTCATTTCCAGACATCTGCCCAAGGAGGTCATCTCAGGTGAGTGGGAAAGCCAGCAGAGGATGAATGAGCTGGGGAGGGGTGGCATGGGCGGGGGCAGGTGAGGGAAAAACAAGCTTCCTCTCAAGATGGCTGCAGAGGGCAGATGGAACTTCATCCCAGTCCTGACAGTCCATTGCTTGTGATCTGGGACCGTGGCTACGGGGTTCAGCCTGTGTGTTTCTTTCTCAGCATTCTAGAAAAGGGAAGTGGGCACCAGATTTTACATGGTATCCAACTTCCCAAACCTGACCTGATATTTAATCCTGTAGGCTAGGCAAGATTCTTAGTTCAGTTGAAGTGTAATGATTCTAAGTGTAATGGTTGGGCTAGGAAGGTGGCTCAGTGGTAGAGTTCTTGCTTCCCATGCATGAGGCCCTGGGTTTGATTCCTCTGGCACCATACACACAGAAAAGGCCAGAAGTGGCGCTGTGGCTCAAGTGGTACAGCGCTAGCCTTGAGCTGAAGAGTACAAGGACAGCGCTCAGGCCCAGAGTTCAAGATCCACCACCACCAAAAAAAGAAAAAGTGTAATGATTATAAGGGATATTGCTGTTCACACTTTTGTTCTTCTGTGTTTATATTTTCTGGTTATACTTTATCCCATAAATAGATGCCAAGATTTTTCTTCCATTCTGTACATTGTACATCGATGCCAGTAGCTGTTTCCTTTTGCTATGCAAAGCTTTCAATTTGATATAAACCCAATGGTAGCTCCTGCTCTTAATTTCGCAACCACAGGCTCCCTCCTCAGAAAAGGTGCTACCTGTGTTTCTATTGGAAAGGATTTCTCCTGCATTTTCCTCTAGCAGCTTCAAGTCTCCCATTTATCAAGACTCCACTTTCAATTTATTTTTATGCAGGGTGCAAGACCTATTTTCAGTCTTTCTACTTGTAGATTTCCAGTCTTCCCGATAGTATTTGCGAAAGAGGCCTTGTTTTCGCCAATCCATCTTTTGGTGGTACCTTTTGTCAAAAATGAAGTGGCTGCACATTTATATCCTAGTCTATTGCAACGGGCTATGTGTCTGTTTTTGTACCAGTACCGCACTGTTTTTGTTAATATGGCTCTATAGTATGTGAAGTCTAATACTATAGCTTCTGCATAGGTCTTTATACTTGGGATGGCTCTGGTTAGTTGAGGTTGTTCATGCCCCCATAATATATTTGAGTTTCCTTTTGTGTTTTTGTCAGTTGTGGGACTTGAACTCTGGGCCGAGGCTCTGTCCCTCAGCTCTTGCCTTGCAAGGCGAGCACTCTTACCACTTGAGCCCCAGCACCACTTCCAGTTTTCTAAGTGGTTTATTGGAGATAAACCTGGGCTGGCTTTGAACCGTGATCTTCAGATCTCAGCTTCCTGAGTAGTAGAATTACAGGCCTGAGCCACTGGCACCTGGCCTGGGTTTCCAAATTTTTTAATTAGAGTATTTGTGCCTTTGTTCATCAAGGAGATTGGTACCATTTTCATTTTATTGTGGTTTCCTTTTCTGATACTTGTTTTATGGTAATACTGGCTTCATAAAAGGAGTTTGGTAGCAGTCCTTCCCTTTATAGTAGTTCTAGGAACATTGGTGCTAGTTCAACCTGAAAGATCTGATAGAATTCAGCAGTGAGACCAGGTGATGTTGGCTTATACCTGTAAGCCTAGCTACGCAGAAGGCTGAGATCTGAGAATCATGGTTCAAAGCCAGTCTGGTCACGAAAGTCCATGAGACTCTTATATCCAATAAACCACTCAGAAAACCGAAGTGGTGCTGTGGCTCAAGTAGTAGAGCACTAGCCTTGAGCTTAAGAGTTGAGGGACAGCACCCAGGCCCAGAGTTGAAGCCCCACAACCGACAAAAAATAATAATTCAGCAGTGAATCAATCTAGCCCTGGGCTTTTATTTTTGGGAAGCTCCGTATTATAGCCAAAATTTCATTACTTATTACAGGCTTGTATAGATTATTTGTATTTTCTTGGTTCAATATAGGTAGGTCATATGAATCTGGTAATTTGCTTGTTTCCTCTAAATTTTCCAGTCTCTCTCTCTCTCTCTCTATATATATATAGATTCTAAAAGTATTCCCTATGATGATGAATATAGTTGAATTAATATATATATGTATGTATGAAAATGGAATAATAAGACTGGCTGGGGACGATAGAAGAAAGTGACAGAGAGAAGGTGATAGAGGAGGTTGATCAGAATACATCGTACACGTGTGGAGATGGCATAGTGAACACTCCATTGCACAACTAATGCATGCTAATAAAGAATGTACAAATAACAAAATGCTGAAAAAATATTCTGATGACCCTCTGAATTTAGCTGGCATTTGTTATGATACCATTTTCTTACCTCTGATTTTTTTTTTTAGGTCTTTTTTTTCTGGTTTAGTGTCACTAAAAATGTCAGTCTTTTCAAAGCACCTATTTATTCATTTTAGTTGGTTGTGGGTCTTGAACTTAGGGCCTGGGTACTGTCCCTCAGCTCTTCAGCTCAAGGTGAGCACTCTATACTTGAGCCACAGCACCACTTCCGGCTTTCTGAGTGCTTCCTTGGAGATGAGTCTCACAGCCTTTCCTGTCCAGGCTGGCTTTGAACCGTGATCCTTAGATCTCAGCCTCCTGCGTAGCTAGGATGACAGATGTGAGCTACTGGCGTCAGTTTATTTGTATAGTTTCCTACCATCTACTAATTGTGAGGATGGATTGTTTTAGAAGTATGTCAGGAACAGGTTGATGTACATCACTAAGTTATTTACTCATTACTGCTAACTTTTTAAAAATGAAGTCACTGATGGGTATAATGTTTCTTCTTAGCATTGTCTTTTGCTGTCTCCTAAAGGTTGCGGTAAGTTGTATTTTCATTTTCATTTGAATCTAGGAATTTTTTTAAATTTCAAACCGTATTTCTCTAAAGACTTATTGACCATCCAAAAGGGAATTCTTTGGTCTCCATGTATTTTGATAGTCTGATAATATCAAATATAGGAATCATTTCCATTTTCTTTGCAATTTAATCCACTTTAATATTTTATTTAATGTAGAGTACTTGAGTTTTGGAGGAATTACACAGCTATTTTCATAATTTGTGTGCTTTTGGATTTGTGCATCTGAGACCAAGTTACAGGTTGGGAGTTTTAATCATCTGTGGTCTTTTTTCAGCTGAAGTATCAACATGAGGAGGCTGTGATAATGACATGATTTGGCAGGCTTGGATTAGTGCCTGCCTGGCCCCAAGTCCTTGCAGAGAGAGTTCCTGAAGATGTGCCTTAGTGCTTTCAAGCCCAGCACAGCATCTCCCCTCCCTGTTGAGTGAAGGGGCTGTACTATCGAGTGATTTGGAGGGTCTGGTCTCGATTGCAGGGATTCAAGCTCTCCACCTGTTGGAATTCCCAGCTGTTTGAACTAACCTGAGGGACTATTATAACATACAGTCCTTCCCCAAGGCCACTTCACATGGCTGTCTTCTACCTAGGCCCTGTGTCCCGAGACTCTCTAGGCCATGAATGTTCTTTGATTTCAAATTCCTGGAGTGTTTCAGCCTAACACAATAGGATTTCTCTCAAGATGACATCCTGCTATAACTTTCAAAAATGAACAACAGAATATCCTTTTTAAAAATTGCTTTATTGGCAGCAATTGCATTACAGAAATGCCACTATTTCCCAGCATATGTGCAATGACTGTCTCCTCATACTAGATTGAAGACTTGGAGAAGGTATGGACTTTCCTGGAGGTAGAACTGCTAGTTGGTAGCCTGGACCATTTGGCTCACCTTGCTAATCGGATTCCCCTCTGAGACCCAGGGAGCTGCTGGCTGAGCTTGCAATGATTTGATGCCTTTGTGTTGCTTCTGTTTCTGCTTTACTGCTATCAGACCAACTTTTTTGTGATTCCGACGATCTTCCTGTCTTCAGACAAATATTCTATAGTTATTATATATATATACACATATATGTATATATATATATATATATGTATATATATATACATATATATATACTTTTTTGCTACCTGATTCTTACTTTTTATTTTTATTTTTGTCGGTCATAGGGCTTGAACTCCGGGCCTGGGCGCTGGCCCTTAGCTCTTCAGCTCAAGGCTAGCACTCTACCACTTGAGCCACAGCGTCACTTGTGGTTTTCTGGTTTTTGTTTTTTGTTTGTCAGTAGTGGGCCTGAACTCTTGGGCACTGTCCCTCAGCTCTTCAGCTCAAGGTGAGCACTCTACCACTTTAGACACAGCACCTCTTCAGGCTTTTTCTGCTTGTGTGGTGCTAGGAATCGAACCCAGGGCCACATGCATGCAAGGCAAGCGCTCTACCACTGGGCCACCTTCCCAGCCCCTTCTGAGTGGTTTTATTGGAGATAAAAGTCTCACGGACTTTCCTGCCCAGGCTGGCTTTGAACCACGATCCTCAGATCTCAGCTAGGATGACAGGTGTGAGCCACTAGCAGCAGCTTGGAGATGTAGGTACACACTTAAGAACACAGAAGTGAATTTTACATTTGCATCCAGCCAAATCAGCACCATGGATGACAACAAATTCATCTACCACGTGGGGTTCTTCACACTGACATTTGGCCGTAAGCACCCAAAGAGATCACACTTTTTCTAACTTCTGTTTTGTTTGTTTTGTTTTGCTTGTGTCTACAGGACTGTGCTTGAAGGCACACTTCATGCCTATTGGGTCGCCCTCTATCTTTTCTGCTCTATCCTAAAGGATCTATCATTGGCGTCGTCCAACACACACACTGAGTCTGTTGTCTTCCTTCACAATCTGTGAGCTCCTTCATTGTCTTATCACAGTAAATAGGATAAGAAATCTTCATCCTATGGCCCCCACTCCACAGTCGAATCCTTCCTCAGATCATATCTCTGAGCTCTGGGGCTTAGGTACCCGGATGCACAGGGTGATATTTCTGCAAAAGCAATTCTCTTGAAGGAGCCTGATGTCCCTGCTCAATACATGGGAGTGAGCCAGTAGGCCAAGATCTCCTGAGGAGCCTGTGGTTCTTGGTGTCTTGGAAATGGACAACGAGCTTTGGGGGAGCTGAGCAGGTGATCTTGTGCCCCAGGTCTGGTGTGCTTCATCAACTGTGCCGTCGGCCTGGTGTTCACCATGGAGGCGGGGAGCTACTGGTTTGACATGTTCAATGACTACTCGGCCACGCTGTCTGTGCTGCTCATCGCCCTGGTGGAAACCATCGCCGTGTGCTACGTGTACGGGTTGAGGAGGTGAGGAGGCCCTGGCTCCTGGCAGGTGCAGAGGAAAAACAGCCATAGGGACACACTCGTATGGAAATCGCCAATCCTCGAGGAGCACTCTGTGACTTTAAAGTTTAGTATTATTTGTTAAAGGTCCTTCTTTGTCATCAGATCTCAGCTAATTGACTCCTGTGCCTCAGTCTGCCTTCCATGAACAGCTCTTTTCTCTATCTCCTGTATTTTCCCTTTGCCCCATGGGATGCTACCTGCAGACAAGCAAGCACATGTAACTCCAGGCACTAGATGCCCTACATCATCCCTTGCTCTGATGTGGGAAGAGAGCAGCTGACATTCTAGTGGACAAGCAGTCCCTTGGATTCGTTTCCCAATGCTCCTAGCGGGAATGAGACCCTATACATTGCTAAGGTATCTCCAATGATCAACTCACTGTTCATAAGCTGGAGCCCAGTAGGTGTCTTTCCTTTAAGACTCTCAGAGCCCTGAAAGGGTTGTAACTGGAAGCATTTCCAAACCCTACTTGGGTTTCAGATTCTGTCCTCTACCTTGCTTTCCATAGTGAACATTTCACAAGCTCTGGTGGTAGGGACCAACTTTCCTAATTACTCAGCTCTGGCAACTTTCAGGGACATGGGCTAAATTAGGAAAACACCTCACAGGAAGAGAAGTTGGTCCCTTAAGAAATGCAGTCCAGGGCTGGGAAGGTGGCTCAGTGGTAGAGTGCTTGCCTAGCATGCATGAAGCCCTGGGTTCCATTCCTCAGTACCACATAACAGAAAAAGCTGGAAGTGGCGCCATGACTCAAGGGGTAGAGTGCTAGCCTTGATAGAAGTTCATGGACAGTGGTCAAGCCCTGAGTTCAAGCCCCAGAACTGGCAAAAAGAAAGGAAGGGAGAGAGGGAAAAAGAAAGGAAGGGAAAAAGAAAGGAAGGGAAGGAAGGAGGGAGGGAGGGAGGGAGGGAGGAAGGACGGAAGGAAGGAAGGAAAATGCAGTCCAAGTCCGGGTGCTAGGGTCTCCACCTGTAATCTTAGCTACTCAAGCTGAGGTCTGAGGATCGTGGTTTGAAGCCAGCCCTGGCAGGAAAGTCCATGAGACTCTTATCTCCAATAAACTATACAGAAAAAGCCAGAAGTGGCCCTGTAGCTCAAGTGGTGGAGTGCTAGCCTTGAGTGAAAGAAGCTTAGGGACAGTGCCCATGCCCTGAGTTCTCAAGACCCAGCACAGGGAGACAGGGAGGGATGGAGGGAGGGAGGGAGGGAGGGAGGGAGGGAAGGAGGGAGGGAGGGAGGAAGGGAGGGAGGGAGGGAGGGAAGGAGGGAGGGAGGGAGGAAGGGAGGGAGGGAGGGAGGGAGGGAGGAAGGAAGGAAGGAAGGAAGGAAGGAAGGAAGGAAGGAAGGAAGGAAGGAAGTCCAGCAAAAGAAGACTGTCCCTTGAGAGGGACTTCCAGAACAAAGGGAGAAGGTTGAGGAGAGGAGATGGACCCTGGGCTCCTGGATGTCAGGGGAGAGGGTCACTGTTCTATCAAGAGGTTATGCTGGGAACTGATGGGAGACACAGAAGCCCTGGAAATGGTGCAAGCAGCTTGATCCCAGCGACTGCTCACCAGAGGATCCTGGCTTCGTCAGGGGAAAGCGCCACTGAGAGCCCACAAGTAACCATGTGAAGCATCTCTTAGGCAGCCAGCCCTTCCCAACTTTCAAGGAGTAAGGGGTGCTATAGAGAGAACAAGATGGCCCCCAACTGACCAAGGTGTTCCTATTGCATGCAGGAGCCTATCAGCTTACTCAGTGAACATTAGGAAGGAGGAGGTAGTTCCCAGCACAGCAACACAGGACCACAGACAGGAAGGTGGCAGACTCTCCTCCCAAGGCTGCTTATTCTACCCTAAGAGCAGCTGTAAAGTCCCTGATGTGAGAGTAGAGGGCCAGTCCCAGCTCTGGGTTTGCTCACCACTACCTGGGTGCCCTCCGTGAGACTCATGGCAGTCCTGGCCATTCTCTCCTCCTCCATACTCTACCCCAATCCCAAGCGGGGTTCAGAGTGGGGATGAGGGAGGGAGGGCGGAGTTCACGTAACATCAGTAGTTCCTGTGATACAATTGCCCAAGGAAGCTGGCCCTCTCTCCCCATCCGGAAGCATGACGAATCCAGACTTTCTCTCTACATGGTTCCAAGTAGATTTGAAAGTGACCTGCAGGCCGCCACGGGCTTCGCGCTCAACTGGTACTGGAAGGCCACGTGGGCCTGCGTGACCCCGCTGCTCATCGTCGGCCTCTTTCTCTTTTACCTGAGTGACTACATCCTCACGGGGACCCTACAGTACCAAGCTTGGGATGCCATGCAGGTACCTGAAGCTCCTCCCCCCCCCCCCCCCCGGCCTCCCGGGAGGGGGGGGGGGGGAGTGTTAATTTCCCAGCATGCCTGCTGGCAACCACAGGCTGTGGGAGGGATGGGAGAGGATGAGCTGCAGTGATGGAGGGCCAGCTCCATAGATTCCCCCTAGTGGGAGGTGAGGCCTAGGCAGCCATGACAGGGGCACAGGTGGGAAGGTTCCTTCTCATGCTTGATCTCTCCTTGTAGGGGCAGCTGGTGAGCAAGGATTATCCCCCGCACGCACTGGCTATCATCGGGCTGCTGGTGGCCTCCTCCGCTATGTGTATCCCGCTGGGGGCCCTAGGGACTTGGGTCATGCACCGATTCAAGAGGGGAGACCAGAGTCAGGGATCGCTCACCCTCACACAGCTACTGCCCAGAAGTGGGTGATCCGTGGCTGTTTTTCTTCAGAAGGAACTCAGAAGCCTGTCAGCTTCCTGTGTCTGTAAAGAAACATGAGTTACTCTATTTTTGAAGCTGGTAAAAAGTTACCTAGGGTCAACGTGATGCTTTAGTCTGTCCCTTCCCTGGCCTCATAATTTACATTCGTGTTGCCACAATTCACAATGATATTCACCATCCGCAATTACAGTGGTAATACAATGTGTTGCACATATCCACTATGACATAAGTTCTCTCTGGTTCTTGCAAACTTCCCAAAGAGTTGGATCTTTCTAAATACTCTCCTTGGGCCAACAATAAAACCGGTCTCAAAAAAGAAATCTGCTCCATAGGAAATGTACTTATTACCTAACTCATGTAATTGTAATCCCTCTGTACAGTATCTTTTCAAGAAAAAAAGAAAGCAATCTGTGCTGCTTGCTAGTGCTACACACAAGCAGTCATGCTAGCGTCTGTCTGCTCACCCTGCTTAGGCCAGAGAGAGAAGGGACACTGCGTCCTTGTACACGTCACAGTAACCAGGGCAACCATGGACTGGAAACTTTCTATTTATACTGCAAACATAACCACTGGTTGATTTTGCTTAAAGATACCAGGTAGGAAAATGTGGTTGGTATTAGTTATCAATGTAAATAAAACCCTAGTTGAGTATCCCTAGAGTTGGGATTTTTCCATATTTCCTGGCTCCATCTGGTCCTTTGGGTAAAACAAAATCAATCCTTAGATTCATCTACAAAGGAAGAGTTAGGAACAAACCACCTAACCTACTCATCCACACTCGGCTGGTATCTTCACTTTACATCATGGTACCTTAAATGGTCTTCCAGTGAAACTACCATGGAGTCAGCTCTCTGGCAAAGAGAACTAGAAAAGAGGAAGAGAAGGATGAAATTTGGACCATAAGGAAAACTTCAGACCTACAGGTCAAGCTGGGCCTCTAAGGTCTAGGTGAGCCTCTGTAGTGTGAATTGTATTTGTGTGTACACAGGCATGACAGATTCTTATTTTTTTGTTGTTGGTGGTGGTCATGGAGCTTGAACTCAGGACCTGGGTGCTGTCCCTGAGCTCTTTCACTCAAGGCTCACCCTCCACCATTTGAGCCACAGCTCCACTTCCAGTTTTCTGGTGGTTAACTGGACATAAGAGGCTCACGGACTTTCCTGCCTGTGCTGGCTTTGAACCACGATCCTCAACTCTTGGCCTCCTGAGTAGCTAGGATGACAGGTGTGAGCCACCAGTGCCCAGATGACAGGTTATTATCATTCAAGTTATGCTGGGTTAAGAAAAATCTAAGAAGTTTGATATCCCCAAATGTGGTGCATACATGGAACTAGGAGAAATATAAACAACCTAACAATTTAGAATCTAATTTTGTATCCTCTTGTACATTTCGGGCCCATTATTCTGCTGGGCATATACTCCATGGCGACACTTTCCTACTGAGCCAGAGGGCAGATACTGTGTTTACAGCAGTACTAAATGTGAGCACAATCCGCAGAAACAACCAAAATGTCCATAACAGTGCACTAGGTAAACAAATGTGGCAGTCATGAATAAATCCCAGTGAACCCACATACTGTAAAATCCATCCCATGTAAACAGCAGCTATAACCATCAACATGATGAGCCTTAGAAATTAAATACTAAGGATATGCTGGGTGCTGACGGCTCACACATTTAATCCTACCTACTCTGGAGGCTGAGGTCTGAGGACCATGGTTTAAAGCCAGCGTGGGCAGGCAAGTCTATGAGATTCTTGCCTTCCATTAACCAGCAAAATCTGGAAGTGGAGCTCAAGTGGTAGAGTATTAGCACTGAGCACAAAAGCTTTGGGACTGTGCCCAGGCCTGTGGTTCAAATGCCAGGACAGGCATAATAAACAAAATCTGAGGCTGGGAATATGACTTAGTGGTAGAGTGCTTGCCTAGCCTGCATGAAATCCTGGGATCGATTCCTCAGTACCACATAAACAGAAAAGGCTGGACATGCACTGTGGCTCAAATGGTCGAGTGCTAGCCTTGAGCAAAAAGAAGCTCAAGGGCAGTGCCCAGGCCCTGACTTCAAGCCCCAGGACTGACAAACCAAACCAAAAAAAAAAAAAAAGCTTAAGCTGTAGAATATACGTATATATATATATAATTTTGTTTTGTTTTATAAACTTCAAAGTTAAGTAAAACTACTTCAAAGTTAAGTGTAACTACTTCAAAACCAAGTAAAACCAAACACATTTATCTGGAGATACGTATAAAACTAGGAGGAAATTTAAGAAAAGTCAAAAGGAAAAAGAAAGCAAGTTGAGTGCCAATCTCTGAGAAAATACCCAGCAGTGCCCTCCCAGCTGTCTTTCCTCTCCAGCTCTTGGAGCTAATCTGCGACACAGCGTTACGTAACCAGCCTAAGTCCCACCTCCACCCTCAGGTCTGTACCTCTCCTTGGTATTTTCTCCTTACTGACCTTGGTGGGTTGACTTCTGAGATGACCTCCAAACATCTCCACCTTCTGCTCTTCCTGACTTCTCGGGATCTTCTCCCCTGATCCAGAAACCGCTTCTAGTGCACAGAATATGGTCAGTGGTGGGAGGGTACCTCCAAGGTTTTTAAGTTATGACTGTGCCTTGCATGTGGCTTCTGCTGGTATTGATGAGTCAGGCTGCTGTGTTGGACCTGGCAAGAAATTGAGAGTGGCTTCTAGCTAAGTGCTAATAAGGAATTGGGGGTCCAACTCTTACCAACAACCACAGTGATCTTCAAAGCGGATCTGACACCAGATGAACATGGAGACCAACCCTGAAGCGGGGACAGACCTAAGCCATAAATCGTGACAATAGACTCCTGATGGACCGGAACTGTGACATAGTAAATACAAACAAATCTGGCCTGTTCCAAACCACTAGGTTTCAGGATACTTTGTTATTGTGACAGGTAACAAGACACGGAGGCTCTTCAGAGCTAGCATATCATTTCTTGCAACTCCTATGGTCCCCGAGTTAAAAGCACAATGAACTCATGGATATACTTCAAGAAACGACCACTTTTGCAGGAATTATTTTACCTCAATTTTTTTTTTTAAATTAAGGAAATGAGCATGCTTAAGCTGGGAAATTCATCTGAAGATATAATCTTTAAAACATGCTTATATATGTATATATGCACACACATAGAGGCTTATCATTATAAAGAACTTATAATGCCGGGTGCTGGTGGCTCATGCCTGTCATCCCAACTATCATCCTGAGTAGGAGGCTGAGATCTGAGGATCGCAGTTCAAAGCCAGCCCAGGCAGGAAAGGCTGTGAGACTTATCTCCAAGGAACCACTCAGAAAACGTGGCGCAGTGGCTCAAGTGATAGAGCACTCGCCTTGAGCTGAAGAGCTGAGGGACAGCGCCTAGGACCAGAGTTTAAGCCCCATGATTGACCAAAAATAAAAAAAAAAGAACTTATAATTTCAAGGTGGGGGTCCCTTCATATGGACATTATACTCAAGTACTTCCCTGGTTTTAGCTGTAAGTAAAAAGTAGCAATAAGGACAGACAACACTGAAGTGATCCTAACTAGAAAGCAAGATTTCAGAAGCTACTAATTTTCTTATTTAAATTGTCTAATTTTTCTACGATGACCATACATTGCTTTAAAATGGGGGAGAAAAATCACCTTCCAAAATAAAAGTACAGGGACGACATGTTAGAAAAGAATACAACATTTTATTTTCATTTATGGACATACAGTACATGAATGGAGAAGGAAAATCACCGCAGGATCCTGAAATATCGATAGCTTAAGACCTAACACACCAAGATTACTAGTACATTCCCTGCAAAGCAGCCACGCCAGCAATTCAGATTTGGTCTTTGTTGGAGTTAATGTGAAGTTCTTACTATCAAAATGTCCAATAGCATTTGCATGATACATTACAGCGGATATAAGCTATGTTTCAATATTCCATCTTTGGAACAAATTAGGCTTATTTACATGTTACAAATAGGTGGCTCTATTGACTTACCCTATTGTGAATTTTCATGACTGATTTTAAGCTACACGAGGGTTTTCCCAGCTATTACTTTGTTTAGGATTTCTTAAAAGCAGCCACTCCTATGAACGTTTATAAAAGATAAGGTTGAAGAAAGGTAACATTATAATAAAGGCGCTTTAGAAATATTGAAGAACAACATAGGTTATTGCCAGTGGGGGGGGAGGGGGGGAGAAAGCTGTACATACTTTGCAGCAAAACACTAAGATACTGTAGCAGTGTTTAACTGAATTGTCTTGAAACAGTGGTAATTATACTAACTTACTGTTCTATCATCTAAACCTCATAATTACAATTTGAATATACAGTCTGACAATGACAACGATGCAGGTTTGTTTTTGCACGTACATTCAAGTTGAAGTTGGTCCTTGATCTGGAGAATGTTAACTACCTAGAAGATCCAGAGCCAAGCACTCACTGACAGCCAACCAAAAGCCTGACAGAGTAAGAAAGAAACAGTACCATGCATGGAAAAGCAACAGCCGCCCCAAGTACGATACCAAATTTAGCACGAGACCCTCCTGGAGGCCCCACAGGGCTTGACGAGTAAACTGCAGAGAAACTCAAGTGTTTAGAAGCAGGCGACCTGCCAACCAAGGGCAGTTTCCATAATGGGGTGGTCCTTCCTAAGAGGCGGCTTTGGACCTTTGGCATAAGAGATAAAAGACTTTACATTCTTTGATTTTTGTCTACAGCTTTTATAAAAGATAAAGTATATGTGAACTCTTCCGTCTCACTTTGACTGTTAGAGCTCTGTGGCGGCTCGAGCTGACCGAGGTCATGCGGCGGTTCCTGGAAATCACAAAAAAATCTAGGCCCCGCTTTGCCTCATTCCTCCCATGAAGTCGCAGACCTTCTCTTCAAACCTACTTGATGCCTGTAAGAGACTTACGTTTTATCAACACAGTAGAATTAGCTTATTACTAAGTTTTTTAAGGGAAGTCTGAAGCTGGAGGGAGGGCTGTGTGTGTGACTGCATCTATGATGACAACAATGAAACAGAGCTAGAAAAATAATTTTACTGTTTTAAATAATGAAAGAGGCTAAATATTTTTTTAAAATATATTACTTATCTGTTAACAGCTGATTAGCTTGACAATGAATACAGTCCCTCCATTCCACGAGCTGAATGCAGATTGTATTTCAATTCTAGTAGAGCTTCGAATTATAAATATAACCCTCTCAATAGTAAAGAGATTATGAAGGCAGAAACATCAGATCAATTCCAAGTCATCACCCAGCAAGGAGCACATGAGGTGCTTTGGGGGGAGCAAAAGAAAAAAAGGCTTTCGAATGACCTTGGGCTCATGTGGAAAGCGAGTCAGTAAAGACTCCAGTTCTGCATCATGGAATCTTCCAATCCAAGCCGCTTTCCACAAATACAAATTCAATCTATCTTTTCTTTCTGGACCAATCTGGGAGCATCCACAAAATCTTTGCCATTATAGAGAATAATGAAAAATGTTCCAATGCTCGCTACTCCCCAGAAGAGCACATAGGCCAGTGTTTCTGTCCAAGTGTCACCTGTTGATATTAAAAACAAAGAGTGCATAAATAAAAGCAATCTGTCAAAACTAGATACACTTCTTAGCTGTGTACCACATCTGTACAATATGGACATTTGTTAGCATTATCTACAGGTGGAAAAAACAGCAAGTTCTTTCTTTTTTTTTTTGCCAGTCCTGGGGCTTGAACTCTGGCCCTAGGTGCTGTCCCTAGGCTCCTTTTGCTCAAGGCTAGCTCTCTATCACTTCAAGCCACAGCGCCGTGCCTCTTCCAGTGTTTTCTGTGATTGATTAACTGGAGATAAAAGTCTCACAGGGACTTTTCTGCCCTAGCTGGCTTCGAACCAAAATCCTCAGATCACAGCCTCCTGCGTAGCTAGGATTATACCACTAGCGCCCGACACAAATGCTCAATTAAGCTTTAAAGCAACAGTTCTCAGACTGCGATTAGTACCAGAACTTCCTGCACATAGGCAGGTGATCAATTCTAAGACTGCAGAGTCTGAGGGCAGCCTAGACAAAGGGAGACCCAGTTTCAAAGCAGAAATAAAAACAAAAACAAAAAAAAATTCTGGGGACATGGTTTAAGTGGTGGAGTCTTGCCTAGTATGCATAAGGCCTTGGGTTCAATCTTCACTATAACATGCACCTCCCCACCCCCAAAATTATATATATATACATATATATATATATATGTATATATGTATGTATATAAAATCAGTTTTTGGTGCTAGTGCTGGTGCTCACGCCTGTCATCCTGGTTACTCAGGAGACTGAGATCTGATGATTGAAATCCAAAACCAGCCCAGGGCAGGAAAGCCCATGAAACTCTTATCTCCAATGAACCACCAAAAAGGTGGAAGTAGAGCTGTGACTCAAGTGGTAGAGTGATAGCTTTGAGCAAAAATAACTCAGGGAACCATGTCCAGGCCCTGAGCTCAAGCCCCAATACCAGCATGCGCACATACACAGAAGAAAATGAAGAAACAAAAACAAAAAAAACCCCTGGTTCTGAAGGTGTGTGGTAGGGTTAAAGTGCACACACAAAATCCTGGGATCAGTCCCTAGCACCAAAAACATGGATACAACAAATCCAATCATGAAGCCACTCCATCTGTATTTCTTTCTTAAAATATCACAAGAAAGCTAGTCCCATCTGCTCTGCCCTCATCAAACGTGCTAAGCGCGCATCAAGTGCAGAGTGGACTCAAAAAACCCAAGATGCGGAAGAGCGCTCAACGCTCTAGGGAATAAACGCTAAGAGTGCGAAATAGGGGCAGACTTACCAGCCATAAGCAGACAGATAATGCACATCGAAAAGGCAACAACCATGATAATGGGCAACTGCAAGAGATAATGAAGAGACATGCCACAGGGTGAGAATGGGAAGTCAGAAGCTACAAAATCAGTCCTGCATATTGTTTTGTTTTCCCGCATAACTTTGCTTATTTAAAAAAAATGAATGAAATCCAAGCACCGGTGGCTCACACCTGTCATCCTAGCTACTTGGGAGGCTGAGATCTGAGGATCACAGTTCAAAGCCAGCCTGAGCAGGAAACTCGGTAAGACTCTTCTCTCCAATAAACTACTCAAAAAAACGAAGCGGCACTGTGGCTCAAGTGGTAGAGTGCTCACCTGGAACAAAAGAAGCTCGGGGACAGCGCTCAGGCCCAGTCCAGGCCCCGAGTTCATGCCCCAGAACCGGCAACAAAAAAAAAAAGAAAGGAAGAAAGAATAAAACTCCTTGGGCAAGCTAATACACAAAAACAAGTTTACTTAGAGGTCCAATCATGACTAGTTACATTAGGAGATCTGAGGAAACACGCCTCAACTACAAATCAAGGGTATTCAGGGGTCAAGGCAGGTGCCCAAAGGAGAATCTAGAGCAGCAGGCATCTTTTCCATTTCAGGGCACTTCTGCCCACTGGCATGACGCCCTAGAGGCTGTTGCAAAGTCTGACAAACAGTGGTCTCAAATAAGGGGAGGCTTGTCACCAGTGGTTCACACCTACAGTCTTAGCTACTCAGGAAGCTGAGCTCTGAGGATCACCAGTACAAGGCCAGCCCAGGCAAGAAAATCTGTGACATTTTTATCTCCAATTAACCATACCAAAAAGCCTGAAGTGGAATTGTAGTTCAAGTGGTAGGGTGCTAGCCCTGAGTGAAAAAGTTCACAGACAGGACCCTGCAACTCAAACCCTAGACTCATCACAAAAAAATAAAATAAAATAAAAATTTAAGAAGAGTCCTCAAAAGACACTTTGCCTTCTGTTGCAAACTTGTCTCCAGTAAGTCCTTCATCACAAGAGTATGGGAGCATTCCGGAAATACGGGATTCTCCATACTCCCTGCTCATGTTCTCATATAAAAAGAATTTGCAAGAGTGTCATGTCATCAGGCAAGGAAACAAATGCTAAGTGTTATTTTACTCTGTGTCCTGATCTTCTCACTGGGGAGAGCTAAGTATTTACGCTGCACTTAAGAGAGGTCAGGGGAGTTGTCAGTGTCTATATCTTCAGCCACAATGTTGTTATACTTGAAAAACATAAAGAATTCTTACAGCCAGGAATTTCCAGTCCCTTGGAACACTTAAAGGACTATGAGATTCTAATTCATCCACTGAATAGTTCCCAAGAAATAAGTCTATAGAGTCCTAGAACAGAAAAAAGGAAATTAATAACTCCCCCAAACTTGATGCAATTATTGAGGAATGATACAATCATTTAACAAACAACAACAAAAAAAGCACCAAACACAAACTTACTTGTCTAAATCCATCAGAAAAATTGTTCTTGTAATATCGTATTAGTGAGTTCCAGCCATCCATTATAAGTCCCAGCTGAGTTCTCTTTCCAGTTCTGGTTAAAAGAGATTCAGTTTTACATTATAGACTTGCATGCTACATTTCCACACTGTTTAAGGCCAACAAAATGTACGTAAATAAAATAGAGTGATGTCCCAAAGTCATTCGGCAGGTCTAAGAAATATGTGGTCATCCACAGTATCCATGGTAGAGGCTCTGCAGAGGCTCCTTCCCTTATTCATAATGACGCAGTATTTCCATATACCCCGTTCATATCCTTTGTATACTTCAAATCATCCCTAGCCTATTTGTAATAACTAACACAACTGCAAAAAATGTTAGGTAAATAGTCATTACCCTGTATCGTTTAGGAAATGATGGCAATAAAAAAGTATGCCTAGCCAGCAGCTGACACCTGTCATCCTAGCTACTTGGGAGGCTGAGATCTGAGGATTGCGATTCACAGCTCTCAAGCTATGCACCAAACTTGCAGAATCAGGTTGGTGACTCAGGTACACAGTAAGGCTTCAGAAATACTGCAGAGGGGCTGGGAATGTGGCTTAGTGGCAGAATGCTTGCCTAGCATGCATGAGGCCATGGGTTGGATTCCTTGGTACCACATCAAAACAAAACAAAACAAAAAAAATGAATGAGGGTATGGGAATGTGGCTCAGTGGTAGAGAGCTTGCCTTGCACGCATGAGGCCCTGGGTTCAATTCCTCAATACCACATAAACAGAAAAAGCCAGAAATAAGGCTGTGACTCAAGTGGTAGAGTGCTAGCCTTGAGCTGAAGAGCGCAGGGACAGTGCCCAGGCCCAGAGTTCAGGCCTCATGACCGACCAAAAAAAAAGAAAGAAAGAAAGAAAATCTTTTAAGGCCGGGCACTGGTGGCTCATGCCTATAATCCTAGCTACTTAGGAGGCTGAGATCTGAGGATCGAGGCTCAAAGCCAGCCCTGGCAGGAAAGTCCATGAGACTCTTATTCCAATGAACCACCAGAAAACCAGAAGTGGTGCTGTGGCTCAAGTGGTAGAGTGCTCGCTTTGAGCTGAGGAGCTAAGGGACAGCGCCCAGGCCCAGAGTTCAAGCCCCATGACTGACAAGAAAAAAAAAAAAAAGAATTAATTTTTTTTTTTTTTTTTTTTTTTTATTTATTTATTTTTTTATTTTATTTTATTTTTTTTTTATTGTAAAGCTACTATACAGAGGGTCACAGTTACATGAGTGAGGTTATGAGTACACTTCCTCTTGAACATTGTTACCCCCTCCATTGTTTTCCCCCTACCATCCCCTCCCTCCCTCCCTTCCCCGAGGTTCTTTTTTTTTTTTTTTTTTTTTTTTTTGATTGTGATTAAATGATTACATAATTTCAAAGTCACAAGTTCATTCTAACTTCCCTGGAGCAAATTGTCTACCACAGTCTGTAATATATAACAGTGTTCACATGTTATATACCATATTTGTGATCAGCAGCATGAGGATATTTAGTAGTGGTTCAACCAGATGAGCGGGAGTTCTTTGTTTCTTAAGTCCTGTTAGTTTTGTCGTATCACTAACCTTTTGGATTTAGCATCCACTTATGAGGGAGACCATGTACCGTTTGTCTCTTCGTTCTTGGCTTACCTCGCTCAACATGATTCCTTCTAGCTCCATCCATTTCCCTGCAAATGCCATTATTTTGTCATTTCTAATGGCTGCATAATATTCCATTGTGTATAGATACCACAATTTTTGGATCCATTCATCTGTGGTGGGGCACCTAGGTTGTTTCCATATCCTAGCTATTGCGAACAGTGCTGCAATAAACATGGAGGTGCACGTGTCCTTGTATATTGGTTCCTGTTGTTCAGGGTAGATGCCTAGAAGTGGTATGACTGGGTCGTAAGGGAGGTCAATCTTTAGCTTTCTAAGGACCCTCCAGACTGCTTTCCAAAGTGGTTGTATAAGTGTACATTCCCACCAGCAGTGTAATAGGGTTCCTCTTTCTCCACATCCCCTCCAGCATTTGTCGTTGGCTGATTTGTGGATGTGGGACATTCTGACTGGGGTAAGGTGGTATCTCAGGGTTGTCTTTATTTGCATTTCCTTCACCACCAGGGATGATGAACATTTCCTCATGTGTTTCTTTGCCATTTTTATTTCTTCATTTGAGAAGTCCCTCTTTAGTTCCCTTGCCCATTTAGTAATTGGTTTGTTAGGTTTGGGAGGGATTAGTTTCTTGAGTTCCCTGTATATACAGGATGTTAACCCCTTGTCTGATATATTGCTGGTAAATATTTTTTCCCAATTAGTTGGTTGTCTTTCTAGCTTAGTTGCGATAGATTTAGCTGTGCAGAAGCTTTTTATTTTAAGGTAGTCCCATTTGTCGAGTCTCTCTCCAACTTGTTGTGACCCTGGGACTCTGTTCAGGAAGCTCCTTCCTGTGCCTATTAGTTCAAGTGTCTCTCCTACTCTGTCCTGCAGTAGTTTCAGAGATTCAGGTTTAATGTTAAGGTCTTTAATCCATTTTGAGTTGATGTTGGTGCATGGTGATAGGCTGGGGTCCACTTTTAGTTTTCTGCATGTGGCTGCCCAGTTTTCCCAGCACCAGCGGTTGAAGAGGCTGTGTTTCTTCCATTGTATGTCTTTGGCTCCTTTGTCGAATATCAGCTGGCTGTAGGCCTGTGGATTTATATCTGGATCTTCTATTCTGTTCCATTGGTCTTCGGGTCTGTTTTTGTGCCAGTACCATGCTGTCTTTGTGATTATAGCTCTGTAGTAGAGTTTGAAGTTCGGCATGGATAGCCCTCCCATATTGTCTTTATCCCCTAGAATTGTTTTGGCTATTCTAGGTCTTTTGTTGTTCCATATAAATTTTTGGACTGTTTTCTGTATTTCAGTGATGTACGTCATTGGGATTTTAATAGGAATTGCATTGAATTTGTATATTAATTTTGGAAGTATCACCATCTTTACTATATTAAGTCGGCCTATCCAGGAGCATGGGAGGTCTTTCCATTTCCTAGTGTCTTCTGCAATTTCTTTCTTTAACTTTTTATAGTTCTCATTAAATAGTTCTTTTACATCTTTG
The DNA here is from genome assembly GCF_019054845.1 of Dipodomys spectabilis. Classification (NCBI taxonomy): domain Eukaryota; kingdom Metazoa; phylum Chordata; class Mammalia; order Rodentia; family Heteromyidae; genus Dipodomys; species Dipodomys spectabilis. Next base: position 821,078 of record NW_024871037.1, read on the forward strand.
GTTAGGTTAATTCCTAAATATTTTATTTTTTGGGAGGTTATTGTGAATGGGGTTGCTCCCTTTATTTCCCTCTCTTCCTGTGCGTTATCAGTGTATAGGAAGGCAACTGATTTTTGTGGGTTTATTTTGTATCCTGCTATTTTGCCGAAGTGACTTATGATTTCTAAAAGTTTGGGGATGGAGTTTTTGGGATCGTGGAGGTATAGTATCATGTCGTCTGCAAAAAGGGATAGTTTCACTTCTTCTTTCCCTATGCGGATCCCTTTAATGTCTTTTTCTTGCCTTATTGCCCTGGCTAAGGGTTCTAGGACTATGTTGAAGAGGAGTGGAGACAGTGGACATCCTTGCCTTGTTCCTGTTTTTAGGAGGATTGGTTGTAGCTTTTCCCCATTAAGTATAATATTGGCTATTGGTCTGTCATAAATGGCTTTTATTGTTTTTAGAAATGTTCCTTCTATTCCTATTTTCTCCAGAGCTTTTAGCATGAATGAATGTTGAATTTTATCAAAGGCCTTTTCTGCATCTGTGGCGATAATCATGTGATTCTTGACCTTGGCTCTGTTGATATGCTGGATTACATTTATTGACTTACGTATGTTAAACCATCCCTGTGTCTCTGGGATGAAGCCTACCTGATCATAGTGTATTATTTTTTTTATGTGTTTCTGGATTCTGTTAGCTAGAATCTTGTTAAGGATCTTTGCATCTGTGTTCATCAAGGAGATTGGCCTGTAATTCTCCTTTTTGGTTGGGTCTTTGCCTGGTTTGGGGATGAGTGTGATATTGGCTTCGTAGAATGAGTTTGGGATAGCTCCCTCCTTCTCTGTTTCTCTGAAGAGCTTGAGGAGTATGGGTATTAGTTCTTCTTTAAAGGTCTTATAGAATTCTGCTGTGAATCCATCTGGTCCTGGGCTTTTTTTTGTTGGAAGACTTTTGATAGCTTCCTGTATCTCATTATAGGATATTGGCTTATTTAATTGGTTAACTTCTTCTTTGCTCAGTTTGGGTAACTTGTATTTCTCTAAAAATGCATCCATTTCCGCCAGATTTTCTTCCTTTAGAGAGTATAGCTTTTGAAAGTAGTCTGTTAGAATTGTTTGGATATCTTGGGTACGTGTTGTGATGTTTCCCGTGGCATCCCTAATCCTATTAATATGGGTTTCCTCTCTTCTTTTTTTAATTAATCTTGCCAACGGGCCATCAATTTTGTTTATTTTTTCAAAGAACCAGCTTTTTGTTTGGTTTATTTTGGTTATGGTTTTCTGATTTTCTAATTGGTTAATCTCTGCTCTCAATTTGGTTATCTGGCTTCGTCTAGTAGCTTTAGGTCCCATTTTTTCTTGTTTTTCTAGCTGTTTTAGTTGCAACATGAGATTATTTACTTGGTCTGTCTCCATTCTCTTGATGTGGGCACTGAGGGCAATAAATTTGCCCCTCAGGACTGCTTTTGCTGTGTCCCACAAGTTTCTTTGTGAGGTGTTTTCATTTTCATTGAGTTCTAGGAAATGCTTTATTTCTTCTCTGATCTCTTCTGTTACCCAGGCCTTGTTAAGGAGTGTGCTGTTCAATTTCCATGTATTAGAGAAATTTCTGCGGTATGCTTTGTTATTGAGAGCTAGCTTGATTCCACTGTGGTCAGATAGGATACAGGGGATTATGTCGATCCCTTTGTATTTGCTTAAGTTCCTTGAATGAACTATGATATGGTCTATTTTGGAGAAAGTTCCATGAGCTGCTGAGAAGAATGTGTACTGTGTTGTTTTAGGGTGAAATACTCGGTAGATGTCAGTTAATTCCGCTTGAAGTATGGCCTCACTTAATTCGGTAGCTTCTTTGCCAATCCTCTGGTTGGTAGACCTGTCCTTTGGTGAGAGTGGCGTGTTAAAGTCTCCTAGTATTATCGTATTGGGATCTATTTTATTCTGTAAGTTTGAGAGCATTTGTTTAACATATCTGGGTGCACCGATATTTGGGGCATATAAGTTGATGATGGTTATATCCTCCTCTTGGATTGTTCCCTTTATTAATATGTAATGTCCGTCCTTGTCTTTCTGTACTGATTTTAATGAAAAGTTTATTTTGTCAGATATCAGGATAGCTACACCTGCTTTCTTATTGGGGGAATTTGATTGGTAGATCCTTTTCCACCCCTTCACTCTGAGTTTGTTTGTATGTTTGGCTGAGAGGTGGGTCTCCTGAAGGCAACAGATGGATGGGTCTTGTTTTCTGATCCAGTCCTCAGTTCGTTTTCTTTTAATTGGCGAATTCAGCCCATTTATATTAAGAGAAAGTATAGAGAGATGCATTGTTGTCCCTGCCATTCCGTTTTCCTAAGTTTTTCTTCTTTCCTTTCCTCCTGTGCTTGCTCAGTTAGACTTTGAGTAATGCCTGTTTGGGGCAGGTCCCAGTTCCTGGTTGCTTTCTTCAGGTTGTGTCCCCCCTCTTAGAATTCTTTGTAATGCTGGCTTAATGTTTATGTATTCATTTAGTTTTTCTTTGCTATTAAAAGTTTTCAGTTCTCCATCGAATGTGAATGCTAGCTTTGCCGGGTATATCAGTCTGGGTTGGCAGTTATTGGCTCTCAGGGCTCGTATGGTGCTTTCCCAGGCTTTTCTTGCATTCATTGTTTGTGTGGAGAGATCTGCAGTGATTCTAATTTTTTTCCCGTTGTAGTATAGCTCCTTCTTCATTTTTGCTGCATGCAGGATTGTTTCCTTATTATTCAGATCCATCATTGTTACTATTATGTGCCTAGAAGTGTTTCTCCTGGGATCTTGCTTGTTGGGTGTTCGATAAGCTTTTGTGATGTAGTTAAGATGGTCGTTTTTGAGGTGGGGAAAATTTTCATTGACTATCTTGTTAAATAGGTGTTGCATTCCCTTGCTCTGGAATTCCTCACCTTCGTCCACTCCGATTATGCGAAGGTTAAATTTTTTAGCATTATCTGCTTGCTCTTGAATTTCCCTTTGGTTTAATTTGAGTAATTTTTCCATATCTGTCACTTTTTGGTCCAGTTGGTGTATTCTGTCTTCTGTATCTGACACTCTACCTTCCATTTCATTCACTCTGTTGACCGTGGCTTCTATTGTGGTTTGCATGATGGAAATGGATCCCTTTATGGATTCAATGTTGGTTCTCAGAGTACTGATCTCACCTCTCAATGAGGTGATATCAGTATGCATTACCTCTAATTTGGCGTTTATCTCACTTCTTACTGAGGTTTGTGCAGCTTCTATTTTTGCATCCAATTTTTGTTTGATATCCTGTATATCTTTTGATAGTTCATCCTTGTGCTCTTTCAATTTCTGATCCATTTCTCGCTTTATTTCTTGAGTCATTGCCTCCAGCAACCCTTGGATGTAGTTTTTGTCTTCCATTCCTGCTTTGCTCCCACTGGGGCTCTCCCCTGCGTGGCTGCTGGCTTTTGAGGTGAGCTTGCTGTCCTGGGTAGTGGTAAACCTTGTGATTTTTCTCTGTGATTTTCGCATGGGGGTTCAGGAGACTGCTCTTCAATCTTGTTTTGGTGTGTCTGTCTTTGCTTGGTTGCTGATTCTCTATTGGTAGAGAGAGTCTGTGTCTGATCTGGATTCTGTTGGGAGCCTATTTCCAGCTGCTATTCGCTTAGGATTCTCAGCTCTCTGCTGTAGCAATTCCCACCTTTGGAAGGGTTGAGCAGCCTAGACTGCTTGTGTTTGCTCCTGCGGGTGCTCTTGGGAAGATCAGATGCTCTGGATGCACTCTCCCAAATACTGGAGTCTGCTATGGGCTCCTGATGTGTTTTTGTTTGTTTTGGGCTGGTTGTGGGCTTGAACTCTAGGTTTGGGTGCTGTCCCTCAGCTCTTCAGCTCAGGGCTGGCACCCTACCATTTGAGCCACAGCCCCACTTCTGACCCTTTTTGCTTTGTTCAGGCGCCGGTCCCCTGGCCTGGTTCCGGCCCCAGCCTGGAGCGCGCTCGTTAGGCCTGTGCTAATGTGTATACCACCTTGGTTATGCAGCCTGGAGGACACAGTTCAAATTTCTTCTACTGTTGGTAGTCTTGACCCAGGGGCACTGTTCCTGGCTTGAGCATTTAAGCTCCCTTCCCGGGGCGCTCTTGCTCTGGCCTGGCCAGCAGAGTGTGCTCCACCGACTGGTGGGGCTCTCGAACAGTTCCCAGTTTTAGTGGGTCCTGTGGTCCGGGTGTTGGGGTAGGGAGTCTAGGTCAGGGTCTGGGGATTCCCTCCAGCTCTGGTCTCCCTTGATGGATTCCCTGTCCCCTGATGGGTACTCACCCTGTAGGTCGTCAGTTGTTGTTGCAGTCCGTCAGTTGTTGTTGCAGTCCGAGTTCAGTTGGGGTGGTTGCGGGCTGGGTTGGGCGGCCCCCCGCCGGGTCGTTGCGATCGCGACAGGTCCCTTTGTGGCGCTGCTGGTGCCGGGCGGCTTTGGCGGGATGGAGCCTCTCCGCTCCGGTGGAGAGTGATGGGTGGGGTGGGATCCTCCTGGAGACTCCCGGCTGGTAGGTTTCTCTGTTCCTGGCGATCCGCTGTTCTGCAATCCGGTACCTGGTGATCTGCAAGCAGCCCCCTGTGTCTCTGTGGCTCCGGCAGCCCCTGCCGGGCCGGCTGGCCGGCGGCTTGGCGCACTGCCGCGCGGCCAGTAAAGGTTGGGGGAGGGGTCTTCGCTCTTCTCTGTTCTGAAATTCTTCTTTTCCTCTCTTTCTTTTTTTGTTATTTTCCACCTCTGGTTTTTCTCTGAGTGTTCGTCTTTTTGTTGTTGTCGGTCTCTTGGGGAGATTAAAGGTTGGAACTCGAACTCTCTTTTTGGTTGGAGAGAGCTGTGGCGTTTCCCTACTGCCCCGTCGCCATCTTCTGTCCCCCGTCAAGAATTAATTTTTTTAAAAAAGGAAAGAATCACTGCTGAGCCCTCAAACCTGCTGCGTCAGAACACCCTAAGAAGGCTATGAACCCCTGAGCATCCTCTCCCGGCAATCCTGACAGACTAGGCCCCTGGTGAGGCTGTGCCACTGTTTCCTGCAGGTTACTTACAGCACTATAAAAAGTACAGGGCCTGGGTTCCATCCCCGGTACCAAAACAGAAAAGACAAACAACAACAAAAGCAGAGGGATTCTAAGCCACGGATGTGCTTGCCTGGTAAAGTCAGTCTTCAAGGCACCAGTCCCTGCATATTGTTTGGCACAGGCATTTGCATTGTCAGCCCAAGCTGTAAACAAAAAAAATTGAAAAAATGGTTGATGATGACTACAATGACCACATTCAAACTAGCAATTCACTTCAAATTTTGAGCAACTCTGCCTCTATTAAACAAAGTACCTACCGTTTTTGTAAATCTTCTCAAATTCATCTTGTTCTTCGATCTTTTGTCCCACATGTAAAACTCCTAGTCTCTGGAATAAGAACCACATCCGTATTTATGTGTAACAGATGTTGGCAGATACAGTTCAGGAACAGAAGCAGCCAGTCCCCAAATCTTATTATATGCTTCCTTGGCTACTGACTAGTACTATGAACAGATATATTCTCTACAGTGCTATTTAAAAGCCCCAAAATGACATCTTAAATGGCATAACTATCATTCATTAAAAGTGATGATTACACAGAGCCATTAAAAAAACTATGATTACATAAATGCTAAAGAAAAATAGCAAAACTAAACTGCATAAGTGTACTGACTGTGGTTATGGAAAATGATTAAGACAGAGTCAGATTAAGGTGGAGCAATTAACATTTTTGGTCAAGGTAAAAGGTCCTTTCATTTTTTTGCAACATCCTTTCTCAATTTAAAAAAAAAATCATAGCTGGGCACCAGTGGCTCATGGTTCAAAGCCAGCCCAGGCAAGAAAGTCCGTGAGACTCTTCTCCAATGAACCATCAAACTGGAAGTGGAACTGTGTAGCTCAAAGTGGAGAACACTAGCTTTAAGCAAAAGAGCTTAGGATCATTGCTCAGTCCCAGAGTTCAAGCCACACAAAGACAAGAAGGAGAAGAAGAAGAAGAAGTGGAAGAGGAAGAAGAAGAAGAGGAGGAGGAGGAGGAGGAGGAGGAGGAGGAAGAGAGGAAGAGGAAGAAGAGGAAGAGGAGGAAGAAGAGGAGGAGGAGGAGGAGGAGGAAGACGACGATGACAACGACAGAGAAAGAAGAAAGAAGAAAGGAGGAGGAAGAATTCATAGTGTGGCACCGGTGGTTCACGCCTGTAATCCTAGCTACTCAGGAGGCTGAGATCTAAGCAGTGCAGTTCAAACCAACCCTGGGCAGGGAAGACCTGTGAGACTCATTTCTAAATACCCAAAAAGCTCCAAGTGGAACTGTGGCTTAAGTGGTAGAGCACTAGCAAAAGAAGAGAAGGGGCAGCTCCAGGCCCTGAGTTCAAGCCCCAGAAAAGGCAGCAAAAAATAATAGTAATTCATACCTGAAGCTGGGCCTGAAGTGAACGTCGAGCTAACAAACTCTGGATCACATTCGTTCTATCTAAACAATCCATGCAATTGCTGCGGAAGACACCTTCCTGGTTTGTCACCACTTTGCCAGTAGAGTCTACTAGAAAATAACTAAAACATATTTGTATAAACACTCTCATACCAAAGTAGGTCACACCTACAAGTGACTCACTTCTTGACATATAGGCCCCATTTCAATGATGCTGTCATCCTAGTTACTCAGGAGGCTGAGATCTAAGAATCGTCATTCAAAGCCAGCCAGGGAGACTCTTGTTTCCAATTAACCACCAAAACACTGGAAGAGGCGCTGTTGCTCAAAGTGGTAGAGCACTAGCCTTGAGCAAAAGAGCTCAGGGACAGCAGCCAGGCCCTGAGTTCAAGCCCCATGACTGACAAAAAAAAAAAAGTTACAAATTAAAAGGCCAAACGGGAATGGATGGCCAGACATATTTCAATAGGGGTCAGAGTGTGAGTGGCTGGTGTAAAATGGCTACAAATCCAAATGGCTATATCATGAAGAGGTCATCACATCTCACAGAGGTGAAAAGTAGAGTTGGGAATATTGTAAAGGTTGCTATGGGCATCGATCTTGTTTCCCAGGGCCAGAGTGGTTTCCTTAGCATAACTATCCCAACTATATCCTTAGGTTTTATGGACCCTGTGTAACCCATATCAGAACCCCTGCTTGCTTGATAAAAATGAACCTTCTTGGCTTTGAGATTAACCGAATCAGAATCTCTGAAGCAAGTTTCAGGTGTTCTGCATTAAAAACATTTTTTCTTCTTTTCAGATGAGTAACATATCAATAAGACAAAGTGTAAAAAGAAGAACAGTGTTATTTGAAAAATCATTTTCCCGGGGCTGGGAAGGTGGCTCAGTGGTAGAGTGCATGTCTTGCATGCATGCAGCCCTGAGTTCAATTCCTCAGCACCACGTAAGCAGAAAAAGCTGGAAGTGGCACTGTGGCTCAAGTAGTAGGTAGCTAGCACTGAGCTGAAGAGCTGAGGGACAGTGCCCAAGCCCAAAATTCAGGCCCCACAACTGACCAAAAAAAAAAAAAAAAGGGAAAAATCATTTTCCCTTTCTCCTCTCACTCAGCTATCTGAACTGAGGCAAATGATAGTTACAGTTTTTGTGTGCTCTCTCTTTCTAACAAGCTCTTCAGATAGTTCTGTTAATCAAAAATCTGACAAAATACTGACAGCAAAATACTGACAGCAAAATACTGACAGAATGTTTTCTTGTTAGGCTTCATACCTTAGGTAGCTTCCTAGCTGTGTAATATTGGTGTTTTGTTTTGTTTTTCACCCACAAAATGGAGGTGACATCAGCACCATTAGGCTGCTCTAAGGTTTGAATGAGATAAAGCATGATGCATACACCCACCAAAAAAGCACTTAGCACACAGTGTAAGAGGATACTAGATATAGAGGGCATGGATATTTGGTAAAAATCAAGACTGAAATTCTTTCCCAAATGACTAAAGGATGGAAGATGGACAATAGGTTCATTAAGGGCTAGGCAGAAATCATGATCTTAGAAGAGGGGTCTAACTCCACGATTGCTCATGCAGAATGAGTGACGTTGGTTTCTAGCTGGTGTACATTCATGTGTACGCAAGTGTGTGACGGTATCCCACGAGTACTCAATGTGCAGTAGATGATATTTTGATCCTGCCGCTTCAGCTTCCTGGAAGCTAAGATTGCAGGCACATGCCTGACATTGTAGAAGGACTCTTCTTTCCAATAAAAATTTAAGCAACAAAACAGTTTACACAAGCACTAACAATCCAGTGTGAACTAGCATTGTAATCTTCTGGACAACACATAATAAATACGACTGAGCTATACACACACACCTTTCTTTTACCTCCACAAGAAAATAATGGGGCTTACCTTAGTTCATCCTGCATTTCTGCTACCTGATCCAATAAAACACTCAGTCGGTCCCATCTCATATTTTTACATTCCTTATGGAAGTCAAAGGCAATGTACCTACCAAAAAAAAAAAGATGAGGAACTTGACAAGAAAGCATGCATTTTTCTTTTACAAATAAGATCTCTTTATGAGAACATAGATATTTCTTACAAACACTAGGGCCTATTTTATTCTGGACTTACTACTAATACACATAGATACACAACACTCTCATGCTCATAGCTATAGATATATATATATAATACACACAATATATACATATACGCTGTACATACACTAACAGACACATATAAACACACCCACATTTGTTTCAGAAGTAGGGGAGCAATGTAGGCTAGAGTGCCGTAGTGAGGGGTGCACACTGAAGGGCACAGTCCAACTAAGGATGGAGTGTTTCTTTATTCTCTTCCATTATGTGCAAAAAAGTATTAATAGAGTTCCTTTTTGTTGTTTTCCAAATTAAATTAAGATGCTCAATTGTCAGACTCAATCTGGCACTCAGAAGATTAGGTTGAGTATCTTTCAGCTCTAGGGGTTATGAGAAGTACAGAGGTGACACAGTCTCTATGTGTCAGTGACTGGTCATCCTAGCAAAGAATCACCCTCCCCTCTCACTACTGATACATTGTACATGTGGCTCTACTTGGTTTCATGAGTTTCTGTCTTTACTCTGTGATGCTAAAAACTCCAAATTCCTTCAGACAACTCTAGGGGCAAAGAATACCTACGGGAACCTTCTGAGACAGAGGGCTTTCACTAGGGGTTTATCGTGGAGACCAAAGGCAAACGTTTTTTTCCCCAGTACAAACATGCTGTACCCCAACTAGAGAAATTCAGGCTTTCAGGTCTGATGACATAGAGCTGTTGAACTGCACGAGAAAAACTTACATTTTTCTCCTAGGTTCATTATATTATTCCACTTAGTGAACTTAATTGTTTACACAGGTTACAGCAATTTCTCTCCTAAGTAATGCAGTATCTTTGTTGTTGTTGTTTCGGAAGGGAGTTTTTCCCAAATGCTCCTGGGTACTTCTTACTCAAGCACGCCCCTCCCATCTCAGTTTCCTGCCACAGTGGGCTGACTTCTAACCCCCCACCTCATGTTTCGGGATCCCCAGCTTTTCACAAGAATGCATGCGCAGTTCAACGATTGCCTACTGAAGAGCAGGACAGGGAAAGGTGCTACTCCAGACAGGTTCACTAGGTAAGACCTGCACAGCTGCAGCTCAGATGATAACAATAAAAGGCCCACCAAGAAATGGAAAGTCTTGACGGAATGGCTACTGCCTCAAAACGCTTCCCAAGGAGGTACCTGATCATTCCACTTCCCAAGGAAGACACCATTGTGGCAAAGGTCTGCTCAAGAGGCTTCTCTGAGCCCTTCTGGTTTATCTGTAAAAAAAATAAAAACAAAACACCATAGCTTTCAGTTTATTTAGAGAGACAGAATATTATCAGGTAAACAAGGAAGCTCTCAGCTCTCTTTCTGGCAGAGAAACATTAATTTTAAAAGGAAGTGGGGGAACAGTAGCTGTCTGAACCAGTTTTGCAAAAGCTCTGCAGAAACAAAAGTTTTTTTTTTGTTGTGTTTTCCCCCCCAGTCATGGGGCTTGAACTCGGAGTCTGGGCACTGTCCCTGAGCTCTTTCACTCAAGGCTAGCACTCTACCACTTTAAGCCACAGCACCCTTCTGATTTTTGAGTGGTCAGTTGGAGATAAAGAGTCTCACAGGCACTTTTCTGTCTAGGCTGGCTTTGAACTGGGATCCTCAGATCTCAGACTCCTAAGTAGCTAGGATTACAGGCATGAGCCAGCAGCACCCAGCAGAAACAATGGTTTATAGCAACCAACTAAATACCTGATCAAGAAGATTGGCAAACGAACTCTCTAAACTGTAGAAAAACTCTGTGGTGTTTTTATTTATCCTTCTTCCACTTCTCCCCAGGGTGAAAAACTTAAGTCTTCAAAGAGCGGTAACCTTGCTCTTAGTTCCCCTTTGCTGAGCCAGGGAAATCAGGCCAAACCTGCTTTGCAAATACACCTATTCTATCTGGAAGACTTTACTATCTCATCTCTGTCTTGCGTAACTGTTGAGAACAGGTGGGAAAAATACTAAGACACTCCTTGTAAAAGTGGCGACAGGACTAAAAGAAAACCAAGGCCTGGAGCAAGAGATTTTGGATAGAAGCATACAACAGAGCACCTAAAGGTTGTAGAAGGAGGGAAGGGGGAACATTCAAAAGAAGCAATGTACACGAAAAGGGTTTTTAAAAGCTACCCACATATTCAGGCAAGAGGCATTTACACAAAAGTCCTAAATGACTTTAAAATTTTCCTTCAGACAACTCCTTAGTCTTGAAATAAGCCTGTTGGAAAAGAATGGGAGACAGGGCTGTTCTCTTGATTTGTTTTTTTTTTTGTAAATTTTGTTAAGACTTTTTAATTGCTAGAATTCACTTGGCCACACATTAACTGAATGCAGCAAAAGGAAGAAAGACATCAAATGAGCATAAATGACAAGGAAAAATCTTTGCTGAAGTAGTTCAGAAGAGTCTTGCAGTCAGGCACCTATGGCTCACACCTGTAATCCTAACTACTCAAGAGGCTGAGATCTGAGGATTGCAGATTGAAGCCATACCAGGAAGGAATTAACCACCAGAAAACTGGAAGTAGCACTGTGGCTCTAAGTGGTGGAGTGCTAGCCTTGAGCAAAAAATTCTCAGGCTCTGAGTTTAAGCCCCATGACTGACAAAAAAAAAAAAAAGGAAAAAAGAAAACTCTCGCAACAAGTAGATTATTACAATCTTTAACAATCAAAATGAAAATAGCAAACTCTGGGAAAGGAGAAAACTGACTTCCAGTTACCACACTGTAAGTTGAACACATAATTTTTTTAAAAAGGACAAGCCAGGCATGGGTGGCTCATGTCTACAATCCTAGCTACTCAGGAGGCTGAGATCTGAGGATCATGGTTCAAAGTCAGTCTGGGCAGTAAAGTCTGTGAGACTCTTATCTCCAATTAACCACCAGAAAAACAGAAGGGGCACTGTGGTTCGAGTGGTAGAGCACTCACCCTGAGCATCAAGAGGCTTGGGGATGGCACCCAGGTCCTGAGTTCAAACCCCCAGACCAGCAAACAACAACTACAACATCAAACCCTCGAGGAGAGGAGAGGAGAGGGAAAGAGACAGGGAGAAAGAAAGAGAAAAATACAAGAGCCAGGCACCAGTGGTTCACACATGTAATCCTAATCCTAGCTAAACTCAGAAGACTGAAACCTGGAGGACTGAGGTTTGAGGCCTGCAGAGACAGTAATCTGCAAGATTCCCCCAATTAATCAACAAAGTGCCTAATGGAGGTATGGATCAAGTGGCAGAGCACCAGTTGTCAGCAAGAAAGTCCAGAAAGACCCTCAATTCAAGCCCCAATACCAGAAAGAAAGGAAGGGAGGAGAGTAGGAGGGAAAAATACAAGAAACTTACCAGATTGATTATGATTTGTTTTCCATAAATAATTACTTGTGAATCAAAATGCCTTTGGAAACCATCCATCTAGAGGGGAGGAAAGGTATATTATTTACAAAGTTAAATTATTGAAAAAACATTTTTTCTTCAGTTGTGGGGCTTGAACTTGGGGCCTGGGCGCGCTATCCTTGAGCCTCTTTGAGCTCAAGACTAGCACTCTACCGCTTGAGCCACAGCACTACTTCCAGTTTTTGAGTGGTTAATTCAAGATTAAGAGTCCTGGGGCTGGGCAGGTAGCTCAGTGGTAGAGTGCTTGCCTTGCATGCTTGAGGCCCTGGGTTCGATTCCTCAGCACCACATAAGCAAAAAAGAAAAAAGCCAGAAGTTGACGCTGTGGCTCAAGTGGTAGAGCGCTAGCCTTGAGCTGAAGAGCTAAGGGACAGCGCCCAGGCCCAGAGTTCAGGCCCCATGACCAGACGGCCCCCCACCAAAAAAAAAGAGTCCCATGGGGACTTTTCTGCCCAGGCTGGGTTTGAACTGCAATTCTCAGATCTCAGCCTCCTGAGTAGATAGGATTATAGGCGTGAGCCACCAGCACCTGCCTTTGAAATATTTTTTAAATAGTGCTTTTTAAACATTTAAAATGTTTCTTTAAATGTCTGATTTCTATGCTGAATGATGTCAGGATGGGGACTGTGTCTTCTGGATATGCTATATACCACTAATAAATATACTAGTAAGCCATTTTATTCTGAGCTACAATTTAATTCTGCATACAACCTTAATCGAATCTACTAAGTATTCTAGACAGCACAAGTTACAAATCTGGCCTTGCCACTCCATCACTGTCTAGCCACCCATCTGCCATATCTAACATGTCATCTATTTAGGGTCTAAAAGATACCAAATTCTCATTAACAGGGAATAATATGTGCTCTATAGAACTAAAATGCTACCTCAATTCTATTTTTAGTCAAAGAGAAAGAAAATGTACTGAAGATACATACATGATTTGCTACTTTGTTGATCTGTGGCAATGGTTTGTACTTGAGATTGGGTCTTTGAGACCAGAAAACAGGTATTGATCCTCGGGTCTAAAAGAAAAGAAACATATAGTAAGAACACACACACACACACACACACACACACACACACACACACACACACTTGTCCTTCTCAACTTATTGTCAACAGTACAGGTACTAACACTTTCGTAAAGGAAAAAAATAATACAACCTCCTAGCTATGACAGTGGTCAATATGAACACACTTAATTTGTAGGAATATGCTCATAAAACAAATTTTCCTCCTAACTTCATATGCATAGGACATGTGTAGATAATGCCCCTAAACTAAAAGAAGTTCCACAAGGGAAAGTTAACAACAAAGTTAGCTACATAACTTGGCGTTCTTAATGGAGGATGTTTATGAATACGTGCCTTATATGTAGCTACTAATACCGCAGAGAAGGTAGTATGATCAACTCCATAGGGAGGCAACAGAGGAGAAGTATTATATCACACTGACATATAAAGAGGGGGAAATAGCACTGTAGCTCACAGTGGTAGAGCACTAGCCTTGAGTGCAAAAGCTCACAGACAGTGCCCAGGCCTTGAGTTCTAGCCCCACAACCAACAACAGCAGCAGCAACAAAAAGAAGTATAAAGAGGTATCACTACCCCAGGTTAAGTGCACAGGGTTAAAGAGAGGAGTGTGATGCTAGATTTCCATAACTTTCAAATCTCCTTCCCTAATACCTCTCCTTTAGGGATTTCACTTACACACTGGTAACGTCTGCAGGGGCGTGCCAGATTAATGAACACCTTTTTATTGACTAAATTTTTTTCTACATTGTAAACAAAGATAGGACCTAAGGAAGAAGAGGAATGGGAGGGAAGGGAGGAAAACCTCAACATGACCAGTAAGTACCATCAAGCAGAAAAGGCACCTGGCTACTACATAGAAACATGAACTTTACCTGTACAAATGAAGCCTTGCTACCATTGTAATGCACAATTTGCTCTGTTTCTACAAAGTTAGCTGCATGGCCTTCAGAATCAATTCCTAAGTTGAAAAAAAAAATTATGAGCTAATTATTTAGTATATAAGAAACATTTTCATTCGTTCAGCTTAACTTAGAATTAATTCAGTTCAAAGTAATGGGAAAGTACTTATAAAATAAAAAAAATTCAAACTAATGTATATAGTACAAGACCAAAAGGTTGCCAGGCGCCAGTGGCTCACACCTGTAATCCTAGGTACTCAGGAGGCTGAGATCTGAGGATCTCGGTTCAAAGCCAGCCCAGGCAGGAAAGACCGTGAGACTCTTATCTCCAATAAACCACTAGAAAACCGGAAGTGGGGCCGTAGCTCAAGTGGTAGAGTGCTTGCCTTGAACTGAAGAGCTGAGGGACAGCACCCAGGCCCAGAGTTCAAGCCCCACAACTGACAAAAAAAAAAAAAAAAGAAGACCAAAAAGCTAATAGAAACTCTCTTATTTAAATAGAGTGAGGAGCAATAAGACCATTAAAAAACAGACTAGTTGGTTGTCTTTTTTGGTAGTGGGGCTTGAACTCTGCGCCTGGGCACTGTCCCTCAGCTCTTCAGCTCAAGGTGAGCGCTCTACCACTTGAACCACAACGTTACTTCTGGTTTTCTGGTGGTTAACTGGAGATAAGAGTCTCACAGACTTTCCTGCCCAGGCTAGCTTTGGACCACAATCCTTAGATCTCAGCCCGCTTCTCATTTTTTAATATATTCAAATTTCCTCTAAAAAGTACTCAAAGCCAAGCACTGGTGGCTCACGTCTGTAATTCTAGCCACTCAAGAGGCTGAGATCTGAGGACCGTGGTTCAAAGCCAGCCCAGGCAGGAAAGTCCGTGAGACTCTTATCTCCAATTACCCACTAGAAAACCAGAACTGGCATTGTGGCTCAAGTGGTAGAGCGCTAGCCTTGAGCTGAAGAGCTCAGGGACAGCATCCAGGCCCAGAATTCAGGCCCCCCAACCGACAAAAAAAAAAACAACAAAACACAACTTTGTGAGATGTGTTGAAGTTACTGAAAACTGTACTGAGTTCAGCTGTACTTTCAGGAATCTAGCAAACACCTTAACTCCTGGTAGAGTGCTTGCCTAGCATGCATGAAGCCCTGAATTCAATTTTTCAGTACCACATATACAGAAAAAGCCAAAAGTAGTTCTGTGGCTCAAGTGGTCGAGTGCTAGCTTTGAGCAAAAGAAGCTCGGGAACAGTGCCCAGGCCCTGAGTTCAAGCCCCAGGACTGACAAAAATAAAACATAAAAACAAATCAGTCTACAATGTTACATGAACATTTGCAAAGTAATTACAGTAGCTGGAGAAGGCTTATACTAACTAGGATATTAGGCTACCAAATAATTACACAAAGTACAAAAGTTTAGTTGTGTAACCTATGACATCCCAAGACAAACATCAGTGACAGACATGACCCACTTTTGAAAAACTGACAAAAACCCATCTCACCTCTTACGTAATAGCGCACACCAGCTCTGAAACAACTCCTCCTGGAGATGAGAATCCAATCAAAGTATTTTCCATTAATAGAACATGAGTGCATAGTAATAACTTAACTATGTTAAGAAAAAGATAACATAGAAAAATACATACTATCTTTAGATTCAATTTGAATCTATTTACTCTAGTAAGAATGCTTTAGGAGAGTAGAGGATAAGAAACTATGCACATCTCCTCAGTACTATAAACTTCAAAGGTAAAGGTGTACCAAGTCAGCACACCTATAATGACTTATGACCACAGTGAAGCGCTTTACTATAGTTTCTACTTAAATGTTTTCCATCACTGATACCTTCATCCACTTCCTAAATGTACAGAACTGAATACTAATCATGTCACCAAAAATCCTACTCTGAATGAAAAATGTAAGATAGATTAACCTTCAAGAGAATGAAAAGAAGAAGAGGAAGAGAGAGAAAAAAGAACATGCAGGCTACTACAGGGCTTCAGTGGCTCATGCCAGTAATCCTAGCTACTCAGGAGGCTGAGACCTAGAGGATCACTGGCTTGAAGCTAGCCCCGGCAGAAAAGGCCACAAGACACCATCTCCAATGAACTAGCAAAATGCTAGGTGGAGGGAATGGCTCAACTGGTAGAACATCAAGCAAGAAATCCAACTGAGAACTCAAGGCCCTGAGTTTAAACCCCCAGACCAGCTCTCTCCCCCCGCCCCCCCCCCCACACACACATTTTGCATTTGCATTATGGTTTTTCCCTAAGCATTAAGATGGTGCTCTATTTTCATTTTTCCATCACTGTTTTCAAATGGCAAGTATTATTTTAAATTTTACTTCTCTCTCAAGATGCTGGTCACCATAATTCTGGAGCTCCACATTTTATATTAGTAGTCAGGAAAGACTTCATGGGAAGTCATTTTCTTTAAATCACCAGTCTGAAAATGCTTGCACAGAGACGGTAATTCAGTCTGGAGAGTTCTTTTTTTTTTTTAATGATTGTTTTTAATTAGTATGGTAATATTTTACAACCCCAAGTTTAATTTTCTGAATAGTTATTTCTACCAACCCTGAAATGCTCTTCCCATGCCAGATCTGTTACTGTTTCTACATCTGCCTTATAAGATGTAAATAAAGCCTGCTCGAGTACCATTATATAAGGATACAGCCATGTAACACTGGAAGAGCAAAGCGATGGACCTGAAACAAAGATAACACAGTTTGAAGAATGAGCATACCTGAAAAATAAATCAGTAAATAAAACCAGAAGCATTGTGTAGGATTTGTTTACACTCAGGGAAGTAATAGATAAACATAACTAGGTAGTACATTCATATATAACTTTTTTTTTCTTGTAACTGTCCTAGGGCTTAAATTTGGGACTGGACACTGTACTTGAGCTGTTTTGCTCAAGGCTAGCACACTTAATCTCTGTCATAGCTCCACTTCTAGCCTTTTGGTAGTTAATTGGAGATAAGTCCCTCAGGCTTTCCTGCCCGGGATGGCTTAGAAGCATGATCCTCAGATCTCAGGCTCTTTGAATAGCTAGCATTAAAAGCATGACTAGTTATAGCCCAGCTATAACTTGTCATTTTAAAGAAAAGTCTATTATTACATCATGTATGCAGTACAATTGTTGGGGCTTGGACTGTCACTCATTTTGGAACAACAGTAATATGAAGTTGCAGAAGGATTATGTCCTTCCTGAACTGTTCATAGTCTCTGCCTATAATAATTTTACTCTTCCTGGGGAAAAGACTGTCCTTGCAAACAGTCTACAGCTCAAGCTATGCTTTACCCAAAAGCATAGCAAATGGCAAGAAACAAAATACTACCCAGTCATCAGTGGCTGACGCCTGTAATCCTCAGGAGGCTGAGATCCGAAGATCACAGTTCAAAGCTAGCCAGGAGGAAAAAGTCCGTGAGACTCTTATCTCCGAGGAACTATTCAGAAAAAGCCAGAAGTGGCACTGTGGCTCAAGTGGTAGAGTGCTAGCCTTGAATACAAAGAGGCTCAAAGAGAGTGCCCAGGCCCTGAGTTTAAGCCCCGGAACTGGCGGAAAAAAAAAAAAAAAAAAAAGGAAACAAAACATACAAATCTACTTCCCTGAAAGTTGTGTGTGTGCGCGTGCACGTGCACACGTTCAAGTGTCTTTCCAGCTGGGCCTGCTTCTTGTGCCCATTTGTGTAAAGAAAGGACAGACACGAGTGGCATCTGGGTATGTCTGAAGGCAGTCACGTGTCCCCAGGAAGACATGTGCAGACATAGCACTGGCCCCTCAATTCTTCATGAAGGCTTCTGTAAGTGTTATGGTTCAAATCTTAAATGTCTTTCAAAAGCCATGGTTAAAGACCATGCCTTGAGAGCAATTTGGCGATGGCTGAGATTTTAGGGGTTATCTAGTGGAAGCTAATTAGGGGTTAGGCATGGAAGGAGACATTGGACCCTACACTGGGGGTCTATAACCAGCTGTTACTGGTGCTGGCCCATCCCCCTCTTGCTCTCTAAAAGGTGACCAGTCTGCTCTACTGTGTGCCCCTAAACTTGCTCCTCTGCTCCACCCCAGGCTCAAACACAGGGGACAGCAAATAATGGGTCAAACCTGGGAAATCATGAAGCAAAACAGACATTTAATCTTTTTGTCTGTTTATTATAGCAACAGAAAGCTGTCACAGTAGAGTAGCACAGGAAAATAATAAGGTTCTTTAACCTAGAGTAATATGAGAAGGTAGAACTGGATCAAAGTATAAATATTACAGTTAGGGCTGGGAAGGTGGCTCAGTGGTAGAGTGCTTGCCTTGCATGCTCAAGGCCCTGGGTTCGATTCCTCAGCACCACATAAGCAAAAAGAAAAAAGCCGGAAGTGGCGCTGTGGCTCAAGTGGTAGAGCGCTAGCCTTGAGCTGAAGAGCTGAGGGACAGCGCCCAGGCCCAGAGTTTAGGCCCCACGACCGGACCCCCCCCCAAAAAAAATATTACAGTTAAACTGGGCACCGGTGGCTCACTCCGGTAATCCTAGTTACTCAGGAGGCTGAGATCTGAGGATCGTGGTTTAAAGCCAGCTCAGGCAGGAAAGGCTATGAGACTCTTATCTCCAATGAACCACCAGAAAATCAGAAGTGATGCTGTGGCTCAAGTGGTAGAGCGCTAACCTTGAGCTGAAGAGCTGAGGGACAGTGCCCAGGCCCAGAGTTCAAGCCCCATGACCGACCAAAAAAAAAGTTAAATCAGAATTACCCAAATCCCTGGTAATTAAATAGTTATTTATAAAATGCATTCAAACTTGGGTATGCAGACTTGAGTTAGGGTGCATTACCTCCAACTGAGCAGACAGCTCTCTAAGAAGATGTCCATTCCAGACAAACCGTTGATCTGCCTGAGGAAAATTTTAAAACTTATTAAAATAGCTTGAGTGTCCCCAGAAAGAAAAATCGCCCCCATCAATGCTTCCATATGGGGGCTACAAGCAGGTTTCTTTGACACACCCCAAACAGAACTCATTCTGCTCCCTTAACCCACCATTTCTGTCTCTGCCTCATGCCATTCAGAAACCTGGGAGGCCTTCAGGGTCTTTTTCCCTCTTATAGTAAGCAATTGCTAAGTACTAGGTCTCCTTCACAGCACATGTTCTGTCCTACAGACCTACTCTCAGCATCCCTGGTGAACACTCAGCCAGCTCCCTGGCCTCCAGTTCAGGTGGCGACTCCCAAACTGGCCCCTCAGGGCTGCAGGAGTTCTCCCTCTTGTCAGCTCCAAATTCTTCAGTGCCTGTTACCCAGGACCCACATCCTTGCCTGGCCTTACTGGGCCGGGGATCTGGCAGTCCTAGCTAAGTCTCTGACCTCACCTCCTGCCTCTGTGATTCTGTGACGTTCTCCTACAGATACAGAGGAACATCCTTAAACAGTGAAACACAAGATCCTCTTGCTTTGCCTCCTGAGTGCTAGGATTATAGATGTGAAACTTCTGTACTCAGTTACATGAGATTTCTGACTACCTACTCCAATAATTCTCGCTTGGCTGTGTATGTACAGAGATTCTAAGGTCCTCAATTTGAGATTGTGGTAAATATCTGAAACATAATTCTAACAGTCAAGAATACAAAAAATCAAAATAGGGCAAGAGGTGTAGCATAGTGGTAGAGTATAGCCCTTGGCTAACACATCCAAGGAAGGAAGGAAGGAAGGGAAGAAGGAACAAAGTCAAAATCCGCACAAATTTTCATGGGTGAAAAAGACATGTTCCTTTCCTTAAAAACTAAATCAAAATAACTGAAGATCAAACTTACCCTTTCCAAGAGACTCATCTCTTGGAACTCTGGACTAGTGTTAGACAGCCGCTGCAGAGTATGGGTCAAGTCATATGTTGTTGAAAAGTAAAATCCATCCGTACTCAAGACATGATTTAGCATTGCTAGGAAAGTTTTATTATCTTGTAACTGTAAATGAGAGAGAAAAAGAACTCAGTCTATTTTATGGCTAAAGGAAATCTGTCAACATGAGAAAAGAACAAAAATTAAATTAAGTCCAGCCCCATAAAATGGCACTGGGGTGCTTCTTATTTCCCCAGAAGTCAGGGGTGTTCCATAAACAGCCTGGGCTTTATTATATACCGAGAGCAAGATGAGGACTTCCGCTTTCTGATCCCTTCACAACATTTGCTCTAAACAACAGAAAAGCTATTTGAACAAGTGGTTCAAGCAATACCTCAGGTTATGGCCCACTGTGTAGAGAGACACTGTACAGATTCCCTTTCATCTTCACAACCCTGCTTGGTTAGCATATGGGCAAATGAAACAGATATTCACAAGGGCCCAGTAATAAGAGAGAAAATATAAAGACATTAACATTACCTTCATTAACATATCTCACCTGAATATCAGTTAAGTGCAACATTGTCTTCTTATAAGAAAGGATATCAAACTCTGTTGCTTTCCATATTACATGATTGAAAAATTCACCTACTTTAGTCTTTTTGGTAATGACAATAAGATAATTACCTGCAAAAAGTATAGAAAACACACATAACTATAAAAATGCAAGGGTGGGGCTAGGAGGGAACTCAGTGGTAGCCTGTGCTTAGCATGTGTAAAACCCTGGCTTCTGGCTCTAGCACCACAAATACATACACATGCCAAAACTAAAGGAAGAGACTCTTACCAAAGTAAGAGGCCTTCTTTTTAAACTTTAATGGCTGGCAGAATGAAACTACATTGGTCAGATAAAAAGTGCCTTGTTGTTTTTTGTTTGTTTGGTTTTTTTTGGCCAGTCTTGGGGCTTGAACTCAGGGCCTGGGCACTGTCCCTGAGCTTCTTTTCCTCAAGGATAGCACTCCACCACTTGAGCCACAGGGCCACCCCTGTCTTTTTCTGTTTTCATGTGGTACTGAGGAATCAAATCCAGGGCTTCATGTATGCTAGGCAAGCACTCTGCCACTAAGCCACATTCCCAGACCAAAGCGCCACTTTCTAAAGCAATCTTAGGATTTATGAATACAAAGATCAATATATTATTTAGAAAAATTCCTACTGAGGTCATCAGTTTGTTTTTTTTTTTCTCAAAAAGATAAAAGCAAAACCTTTCTGATAACCAAACCCAGCCATCTCAGCAGGCAGAAGGCAGAGGTACAAAATAACTCAAGAATTCTCCTGCCACCCCTAAGGCGCACAGACCTCTGCTCATCATCTGCCAGCATAACGCAATTACAAGTGATGAGCTGACTACTGCAGGGAAATGCCTCCAGTACACCACTCCTGTCCCTTACACCCATCTCCATGTAGGCAAATGTGCTGCTGTAAGGTAACTACAGGTCATACAATACTACAAGGATGCGAGGTTAGGGATCAAGTCATCACAGTGCAATATGCATCTTGATCCTGGCTATCTTTTCCTCCATCAAATAGCAACAGGAGGCTAAATAAACTCAGAAAATCAGGATGTAAAGCCAGCCTAGGAAGAAAAGCCTCTGGCACTCCACTGTGTCCAAAATAACCAGAAAAGGCTGAGCTGAAGGCACAATTCAGTTGGTGGAGCACCAGCCAAGCAAGCAGAGCTGAGCATGTGCAAGGCTCTGAGTTTGCCAGCAAAAAATAAATTAAAAGGGTTGCAGGCCTGGACCTGTATGCACTGAGTTTAAAAACAAACAAACAAAACAACAACAAAAAACCCTAATGGGAGAACAACAAAGGAGGGGGGTAACAGTGCTTGACAAGAAAGATACTCATTACCTTACTCATGTAACTGTACCCTCTGTACAGCACCTTTACAATAAAATAAAATAAAAAAAACCTAGTATACCTCCAAAAAGAAAATTATTTGTGTAATGTTTACAAACAAGACCAAGCTACCAGCACAACTATGTTTATTGCAGCATTATTTACCATAGCTCAGATACGGAACCAACCCAGATGCCCCTCAGTAGATGAATGGATCAAGAAAATGTGGTATATATACACAATGGAATTCTATGCCTCCATCAGAAAGAATGACACTGCTCCATTTGTTAGGAAATGGAAAGACTTGGAAAAAATTGTATTAAGTGAAGTAAGCCAAGCCCAAAGAAACATAGGTCCCATGGTTTCCCTTATTTGCAATATCTAGTATATGTATGAGTCAAGCAGAAAAGGTCAGATAATGTGAAGTTAGGAAAATGAACCCTTAGATATGTATTTAAATGTTTTTTTTTCTTTCATGCATTTGTTTCTAACGCATTTATAAGATTATTTTCTTTGTTGCTTTGTATGTCCCTCCCCCACAGTATAACCCCTCCTTTTACTATATTTGATGTTGGTATAATTTGTGGAGAAGGGGAAAAACAAGTCGTTTAAGGATACAGGTGGACCCGTTGCAACAATGAGAAGTTGTCATGTCGAAACAAACTTTACAACTTTGGTGGGAGGGGAAAGGATTGGGTGAGGAGGGTGGAGGGGGGGTGGGAGGGGTAGGGGGGGGTGGGGGTGGGGGGAGGGGGGGTGGGGGGTGGAGGCTGGGAAGGGTAAACAAAGGAGGAGGCTGCAATGCTTGATAAGAAATGTACTCATTATCTTGCCCATGTAACTGTAACCCCTCTGTACAGTATGTTCACAATAAAAATAAATAAAATAAATAAATAAAAGAAAATTATTTGTGGGCTGGGAAGGTGGCTCAGTGGTACAGTGCTTGCCTTGCATGCCTGAGGCCCTGGGTTCGATTCCTCAGCACCACATAAGAAAAAAGAAAAGAGCCATAAGTGGTGCTGTGGCTCAAGCGGTAGAGCGCTAGCCTTGAGCTGAAGAGCTGAGGGACAGCGTCCAGGCCCAGAGTTCAGGCCCCACAATCGGACCCAAAAAAAAAAAAAAAGAAAATATTTATGTATTCATAGTATTTTCAAAAATGTCCAGCTGACTAAGGATTTCAACTCTACTTTGAGTAAAATCAAACACCAAACCTTTCTTTTAAAATAGAACTTCAGGCTAGGTGCTGGTTGCTCATGCCTGATATCCTAGCTACTCAGGAGGCTGAAATCTGAGGATCACAGTTCAAAGCCTGTCCAGGCAAGAAAGTCCCTAAGATTCTTATTTCAAATTAAGATGGAAGTGGAGCTATGCTCAAGTGGTAGAGCACCAGCCTTTCAGCAAAAAAAAAACTCAGGGACAACACTTAGGCCCTACGTTCAAGCCCCAGGATCAGCACAGAAAGTATTACAACAAAATAAAACTTCAGGACCAGTAGAGTGCTTGGGTAGCAAGTATAGGACTTTGAGTTCCAAATCCAATACCTCCAAAAATAAAAGACTTTCAAGGGTCTGGGCATGGTGGCAAATACCTATTATCCCAGTTATTTTGGAGGCAGAATTAGGAAGATCATAGTCCTAGGATCATAGGCCCAAGACTCTACCTGCAAAATAAACTAAAACAAAAAGAACTGGGCAGGTATGGCTGAAGTGGTAGAGGACTTGCCTAGAGAGCATGAGGCCCTAGGTCAAATTCCATTACCACCAAAAAATATAACAAGAAATAAACAAACCAGAACTCCAGGGAAACAAAATGAACCATTTAGAGAATATTATCTTTAGAAACTAATGACAAATACTCAACTTTGAGATTCATTACCTAAGACATACTATAAAATATATATATGTATATATACATACACATACATATATATAAAATAGTCTAATCAAGGGGGGTTGGGGGGATGGGAGATGGGAAGGGATGGGAAGGGGAAACAAAGGAGGAGGCAACAATGCTTGATAAGAAATGTACTCATTATCTTGTAACCCCTCTATATGGTATTTTCACAATAAAAATAAATAAATAAAAGAAATGCAAATAAAAAAATAGTCTATATCAACTGAATTACCTTGCCATCTTGGCTAAATTTCTCTTACCTGCCACCAGATGGATTGTGCCCAGTATACCAAATATTGGTCTTGTAATAGTTGAAGTAGGAACATCTTTCTTGACTTAAAAAAAAAACAAAACACATTATTTCAACTAAATTAATTTGTCTTATTCTAAGTAGGCAATGTTTCTTCATTCATGTTTCTGTTTTGGCACAGCATAAAGATATCTGCATGACATATAGAGGCTGCCAGCTACTCAGGAGGTACAGAACATGAGGTCGGAGAAACATGGCTTAGTTTCCTCATAAAGTGAACTGTGGGTCATTGCTCATTTCAGCTTTCGGCCTCTAGAAGCTTTACTTAACCTTTAGAGACTCTTATCTCCAATTAACCACCAAAATGCTAGAAGTGGAGCTATGGCTCAATGGTAGCCTCGAGCAGAAAGAAAGCATAGGGACAGCGCTCAGGCCGGAGTTCAAGCTCCATCAAGGCTGGCACTGAAAGAAGAAAGCGGAAGGAGAAGGGGAAGAGAGGAGGGAGGGAGGAAATTAGAGGAAATGAAACAATTTGAACGAGAGTTTAATCTTGACAGGTCAATAGAATGCAAAAATAGGAAAAGAAAAAAGGGATTGTCTTGCCTATCTACATCTAAGAATACAGGGAACGAAAGCAAAGATTCAAGGAGAGAACAAGGAAGAACAGGAGCTTACACACAGGAAAGCATGACTTTTATCAACAATGACCTTATTAATAAAACAGTATCTTATACAATTCATTGCACAATCCCCAAATTTTCAGCCAGTGCATTTCACAAAACATATTTTACTGAATTTTATTCTAAAAAAACAATGCCCCAAGGGGAGGAAAGGAAGTCCCAGTGAAGTAAGTCTATTTTGTTTCAGATCAAATCATCTCTACCCGGGGCTGGGAAGGTGACTCAGTGGTAGAGTGCTTGCCCTGCATGCATGAGGCCCTGGGTTCGATTCCTTAGCACCACAGAAGCAGAAAAAACCAGAGGTGGTGCTGTGGCTCCAGTGGTAGAGTGCTAGCCTTCAGCTGAAGAGCTGAGGGACAGCGGCCAGGCAGACAAAAAAAAAAAATCACCTCTGCCTGTTTCAGACACAGCACACCTTAGGAGAGAAGAGGCTCTGAGAAGACCTACAGTAAAAGAAAGCCGCTCCACTGTTGATTCCAAGGCTTCCCAATGTATATGGCTTAGAAAATTGTTTCTTTCTTTCTTTAAAGCATGTTACCATCCTGAAGCTCATGTTAGGAATACTGCTGTAAACCTAAATAAACCCTGTTCCTCAAAGATAGTACTAACAGTAATTCTGTTTTTTCTATAACTCATTCTGGAAAGTGCCCAACATTCATTCATGTTCTTCATGACCAATTTACTTACCAATGAAAAAATAGGAAGGAGCCAGGTGTGGTGGCACACAACTATAATATCAGCATTCAGGAGGTGGAAACAGAAGAAGCTTAACTTCAAAGCCAATCTGGGCAGAATCACTAGCAAATGTGAGGCCCTTGGTTTAATTCCCAGTACCACAAAAGGCCAGTATGAACTACATAGCAAGACTCTGTCTTTAAAAAAAAAAAAACAAAAAAAAAGGTGGGGTGGACTGCTGGGCGCTGGTGGCTCACACCTGTCATCCTAGCTACTCAGGAGGCTGAGATCTGAGGATCATGGTTCAAAACCAGCTTAGGCAGGAAAGTCCATAAGACTCTTATCTCTAAGGAACTACTCAGAAATAACCAGAAGTGGCCCTGTGGCTCAAGTGGTAGAGCGTCTTGAGCAAAAGAAGCGCAGGGACAGAGCCTAGGCCCAGAAGTCAAGCCCCAGAACTGGCTTAAAAAAAAAAGGGACTGCCTGAGTAGTGAACAGCTGAAAGTTCTGAAAACACTGAGATTATTTGGTAAGCTCCAATGTCCAATGATAGTTATATGTTTTACTAAGTGTAACAACAACATTGTGATAGTTGCTAGAATATGCATTAGTTTTGTATAAAAGAAAAAAAATTCTCCTTTCTGCATTCCTAATAGTAAGACCACACTGTTTGAGAGACTGTCAATCACCCTTTATTATCATTAACTTTGGAGAAATTATTTCACCATGTTATATCCAAACAACTTTTGACCTTTTAGCACATCTGCATCTACTTAAATAAGCCTGTAATCTCTAACTACAAATAATATGCCAGTGAAGGTCAAAAAGAGCTGAAAGTAGCTGGGTGACAGGTGACTCACAACTGTCATCCTAGCTACTCAGGAGGCTGAGATCCGAGGATCACAGATCAGTTCAAAGCCAACCTGAGGAAGGAAAGTCCATGAGATCTTATCTCCAGTTAACCACCAGAAAACCACAAGTGGTGCTGTGGTTTACAGCGCTAGCCTTGAACAAAAGAAGCTCAGGGACAGTGCCCAGGCCCTGATTTCAAGCCCCATGATCGACCCACAAAAAGACAGCAAGAGTTAAAATTTTATTATGAAAGCACACAAGGGATCCACACACTGGTTTAATTGACATATGCAATCTTCCGCTGCCAACTCACAGTGTAGAGACACAATACCTGCCAGGGTGACTTCTGTGGACACTCGGTCAATGGTGAGGACATCATCAGCCCCATCATCACAAGCTTCCACATAAAACTTTTCAGGTGTAATATGCCTGAGAAGAAATTGAAAGACAAAAAAATAAACCAAAGGAAGACATATAACAATGACATCAGGATTGGTATGTGACATCCTTTACCCTCTGCCTGCTTCTACATACATGAGACTAAGTGTGATCTTCTTATGAACTTATTGCAGTTCTGCTATATGGAGCAGGGGAGGTGAGCCACTGGGACTTAAAACTCAGGACCTTATGCTCTTGCTTAGCATTTTAGCTCAAGCGACAGAACCAGAAGAAAACCCAGAATTGGCCTCTGGGGCTTAAAGTAGTAGAGCCCTAGCCTTGAGCAAAGAGCTCAGGGACAGTGCCCAGGCCCTGGGTTCAAGCCCCACAACCAACAACAACAACGTGCTCCCATGAGCCCTGAAAAGCAGAAGACAACAGCAGTCAGACAGATGTGGCAGAAAAGGAAGGAGAGTTCAGCCCTGAGAGCCGTTTGCCATGTTTTGACAAGCTAGTCATGGTTCCGGATATAGGAACTTATTGTGAGGATAGGAGAGGCTTCTAGAAACTAAGGGTGGCCTAAGCTGCAAGCCAGCTGGGAAACAGAAATTTTATGAGCCATGTCCCCCCCCTCCCCAACCCAACCCTCATTTCCCCATCCACCCATAAGGAACTAGATTGACCCACTAGGAACTAGATTGACTAGCAACTTGACTGAGCTTGGATTCTGCCCCCAAGCCTCCAAATGCCCTGTTTAAACATTATTACTGGGTTTAATGAATAACACACTAGCCATGGAACAGTGCTATGTACAATGTAGTCCTGGCTTGATTTTTGCCCAGGGAACTCATGTAGGATTTCTGACCTACACAGACTATGAGATAATATGTTTGCATTGTTTTGAGCCTCTAAAGTTTGTGGTCATTTGGAACAGCATTAATAGAAAACTCTATACAGTCACCAAATCCCCCTCAGAATGGAATAACATCCACCTTAACCCCAGGCCAGAACACGCCCACAAATAGAAAGAGTCCTTTCGGGATGCAAAGCAAAGGGAGATTGATCCTTCTCTCAGCTAAAGTCTGAAGAAAAACCACAATGTCAAGTGAGTTTTTAGATACTTAAGTATTTAGGCTTCTACAGGACAAAGTTAAAATCTTTTTCAGTTTGTTTGTGTTTTCGTGGGGTGTATGATTTAGTATTTAAAGAATTCCCTGCCTTACACCTATTTTCCTGCTGACTTTTGGGGGGCGGGGGATGGGGGGCGAGGCAAAAGGCTTTATGTATCCAATAAATGCATTTATATTCTTTTTTCCCCCCATACTGAGACTTGAACTTAGGGCCTAAGGCTCTTGCTTGGCTTTCTTGTTCAAGGCTGATGCTCTACCACCTGAGCCACAACTCTACTTCCTCTGTTCTTTGTGATATCAAAGTTATTATCCTCTGACATCATCCATGCTTACACAAAAGATCTAAAAGGCAAACCAGAATCACATCATAGGATATTCAGAACAGCAAATGGATACCTGTCACGACTGTGAGCCAAGAGGGAGAGCATCTGATAAGACGAAATAGGTATTCTGAGTAACACAGTGTAAGGGAAAGAGCCCTGGAATGTGGGCCAGCAGTGTTCCAGGGTCAGCTCAGTCCTGGCTTAGCTCCATAACCTGACTAGGTGACCCAAAGCAGTTCTGTGAGTGTCTTCAATAAGGGCCAACAACACAGACCAATCCATGACCTCACAGACCATCGGGAAGATGGCCTCCAAACTGCGCTCCTTCTGAGAAGTCTTAAAGTGGCTTTCCTAGAGAATTCACTGAGGAGCTGCTCTGAAGAAACCTTTAGTATAAATCTTGACAGAGATTAGAGAAAAAAATAAACATTAAGACGCTTCTACCATGTGCTAGATATGTACGATTGAAGACACAAATTACATGTAACTATTAGATCATTTTACAGGCAAGAGGAGTGATAAAGCCAGACACCGGTGGCTCGCACCTGTAATCCTAGCTACTCAGGAGGCTGAGAGCTGAGGATTGCTGTTCAAAGCCAGCCTGGACAGAAAAGTCCCTGTGAGACTCTAGCTCCAATTAACCACTCAAACAACAGAAGTGGCACTGTGGCTCAAGTAGTAGAATGCTAGACTTGAGCACAGAGAGGCCGAGGGACAGCACCCAGGCCCTGAGTTCAAGCCCCACCACTGAATACAACAAAGAAAAAAGGGAGTGATTCAAACAGCATGAAGATCTCTCCAGCTCTCAGTCCGTGAGACAGCAAATGCACTGCAAATCAACACTAAGAGATAGCATATGCAAATCATATGGACATTTGCTCCCAATTCCTTTGACAATCATTTCTCACTTTTGGCTTAAAACCTGTTAGCAAAGGGAAAGATGTGGAAAGAAAATACTTCTCAGAGGAAGTAGCTATAAAGAACATCAGGTAGTTCATTTATAAACTCAAACCACTGGAATAACCCTGTTAAGTATGCAGATTTTCAAGACTGGAAAAAAAAAGAAAGAAAGCCACACACCAGTGGCTCATACCTATATATTTTAGCTACTCAGGAGGCTGAGATCTGAGGAGCTCAGTTTGATTATCTGCCCAAGGAAGTATGGCCAATAAAGTGGAGCTATGGCTCAAGGGGTAGTGAGCTAACCTTGAACAAAAAAAGCTAAGGGACAGGCCCTGGGGGTCAAGTGCTAGGGTCCAGCACCAAAAAAACAAAAACCAAAGAAGATTCAGAGAGGCAATGGACAGTAGTAAGTTTAAGATTTTAACCCAAGTCTTTAGCAACCTGAGATCTCTCAGCCCTCCCAAGGATGTGGAAAGGAGAGACCAAGAAAGCATTCTGGGCGGAGGAATCAAAATAAACCTTATTGAAGCTCAAAGAGTGTGGCAGAAATGGGAGGGGGAGGGGAGGGGGAAAGCACTGGTGGCTCACACCTGTCATCCTAGCTACGCAGGAGGCTGAGATCTGAGGATCACAGCTCAAAGCCAGCCCAGGCAGGAAAATCTCTAAGACTTTTATTTATTTTATTGCCAGTCCTAGGGCTTGAACCCAGGGCCTGGACACTGTCCTTGGGCCTCTTTGTGCTCAAGGCTAGCACTCTACCACTTGAGCCACAGCCACTTTTGGCTTTTTCTGTGTATGTGGTACTGAAGAATCAAACCCAGGGCTTCATGCATGCTAGGCAAGCACTCTACCACTAAGATAAATATTCAGCCCCCCCATGAGACTCTTATCTCCAATTAATGACCAGAAAACCAAAAGTGGAGCTGTGGCTCAACATGGTAAAGCACTAGGCTGGGGGGGGGGGGGGGGGGGGGGAGGGAACCAGGCACTGGTGGCTCATGCCTGCAATACTAGCTACTAAGGAGGCTGAGATCTGGGGATCGTGGTTCAAAGCCAGCCCAGGCAAGAAAGGCTGTGAGATTCTTTTTTTTTTTTTTTTTTTGGTCCGGTCGTGGGGTCTGAACTCAGAGCCTGGGCGCTGTCCCTCAGCTCTTCAGCTCAAGGCTAGTGCTCTACCACTTGAGCCACAGCGCCACTTCCGGCTTTTTTCTTTTTGCTTATGTGGTGCTGAGGAATCGAACCCAGGGCCTCAGGCATGCAAGGCAAGCGCTCTACCACTGAGCCACCTTCCCAGCCCGACTGTGAGATTCTTATCTCCAATAACCACCAGAAAACCACAAGTGGAGCTGTGGTTCAAGAGGTAGAGCAGGGCTGGGAAGGTGGCTCAGTGGTAGAGCGCTTGCCTTGCATGCATGAGGACCTGGGTTCGACTCCTCAGCACCACATAAGCAAAAAGAAAAAAGCCGGAAGTGGTGCTGTGGCTCAAGTGGTAGAGCGCTAGCCTTGAGCTGAAGAGCTGAGGGACAGCGCCCAGGCCCAGAGTTCAGGCCCCACGACCGGACCAAAAAAAAAAAAAAACAAAAAAGAGGTAGAGCACTAGCCTTGAACTGAAGAGGTGAGGGACAGTGCCCAGGTCCAGAGTTCAAGAGGCTCAGGGACAGCACCCAGACCATGAGTTCAAGACCCAGAACTGGGTGGGGAGGAGGGGGGGCCTTCATTCATTTGCACCTAAGGACAAATATCCTTTATCTTTTATGAATACAGGAGGTGTCTGTTTTGAGGTCTGAACTGGCAAGATTTTAGTGCCTTGAAAACAATCCCCACAATTCAAAGTTCTTCATTTTATTCAATGTTTGTTTTGGGACAATTCAACTGCATCCTGTAACCTAATGCTGAGTGGAATCAACCCAAGGTTCCACGTTACTTAAATACATTTGAGACTTGGTATGGGATCAGATTAAACCCTGTCATGGCTATCAGATAGACAATAACCTAATTCACCAGCAGGAAAGTTATGTCAAACACTGGTCCAGCCAGTAGCCTACTCAAAGACATTTTGCTGCACCTCTCTCAACCAACAAGGCGATTGATCACCTTGCAAAAGAAAACTGAGAGAGAATAAGAAAATGTAGGAGAAGAAAATGTGGACAGAGTGGGCAGGTGAGGCTTTCAAGGGCTAGTAGGATATAGAAGTGGTAAAAGGGATGATCTGTACTGAAAATAACCATCTTTTTTCCAAAATATATGACAAAAGTAAGTAGGGGCAGACTCCTCTCTGTAAACCTAGCTATTCAAGAAGTTGAGAAGCCGGGTGCCGGTGGATCACACCTGTAATCCTAGCTACTCTGCAGGCTAAGGACTGAGGATCAAAGCCAGCCTGGGTAGGAAAGTCCTTGAGATTCTTATCTCCACTTAACCACCAGAAAACTGGAAGTGACACTATGGCTCAAGTGGTAGAGCACTTGCCTTGATGGACAGTGTCCAGGCCCAGAGTTCAAGCCTCAGGACCGACAAAAAAAAAAAAAAAAGAATTTGAGAGCCAGGTGTAGCTAGCTCTCACCTGTACTCCTGGCAATACTCCTGGTATGCCTGTACTCAGGATCAGGGAGCTTGAGATCTGATGATCATGGTTCAAAGCCAGCCTGAGGGCTGGGAATGTGGCTTAGTGGTAGAGTGCTTGCCTAGCATGCATGAAGTCCTGGGATCAATTCCTGAGTACCACATAAACAGAAAGAGCCAGAAGCAGTGCTGTTAAAGTGGTAGAGTTCTAACCTTGAGCAAAAAGAAGCTCAGGGAAGTGCCTGGACCCTGAGTTCAAGCCCCAGGACTGGGGGGAAGAGGGGAAGCCAGCCGGATCAGAAAAGTCTGTGAGACTCTTATCTCCAACTAACCAACCAACAAAAACCTAGAGGTGAGCTGAACACTGACCACATCTGTAACCTGGCCTACTCAAGATGCTGAGATCTGAGGGTCACAGTTTGAAGCCAGCCCAACCCCTGAGGTTCTTTTTTTTTTTTTTTTGGTCGGCTGTGGGGCTTGAACTCTGGGCCTGGGCGCTGTCCCTCAGCTCTTCAGCTCAAGGCGAGCGCTCTACCACTTGAGCTACAGCGCCACTTCCGGTTTTCTGGTGGTTTATTGGAGATAGGAGTCTCACGGTCTCTCATGCCCGGGCTGGCTTTGAACCGCGATCCTCAGATCTCAGCCTCCTGAGTAGCTAGGATGACAGGCGTGAGCCACCAGCGCCCGGCTTCCCCTGAGGTTCTTAACTCAAATTAGCTACCACAAAACCAAAGTGTAGCTGTGGCTCAAGTGGTAGAGAACCTTGAGCAAAAAAAAAGCTCAGGGACGGTACCTAGGCCCTGAGAATTCAATGCCCAGGACTGGCAGTGGAGTTGTAGCTTAAGTGGTAGAGTGTTAGATTTGAGTGGGAAAAGCTCACAGCTCTGAAACTCAGTTCAAGCCCTGTACAAAACTATAGATGTCCTCCATCCTAATTTTGCACCCTCAACTTTACTATGAACCTTCAAGAAGCTTATTAGTGAGCCTGATTTTCTGGGACACAAAAGTGCCCAAACCACATTTTTATGTTCTCCATGCCCTGCAAAGGCAATGTGATACTTACACTTAAATAGCAGGTGCTTTGTCAACTTACGCAAAGAGGTGGATAAGCTCCCTCAAAAAAATACAACAGGGCCCTGGGTAGCTCACACCATGAATCTTAGGCTACTCGGGAGGCTGAGATCTGAGGACCATGGTTAGAAGCCAGCTAGCGCAGGAAAAGTCTGAGTGAGAGTCTTCCCTCCACTAAACTACCAAAAAAGTCGGTAGTGGTGCCGTGGCTCAAGTGGTAAGTAGAGTGCTAGTCTTCAGCAAAAGCAGCTCGGGTATAGTGCCCAGGGACCTGAGTTCAAGCCCCAGGACCAGCAGAAAGGGAGGGAGGGAGGGAGGGAGAGAGGGAAAAGAAAAGAAAAGAAAAGAAAATTAACATTGGCTTCTGCTGCTGAAGACATTCCCAAGCCAGAAACCAGCGGCTGGCTCAGGCCTGTCATCCTAGTCCTGGTTAAATATCCTAGTTTGAGCTGAGGTCTGAGGATTCTGGTTGGAAGCCATCCCAGGCAGGCAACTCTGTGACACTCATCTCCTTGGGGATGGGGGGGGGGGGGGGGGGGGAGAAAACAACAGCTTCCAAGACCAACTTCAAGACCCTGGTCCCGAGTTCAAGTTCCAAGACCAACACACAGAACCCAGGCCGTGAGTTCAAGACCCAGGACCAACACACACACAGAGTGACTAGCTCACACGCGCGCGCGCGCACACACACACACACTCATTTTCCCAGAGGCTTTATCATTCCCCCCCCCCCAACCTAAAGACATCCACACCCAGAAAGACTTGTCACCCCAAGGGGGGGGGGGGTGAGGGGGGAGAAGGGGGAGGGTAAGGGGGAAGTCAGTCGTGGGGCCTTGAACTCTGTCCCTCAGCTCTTCAGCTCAAGGCGGGCGCTCTACCCCTGGCGCCACCGCGCCACTTCCGGCTTTTTGCTTATGCGGTGCTGAGGAATCGAACCCGGGGCCTGGGGCAGGCGAGGCCAAGCGCTCTACCACGGAGCCACCTTCCCAGCCCGCACGCACGCACGCGTGCAAGAAAACTTAAAAAGCAAAACCCAGACCCTCCTTCCGCTCTGAGTCGGATCCATGTCATCTTCCCACCTCAAAAACAACCACCACCACCACAAGAATAATAATAATAGTCAGACAACGTGGGAGGGGCGGCCGGGTAACCCGCCCCCCTCCCCCCTCCCCCCCCCCCCCCCGCGGCGTCCGCAGCGGGAGCGCGGCAGACCGGGCGAGAGTGGAGGGCAGATCTCGCGAGACCACCGCGCCCACCCGCGGCCGCGGCGGCCTGTGGAGATGGGAGGAGGAGGCCCGGCCTCCGGGGCACCGGGGGGGGGGGGGGGGGGGATGGACGCGGTTCCTCCAAAGCCGCGAACCCGCCGCGCCCCACGGCCACAGCTTCCAGAACTTTCCATGGGGGAAAAAAACCACACAGACCCGCGGCCCCGCCCCCTCCCTCCCCCCTCTCCCCCCCACGCGCTCCCCCCCACGCGCCCCCCCCCCCCCGCGCCTCCTTGTCTGGTCAAACCCAGCGAGGGCTTCGCGGGACTCACAGCTTCAGCCGCTCGTAGGCCGCGGCCGCCATGCTGGGCACCGCCGGCCGCCGCTCCCTTCCTGCCTCTCGGCTCCGCCCGCCGCCCCTTCTCCCCGAGACGCCACCTCGGCTGCCCAGCCGCCACCGGTCACGGAGGCGCACGCAGCGGCGGCCGCCCCCCCCCCCCACCCCGCCCTCTAGCGGAGCGGAGGACGAACGGAGAGGCGCCGCGGACACACGACTAGGGGCGTCGCGTGTGAGACGAGCGCGGAGGGTGACGTCAGACGCCGCGGTGAGGGGGCGTGGCGGGGAAAACGACGACGTTGGGGGTGGGGGAGGAGGGCGTGGCGCCGTGACGTGGCGGTCCAGGATTGGTTGGGACGAGGAGGAGGAGGAGGAGGGGAGGGGAGGAGGGGGAAACGTTGGAGCCTGCCGGAGAACGTCATGACGTTCACGCTGCGGATTGGCTGGGAGTGCGGAGGAGGCGGGGGGGGGGAGGAGAGGAAAGGAGGAGAAGGCGGAGCTGCGGCAGGCCGGGCGGGCGCCGGCCCGGGACGCCCGGGGAGCCGAGCGGAGGCTGGTGACTGGTGTGTCCGGAAGCCTGTTGAAACTGCGTAAGAGGTGATCAGCCGTCGCGGTAGGGCTCCAGCCGGCACTCGGGCCAGTGGCGCAATGGATAACGCGTCTGACTACGGATCAGAAGATTCTAGGTTCGACTCCTGGCTGGCTCGGGCTGGTGCCGACCCTTTTTCTTCTGTTTTTTTACGTTTCATGGTTGTTGTGTGTTTCTTTTTTAAATTTGTCTTCGCCATCCTCTCCCCCCCCCCCCCCCCCGAGTCCACCCTGCTTTAAGAACCGCAGATGGCGAGAGACGGGGCGCTGGGGCGCAGGCCCGCGCGTCCTGGGGGGGGGGGAGGCCTGGGGGCCCTCACCGCCCTCAGAACCCACCACCCTGGCTTCCAGAACTTAAACCTATCCCCCTAAAGCCTGGGCGAGCTTTGCACGGCAGGCCCTCAAGCCTCTCACCAGATCCAAGACCTGAGAAAGCAAAACCAAATAAATCTTTTTTTTTAAAGTCGTCTAAGGCTGGGGGTGGGGGAGGACATTGTCCAAGGAGAAATGTATCCTTTTTAAAAATATATATATACGCCTTTACTTGACATATGTAACCGTCACTCTTCTACATCACCTTTAGAATAACAATTTAAATATATATATACACGTGTACAGATACATATATAAGACATATACATACATCTATATGTCCAAGGTCGAGAAGACTGGAAATCGGGAAGTGGGTGAGTCATAGGACGTTATTTATTAACCCATCACTCAGGGATTGATCCGTTTTTGTTTTTGTTTTTTTCCAAGATAACCTCCCATGGAGGAAACCATAAAAAATACAGAAAATTACTGAGTGACTTTATTCATGCATTTATTTTATGCATTTATTGCTGGCCCTTGGGTTGAACTCTGGGCCTGGGCGCTGTTCCTGAGGCTCTACAGGCTCAAGGCTAGCACTCTACTACTTGAGCCCACAGTGTTACTTCTGTCTTTGTTTTTTTGCCGGTCATGAGGCTTGAACTCAGGGCCTGGGCACTGTCCCTGAGCTTTTTTTCTCAAGGCTAGCACTTTACCGCACTGAGCCACCGCACCACTTCCAGCTCTTTCTGAGGAATATGACCCAGGGCTTCATGGATGCTACACTCTTAACACTTCAGACCCCAGGACTGGCAATAATAATAATAATAATAAACTGGGATAGAGTAGCAAGTTGTGACATTGTCCAAAAAGAAATGTCCTCATTACCTGAGGTATTAACTAACCCCTCTGTACATCACCTTTATAATAGCAATACAAAAATTTAAAGAAAATTATTGGGAATAAAAATAAAGTTGGATAGGCTGGGAATGTGGCTTCATAGTAGAGTGCTTGCCTAGCATGCATGAAACCCTGGGTTTGATTCCTCAGTACCACATAAGCAGAAAAGGCTGGAAGTGGCACTGTGACTCAAGTGGTAGAATGCTAGCCTTGAGCAAAAGAAGCTCAGGGGCAGTGCCAAGGCCCTGAGTTCAAGCCCCAGGACTAGCAAAAATAAAGTTGGAGCTGGAAATGAGGAATGGAGTGCCTGCTTAGCACTCCAATCTGGTTCAAACTCCAGCACCAAGAAAAATGAAGCTAATTCTCATTCTGAAAGTATTAGTTTTTGTGTGTATGTGCTGGTCCTGGGGCTTGAACTCAGGGCCTTAGATGCTGTCCCTGGGCTTTGCTTTAAGATTAACACTCTAAACTGGGCGCCCATGCCTCAAGCTTGTAATCCTAGCTACTCAGAAGGCTGAGATCTGAGGATCATGGTTCAAAGCCAGCAGACTTGTCAAAGTCCAAGAGACTCATCTCCAACTAATCACAAAAAAAGCCAAAAATGGCACTATAGCTTAAGTGATGAGTGCTACCTTTGAGCAAAAGGAGCTCAGGGACAACACCCAAGCCCAGAGTTCAAGCCCCAGGACCACCCTGCCTCCCCCCAAAAAATTAATGGAGGCTGAGATCTAAGGATTATGGTTCAAAGCCAGCTCAGGCAGTTAAGTTCAGGAGACTTCTAATTAACCACTTAACAACCAGAAGTGGAGCTGTGGCTCAAAGTGGTAGAGCCCTATCCTTGAGCAGTAAAAGCTCAGGGACAGCACACAGGCCCAGTTCAAGCCCCACAACTGACCGAAAAATAAAAGACCACCCCAAGAGCCACAGCTCCACTTCCTCCTCTTTTGGGATGCTTCATTGGAGATGACTCTTAACGACTTTCCTGCTCAGGCTAGCTTCAAACCACAATCCTCAGATCTCAGCCTCCTGAGTAGCTAGGATGACAGGTGTGAACCACCAGCATCCAGCTTGGCTATCGTTTATAAAACGTTTAAAACCCCCAGGTAAACTTTGGGTTGCCCCAAACTAATTTGAGACCTCTTTCATTCATACCCGCTCCAGGGGGGAAAAAGACCTTCAGGAAAATTCACAGCTTGGATCTCTGGGACCGCTAGAAAATTCCTTTATTGTTCATTGGCAGCAATATAAAATGTATTGGCAAACACACCTGAATCACCTCCAGTCAAGACCACTTTAAAAATAGCATTTGGAAGATGAGTCACAGAACCTTATTTACTCAGAATCTCACTGTGCAAATCAATTCTTGGTACTTCCTGAGTTCCAATGCAATCTTCTTCGTTCTGCTTAATCCGAAGGTCGAACCAAGGCATTCTGGCAAAGCCAGCGTGCCAAAGGTGACAGTAAGATATAAGATAGCCATCTTACAGATTGTCTCTGTATTCCCACCAGCCTTGCCAATGCTGATGGCAAGAAAAGGAACCCAGACTCAAAACTCTATTCTCCTATTCCCCGCATGATTGCAATTTTTAGGACCTGGGGAAGTAATCTCTGACCAGAAAGTTCCAATAGAATAAAATGTATAAATTCTTTAACAAAACAAAAACCTTTTTAGAAAAGGCAATTCCAGGTGTCAGTTCTGTTATTATTCATAGGCACTTACTATTTCTACCAACCCAATCAGTGGGAAAATGCCCGGTTCCAAGGGGAGTAGGCACCAGAGAAAAGCCTGAGTTCACCGTGGCTTCAGGGCTCCACCGTGGCTTCAGGGCTCCATGGCCCAATCAACGCACAGTCCTCTGGCTCTAGGCGGAAGGGGAGGGAGGCAGAGAGGCCGGCCATTGGGCAAAGTGTCTTTTTTCTTTTTATGGTGGCAATCCTGTAGCTTGAACTCAGGGCCGGTTGCTCTCACGTGGTTCTTTTGATCCAGGCTGGCACTCAAACCACTTGAACCACAACTTCATAACCCGTTTGGGGGGGATTCTTTTTCTTTTGGTGATTCATTGCAGTTGAGTCTCATGGACTTCCCTGCCCGAGCTGGCTTCAAATCACCATCCACAGATCTCAGTCTCCTGAGTAGCTAGGATGACAGCCGTGAGTGCCCAGCTTCTATTTTTTTTTTTTTTTCTACAGTTTCTCCCATTTTTTTTAAGAACCAGTGGACAGTAATCTGGTCCTAAGTGACTTGCAGAGCAACAGGTGATGTTATGGTCCCTCCCTTCACCTTTGCCACCCAAGCAATGCACATGCTGAAAGCCATAATGTCACAGTGACAAATTTGGGTGAGGGCCCAGGTAACCTTTAGTTCCAGTTCACACTGCCCTGACCAGCTGGCAGTGTGATCCGTGAAGCCAGCCATTTCTTTGTGCTGGTACTGGGGCATAAACTCAGGGCCTGGGGCATTATCCCTTCCTTTTATCTTTTTTACCCAAGGTTGGAGCTCTACTATTTTAGCCACACCTACATGTCTAGCTTTGTGTGTGTGTGTGTGTGTGTGTGTGTGTGTGCCAGTCTGTGCTCAAGGCTAGCACTCTACCCCTTGAGCCACAGCTCCACTTCTGGCTTTTTCTGTGTATGTGGTACTGAGGAATTGAACCCAGGGCTTCCTGCATGCCAGGCAAGCACTCTACCATTAATCCACCTTCCCAGCTCAACCCCTAGCTTTTTGCTAGTTCAATGAAGATAAATGTCTTTCTACCGACTATTCTGCCAGGGTTGGCTTCAAACCGTGATCCTCAGATCTCAGCCTCCTGAGTAGCTAGGATGACAGGCGTGAGCCACCAGCGCCCGGCTATAAAATCAGCAATTTCTCACAGACTGAAGATATCGGGCATGATGACTGAAATCCTTCATCTGTGGTTTGGTGAAGCTCTCTCTCTGAGGTATGTTTGTGTGTGAAAGACTGAAAGTGGAAACGGGAGAAAAAAAAAAAAAAAGACCAAAAGCAGTGTACCTTAAAATGGTTTCTTCCAGTATAGAATGTTTGTGCAAAAAGTGGGCACGAAAGAAACCTCGGAAATGAATAAGTTATCTTGAGGTGTTTGTGCCCCTCCTTTATGCTGACTTAGGGATGCCATCCACCCTCCCCCGAGACACACACACACACACACACACACACACACACAACTTGTCATAAAGGAGCTAGCTCCTAGTATGTGGAGCAGGACAGAAAAAAAGCCCATCATTAAATAAGCTCCATCCACCAAGCATGGGTGACCAAGATGATCTCATATCCCAAGATTTGTCTCGACAGGAGGAGCTCCAAAGTCTCAGACTCTCACCAAAACTCCAAGAAAAACAGCACAAAGAGACGGGCAAGAGTCCTAGCGCCTGCACCAGCTCTTCTTCCAAAGCTGCATTGGATGACAGCAGATCTGGGCTGGGGGGGGGGGGGGGGCCGGCAGGTGCAGCTGGGCATGACGTCAGAGTATTGGAAGGAAAGTAAGGCCTTGCTAATTTCAAAGCTCCACTCTGGCTTAATACAAAGCGCCATGTGAGAACTAGCCTACAAGGGCAGTTGAAAAGTCCACGGCCATTTTTCAGAGGAGCTAAAAGCTCTGGGGGTCCTAAGAAGTCACAGTTGGGGTGAGTGTGGATGAGGGCGTGGGAGGGGAATGCAGGAAGTGAGTGCAGGTGTTTTTCTAAAGGAGGAAAAGGATCCACTGTCTCTGCATCTGAGCTGTCTCCTACAGGAGATGTTCACAAAAGGCACCAATGCAAATCTCTCTCCCCAACCCTAGGAGGTTGTAAACTGCTCCCCAGAAGAGCCACATGGGGTGCAATCGCAGGTCAGAGATCACACACACACACACACACACACACACTGTAGAATCTACCTGAGTCATCTGACTGGGGGTGTGGCAATGGAGCAAAAGCGCTTGGAAAACACATGTACCAGGACAGGCAATGCCCAACTCCCTGGCTAAAAAAAATCAAGGCACCCCTTCCCCCCATGTGAGGGCTTGCTTGCCCACCGCTCCCCTCCTCTTCCCTGCACCCCATTTCTACACCGGGTACAGCCCTGGCCCAGGCCCACCAAATGGCTCTGGCTAGAAGTGGTGCTGATGGAGGGGTGCGGATGAGGGGCTTGTGTCCAGCCTCTGGACATGGCAGCTGTGACAGAACAGGTGGTCTTCCAACGGGTAGCAGCGGTGCCCATCTTCGTCATTGAGCTCTAGACCACAGTCCTGGGGTGGGGGGTGGGCAGGAGGAAGGGGAAGGCGGGGAATGGGAGAGGGAAGTAAAACAAATCAGTCTGCAAGAGCAACATGAAAGGTGGGACCCAACTAGTAGCTCAGGCCTGTAATCTAGGCTGAAACCCGAAGATCATGGCTCAAAGCGAGCCCAAGGCAGACAAATCCACGGGACTCTTTTACCTCCAATGAGCCAGCAAAAAGCCAGAAGTGGAGGTGTGGCTCAAGTGGTAGAGCACCAATCTTGAATGGGCCAAAAAACCACAAAACTTAAACTGGGCACACAAGGTCATGAGTTCAAGCCCAATCCCAACACACACCAGAAAAAAAAAAGGGGGGATATGATGCTCCCCAGTTCCCCAAAGCAGCAGAGGATGTTGTATGTTTTGTGCAGCTTCTGCTCTAGAAGGTCCATCCAGTATGTGAGCCATGTACTACCTGTCCCTGCCGAGCACTTGAAATGAGGCAGCTCACTAAGCTATGTTACTGGAAGAAAAGCATACTGGATTTCTAAGACTTAGGGCAAAAAGAGGACCCAAAACAAAAGAAC
Source organism: Dipodomys spectabilis (assembly GCF_019054845.1). Classification (NCBI taxonomy): domain Eukaryota; kingdom Metazoa; phylum Chordata; class Mammalia; order Rodentia; family Heteromyidae; genus Dipodomys; species Dipodomys spectabilis. The sequence continues at coordinate 861,488 of NW_024871037.1, forward strand.
CTTCTTGTAGTTAATGTGGTTTCGGAGAGGCTCATGGAGAAGGGTAGGACCCAAGTTTCAGATGAAGCCCAGGCTTGCCTCAAACTAGCAGGCCTCCTCCTCCTCCACCTCCACAAATGCTGGGACTACAGGCATGCACCACCACACCAGGCGCAAAGGACCTTCTATATTGACTACATGTTGAAATGATCACATTTAGGGTCCATTGGATTGAATAAAATAACCCCACTTGTTCTTTTTTCTTTCTTTTTTTGTCGGTAGTGGGGCTTGAACTCAGGGCCTGAGTTCCATCCCTGAGCTTTTTCCACTCAAGGCTAACACTCGACCACTTGGGGCCACAGCACCACTTTCAGTTTTCTGGTGGTTTATTGGAGGTAAGAATCTCACTGAATTTCCTGCCTAGGCTGGCTTCGAATCTCAAGCCTCAGCTCTCAGCCTCATGAGTAGCTAGGATGACAGGCATGAGACACTGGCTCTCCGACCTGTTTCTTTTTGTTTTCTTCTTTTTCTTTTTGTGCCAATACCATAACCCAGGGTGCTGTCCCTAAGGTTTTGTTTTTGTCGGTTGTGGCAGCCTGAACTCTGGGCCTGAGCACTGACCCTCAGCTCTTCAGCTCAAAGCTAGTGCTCTACCACTTGAGCCACAGCGCCACTTCCAGCTTTCTCTGCTTATATGGTGCTGAGGAATCGAACCCAGGGCCGCATGCATACAAGGAAAGCACTCTACCACTGAGCCACCTTCCCAGTCCCTCCCAGAGGTTTTCTTGTTTTGTTTTGTTTTTGCTCAGGCTAACAACACTACTACTGCTTGAACCCACAGCTCTATTTCCCATGTGTTTGTGTGGTGGTTCATTGGAAATGAGTCTCACAGACTTTCTTTCCCTAGGCTGGCTTTGAACCACGATCCTCAGATCTCAGCCTCCTGAGTAAGCTAGGATGAAGGGCGTGAGCCACCAGACACCTGTCTCAGCTGGGCAGGGTGAGGTGGAGGTGGGCGGGGCATGGTGGGGGGCGGGGCCTACCTCGCAGTGGTAGCACTCCACGTGGTAATCTCTGTCCATAGACACCACGCGGACGGTCTCATCAGAACCCTGGGATGGAGAAAGACATACAGACTCCTGTGAGGGGCCCATGGATACCACAGACCATGGAATGGCGAGGAAGAGATCCTAGGGTAACAGGCCTTAGGGGAAGATGATAAATCAGCAGAGATCAGGATAGCTTGTAAGAAAAACAGCAGAGAGCTGAGAAGAGATGGGGCAAGAGAACCTTCTGGAATGTCAGAAACAACTCAAAAAAAGAGCAATGGAAATTTGTGAAATGTATGTAATCACTTAATCTCAATAAAAACATTATTAAAGGCCGGGCGCCAGTGGCTCATGCCTGTCATCCTAGCTACTCAGGAGGCTGAGATCTGAGGATCACAGTTCAAAGTCAAGCCTGGTCAAGGAAGGTCCGTAAGACTCTCATCTCCAATGAACCACCAGAGAACCAGAAGTGGCACTGTGGCTCAAGTGGTAGAGCGCTCGCCTTGAGCTGAAGAGCTGAGGGACAGCGCCCAGGCCCTGAGTTCAAGGCCCATGACCAGAAAAAAAGTCTCATCATATTCTAGCTTTGAACTACGACCCTCAGACCTCAGCCTCCTGAGTAGCAAGGATGACAGGTGTGAGCCACTGATGCCTGGTAACAAGCTTTTCTGTTCTGCTGTGAATTCATAGAAAGTAAGAGAAGTTAGCCTGTGTGTAGAGACCGATACTGGAAAGACCTGGCATTTGGAGTGCCCACGTGAGAAAGAAAGATGTTAAGGACAGACAGGACATAGAATTTTTTTCTTTTTCTTTTTTTATGGTATGAGACCAGGACTCGAACTCAGGACCTGACACCTTTGCTCCCTGGCTGCCGCTCTACTAACTGAGCCATGCCTCCCACCCCAGGACACAGAATTTTAGAAGAGCCTCAGAGTGCATCTGAAAAACACCTTACCTCAGGAGGAAGGATGGGGAGCCCACAGGCTGCACACTTGGGGGCCAACACCCTGGAGGAGGAAAGAAAAAGGCATATGATTCATCTTGTCTTGATTTGCACCCCCAGGGCCCGCACTGGGTTCCCTCTTGCCTCTGGGTCCCCTGGCCTGCCCCATCCAGTCTTTATATAAAGACTGAGGCTATTGGGCACTGGTGGCTTACGCCTGTCATCCTAGCTCCTCAGGAGGCTGAGATCTGAGGATCATGGTTCAAAGCCAGCCTAGGCAGGAAAGTCTGTAACTCTTCTCTCCAATAAGCCACCAGAAAACCAGAAGTGGTACTGTGGCTCAAGTGGTAGAGAGCTCGCCTTGAACTGAAGAGCTGAGGGGCAGCGCCCAGGCCCAGAGTTCAAGCCCCACGACCAACAAAAAAAAAAAAAGAAAATGCTAAGAGACAGTGAGAGGCCCCAAGTTCAAATCCCAGTCATGGCACAAACAAACAAAAAGAGACAGGCCACGCCCTGTGGAGAACATTTCAGCACTGCTGTGAGATCTTTCCCAGCTGAGACAAGGCCATCTAGCTGGCCCTCAATCCCTTCTAGGGACAGAATTTTTTTTTGGGTCCGGTCGTGGAGATTGAACTCTGGGCCTGGGCGCTGTCCCTCAGCTCTTCAGCTCAAGGCGAGCGCTCGACCACTTGAGCCACAGCACCACTTCCGGTTTTCTGGTGGTTCATTGGACTTAAGAGTCTCACATACTTTCCTGCCCAAGCTGGCTTCAAACTGTGATCCTCAGATCTCAGCCTCCTGAGTATCTAGGATGATAGGCGTGAGTCACTGGTGCCCTGCTTATTAACTAGTTCCTTTCTCTACCAACTGACCTTGGAGACCCGGGCTGGATTCTTGCAAACAAGCCAGCAGGCCAAAACTAGGACAAGTAGCTATAAACACACAGCCAACATAGCTACCCTCCGGTCTGAGCTCAGCGAATGAGGCCTGTGTATAGTCCCGTCCTTCTCCTCTTACTTGCGATAATCTCGGACGCAGTAAATCTTGTTCTCCGAGTCCACAGTGAAAGGCACTCCATCCAAACACTCGTTACAGATGACGCATCGGAAACAGCCCGGGTGGTAGGACTTTCCCAGGGCCTGCAGGATCTAGGGGGACGCAAAGGAGGAGACACCGATGGCATGAGCCATCCATTAAAATGATCTCCACCGGGCACCGGTGGCTCACGCCTGTCATCCTAGCTACTCAGGAGGCTGAGATCTGAGGATCACGGTTCCAATCCAGCCCGGGCAACAAAGTCCATGAAACTCTTATCTCCCATGAACCACCAGAAAACTGGAAATGGCGCTGTGGCTCAAGTGGTAGAATGCTCACCTTGAGCTGCAGAGCTGAGGGACAGCGCCCAGGCCCAGAGTTCAAGCCCCACGACTGACAAGAATAAATAAGTAACTAAATAATCTCCATTTTATATCCTGCCCATGTAATTGTAACCCCTCTGTACAGTATGTTCACAAATAAAATTAAATTAAATTAAAAAAAAATAATAATCTCCATTTTAATTCCTTTTCTCCCCTGAATACTTCCTCCTGCTACTACAACATGCCAGAGTCCCTACTTACCATGTCCAAAATCAGATGGCCACACAGGGAGCACCGGTCAGCAGACTGCTGAAAGCCGGAGTACTGGAAGGGAAGGGAAAAAAAGAGTTAAACCCTGGCTGGCAGGGGCTGGGAAGGTGGCTCAGCGGTAGAGCGCTTGCCTTGCATGTCTGAGGCCCTGGGTTCGATTCCTCAGCACCACATAAAAAGAAAAAAACTGGAAGTGGCGCTGTGGCTCAAGTGGTAGAGCGCTCGCCTTGAGCTGAAGAGCTGAGGGACAGTGCCCAGGCCCAGAGTTCAGGCCCCACAACCGGACCCAAAAACAAAAAAACAAAAAAACCCTGGCTGGCAGATGGACCTGCCACATCTTCAGCAGCCAACAGATCTGCAAGCACCTTCTAATCAAACCGTGTCGCTCTGTGTAGAAATCTGCCACAAGGACCACAAAAGCTATTAACATCCCACATGCTCACCCCACCATTGTGTCTGGGTCCCCACAACTATGCTATAGTTGCCTGTCATCCTGGCTCTGCAGGAGGCTGAGATTGAAGGATCGTGGTTCAAAGCCAGCCATGTTGTTGTTGGTCATGGGGGCTTGAACTCTGGGCCTCAGGTCTTCGACTCAAAGTGAGCGCTCTGTCACTTAAGCCACAGCGCCACTTCCGGTTTTCCAGTGGTTCATTGGAGGTAAGAGTCTCAGGGACTTTCCTGTCTGGGCTGGCTTTGAACCGTGATCCTCAGATCTCAGCCTCCTGAGTAGCTAGGATGACAGGCGGGAGCCACTGGCACCCAGCTCCATGAGATTCTTAACACCAATAAACCACTCTAAAGCTGGAAATGGAGTTATGTCTCAAAGTGGTAGAGTACTAGCCTTGAGAAAAAAAAAAAAAAGTTTCAGGAAAGCACCCAAGCCCTGAGTTCAAGCCCCATGACCAACAACAAAAAAGCTGTAATCTCTTTGGTTTTCACAAGGAAGGGGTTTCCTTGGATCATTTGGGAAACCATGCAAATAAACATAAAAATACAAAATAAATGGCAAATTCTTGCTGGGTACTGATGGCTCACCCCGGTAATCCCAGTTACTCAGGAGGCTGAGATCAGGGGAATCATGGTTCAAAGCCAGCCCGGGCAGGAAAGTCCAGTGAGACTGTCACCTCCAATGAACTACCAAAAGGCTGTCATAGATAGAGCTCTAGCCTTCAGAGAAAGAGCTAAAGTAGGAGGCCCTGTGTCTGTCACGCGCATGCGTGTACACGCACATGCATCACACTAGTAGGGATATACCAAGCCATCCCACAGTCCCCTTCCACACAGTGTTCCTGTTTGTCTTTTGCCTAAATGTCTCTAGGCCATCAACGCCCCCCATCTGTCCCCCCCCAACACAGCTGGCAACTCACCAAGAAATCTTCCTCACAAAACACCTTGCCGTTCACAAAATAGAAGGCTTTTCCTCTCAGCTTCCGGCCTAAGGGAGGAAAACAAAAGAAGAAAAAGCAGGGTAAAGGAAGGTGGTCAGATTTGGGGAGGGAGAGAAAACAGGAAATGGACTGTGGTATGGCTCAAAGGATGGAGTACTTGCCTAGCAATCATGAGGTCATGAGTTCAAGTCCCAGAACCAAAAATAAACAAACAAAGCAATACCTCTGTGAAGATTTATGCTTCAGAACTATCCAGAAGGATTTTTGCTACTGGTAGGATTTAGTGTTGTCTGTCCATCTCAAGGTTACAAAACGGTAATTCAGCATGTGGCCACAAGGGTGGGTGGTGAATGTCGAATACAGTCAATTCCTTGGAAGGGCCATATAGGTAAATCATATGGAAAGCAGAAGCCCATGGACAGTGCCCAGTCCCTGAGTTCAAGCCCCAAGACCAGCACATACATACACATATATACACACACAGAAAGAACAAACAAAACAAAAAAAAGCCTGGTCTCAAAACCAAACCAACAAAGCACCGGTAGCTTACATCTATCATTCTAGCTACTCAGGAGGCCGAGATCTGAGGATCACAGTTCAAAGCCAGCCTGGGGAGAAAAGTCGGCAAGACTCTTATCTCCAGTGAACCAACAGATAACTGGAAGTAGGGCTGTGGCTCAAAGTGGTAGAGCCCTAGCCCTGAACATAAGAGCTCAGGAACAGGGCCCAGGCCCTGAGTTCAAGCTCCATGACCAACAACAACAAAACCAAACAACAACAAAACAAAACACAACAACAACAACAAAAACCCTACTAAATCAGGACCACTGAAATGACCACTTGGGAACAAGCCAGCCCTGGCAGACAAATCCAAGAAACTCTTGTCTCCAATTATCCAGCAAAAAGCCGGAAGCAGAGGCATGATTTAAGTGATTGACCATCTGACTGAGCAAGCTGAACACCTTAAGGTCAACTCCCATCACCAAAAAGAAAGAGGAAACAAAAGTAAAGAAAAAAAAAGAGCCAGGTGCCAGTGGCTCATGCCTATAATCCTAGCTACTCAGGAGGCTGAGATCTGAGGATCACAGTTCAAAGCCAGCCCAGGCAGGAAAGTCCATGAGACCCTGATCTCCAATAAACCACTAGAAAACCAGAAGTGGCGCTATGGCTCAAGTGGTTGAGCTCAAGAGCTGAGGGACAGTGCCCAGGCCCAGAGTTCAAGCCCCATGACCGACCAAAAACAAGGAAGGAAGGAAGGAAGGAAGGAAGGGAGGGTCACTGTCCCACAGTTAAATGACTTCAACTTCTTGACCAACAGCCGTAAAACTAATTTTAGTTCTTTTTACTTGTTTACTTCATTCATTTTAATTGTCTGCTTGACTTCTTGAGTCTAGAGATCTCAATCTTTGGAAAAGCAAACAAGGACGAGGTTGAATAACTGTTCAACCTATACCCCTCATCAGTCACCTGGAAGAAAGCTTGTGTGCTGTCTTCTGTCCTTTTACCGGAAGACAAGACAAGGACACAAACAGCCCACCCTCGGGAGAACTGAACAACCGAAAAGGAAAAGGAAGTCACTACTCACACTGTCTGATCCCAAAGTGGAGAGAGTATCTATCTAGCTTTGGGATGTGATGGAGGTTGGTAAGGCTGCAGTTACAGGTGCAGCCACTAGAAGGAGCCAACACACCAGACTCTGTGTCCTGGCAATGGAACTCAGAAACGCTAAGGAATCTGAACAGGAAATCAATCTTTTTGTGGATGCATTCAGGTCCCTGGGGGAAGAGGGGAGGTGGTGGAGGCGTGAACCCCAGAGCTAGGGTGCTGTGAGACTCTTATCTCCAGTTAAGCACCAGAAAACAGGAAGTGGCGCTGTGGCTCAAGTGGTAGAGCGCTCGCCTTGAGCTGAAGAGCTCAGGGACAGCGCCCAGGCCCAGAGTTCAAGCCCCACGACCGACCAAAAAAAAAAAAAAAGTCTGTGAAAGAGGGGAACAGAAGACACTACACAAAAGGAAATAAACTCATTACCTGACTCGTATAAATGTAATTCCTCTGTACAACACCTCTATAATAGCAATAAAGTAATTATAATTATTATAATATTAAGTTAATTATAATACTAATAAAAATTGTTATTGCTAAGTTAGTCATATAAAAAGCCCAAAGTGGAGCTGTGGCTCACATGGTACAGTACAAGTCTTGAGTAAAAAAGTCAAGCAAACCGGGCGCTGGTGGCTCACGCCTGTAATCCTAGCTACTCAGGAGGCTGAGATCTGAGGATCGCGGTTCAAAGCCAGCCCGGGCAGGAGAGACCATGAGACTCCTATCTCCAATAAACCACCAGAAAACCGGAAGTGGTGCTGTAGCTCAAGTGGTAGAGCACTCGCCTTGAGCTGAAGAGCTGAGGGACAGTGCCCAGGCCCAGAGTTCAAGCCCCACGACCGACAAAAAAAAAAAAAAAAAAGTCAAGCAGGAACATAAGACCCTGAGTTCAAACCTCCCTCCCCCCAAAAAGAGAAACAGGCTGGGCACTGGCGGCTGGCTTATACTTACAAGCCTAGCTTCGCAGAAGGCTTGAGATCTGAGGATTGCTGTTCAAAGCCAGCCTGGCCACCAAAACAAGCTGGAAGTGGTGCTGTGACTCCAGTGGTAAACTGGTAGTCTTCAGCAAAAAGAGCTCAGGGATAGTACCCAGGCCCTGAGTTCAAGTCCCAGGACCAGCACAGAAGGAAAGGGACATGGAAATGGAAAGGGAAAAGGAAAGGGAAAGAGAAAGAGAAAGGGAAAGGAAAAAGAGAAAGGGAAGGGAAAAAGAGAAAGGGAAGGGAAAAGGAAGAGGAAGGCTCCTTCCTCTCTGTGCCAACAGCTTCCGGGAAGCATCCCATGCAAGATCCTGTGCTGGCCAGTGGGCAGAGCTTGGGTTAGGGGAGAAGCTCCACAGCCCACGTTGCCATGGTAACCAAACATCCTCCTCCCAAAACAAGAGAACTTTTATTTCCCAAGCCACACAGACACCCACACGTCGGTCTTCTGAATGCTTCCTTCCGAGAAGGAAATCCAAGGAAACAGGCCAGCAGCGGGCCACCGACAACCCACAACCCCCTCCCCCCCACCACCACAGCAAACCCCTCTCCCTCCCACTGTGGTTCAAATGAACTCAGCCCTGACCCTAGAACTCGTTAATGTGATGCTCATGTATGATACGCCTGGGAAATCAAAAACGATTCGCTGTGTATACATGAGGATCACGAGTCCAGAAAGGAAGGAAGAAAGAAATACACCCATGTGAACCCAAATTGCAAGGAGAAAAAAACACACCCAAGTTAAAAAAAAAAAATAGCTGCACTCAAATGCTCACGCAGCAGGCTTCTTTTAAATTTGCCTTTGTGGTTGTGGTGTGTGGTTCTCAGAGCTAAAAATGAACTAACTACACGTGGCTGTTTCTTGTCAATATGTGTATCTGGGTACACTCAAGATTCTTGCACGGTACCCGTATTTACCCAGACTGACCTGACAACTGGGTGAGTGCCATCCTAGCTACTCAGGAGGCTGAGATTTGAAGATCGTGATTCAAAGCCAACTCCGGGGCAGGAAAGTGGAGCTGTGGCTCAAAGTGGTAGAGTGCTCACCTTGAGCAGAAAAGCTCAGGGACAGGTGCCCAGGCCCTGAGTTCAAGCCCCAGAAGCTTAACCACCCTACAAGGCCACACACACTTACTGCAAGCAGCACAGGTGAAGCAGGCATCGTGGTAGAGATTTCCCATAGCCTGGCAGGCCTGGCCAGCCCCAAACACTCCTTTGCTGCATTTCACACAGGCTCCTGTGGACAAAGAACACACCCCATGTCAGGAAGGAATGGTGGTAGACACCGAGCCACAGAGGTGGCGGCGACCAAGCTAATTCACAACTGTCATCCCAGTGACTTGGGAGGCAGAGATCTGGAGAATCAAAGTTCGAGGCTGTAAGTCCCCAAGACTCCCACCTCTATCAGATGCCAGTGGCTTTACATCTGTCATCTTAGCTGTCGGTCGTGGGGCTTGAACTCTGGGCCTGGGCGCTGTCCCTCAGCACTTCAGCTCAAGGCGAGCGCTCTACCGCTTGAGCCACAGCGCCACTTCCAGTTTTCTGAGTGGTTTATTGGAGATCAGAGTTCTCACATCAGAGTTCTCACGGACTTTCCTGCCCAGGCTGGCTTTGAACCTCGATCCTCAGATCTCAGCCTCCTGAGTAGCTAGGATGACAGGTGTGAGCCACCGACACCCAGCTTGTGAAACTATCTCCAATTAACCACGCAAAATCCTGGAAGAGGAGCTATGGGTCAAAGTGGTAGAGCATCAACCTTGAGTGAATAAGGTAAGGGACAGTTCTCAGGCTCTGAGCTCAAGCCTCAGGATCAGCATACACACACACACACACACACACACACACACACACACAGACCCTCATATCTCAACAAACTAAAAACTGGAGACAGTGGCGTGCGTGTGGTATTCAAGCTATGCATGGAGTATAAACTGGAAGACTGCAGGCCAGGCTAGCCTAGACAAAGACGGAGACCCTACAACATTTCCATACATGAATATAATCAACCCCCAATAAACTATGCAGGAGACACGGCATGACTTGTGAACTCACCCTGCTCAGAGACTCCTGGGATAAAAGTCTGACCATCCCTCCTACTTCTTTCATTTTTTTTTTTTTTTGGTCCCAGTCCCGGGGCTTGAACTCAGGGCCTGGGGTACTGACTCTGAGCCTTTTTTTTTCCCCTCAAAGCTAGCGCTGTACCACTTGAGCCACAGCTCCACTTCTGGCTTTTTTTTTTTTTTTTAATTCTCTTTTTAATGTTTCATTGGAGATAAGCTTCATGAAGTTTTTCTGCCCGGGCTGGCTTCGAACCATCAGCTCTTGAGCTCTAGGCTCTCTTGAGTAGCTCGGATGACAGGTCTGAGTCACTGATTCCCGGCCAATCATTCCCACTCCTGTTCCTAAAGTAAAAGGGGGGGGGCGGGGCACAGATGGCAGCTTGCAATTGGACAGTGTAACAAATGTCCCACCTCCTGGCACTTCCTGATGCTTTATCTCAGATGCCAGTCCTTTGCTCGCTGAGCCCCGCCCCGACCCCAGTACATCAACACTGGGTCTTTTAGTCGTTATTTGTGCCCACCTCTTCCTCCTCCCCCCTGTCCCCCAGCAATCTCTGGGCTCCCGGGGTTCCCTCCTTCATGTGGCTGACATCCTTCCTCTCCACTCTGACCCGGGAGACAGATTACAAAGCAAGGAAGGAAGGTCCTCAACATTCAGATCGTTAAGACACAGAAACAAGGAAGATCCCGTTTGAGTCAGGAGAAAACCATTCGGCATATGGTAAATGGACAGACAAAGGTTCTCACGCCTGTCAGCCCAGCTACTCAGGAGGCTGAGATCTAGAGGATCGCAGTTCAAAGCTACCCCAAGCAGGAAAGTCCTGTGAGACTCTGGCTTGAACTCTGGGCCTGTGTACAGTCCCTGAGCATTTTTTTTTTTAACTCTACTACTGTTAGCCACAGCTCCACTTCCAGTTTCCTGGTAGTTTCCTAGAGATCAGAGTCTCATGGACTTTCCTGTCCCGGCTGGCTTTGAACCACGATCCTCTAGATCAGAGCCTCCTGAGTAGCTGGGAGTATTAGGCATGAACCACCAGTACCCAGCTTTGGGAGAATCTTTTCTCTCCAATGAACCGCCAAAAACAAAAAGACACAAGTGGAGCTTGTGGTGCAGATGGTAGAGCACTCGCCTTGAGCGTACAAAAGCATGTAAAAGCTCAGAGAAAACTGTCCAAGCCCTGAGTTCAAGCAGCAGGACCCCATAACCCAGTACACAGGTCCCCAGCTAAAGCTGAGACTGGGAAACATGGGTGCACACAGGGCAGTACCTGGATTCCCAGCACCCTGAGTTACACACACACACACACACACACACACACACACACACACCACACACACACACCCAGTTCCTGATGCAATGGCTGAGGTCATTCCTCCAGCCACAAAGGAAGTACTCAAGGTCACTCTCCCCTACAGACATTGCTCCAGCCCTTTCTTCACCAACCCTTTAGACACCAGTGGCTTCCTAGCGGCATGATGGCGTCGCTTGGTTACCATGGCAACAGAAGCCTTTCTTGCAAATCTCCAAATCACTGTCCTGCTGAGAGTTTCCCCCGTTAGACTCCGTGCATGCGCGCAATGTGTGTGCACGTGCAGGCCCACTACTACAGCTCCCAGCCCTCTCCACTCCTCCAAGGAGGGAGTTCAAAGCCCCACGGCAAGCCCTGTACTGCACCCTTCCCTATCACGGCTCCTGCAGCTGGCGGCCAGGCATCCTACCCTGGATTTCTATAAAAGAACAACAAACTCTTCTCCCCCCTAACCATATAGTAGAGGCCAGTGAGCTTGCTCACCTCTACTGTGAACTGGGAATGATCGCTAGGCACCGGTGGCTCACGCCTGTAATCCCAGCTACTCAGGAGGCTGAGATCTGGAGGATCGTGGTTCAAAGCCAGCCTGGGAAGGAAAGCCTGTGAGGCTTTTATCTCCAATAAACCGTATCAAAACTGATCAATCACCACTTGTCAGTGGCTCCCGCCTGTCATCCTAGCTGCCCGGGAGGCTGAGATCTAAGGATCAAGGTTCAAAGTCAGCCCAGGTAGGAAAGTCCATGAGACTTTTTTTTTTTAATAGATAATTAACTGGGCAAAAGGCAGAAATGGAAGTGTGGCTCAAGTTTAAGGCTCAGCCTTAAACAAAAAAAAAAGAGCCAAGCCAGGGCACAAGGTGCTGGGATTACAGGCATAAGCTACCAGTGCCCAGCTCAAATGGGTCTTTAGATGCTTGCCCCAAAAACCACTCACTCTGAGCCAGGACAGCCACCCAGGTAGGAAGGCCTACGCTCAGGATAGATTATTTGTGCATGTGCGTATGTATGCTAGTTCCAGGGACTTGAACTCAAGGCCTTGGATGCTTCTTTCCCTTAGTTTTTTCCACACCAGGCTGGCACTTAACCACTTGAGCCACAGTGCCACTTCCAGCTTTTTGCTGTTTTAATTGGAGGTAAAAAAAAGTTTCATGGACATTCCTGCCCAAGCCATCTCAGCCTCCTGAGTAGCTAAGATTATAGGCGTGAGCCACCAGCGCCCAGCTAGAAAGCCTTTTTTTCAAGCTCCAGTCCTGGAGCTTGAACTTGGGGCTTTGTCTGCTCATGGCTAGCGCGCTCTACCACTTGAGCCACTGCTCAACTTCCGGCTCTTTCGGTATTTCATCGGAGATAAGAGTCTCATGGAAGCCAAATTCTGGTGGCTCACATCTGTCATGGAAGGAAGGAAGGAAGGAAGGAAGGAAGGAAGGTCAGCAGCCTGATCACTAAGCCAACTGTCCCAGTGATGTCCGTCTATGCACGGGCTCCAGGATAGAATAACAGAAATCCAGATGTTGCCCAAGGCTATAAGAGAAGAATCCAGCTCCTCCAGCCAGTTCCTCTAACATTCTTTGCCTTCCTAGTGGTCCCCAGGGCTTCAGGAAGTTCCCTTAGTCCTGGGGTCTTTCCTGGGGTCTTGGAGTTTCCCTGGAACTACTGAGATGTGATAGGACAGAGGTAAAAAAGCTGGACCCTGAGGTTAGGATTAGATAGGTATACGGATGAGATAGGTTCATTAACTTTTGGGTGCCTCGGTTTCCCCGTGTGGAAAATGGTGATCGTTAAAAGAATGGTGGTTGAAGCCAGGTGCTGGTGGCTCCCGCCTGTCATCCCAGCTACTCAGGAGGCTGAGATCTGAGGATCGCAGTTTGAAGCCAGCCCAGGGGAAGGAAAGCCTGAGGGACTCTTATCTCCAATGAACCGCTCAGGAAAAGCTGGAGGTGACTTTGTGGCTCAAGTGGTACAGCGTTAGTCAGTTCAGGGGGGCCATCACGTAGGCCCTGAGTTCAAGCCCTAGGGCTGGCAAACATAAAATAAAAGTCCCTGTCTCTTCCACACCAGCTCAGGCCCCATCCATTCTCCCAAGCAGACTGCCAGTGAGCCATTCCACTTAACATTAGGGCACTGGGACACAGTGCTAGGCCTTGGGCACAGGTACTGGGTCAAATGACCAAGCCCGAGAGCCAGCATTGCCCAAGATCCACACAGGAAACCTCAGAGGAAGCCAAGGATATGTCAGGAAAAATATGGACACTCAGCACCCCAAACCAGTGCTCCCAGATGTCCCTGTGTAGATCATACCTAAGTCAGCTACAGTGAAAGCCTTCCAAGACCTTTAGGGCTGGTGATTGAGCCTTTGATCTCAGCCTCCTGAGTAGCTAGGATGACACAGGCACGAGCCACCAGCGCCCCCCACTGGATGATTTCTTCCACAGTACTGTCACCAAGATGAAAGTCACACGTTAACAAATGTAAAAGAAATAGACACTTGGAAGCCTGGTGGCTCAGGCCTGTCATCCTAGCTACTCAGGAAGGCTGAGATCTGAGGATCACGGTTCAAAGCTAGCCTGGGTAGGAAACTCTGGGAGACTCTTTATCTCCAATAAACCACCAGAAAACCAGAAGTGGCGCTGTGGCTCAAGTGGTAGAACGCTAGCTTTGAGCTTTTGAGCTGAGAGACAGCGCCCAGGCCCAGAGTTCAAGACCCACGACCGACCCCCCCCCCAAAAAAAAGGAAAGGAGAATTCCAGGCCCTGAGTTCATTCCAGGCCCTGAGTTCAAGTCCTAGTACCAACACACACACACACACACACACACACACACACACACACACACACACACAGAGGCCACATCGAAAGTTCAGTTTCATGCTGTGGGTTATTAATGGAAAATCCAGGAAAACTGGACGGACATTCTTTCCTAGTCCCAAAGTCAAAGAGCAAAAACATAATGTCCCCGGAGGAATGGGACGGGACCAAGAGAAGGCAGGATGGGACACGCAAGGCAGTGTGGGAACTCGATCCACACAGGGGAGGATTATAAGACGGGGCCAAGCGGGCTGGGGTGGGGTGCTGTCCTGACCACACGGGTGCTACAAGATCCAGCATTTTAGCGGGCACTGGTAGCTCATACCTGCAATCCCAGCCACTCAAGAGGCTGAGATCTGAAGATCCCGGTTCAAAGCCAGCCTGGGCAAAGAAGTGGCGCTGTGGCTCCAAGCGGTAGAGTGCTAGCTTTGAGCAAAAGAGCTCGGGGACAGTGCACAGGCCGTGAGTTCAAGTCCCATGACTGACCAAAACACACACACACAAACACACACAGAGAAATCAATATCTTGAGTGTGCAGGAAGGGAAAAGAAAAACCACAGATGCCCTGGCAGCCTGTGATAAGATTGCAAATCTCAAGGGTTCAACGGCAGAAATCCAGCTCTCATCTAAGAGATCACCAAGCCTCAGCGCTCAAGCCATCAAAGGAGAAAAAAGGGGGGAAAAAAAGCCCAGGCAGGCCCCAGGGTAGAGGCTTCATTTCTTTTCATACCTCTCATACCTGTGTTGTTGAGCAAGTCACCTGATCCCTCAGGGTACCAGTTTCTCTACCAGAAACGAAGAATACTACTTCCCACAGAGCTAAACCAATGTCTACAAAGCACACAGCAAACCTCAACAGACCCGCTGGTGGCTCACACCTGTCATCCTAGCAGCTCAGGAGGCTGAGATCGGAGGATCACAGTTCAAAGCCAGCCCGGGCAGGAAAGTCCGTGAGACTCTGATCGCCAATAAACCACACTGGAAAACCGGAAGTGGGGCTGTGGCTCCTGTGGTAGAGCGCTCGCCTTGAGCTGAAGAGTTGAGGGACAGCGCCCAGGCCCAGAGTTCAAGCCCCAAACAAACAAAACCAGAAGGCCCAAGGTCATGTTTTCCTGACCTATCCCAAGCAGGGAAGTTGAGACAGATGTTTCACAGAAACCACAGCCCAGTGGCTGGTATGCAGCATGGTAGGTGGGTGACCCTCACAGCCTTTAGCCCCTGTCCAAAGATGGTTCCAGCTGCTATAAGGCCACTTCGCCTGAGGTCACCAGATTCCCAAAGCAGCCCACATCTAGTGACTAAATCCATGAGGGAGAGCCAAAGGTCAAGAAATGTGGAACCAACTCAACATGGCTCTCCAGGGCATTTGTAAGTCCCAGGCTCCTTTGCACGGTTAGTGGGGAACCCTAACAACAGCAGCACCCCTAAATAAGCCTCCCGCACACTAAACTCTCTGGGGGGGGGGGGGGTGTCAGTTTCCCAGAGAACTCAGGTGTTTACTTGGTGCTGTGTGTGTGTGTGTGTGTGTGTGTGTGTGTGTGTGTGTGTGCTAGTACTGGAACGTGAACTCAGGACCTCAAGGCTGATGCTCTACCACCTGAGCCAGAGCTCTACTTCCAGCTTTTTGCTGGTTTACCAGACCTAAGAGTCTCACTGATGTGTCCTCCAAGGGCCGGTTTTGAACTGCGATCCTCAGATCTCAGCCTCCTACTCGAGTAGCTAGGATGACAAGCATGAGCCACCGGTGCCAGGCCCCTTGGCCATTTCTTAGTAATGGAAAGGAGGACCGGTGTGGGCAAGGCAGGCATCATGGAAGAGAAGATCAGGGTTACCACTGAACCTTAAAAGCCCAAGAATGCCCTCTTCACCTCCCCCCTGCAGCGTGAACAGATAGTACAGACAGGATCCACACTATGTCTTCCAAGACCAACAAATGCCAGGAAGATGGACTCCTTCTCCATGGAGTCCCTCAACCCAGTTTGCCCTTGATCCTGTAAAATGAAATGAACCAGGCACAGAAGGACAAACACCAGGCCCCCTTAGAGGTAGAAGCTAAAAAAGCTAAAAGCTCCTCTCCAAGCTGGCGCACACCGGTGATCCTAGCTACCACAGGAGACTGAGATCTGAGGATCACAGTTCTAAGCCAGCCTGGACAGGAAAGTCTGGGAAAGTTTTTTTTTTTTTTTTTTTTTTTTTTTGGGTCCGGTCGTGGGGCCTGAACTCTGGGCCTGAGCTCTGTCCCTCAGCTCTTCAGCTCAAGGCTAGCGCTCTACCACTTGAGCCACAGCCCCACTTCCGGCTTTTCTTTTCTGCTTATGTGGTGCTGAGGAATCGAACCCAGGGCCTCAGGCATGCAAGGCAATCGCTTTACCACTGAGCCACCTTCCCAGCCCATGTCTGGGAAAGTTTTTATCTCCAATGAACCACCAGAAAAACCAGAAGAGGAGCTGTGGTTGAGCCCTGAGCCATATAGCTCAAGGATAGCACCTAGGCCCTGAGTTCAAGCCCCAGAACTGAGAAAGAAAAATATGTGGAAGCTAAAAAGCTCATCTCTGGGCTAGGAAGGTGGCTCAGTGGTAGAGCGCTTGCCTTGCATGCAAGAGGCCCTGGGTTCGATTTCCCCAGCACCACATAAGCAAAAAGAAACAAGCCGGAAGTGGCGCTGTGGCTCAAGTGGTAGAGCACTCGCCTGGAGCTGAAGAGCTGAGGGACAGTGCCCAGGCCCAGAGTTCAAGCCCCACGACCGACAAAAAAAAAAAACAACAAAAAAAACCTCATCTCCAAGCTAGCTCCTGCCTCAAGAGGCTGAGATCTGAGAGTCAAGGTTTGAAATTAACCTGGGATAACAAATTTGACTGTTATCTCCAGTAACTAGCAAAAAAAAAAAAAAAAATGGTAGAAGTATAGTATGCACTAGACACTGTGGAAAATGAACTATACAACTTGTAAGCAGGAACAGGAGGAGAGAGAGAGGGAGGGGTGACAGTCCCAAAAGAAATGTACTCTACCCGACTTATTTAACTATAACTTCTCTATACATCACTATAGGCTCACGCCTATAATCCTAGCTACTCAGGAGGCTGAGATCTGAGGATGGCAATTCAAAGCCAGCCCAGACAGGGCTGTGAGACTCTGATCTCCACTAAACCACCAGAAAAACAGTAGTGGCACTGTGGCTCAAGTGGTAGAGCACTCACTTTGAGTTAAAGAGCTGAGGGACAGCGCCCAGGCCCAGAGTTTAAGACCCATGACCAATTTAAAAAAAGGCAGGAGTAGAGCTATGGCTCAAATGGTAGAGGGCTAGACTTAAGCAAAAAAGCCAAGAGTGAAAAAGTGGCCTGAACTCAAGTCCCAATACCAGTACACACACACAAGAAAAAGAAAAAAAAAAAACCTGAAAAATGTCTAAGGTGACAGGCCAATGACCCTGATATTATTATTATTAGATTACATAGTATAGTATTATTATTATATTGTATCATGAGTTGAAATGCCCTACTGTACCCCATAAATACATCTATTAAAGACAAAAGCTGAGCACAATGACTCACACCTGTAATCCTAACTACTCAGGAGGCTAAGATCTGAGCAGCATGGTTCAAAGCCAACCTGGGCAGCAAAGTCCTTGAGACTCTTCAGTTAGCTTAAGTTCAGGAACAGTGCCCAGGTTCTGAGTTCAAGCCCAAAGACAGGAACAACAAAAAAAAAAAAAAAGGAGGAAGAAAATTGTCCTTACCTCTTTCCTTCCTTCTTCATGACAGGGAAAAGCTACAGACGGAAAAGTCAGGAAAGGATCTAGCAGAAAGCCCTACTAAGAAAGCCGTGGAAAGTACCAGGAGAGTTAATCAATAACCAGAAGATTTCAGACTCTAAGGGCTGTCACAGTTCACGAGCTCTTTCCGCAGGCAGATAGACCCAAAGGGACACTTTGGTAGGACCTTGTCCAGCAACCAAAACACCCACATCTCGTTACCTGGGACAAAAATTACATAGGAACCTGGCCCCTGTGGCTCACGCCTGTCACCCTGACTACTCAGGAGGCTGAGTTCAGAGGATCGAAGTTCGAAGCCAGCATGAACAGGAAAGTCTGCGAGACTTCTCTCCAATCCTCACCCAAAAAGCCAGAAGTGGGGCTGTGGCTCAAGTGGTAGAGCCCAGCCTTGAGTGAAAAAGCTCACCCACAGTGGAAAGCTACTGGCTTTTTTTCTTTCTTTCTTTCTTGCCAGTCCTGGGGTTTGAACTCAGGGCCTGGGCGCTGTCCCTGAGCTTCTTTTGCTCCTCAAGGCTGGTGGTGCTCTACCATCTGAGTCACAGCCTCACTTCGGGCTTTTTCTGTGGTAATGAGGAATCGAACCCAGGGCTTCATGTGTGGTAGGCGAGCACTCTACCACTGAGCCACCTTCCCAGCCCAACTTTTGACTCACCGAAATAATCGGCCTTTGGGTAAGCATCCATCTCTTGCTCTAGTCGCTGGGCGAGGGCTTCTAGCTTCAATTCTACAGCAGAAGGTCCGAGCTCGGAGCTGGAGACCAGGGTCTGACAGGGCAGTCTCACCCGGGAGGGACTTGAACTCTTAGAGAGGACAGATCCTCCAGGACCCTCAGGGGACCAATTGGAAGGACTCTCTGGCTGAGATAAATCGGGCTGAGTGGACATCACCGGACCGACGGGATTGGTGGAACCGAGTTTCGGAGCCGTGCCAAGGTCTGGACACTGGGGTTTAGGACCCAGCCCTGGGACCCCATCCGGCTGGGGATTCTCGGGGCCAGCTGGCAGAGTTAAGGGAGCAGAACTGGACAGGTAAGACGGGGGCCGATCTCGCAGCCAGGGCTGAGGGGCCGCCGTGGTGGACTTGGATGCCGGTCCTGACACTTCACATCCTGGCCCGGGGTTGGTTCTCAGAAGGTCTCCTTGACTGGGGGAAACTGAGGCAGGGGCGCTCCTGGATTGCTGCGCTGGAGCCCCGTTCTCCAAGCCTGGCTGGGGGAGCGTGGAGTGCATCCTCTGAGAGGAGGCCGTGGCCCACAGGCCGGCGGGCTTCTGGCCGTGGCGACCAGCTCCATCCTGCCCACCCAGGCCGCTCTGGAAAGATCTGCTGGGGCTCATCAGAGAGGGCGGAGGCTGGTGCTGGTGATGCTCCCGGGTGGGCCTGGGTAGGGGGGGATCAGACCATCCACTTCCCTTCCCTGAGCCCAAACTGGGGGTCACTCCTGGCTGATGATCCCACGGGGGGCTGGTGGAGGATAGGTTGTCATAATAGTCCCCATGGGTAAGGCAGGAAGGGTCCTGGCAGGGTCCCGGCTCAGCATTTGGGGGGCCTTGGTGAGGATCCCGTTCCTGGCTGCCCGGCCAGGTGGTCTGGACACACGGCCTGGCCCTCTGCTCCTGGCCCGGGTAAGAAGGCTGCCCAGAGGCTGCCGCGGGGGTCACCCCAAGCGTGGGGGCAGCCAGCGGGGGCTTGGAGGCTCCATCTGTCACCCCTCTGCCCGCCACTGAGGGGTCACGATGGGATGGGGTGGTGGCCAGGAGGTCCCCACTGTGGCTGGAGGCCCGGCTGCTGGCCCTGGGCAGAGTGCTGTCCAGGAGGAGCTGCTGCTGCTGCTGCTGCTGCTGCTGCTGCTGTTGGAGGTGAATCTTTGCCATCTTGGTGGCGAACACCCTCCGGGTCTCCTCGAACTCGGGGTTGTTGCTGGGCCCTTTGTCCACCCGGAAGAGGCCGTCCCTGGAGGCCTCGTACATGTTCAGGTACTCGATGAACTTGCTGGCCTCCAGGCCCAGGTCTTCGTATTTGTCCATGTTGCTGGGGTGAGGGGGGGTATCGGTGGGGGGGATCGGTGGGGGGGATTGGTGGGGTGAGGGGGGGTCGGTGGGGGGATCGGTGGGGTGAGGGGGGATCGGTGGGGGGATCAGTGGGGTGAGGGGGGTCGGTGGGGGGGATCAGTGGGGTGAGGGGGGTCGGTGGGGGGGATCAGTGGGGTGAGGGGGGATCGGTGGGGGGATCGGTGGGGGGGATCAGTGGGGTGAGGGGGGGTCGGTGGGGGAGATCGGTGGGGGATCGGTGGGGGGGATCGGTGGAGGGATCGGTGGGGTGAGGGGGGATCGGTGGGGGGATCGGTGGGGGGGATCGGTGGGGGGGATCGGTGGGGGGATCGGTGGGGGAGAGGGAGGGAGGGAGGGAGGGGGGCAGGCCCAGGGGCCTAGCTCAATCAAGTTCTACCCGGGACAGGTAAAGTCAGCCTCCTCCAGGGCGGGCTGAGGAGCATGACTTCCTCTCGGTCCGACCTCAGGGATCCCAGCCGTCCGGGGCGGTGAGACTTGATTTTCTTCTTCTTTTCTTTCCAGTTTCTACAGTGTGGGGAGAGAAGGAGGGAGGGGGGTCATCGCTGGCTCCTGACTTCACCTGATCCCCTCCAAACCCAGGATCCGGGGGGCTGGGGGGGGGGGGGGAAGGGGCGCTCCGCTCACCGCGGCCGGGCCGGGCCGGGGCCGGGCTGGGGTCGGGCTGGGGCCGGGCTGGGGCTGGGGCTGGGGCCGGGCTCCCCTCCCGAGCGGCCCCCGCGCCCGCGCCCCCCGCAGTCCGTCCCCTCCGGAAGCTCAGGGCGGCGGGGGCCCGCGGCCCATTGTCCCGGGCCGGCGGCGGCGGCGGCGGCGGAGCAGCGCGGGGCCCAGGCCGGCGGGACGCGGAAGTCAGAGCGAGAGCGCGGCGAGCGCGGGCGGCCGGACCGCGGGGCGGGGCGGGGGGGGGGGGGGGGGGGAGAGGGGCGGGAGGGAGGGAGGGGCGGGAGGGAGGGAGGGGCGGGGCGGGGGAGGGAGGGGCGGGGCGGGGCGGGAGGGGCGGGGCAGGCGCTCCCGGGGAGGGGGAGGGGGGAAGGGGAGGGCGAGAGGCAGGGAGGGGGGAAAAGGAGGGGGAGAGGCGAGGGAAGGGGGGAGAGGGGGGGAAGGGGAGGGGGAAGAGGTGGGGGAAGGGGGAAAGGCCGGGAGGGGAGGGGTGCCGGTCAGGAAAGAAGAGAGGGGGAAAGAGGGGGGCGGAGAGGAGTGGGAGGGGCTGGGGAGGGAGGAAGGGGAGGGGAGGGAGGGGACAGAAAGGGAGGACAGGGGAGGGGCAGGCACTCCTAGGAGAGGGGGAGGGGAGGGGAGGGAGGGGAGAATCAGGGAGGGGAGGGGTGGGCACTCCTGGGGGAGGGGAGGGGATGGAGGGGAGGAGAGAGGAGAGGTGGGCAGGGGAGGAGAGGGGGCAAACACTCTCAGGAGGGAGGGAAGGGGCTGGGGGGGAGAGGAGGAGGAGAGGGGGCGGACACTCCCAGGGGGGAGGGGAGGGGCTGGGGGGAGGAGGAGGAGAGGGGGCGGACACTCCCAGGGGGAGGGGAGGGGCTGGGGGAGGAGGAGGAGAGGGGGCGGACACTCTCAGGGGGAGGGGAGGGGCTGGGGGAGGAGGGAGGAGAGGGGAGAGGAGAGATGGGCAGGGGAGGGGAGGGCCTGGGAGGAGAGGGGCGGGCACTCCTGAGGTGGGGGGGAAGGGGGGGTCAGGAAAGGGAAGAGGAAGTCACTTCCTACTTAAACTTCCCAAGGATTTTGGGGGGGCTGGGAAGGTCAGACTCTACGTCCAATTAACTAGCAAAAGGCTGGGCTGGAGGCATGGCTCAACAGCTCATGAACAAACAATGGCACCAAGTTCAAGCACCAGTTCTGGCACTAGTCATAATAATAGCCAGGTACTGGTGGCCCACACCTGTAATCCTAGCTTTACATGACTAAAGGCCTGGCATCAGGAGGCTGAGATCTGAAGACAGTCCAAGTAGGAAATTCCATGAGACTTACCTCCAAGTAAGCAACCAAAGAGCCTGCAGTAGAGCTGTGACCAGCACAAAATAATCATAGCTTCTATAAAGTTAGTATCCCATCGAGTATACCATCATGAAAGGATTTTTAGGAATGCTAGAAATGAGTCCAGGCACAGTGGCTCAAGCCTGCGGTCTCAACCACTACAGGAGGTAAGAGATTAGAAGGCTAGCTCCAGGGAAAGAAGCGAGCAAGATTCCATCTCAAATGATAAGCCCAGTCCGGTTGTGGGTTCCTGCCATTCCATCTATGCAAGATCCTCACGAGGAGGCTCACAGTCCAGGCTAGCCCAGAAAAAAAAAATGCAGATACTGTTGGGACAATAAAAACCCAGAAGACTGGGCCTGTGACTCATGCTGTAGAGCATCTGCCTAACAGGCTTGAGGACCCAGAGTTCAAACCCTAATAACCACACACATACACCCCCAAAAAAATATCTTGCTAGAAATCATGTAAATGCTTTTTAGAACCCCAGCTAGGACTGATTTGATCCAGGTCCATTTTGCCTGCTTCAGGTGCTTTTATAAAAGCGGGGGGGGGGGGGGGGGTAGCAGGGGGAGGGCTGGGAAGGTGGCTCAGTGGTAGAGTGCTTGCCTCGCATGCATGAAGCCCTGGGTTCGATTCCTCAGCACCACATACACAGAAAAAGCCAGAGGTGGCGCTGTGGCTCAAAGGGGTAGAGTGTTAGCCTTGAGCACAAAGAGGCTCAGGGATGATACCCAGGCCCTGAGTTCAAGTCCAACAACCGACAAAAAGAAAACTCCAAGTGCAGTAAATCATAAGCAATGGCACGCGGTGCAGGGGTGGCCTGTAAGATTCTCAGAGGTCCCATGAGGCGAAGGGCCCTGGCTTCGGGGCAGAAAACCACTTATTTTGCAACAAACTGAAAGGTCCTTTCTGTCTCTTTAACTTGGCTGTAGGCAAGGTCCCCACATACAATGCGGAGTGTGTGTCAAAGCTGGTGGCCCGGCTTGGCACAGTTCTGAAAAGACTCTCTATTTCAACGAAGAAGGATAAAAGAATGAATGAATGAGCCAAGTTTCCTCTGGAAGCTTTTCTTTTTTCTTTTTGGTGCAGGTCCTGGAGCTTAAACTCAGGATCTGGGCACTGTCTCTGAGCTGCTTTTAGCTCTTCTTTTGGGGGGTGGGTAAGACGCTTTTTGGAACGGTGGATCCTCAGCAATCAGTCTCCTGAGTAGCTTGGATTACAGGCCTGCGCTACTAGTACCGGGCTCTGGGAGCTTGCTTCCCATCACACCCATGCTCCCAGCGAGTCAGGAAGCCTTGGCATCTCCGACTCGTGTTTGCTGAGCCTCGGGCTGTGATACTCTCCGATTTCCCTGTCCAATCGTTCTATGAATGAGAGAAGCCATGGACAGGAAGGCTTTTTTCCTGGGGGCTCTCATGAGTATTTGTTTCCTGATTTTTTTTTTTCTACCCTGGAAAATTGCCTGGACTAAGGCCCAGATCTCAGGGGCTGTGACCTACAACTGTATGTGTGGCCTATGCCAGGCCAGCAAGAGTCCACGCTCTGGTCCAGGCCCCACCCCCACCTCCCCAGCACCCCAATCCTTCAGCCACACAAGCAGCTGGAGCCATGTGTCTCTACAGGGAAGGGCAGCCACCGCCCCTGGCCTGGCCAAACCCTTCCCAGGGCGGTCTGCCCAGAAAGCAGCAAAAGACATTAAATGAGATACAGTAAACTGCATGTTGGTTTGGGAATGGGGCCCAGTCTCAGGCTCATTCATTTGATACATACAGAAAGGACAAGCATGAGAATGTTCAACCTGTAATCCCAAGTAGTTTGGTGGCAGAGGTTCCCTCCCCCTCCCCCCCCCCCATCTCAATTGCAATAAGCGGGGCATGGTGTTGAATGACAGTCATACCAGCTCAGTAGAAGCCATAAATGAAACACTGCTCTAAAAATAACTAAAGCAAGCAGGCAGGTACCGGCAGCGGGTGCTTTTCATCCTACCAACTCAGGTGGCTGAGATCTGAGGATCAAGGTTCCAAACCAGCCAGGATGAAAAGCTCCATGTGATTCTTATCTCCAATGAACCCAGCAAAAGGTAGATGTGGAGATGTAGCTCAAGCAATAGAGCAGCACTAGCCTTAAGAGGAAAAACTAAGCAAAGACCATGGAGCCCTGAGTTCAAGTCCCAGAACTGGCACGCACACACACACACACACAAAATCCTAACTAAAAAGGGGGGGGGGGCACTGGGAAGGTGGCTCAGTGGTAGAGTGCTTGCCTTGCATGCCTGAGGCCCTGGGTTCGATTCCTCAAACTCCAATATGTTATCCTGAGCTCTTTGCTCAAGTCTAGTGCTCTACCACTTGAGCCACAGCGCCACTTCCAGCTTTTTCTGTATGTGGTACTGGGGAATTGAACTCAGGCTTCATGCATGCTAGGCAAGCGCTCTACTACTGAGCCATATTCCCAGCCCCTAATGGATGATGATGATGATGGTTTACACAAGGTACAAATAAGTACATTGCAAGATGTCCTTACCACCTCAGCTCCAGCCCACCGGCGCCCCCTCCAGGTCAAGCCCTGTCACTTCACCTAAATACTCGGCCTATGGACTTTTTGCACTTAACAAGATTCTCAAGAATCCTTTTCCTGGGATTTCACACACATTTGCTCATGGTTTTTTTCTTTGGCTAAGCCACAGATTTGTCAGCTAGTCCCCAACTCCTTGTCCCAAAGCCGCTTCCACACTTCCACACTCCATAACAATGGATGATTTGAGGCCGTGAAGGCAAAGAGACTAAATAGTTAACAGTCTGGCATACAGATAGTCTCTGCTTCCATGTATTGACTTAGAATGTTTCCGTGTGTGTGTGTGTGTGTGTGTGTGTGTGTGTGTGTGTGTGTGTGTGTGTGTGTGTGTTCATTGGTTCTGGGACTCGAACTCAGGGCCCAAGAGCTATCCTGGAGCTTTTTTTTTTGCTCAAGGCTATAGCGCTCTACCATTTTGAGCCACAGCTCCACTCCCAGTTTTCAAGTGGTTCATTAGAGCGGAGTCTCATGGATTTTAACCTGCCTGGGCTGGTTTTGAACCGTGATCTTCAGGTATCAGCCTCCTGAGTAGCTAGGATGACAGTCGTGAGCCCCCCGGCGCCTGGTCCTCATTTCAACTTCTGACATTTCCCACCTACGATGGACTTTACTAGGACATAATGTCATACATCGATGAGAAGCTGTGCACCCCAAATACTCTCCTGCTAGCTATTCAGGAGGCTGAGATCCGAGGATCATGATTCAAAGCCAGCCAGGGGCAAGAAAGTCCGTGAGACTCTTATTTCCAAGGAATCAGCAAAAAGCCCAAAATGGAGCTGTGACTCAAGTGGTAGAGTGGTAGCCTTGAGTGGAGTTGAGGGAAGAGGGGAGAAAAGCTAAGGGACAGTGTCCAGGCCCTAACTACTAGGAAAATGGAAGGAAACAGGCCAGACCGGATCTTAAACAGGCAAGAACTGTTTATTTTGTTGGTCGTGGGGCTTGAACTTTGGGCCTGGGCACTATCCCTCAGCTCTTCAGCTCAAGGTAAACACTCTACCACTTGAGCCACAGCACCACTTCTGGTTTTCTGGTGGTTCACTGGAGATGAAAATCTCACAGACTTTCCTGCCCAGGCTGGCTTTGAACCTCCATCCTCAGATCTCAGCCTCCTGAGTAGCTAGGATGACAGGCGTGAGCCACCAGCGCCCGGCTAAGGACTGTTTATTGAGATACAGCAGCAAAACAGGGTGGGGATCAATCCTTCATATTCCATCTTTGGATACGTAGAACCAGCCAAGAGGGGGAAGTTGAGTCTTTCACTAAATTCAAGCTGAAGTACTGGCACCCCCCCCAAAAAAAAGGGGGGGTACTAACATTTGATGAAGCAGTACAGAGCTTCCCACATATCTGTGGAGTGAGGATTGGAGTCTAAGCCAGAGGACAGGGCAGACACCCCAGTGTGGCAATCAACGGAGGGCTCTGCGCTTACACAGCTGTTTTAGATGCAAAGATGTAGACGGAACACAGCTATCCCATTCAAAACAACGAAGGCGTACAGACTAGACTTTGTAAACCAAGACTGGTCACGGGGACCCGTCCTGAGGCTCCTCCTTCCTCCCGCCCTCGGACAGCTAATGCTGGGAAAAGGCCGCCCAAAGCCCCTCTACAACTGGCCAAGGTCACCCACGGGATTGAACTCTGGCCAAGAGGAAGTGGGCAGGGTTGTCTGACCCCCACGATCACCATCTTCCACTTCTTTTTCCCCTGCAGGTTGAAGTTGAAGGGCAATCCAGTTAAGAACCAGGGGCTGGGGGGCTCACGCCTGTCATCCTAGCTACTCGGGAGGCTGAGAGATCAGGATTTGTGGTTCGAAGTCAGCCCGGGCAGAAAAGGTCCCAGGAGATCCTTATTGACAATGAACCACTCAAAAACCAGAAGTGGTGCTGTGGCTCAAAGTGGTAGCGTGCTGGGCTCGGCTTTATTAAATACACAAGCAGGCAAGCAGACAAACGGACAAAAATGCAGACCGACATTCAAAGGACTACAGTTACTTGGGCTGTTGGGGTACTTTATGGTAAAGGCAGGGGGCTCTGGCTTCAAGGTGCTTTGTCTTTGCTCTAATCGGACCTGGTGTTAGTTACTTTCTGAGTTTCCAGGTAAGAATGCATCCTGCCAGAAAACAGATCCTTCCAATTGGAGATAAGGAAATGCCCTGCTACCTGCATTTGGGGGAGTCGGGAGTTGGTTTAAGTTTGGGGGGGAGCAATTTTCTCAGGAAGGCATACATCCTGTCCAACAAGTGTTCATTCCTTCAGGAAGGAATGCATCCTGTTGTCTATCTTTAAAGCGAACATGGCACTTCTGTGTTTCTAAATACGATTATTTCTGACTTGCTTTCACTCGGCCTCAGTTTCCTTAAATTATCCTGCTTCCCAAGGACATTGAAGTTGAATGGAACAGTCGGAAGGGATACTTTAACTATTAATGTGGCTGCCAGGTGCCCCATGGCTCCCGCCTGTCATCCTAGCTATTCAGGAGGCTGAGATCTGAGGCTCACAGTTCAAAGTCAGCCTGGGGCAGAAAACTCCATGAGGCTCTTTCTCTCCAATCGCCAAAAAAAAAAAAAGAAAAAGCCAGACGTGGTGCAGTGGCTCAGGTAGTAGAGCACCAACCTTGAGCAAACGGCAGCTCAGGGTTCAAGCCCTAGGAATGGCACAAGAAGAAACGAAAATGATAAAAGAACCCCGGGGTGAGTGCACTCAGGTGTGTGTGGATAGTGACCAAACTTTCCAGGCCCACATCTGCATAATTCTAGGAAAGCTGGACATCAGGATGGTTCTGGAACACTCCAGGAGGAATCAAAGCTGACCAGCTGGGAAGCCAGCATATGGGAGCTGGGTTGGAACGTGGCTTTTGGTTTTTTGCTGGGCCTGGGGCTTGAACTCAGGGCCTGGGCACTGTTCTTGAGCTTCTCTGTGCTCAAGGCTAGCGCTCTACCATTTGAGCCACAGAGCCACTTCGGGTGTTTTCTGTGTCTGTGGTGCTGAGGACTCGAACCCAGGGCTTCATGCGTGCGAGGCCAGCGCTCTACCACTGAGCCACCTTCCAGCCCCTGGAACATGGCTTTGCCATCTTCACTTAAGAAGACACACCACCGCTGTCCTGCTTTTAGCTTGGACGTTTCGGTGTCTTGGCATAGACACCGGAGAGGGGGAACTGAGCGGGATCTCAAGTTCAGGGGAGATGAGTCATAGGTGTGGGGCTCCAGCAGGCCTGGTCACCTCCTCCCCTCCAGGGCCCATCACCCCTGCTCCTCCTGCCCCCTTTCCTGCCTCAGGCCAGCTCCTAGGCCTAGCGTGGCTGAGGAAGACCAGCAATGTGCGGACCACTGGTGCTGGTGTGGGGGGGTGTTGGAGACCTCAAATCCTGTCTGATCTTGGGGCTACCCTGCCACTACTAGCCTTCCTAGGGGGGGGTGTGGATCCCCTGCTTGCTTATGGTGAGTCACCCCAGATTCCATTCTCCAAACTCATCGTGCTGGATGGGAGCCTTTGGCTGGCAGCCCGGGGGGGCCTCAGGCGGGGACTACCCCCCCCCGGCCCCGCCCAGCAGCTGTTTTCCACTCGCTCTTCTGGCGGTAGAGCTGCAGAACTGAGGTGCCTCTGCCTTTCCATGTGTGTGTGGGGTGGGGTGTGGCAAGCAGGTCACTCCTTGAAAAGATATTTTAGCCTGGAGGTGGTACCAGGCTTTCTTTGCCAAGTATGGGGAGGGTGGCGACTCAGTTGGATGAGCACAGAATGGGTTAGGCCTGCAGCCTTTAGCAAATTACATCAGGACATCAGTTGTGTGTATGTGCGCATACACACACACACACACATACACCAGTACATCAGGACATCAGTTGTGTGTATGTGCGCATACACACACACACACACACACACACACACACACACACACACACACACACACACACACACACACACACACACACACACACACACACACCAGTACTGGGACCTAAAACTCCACGATCTCTCGTTCTTATTGTATTGTTGGTCGTGGGGTTTGAACTCAGGACCTGAGCGCTTCCCTGGGCTCTTTTGGCTCAAGGGGAGCGCTCTACCCTTTGAGCCACAGCCCCATTTCTGGTTTTTAAGTGGTTCATCGGACAGAAGAGTCTCCGGTATTTTCCTGCCCGGGCTGGCTCCAAACTGCGATCCTCAGATCTCAGCCTCCTGAGTGGCTAGGATGACAGACAGATGTGAGCCATCAGTGCCCAGCGTGTTTTTTGTTTAAGAAACGGATTTGGGGTTGGAGGTATGGCCCAGTGGAGAATGCTTACCTATCTGTTGTCCATGAGGCCCTAGATTCCATCCCCCAGAAAAGGTGGGCGAGCGCGTGACTCAAGTGGTATACTGCTTACTAGCACGCTCAATTAAAGCTCCATGGTTAAGCCCCAGAATTGGGCTGGGAAGGTGGCTCAGTGGTAGAGCGCTTGCCTTGCACACATGAGGCCCTGGGTTCGATTCCTCAGCACCACATAAGTAGGAAAAATCGGATGTGGCACTGTGGCTCAAGTGGTAGAGTGCTCGCTTGAGCTGAAGAGCTGAGGGACCCAGAGTTCAATATGCACGAACAACAACCACCAAAAAAAACCCTTATACTTTCTTTTTTCTCTTTTTGACAGTCCTAGGGCTTGAACTCAGGGCCTGGGCTCTATCCTTGAGCTTCTTTTAAGGCTAGCACTCTTATCACTTGAGCCACAGCACCACTTCTGGCTTTTTCTGGCATGTGGTACTGAGGACTCAAACCCAGGGCTTCATGCATGCTAAGCAAGCACTCTACCACTAAGCCACATTCCCAGCCCCCAAAATGGGTATTTTCTTGCCCTTGCTGGCTTTGAACCTTGATCCTTAGATCTCAGCCTCTAGAGTAGCTAGGATGACAGGCGTGAGCTTATCTTTTGTAGTGTCAGGATACTCAGGCTACATACACAGCAGATCAATTAAATGGGAATGTCTGTGCCTAGGGACCAGGCATAGAACTAAAATGGAGCCAATCTTGCAACTAACATACCTAAGTCAGGGCTGTCTGCCCCTGGGCTGTGAGTTCCAGAAATCGAGGCCTGTGTGCATGTCCAGGTCGGTGTCCACATGGAGGGCGGGTACCCAGCCAGCACCTCTGATGATCAGACGTCGATGGAAGCCATCGGTCGGCTCCTGATCAACTCCTAGAATTGGAACATGGTGGCCAGTTCCCAGAACAGAGATCTGTCCCAAAGTGATAACACATTTTGTTATGCCAAAAGCAATCAGCTATGAACTACTGAGCTGCAGCTTCAGAATGATGACACCAGAGAGCCAAGAAAGAGATTTTTTTTTTTTTTAAATCGAAGAATTTTATATTGAACCTGGAACTCAGGGCCTGGGGTATTGTCCTTGAGTTTGTCCTTTTCCCACTCCAGGCTGGAGCCTAACACTAGAGAGTCACAACTCTACTTGCAGCATTTTAGTAGTTCATTGGAGAGAAGAGTCTCACGGACTTTTCCTGCCCAGGCTGGCTTTGATCTGTGATCCTCAGATCTCAGCCTTCAGAGGAGCTAGGCTGACAGACGTGAGCCACCAACGGTGGGCTAAATATAGATTTTTGTGGGGTATTTTTTTTGGGGGGAGGGGCAGTACAGAGTGAGTGGTTAGCTTCTTCCCTTTCTTCCCTCAATGAGCATTCATCAGCGGCTAAGGCCACTTCTGGTCAGATCACCCCATTGCTGACTTCATCGCCATCTGTGGTTGGCAATGCGTCATCCGGGGCCCAAATCCTTGCTGGGCTGGGGCTTTGCCGGGGACCAGCAGCCCAGGGCGTGGTTCCACTTCATGAGGCTGCAAATCCTTTGTGGTAAGACCTTGACGACGATGTGGCCCCTCCTTATACAAAGTGGGACCCTGGCTGAGCACACGTGTATGCGTGTGCGTGTGTGTGTGCGCGCGTACATGCGTGCACCAGCATTAGGCCAGGCCCAGCGGGCCTGTGCACCAGAGAGGAACAGGAACGGCATTTGGGGAAATAGGTGGAGGGACCAGAGCAGCTGTTTTGTGGCACAGAACTTATTGGATGTTCACCCCAAAGGAGCTCCTCTGGCCACCCCCTCCTTTTTTTTTTCTTTTCCTGTATTTTACTGTGGCTGGTTTGGTTTTTGTTTTTGATGTCAAGTTGTGGGGCTTGAACTCAGGGCATTGTCCCTGATCTCTTCTGCTCAAGGCTAGTGCTCTACCACTTTGAGCTGCAGCTCCACTTGCGGTTTTTGAGTGGTTAATTGGAGATGAGAGTCTCTCGGATTTTCGTGCCTGGGCTGGCTTTGAACTTGATTCTCAGATCTCAGCCTCCTAAGGAGCTAGGATGACAGGCGTGAGCCACCAGCGCTGGCTTTGTGTTTTTGTTTTAATTAGATTTTTCAGTTTTTGTCAGTCTTGCTATATAGTCTAGACTGGGCTTGAGCTTGAGATCCTCTCCCTTAGAGCTGGGATTATAGGTATGTGTACCAAGCTTGGTTCCATGCAACTTTTTTTTTTTTTTGGTCGGTCATAGAGGGCTTGAACTCAGGGCCTGGGCGCTATCCCTGAGCTTTTTCACTCAAGGCTAGCACTCCACCACTTGAACCACAACTCTGCTTCTGGATTTTTGCTGGTTAACTTGGAGCTAAGACTCTCATGGACATTCCCACCGGGGTTGGCTTTGAGGCCTCAGGTCTCAGCCTCCTGAGTAGCTGAGATTACAAGTGTAAGCTACCAGTGCTGGGCCTGAGTAACTTCTGAAGGCCTGGCGTGTCCACTTGTTCACACTGGATGTTTGTGTGTGACCTGAATGGTTTCCTTAGTAACTTGAGAGCTGGGAGATCAGTCCCTAGCGTCAGGAGGCTTGGGATGACTGTCAAGCAGCTCCCTGGGTTTGAGGAGTCCAAAGAGAAGGCAGCGCTATCACTGAGATCTAGAGGCTTCTGGCTGCTCAGGAGCCCCGATCCTCGATCACGTCTCTTCTCCTTCCCCATAGCATCCCGGTATCTTCTGATCGAGTCGGACAGCTTCCTCACCCTGACCAGGAAGGCGACCAAGGGATGGCTGCGTGACCTCTGCTCCATTTCTCCTTTGCCCACAGCCAGCCTCTCTCCTCTACCAGGCCACAATTCACAGGTACTCTGTTGTCTCTCGTCTATCCTGGGGCCAGGGCAATATCCAAGGCATGTGACTTTTCCTTTTCTTGGAGCTGGCCCGGAACGAAGGAGGCTCCTCTGGGCTTCCCCCTTCGCGGGGTTACTCTTGCACCAGGAAGTTGATGAGGGCGGTCCGGGGCGAGAGGAAAGCCTTCTTGATGCATTTCCCTTGCAAGAGCCTGACGCCCAGCTCGCTCCGCAGGACAAGTTCGTGCACTTTATCGGGGTCCTGAGCTACGTGCTGGGGCACGGGGATCTTGCCGCAGGCTTTGTTGTTGATCTGTAAAGGGCGAAAAATAAATAAATAAAAGAGCTGAGACGAGGAGGACCATCCTCAGAGGGTAGGGCAGGTACACCGCTGCCTGCCGCATGGACAGGATCAATGCCCCCATTAATTGGGAGGGAGAGACAGACCGACAGAAAGACATGGAGGATGCATCTGAGTGTGCATGTGGAGCGAGAATTTCCTTGTGTTTCCTGAATGTGACTCCCCAGTACTGTTGGCGTGGAAGTTATATGGGGGAGGGGGGGGAATCCTCTCATGAGCCAGCAAAATGCCAGACTGCAGGCGTGGCTCAAGTGGTAGAGCATCATCACTGAGCAAGCCAGCAAGAAAGCCAAGTGAAAGTGTAAAAGGCTCTAACGTTCAAGCCCTAATAGGGTCTCAAAATGAGAATAAAACAGATCCTTGGGTGTTGGAGGTGTGAGTCAGGTGGTACGGTCAATGAGTGAACGCGTCAGATACAGAGTTCAAGTCCCAGTGTTGGGGGGGAAAAAAACTTCTTCGCATAGCTGGGTCCAGTGGCTCATGTTTGTAACCTTCGTTACTCAGGAGATCGGGAGGATTTTGGTTTTACAAGCTGGGTGACTCAGGGCTAGCTCAGACCTCATTTCTTCTCTGGAGCGATCTGTCTGCATCCTTGGTTCCAGCTCCACTCAGATCATGCCCCAGGTTCTAGGTTTTTGGTTTTTTTCCTTTTGCCAGGCCTAAGGCTTAAACTCTGGGCCTGGGCGCTGTCCCTGAGCTCCTTTTTGCTCAAGGCTAGCGCTCTATCACTTGGAGCCACAGCACCACTTCTAGCTTTTTCTGTGATTTAATTGGAGACAAGAGTCTCACAGACTTTCCTGCCCGGGCTGGCTTCGTACCACAATTCTCAGATCTCAGCCTCCTGAGTATCAAGCTGGGATGGCAGGTATGAGCTGTCGGTGGCTGGCTCCAGGGCTCTCTTAACGTGCCTCTAGCCCTAAGGTTCTACATGCTGCTTCACATTCATAACTCCCTACAGTCATCAGTGGCTACAATTTACCATGGCCCCTCCTGGCCTTTTGTCCCTGGGGCTTATAGAAGAAACCTTCAGTGTTTGTTTGGCAGGACTCCGGGAACTCGGGCAAGCCGAACCACATGACTGATCCCCAGCTTGCAGCTTCTATTCTGGTCTCAGGTATCACTACCACCTCCCGTGGGGTCAGAACACAAGCTTTTCTCCGCACACTCCCTGCCTGGCGCTGTCCTGATCTGCAGCTCCCAAGTGGGAACTTACCTAGTTTCCCAGGCTGAGTTGGAATTCTAGATCCTCCTCCCAAGTGTGAGGATTAATTGATTAATTTTGTGTTGATCGTGGGGCTAGAACTCAGGGCCTGGGCGCTGTCCCTGAGCTCTTAGTGCTCAAGGCTGGTGTTCTACCACTTTTGAGCCACAGCGCCATTTCCAGTTTTCTGGTGGATAAATCTCATAGGCTTTAAGAGAGGAAAGTCTGCCCGGAGCTGGCTTGGAACCAGCATCCTCAGATCTCAGCCTCCTGAGTTGCTAGGAGAATGACAGGGGTGAGTCACCGGTGCCCAGCCCTGGTGGCATTTTTAAATAGAAATGTTGTGCTTCCTTAAAATAGAAAGACGTTTGCATAAGCTGAAACTGCAAGTGGAAAGCTGTCAGCTGCACTGAGACAAGCTTCCAGGGGGTACAGCAGATGTTCCTTTCTCAGAACCGCTGCTCAAAGAATGTCTTGTGTCACCAGGGGCAGTTGTGGTTCTAAGGGTTTGGGACAGAAGTCTCTAGGGAAACCCTGCCTTCTCTCCCGCCTGATCCCTTTGTACGGGGATGGCAGGGATCTAAATAGCAGGGCAAGAGGGTATGGAGCCCAGTGGCTCAGAAGCTCAGATTCCCAGACCAAACTCTGCGGGGCTGAGAACCTGCAGGTACAGAAGTCCGTACCAGCTGGTTAGCAAGCTGCACTTCTGTGTCTGCTCACCCTCCACCCCTGGCTAGATAGGACAGTGATAGGATCCACGATCAGCATTGATTGTCTTTCTTGATCTCTCTTGCTTTTTCTTCTCTAGTTCCTCCTGAGGTACTGAGACTCAAGAGAGGGTCTGTCTGGTGTGATTTTTGTATGGTGATCCAGTATCATGGCTGGTGTAGAGGGGAAACTGGGCATGCTAACTTAACTCACCCGAGCCTGGCTGGATCTTCAACTAAGAGTGAGAGGTGAGGCATGGGGTGATGGGAGTTAAATGACAGCTTGTCTACAAATGACTTGGACCCATGTATGACTCAGGAGATGGTGCTGTGCGCTGGTGGCTCACACCACCAGTCAGGAGGCTGAGATCTGAGGATCGTGGTTCAAAGCCAGCCAGGAAAGTCTGTAAGACTCTTCTTCCAATGAACCACCAGAAAAACTGGAAGCGGCACTGTGGCTCAAAGTGGTAGAGCATTCAACTTGAGCAAAGGAGCTCAGGGACAGTGCCCAGGCCTGGAGTTTCAGGCCCCACGAATGACAAAAACAAACAACAACAACAACAAAACAAACCCCAAAAACAAAACCAAAAAAAATTCAAGCAATAAACTGCTTATTGAAGATGATCCAATTTACAAAAAGAAAGAAAAGGAAAGAAGGAAGGGAGAAAGGGAGGGAGGGAGGGAATTTTCTATAGCTTTTCAGAAATATATTTTACAGAGTGGCATATTCATAAATAGCCAGCGACCTGTCTGGGCCTGGTCCCAAGAGCAGTTTTGCACAAGGGGTATCTGAGCCCCGATGAGCTCGGCTTCTGGGGCAAAGGGCTGGGGAGCTGCGGGGCAGGTTGGGGGGGGGGAGGGGAAGAGTACCTACCAGGACAGCCATCTGTACAATGTCAGGTTGCTGAAGGTACTCTGGGTCCACAGTGGGCCAAGTCTGAAGTAGCACCCCAGTATCCCAGGTATAATGCTTACACAGTTTCCGGGGTACCAGCGCTAGACCTGCAACACCCAGACAGAGATGGGTTATACCAAGTACACAGGTTCTTTTGTTGTTGTTGTTGGTCGTGGGGCCTGAACTCTGGGCCTGGGCGCTGTCCCTCAGCTCTTCAGCTCAAGGCTAGTGCTCTACCACTTGAGCCACAGCGCCACTTCTGGCTTTCTCTGCTTCTGTGGTGCTGAGGAATGGAACCCAGGGCCTCATGCATGCAAGGCAAGCACTCTACCACTGAGCCACCTTCCCAGCCCCCCTAGTTTTTTCTCTTAAGGCTGATCCTCTACCATTTGAGTGGTACTTCTGGCTGGGTGAATAATTGAAGATATAAAGATAGAAAGAGTCTTATGTGAGCCACTGGTGACTAGCTGGCCTGGTTTGTAATCACAAGCTTAAAGGCAGCTTTTGGCAAACAGCCCCCAGAGCTGTAAGTACCAATTCATGTGTTGTTCTGAAATGAATACGTGCAAAAACAAAAGCAAGGCTGGGTGCCGATGGCTCACGCCTGTCATCCTAGCTACTCAGGAGGCTGAGATCTGAGGATCGAAGTTCAAAGCCAATCAAGGAAGGAAAGCCCATGAGATTCTTATCTCCACTGAAGCACCAAGAAGCTGGAAGTGGAGCTGTGGCTCAAGTGGTAGAGCATCAGCCTACTGATGGTAAAAGCTAAGCAAGAACACAAGGGCCCTGAAGTTCAAGCCCCAGTACTGGCACACATGCGCACAAATACACAAACTGAACCCAACTATCAAGGCTGCTGATTGCTCCCCACCCCCAACCCCAAGAACTATACCACCTCCACTTTCCTCTCTTGCCTATGAGCACTTGGGGTCTGAGAGGCTTCCTATGTACTTACGGCTGCTAGCTTCAGGAGCGAGAATACAGAGGTTGGAGAATAGAAGGGCACTTCTCAGCCCTCCCAAAGCAGGCTTTTTACCCTGTTACCCTTCCCTTCCTGGTGAACTGCACAGAGCTTCCCTTGGTACAGAGTTGGCCAAACCCACACGGGGCAGCAGTGGAGACTGACTCGCTCTCCACACTTTCTTTCTTCCCAGAATGTTTCCCCAATGCTTCATTGGTGCTGGAGAAAAAGCTAGGGCCTAAAACTGTGCTAACCATGTGGAATCAAACGCAGGGTTTCATGCATGCTAGGCAAGCACTCTACCACTAAGCCACCTTCCCAGGCCCCTTTTTCTCGTGGTGCTGGGACATGCATTCTGGGCTGTGTGCTTATAGAGGTCTGCTTGTTCACAGCTGGTGCTCAATCCATTTGAGTCATGCCTACAACCCAGCTTTTGGCTTTTTTGTTTGCAGGTACTGGGGCTTGAATTCTTGAGCTTTGTGCTCCCACTTGACTTTTTTGCCCTCGGTAGGCACTCTATCAGACCTCCAGTCCAGCATTTTGCTGGCTAACTAGAGTTAAGAGTCTCACAGACTTTTCTGCCTGGGCTGGACGATCCTTACATCGCAGTCTCCTGAGCAGCTAGGATTATAAGTGTGACCCATGTGTCCCCAGCCTTGCTTTCGCAGTTTTTTTTTTTGTGTTTGTTTTTTTTAAATGTCAGTCATGGGGCTTGAACTCAAGGGCCTGAGTGCTGTCCCTGAGCCTTTTCCCCTGCAAAGCTAGTGCTCTACCACTTGGAGCCACAGTACCCACTTCCGGTTTCCTGGGTAGCTCAAATGGAGAGAAGAGTTTCACTGAGTTTCCTGCCTGGTATCCAGGGAAGATTTGTGAAGACTGTCTATGGAAGTTGTACAGGATTCCTGAGAGATGGAAAGGACATAAAATGCTCTGGGCAGAAGCTGTTCCAACTTCCACCTTAAAAAAAAAAGGAAGAAAAAAGGAAGCCCTAGCCTTCCTGGAATGATGGAGATGCTTATTTATAGCAGCCTGGGTCTCTGCCAGCGTGTCTCCATATAGCTAAGAACAGGGCCTCAGTGCTGAGCTACAATGAATAGAAGCTCAGCACGTTGTACAGCCTGATGCTGCTTCCTGGCTCTTCTTAGGGAAGGAAAACTACTTTTCACAAACGTTCAAAAGTATTTGACATTCATGTAACGCCGTGACCTGGTTGGCGTGACTGGTCAGGGGGAAAGCTGGCCTTTGAGAAGCGTCTGGAGAAAGTCCAAAACACAGGCTGTCAAGTGACAAGGTCCTGGCATGCGGGGCTGGCTGTGGCCTGCGGACCATCCTCTTCCTCCCCTCCCTCCTCTAGGGAGCTGGCCTTCCTATGGAGGAGGGAAGCAAGTTTCTTCATCTTGAGAGCTGGCGAGGCCTACACGTTGCCTTTGTGGTCTAGAGTATACACTGGGGTGGTGCAGTTCTGATCCAAGTCTCTCTCTCTCTCTCTCTCTCTCTCTCTCTCTCTCTCTCTCTCTCGTGTGTGTGAGTGTGTGTGTGTGTGTGTGTGTGTGTGTGTGTGTGTGTGTGTGTGTGTGTGTGTAGCAGAAGTTGAACTCAGGGCTTCGTGGTCTCACTCAGCTTTTCCACTGAAGGCTGGTGCTCTACCACTTGAGCCATACCTCCACTTCTGGCTTTTTGGTGGGTCACTGGAGAGAAGAGTTTCATGGACTTTCCTGCCCAGGCTTCGCTTTGAACCTTCACCCTCAGATCTCAGACTCCTGTACAACTAACAATAGGGAGAGGGATCAGGCAAGCCTGAGAATAAAGCAAGATCCTACCTGGAAAATAAGCTAGAGGGTAAAAACGTCTACAACTAGAAATAGATTCCTTCCTTCCTTCCTTCCTTCCTTCCTTCCTTCCTTCCTTCCTTCCTTCCTTCCTTCTTTGCCACATTGTCTACTAAGCCTGTCTCAACACCCTGGGCTTATGAGTACAGAAAGACAGCTAATAACCCTGGGTCTATGGCTCTCTCTCCCTGAATGCACCCAATCTCATCTGAAATAACTCTGGATTCACAGGAAACTGCAAGGAAACATTCTAGTGGTCCTCAGTAGCCTCCACACAGCTTCCTCCAGGGGTGGTTCCTGGCCCGATTATAGCACAATACCCAAAGCGAGGAGGAACGATGCATGTGCAAGGTGTATCCAGATAGGGGTGGGGCTTGAGTGATGGCCGTGTGGAGCTTGACCCAATCACAGCCAAGACAGGACACAGCGTGGAACCAGCCACTCCCAGCTTGGCAGTGTTCCTTCTGTGCCCAAGGCCCCTTCACCCAAACCCTGATTGCTGGCATCCATTACTGTGTTTCCTATCTCTATGATTCTCTTATTGCAAGAAAGGTTATAAATAGAATTGTACAATACATACCCTCTTGAGATTGGCCTTTTGTTCTTGGCAAAGTCCCCTTAGAACCATCTAAGCTGTTGTCTGTTCCAAAGGTCTAAGCTGTTCTCTGTTACAAAAGGTTTTTGTTGGTGGTGGTGGTGGTTTGGGGCTTGGACGGGGTGGGGGGGGGTGGGGGGAAGCCTGGTACTGGGACTTGAACTCAGGACCTAGGTGCTGTTCGTGAGTATTTACATTCAAGGCTGATGCTCTAGCCACTCAACTCATACCTCTACTTCTGACTTTTTGATGGTTAATTGGAGATAAAAGAATTTCATGGCCGGGTGCCAGAGGCTCACGCCTATAATCCTAGCTTCTCAGAAGGCTGAGATCTGAGGATCTCGGTTCAAAGCCAGCCCAGGCAGGAGAGTATGCGAGACTCTTTTTTTTTTTTGGGGGGGGGGGTTGGTCATGGGGCTTGATCTCTGGGCCTGGGCACTGCTCTTCAGCTCTTCAGCTCAAGGCAAGTGGTTTATTGGAGATAAGAGTCTGCCATCCCATCAAAGACCCCCATTACAGTTCTGCTCTCACTGATCAACAAAAGAAGCTCTGCGCCCTACATCGGAAACTACTAGCGGTGACCCCATTAGTAGCAAATGGCCAACACCCTCATTTGTATAGGACAATATTCTATGCTGAACAAAAGATGACTTTGTAGATTCAGATGTGGAGTCTTTCAGCTTCTCTGATCCCCGAGTTTCAGGAAGGAAAAGAATTTCTTCGTCCTGCTTAAGTCTGCAAGCTGCCAAACGGCTTGTGCTTTTTCTTAATGAGGGCCTCTGTTTACTTTTGTTGTGTATGTGCTGGTAATGGGGCTTGAAGTCAGGGCCTAGGCACTGTTATGAGCTTTTTCCCTCTCCAAGCTAGCGCTCTACCACTCGATCCACAGCACCACTTCTGTTTTTTCTGGTGGTTAACTAGAGATAAGAGTCTCATGGACTTTTCCTGTTCGGACTAGCTTTGAATTGCGAGCCTCTCAAATTTCAGCCTCCTGAGTAGCGCGGATGGCAGGTGTAAGCCACCAGTGCCAGGCCAGATTCCTGGATTCTTTGTGGGCTGATGGCTTCACAGATGGCGAGAGAAAAACTGATCAGACCTGCTTGAGTGTCTAGTGCAGAACCCGTGATGGAGAAGTCGGATCCCATAGAAAGTGAGTTACAAGTTTAGATCTGGGATTTCATTACCGAGGCCTCTTCTTCAACTGTAAAAGGGGACCAAGCATGAGTTCCCGTCTTAAAAGCTTTTATCAGTGACTCATGCGTGTAAGTCTAGCTACTCAGGAGGTTGAGAGCTAAGGATCATGGTTTGAAGCCAGCCTGGGCAGGAAAATCTGGGACACTCCTATCTTCACTGAATCACCAAAAAGACTGGAAGGGGAGCTGTGGCTCAAGTAGTAGAGCGCTAGCCTTGAGCACAAAAGCATAAAGACCTGGGACAGTGGCCAGGTCCTGAGTTCAAGCCCCAGAATAGGCACCAGAAGGAAAAAAAAAAAAAAAAAATGCTTATACCAAGTTGAGGTACACATGGTCTCGGGGGGGGTCAAGTCATGAAAAGGAACAATCATGGAGAACCCCAATGTTCGGATTAGTGGAGGATGACTGCACAGGAGAAACACCAAGTGTTGCGCGGTACCAGACAGACAGACCTCTGAGTGAGGCTAAAGGCATCTGAATCCTGAATCATCCTCAAAAAAACGATGCTTGGGGACATCCGGGTTAGTAAAGAGCAGACATACGTGCAGTCCTCACGCACCTGCCCAGAGCTCGGAGGTAACATGGGGGGCCATGGGAGCAGCCATTGCCAGCAGGGCACACAGGGCGTCCTCAAACTCAGGGCTGTGGACGACGATCTTCTGAGAGG
This sequence comes from Dipodomys spectabilis, assembly GCF_019054845.1. NCBI lineage: Eukaryota > Metazoa > Chordata > Mammalia > Rodentia > Heteromyidae > Dipodomys > Dipodomys spectabilis. Next base: position 901,155 of record NW_024871037.1, read on the forward strand.
CTTGCTAGAGAGGACAAAAGAACAAGAGAAGCAGCCCGGGTAAGAAAGGAAGGCCATAACTGAACCCAGAGACACAGCAGATAGGAAGAAATACGAAGCTGGGTGCTAGCTGGTGGTTCATGCCTATAATCTTAGCTCTCCAGGAGGCGGAGGTCTGAGGACAGCAGTGCACAGCTGGCTTGGACACAAAAAAATCCCCGTGAGATTCTTTGGGGGGTCCGGGTGTGGGGTCTGAACTCTGGGCCTGGGCACTGTCCCTCAGCTCTTCAGCTCAAGGCTAGCGCTCTACCACTTGAGCCACAGCGCCACTTCCGGCTTTTTTCTTTTTGCTTATGTGGTGCTGAGGAATCGAACCCAGGGCCTCATGCATGCAAGGCAAGTGCTCTACTACCGAGCCACCTTCCCAGCACCCCCCACCCCCCGTGAGATTCTTATCTGTCATTAACTACTCAAAAACTAGAAGTGGTGCTGTGGCTCAATCGGTAGAGCGCTAGCCTTGAGTACAAGAGGCTCAGAGACAGTGTCCAGGCTCTGAGTTTAAGCCCCACAACTGACCAAAAAAAAAAAAGGAGGCATCTCACAGACTTTCCTGCCTAGGCTGGCTTCAAACCATGATCCTCAGATCTCAGCCTCTTTGGTAGGTGAATTACAGGCGTGAGCCACTGGTGCCCAGCTGTATGTTTCCTATTGTCCAACAGCTAATAATATTTGCTGACAAAAATTCTGGCAAGAAAATAGGGAGGCATATGTAGCAAGAAGAAAGATGGTCAGTAAAGGCTGGATTTGGTCTCAGTGACAGTAACACTGGTCCGCATAGCTGATCGGTCACTCATCAACCAGACATATTACCTAACTTTCCAAGGCCTCCATGATCTTAGTTGCAAAATACAATCTTGAAAATCCTTTTAGCAATAAGGCTAGACTGTGAGTGACATGGAGCAAATGTCTTTTTAAGACACAACAGCCAGGCGGGGTGCTGGTAGCTCCCACCTATAATCCCAGCTCTTCAGGAGGCTGAGATTTGATGACCTCAGTTCAAAGCCAACCCAAGCCGCAAAGTCACCGCAACTCTTATCTCTACTTAACTAGCAAAAAGCTGGAAGTGGAGCTGTGGCTCAAGTGGCAGAGTGCTAGCTTTGAGTGGACAAACTAAGGAACAGCACCCCAGGCCCTGAGTTTTAAGCCCCAGAACCAGCATATACACGAGACAAGATCGCCAGAGCAAAAGGTGACTTGTGGTGGTCTCTGTCCCCAACTTGTGTCTGCAGGCCATCCTTCCACCCTTCCCCTACCTTCCTCTTCCACCAACAAACCAGGACTTCAGGCCACTTACCAAGAGCACATTACTAAGTCCCATCAACTGAGTAATTGCAGAATTCAGAGAGAAGTCCTCCACGAAGTGGGAAGTCACCTATAGGTAAAAGCGGAATTATTCATTGCTTCCAAATTCATTTAAGCTTGCCAGAAGAAAAAAAAAAATCAAGAAAGGGAAATTAAAACGAATGCAATCTAAAATATTTGTAAACATAGGCTCTTGGATAATCATTATGTTTCATAGCACTAAGATTAAAAACTCAGTCCATGCTATTTGCCTTTACTTAAGACTATTCTTTAAATTGGGCGCTGGTGGCTCACGCCTGTCATCTTAGCTACTCAGGAGGCTGAGATCTGAGGATCGTGGTTCGAAGCCAGCCTGGGCAGGAAAAGTCTGTAAGATTCTCATCTCCAATTAACCAGCCAAAACACTGCATAGTAGAGTTGTGGCTCAAGTGGTAGAGCACTAGCCTTGAGCAAAACAAACTCAGGGCAGGGCTGGGAAGGTGGCTCAGTGGTAGAGTGCTTGCCTTGCATGCCTGAGGCCCTGGGTTCAATTCCTCAGCACCACATAAGAAAAAAGCCGGAAGTGGTGCTGTGGCTCAAGTGGTAGAGCACTAGCCTTGAGCTGAAGAGCTGAGGGACAGCACCCAGGCCCAGAGTTCAGGCCCCATGACCGAACCCCCCCCCAAAAAAAAAAGCTCAGGGATACTGCTCAGGCCTTGAGTTCAAGCCCCAGAACCAGCATTTAAAAAAAAAAAATGGGGCCAGGTGTTGGTGGCTCACATCTATAATCCTAGTCACTTAGGAGGCTGAGATCTGAAGATCTCAGTTCAAAGCCAACCCAGTCAGGAAATGTCCATGAAACTCTTATCTCCACTGAACCACCAGAAAGGGCACTATAGCTCAAAGTGGAAGGGTGCTAGCCTTGAGCTAAAAAAGCTCAGGGACAGTGCCTAGGCCCTGAGTTCAAGCCCCAGGACTGGCACACGCTCATGCACACACACATGCATGCACACACACACACACACACACACAAGTGGGAACATGGGAAGTAAGACAAAGGCAAACCAACATGAGCAAGAGAGTTGTGCAACCTGAGAGCATCTCTTGTCACTGAATAAAGCATCCAAAACCACAAGATAGGCCACTGCAGTTTCTGACCTGGGAAATGACAGCATTCTTGTACTTCCAGATTCTGCTGGCCTCGGCTCTCTCCTTACTGCTCAGCCGCTGAGGCTGGGGCTCCGTGCCTCCAGCCCTGGCCTCTAGAAACCGGGTCGTCAGGGACCACAGACGTTGCTGCCATCTTAGCACCCCAGGAAGGGCGTCGGCTACGTGTGGGGACAGTAAAGAGACACAGAGCTGCAGGCGCGGTGCACGCCTGTCATCCTCACTACTCAGGAGGCTGAGATCCAGCGGATCGCAGTTCAAAGCCAGCCTGGGCAGGAAAAGTCCATGAGAGTCTGATCTCCCATTGACCACCAGAAAACGGCAGGTGGCGCTGTGGCTCAAGTCATAGAACGCTCGCCTTGAGTACAAAGAGCTCAGGGACAGAGCACAGGCCCTGAGTTCAAGCCCCATCAGTGACAAAGAAAAAGAAAAGAGTGAGCTCTTGTGACGGCAATAGCAGTGGGAAACCTGAACACGCTTTGGGTTTTGGGTTAGAGAAGTCAGACCAGGACTGACGCCAGCATCCTCCTGTGATCTGGATGTTCGGCACTCTGGGGCTCAGTGTCACTTTAAGTGCTGCTACAAACCTCTCCCAGCCACGAAAATGCTGCAGCACTCTGCTGCCTCTACTGGCCACTGGCAGTATGGCAACCATGCCATTGAAAGGTGACCACTCTCCACGATCTAGTCTAAGACAGCCAGATGCCCAAGATTCCTTTCCTAGCCTGGTGCCAGTGGCCCCCGCCTGCCATCCTGCATACTCAAGAGGCTGAGATTGGAGGACTAAGGTTTGAAGCCAGTCCAGGCTCTCCCTCATGCCCCCTTCCCCACCCCACCCCCCAAAAAATCCAGGAGACTCTTATCTCTGATCAACCACCAACAAATGGAAGTGTGGCTTAGTGGTAGAGCGCCAGCCTTAAGTGGAAAAAGTTAAGTCCTATTGTTGGCACAAGAAAAAAAAAAATTAAAAGAGGCAAAGGAAGCTGGGCGCTGGTGGCTCACGCCTGTCATCCTAGCTACTGAGGAGGCTGAGATCTGAGGATTGTGGTTCAAAGCCAGCCCAGACAGAAAAGTCCCCGTGAGACTCTTATCCCCAATGAACCACTCAAAAACCGGAAGTGGTGCTGTGGCTCACGTGGTAGCGTGCTTGCCTTGAGTAAAAGCTCAGGGACAGGGCCCAGGCTCTGAGTTCAAGCCAGCCTGGGCAGGAAAGTCCATGAGACTCTTATCTCCAGGACTACCCGCCCAGACTCAGTTGGGGAATTCTTCCTGGGAGGGAGGGCCCCTCCTCCCCCTAAGCTGTTCTAGAAAAATTGCTTTCAGGGTAGATCAAGAGACCACTGGCCTGTGCACCACACAGCAGCCCCAGAGCAGTGCGGAAGCCAGTCCAGTCTCCATGGAAACAGCTCCTCCCCAGAGGTGGTCCTGGGAGACCTGCCTTTAGAATCAGTACAGAGCCAACCTGCTGGGACCTCGTGGGGGATGGGCAGGGGGGCGGGGGGGGGGGGGAGGGGAGGAAGAGATGCTGCCCATTCTGGAGGGTGTAGCAACAGATCTGAGAAGAACTGGGGGTTCCCCCAAGGGGTCCTGAGAGGGATGCTGGGTGGACGGGAGGGGAGCCAATTCCTACATCCACTTCTGTCTTTGGCAGTACCATTTCCTCCCCGCGTCTCGGCTGTTCCTTCAGTGTGGGGGAAGAAGCAAGCAGGGAGAGGAAGGCGACCTACTCTTCACATCCCACAAGATATCTTTCTCGGGAGGGGCGGCAAAGAGGATGTAGAGGCGAATAGTGTCGATCCCGTACTGGGCGACCACTTCCTTGGGGTCCACGCCGTTGTGTTTGGACTTGCTCATCTTCTCCCACGTCACCTCTAACTTCTCTCTCGTTTGGGCGTGCACAGGAACAGAACCTACAAGAATACATTGGAATGAGCCTGTAATACTAACCATCTCGGGGGTGATGGGATGATTGCCACTAGAAGTCAGCCTGGGCGTTCCAAGTTCAAAAGACCTCATCTCAACTAAAGGCTGGGTGTGGCGGCTCATGCCTGTCATCCCAGCTATGGGGCAAACACAATGGGTTGGTGCAGTGGTGTGCAGCCGTCATCCCCACTGACAAGAGGAAGGACAAGGAGAAAGATCGTAACCGAAGTGAGACTCAACCTCGAAAGCCATCCATGGGAAATGGGGCTGGAGGTGTGGCTCACGTGATAGAGCACTTGACTGGCAAGTGCAAGGCCCTGAGTTCAAGTCCCAGTACTGTAAAAACAAAAGCAAAAAATACAAAGGAGGGCTGGGAAGGTGGCTCAGTGGTAGAGCACTTGCCTAGCATGCATGAAGCCCTGGGTTCCATTCCTCAGCACCACATACACAGGAAAAACCGGAAGTGGTGTTGTGGCTCTAGTGATAGAGTGTTAGCTTTGAGCAAAAGAAGCTTAGGGACAGCGCCCAGGCCCTGAGTTCAAGTCCCAGGTCTGGCAAAAAAAAAAAAGAATACAAAGGAAGAAGGAATAAACAGTGATTATGAACGGGTTCTAGAAACAACCACTTAGACAATCCCAGCTAAAGAAGGAAAAATGGCTTTTGAAGAACCGTAGGAATTCACTCAATATACTTCCCTCTCTCCCTTGATAGTATGCTGTACAATTTTATCTCATACAATATTTTATGATGCTAGACATTGAAGCTAGGGCCTCACACGTTAGACAAGTGCTCTACCACTGAGCTACATCCCAAATGATTTTTAATTAATGATTTCCTAATTTATTTTTGTGCCAGTCTTGGGGCTTGAACTCTGGGCCTGGGCGCTGTCCCTCAGCTCTTCAGCTCAAGGCGAGCGCTCTACCACTTGAGCCACAGCGCCACTTCCGGTTTTCTGGTTTGTTGGAGATCAGAGTCTCACGGCCTTTCCTGCCTGGGCTGGCTTTGAACCGTGATCCTCAGATCTCAGCCTCCTGGGTAGCTAGGATGATAGGCGCCCGGCTCCATCAGCATTTTTTTAAATTCAAGGTCCAATTTATGTGCCTAACAGTCCACGCTGTGGGAGAGGCATACTCATGGGGCCCACAGACGACTTGATAGGGTGGAAGGGAAGGATGGCTGTGGCTGGCCGGGGCTGGCGTGGAGAGGTAGACAGAGAGTGCCGGCCAGGGCCCGTGAATGCAAGCAGACAGATCCCCCTGGGGGTTTCCAGCCCGGCCTTCGCTTGCACCTGCCCTCACAGCCCAGCCCTTGTTACCTGTGAGGTCTACCTCCTCTCTCTGCAGGTACTGTCCCGATGGCAGGCGGAAGGTCTGCCCCTTGATGAGGCCTTGGGCCAGCAGCTTGTGAAATGGTTCCCTAGAGAAAAGAGTAAACAGGAAAAAAAAAAAAAAAAGTAGATGAGCAGAGGTAGCAAAAAAAAAAAAAAAAGGTCCATGGGGTTGGAGGTGTGGTTCAGGTGGTATAGCACCAGCCAAGGAGTACAAAGCATCAGATCTGGAATTCAAGTCCCAGTCTCAAACAAAAAAGGAAGATGAGGAGGAGGAGGAAGAAAGGAGAAGGAAGAGGAGGAGAAGGAAGGAGAAAGGAAGGAAGAGGAGAAGGAAGAGGAGGAGTAAGAGAAGAAGGAAGAGGAGGAGGAGAAGGAGGAAGAAGGAGGAGAAGGCTGGACACTGGTGGCTCACGCCTGTCATCCTAGCTACTCAGGAGGCTGAGATCTGAGGATCGTGGTTCAAAGCCAGCCCGGGCAGGAAAGTCCGTGAGACTCTTATCTCCAACAAACCACTAGAAAACTGAAAGTGGTGGTGACTCAAAGTGGTAGAATGTTAGCCTTGAGCAAAAGAAGCTCAGGGACAGTGCCCAGGCCCTGAGTTCAAGCCCCAGGACCGACAGAAAAATCAATTAAAACATAAAAAATAAAAGAAGTTGAGGACCAGCCTAGACAACACAGTGAGGCTTGATCTTAAACAACACAACCCAATGGGCCTGTGGAGCTGAAATCAGGTCTTGGTAGTTCTCGAGTGACCATTGCTGCCACCTTCTGGTGGGTGCAGAATTGCAACTCCCAGCTGTCACTTTCCCAGCACATAAAGGCTCTGTCTGCTCATTGAGTGCATCTGTGCGTCAATTTTTGTATGGGTATTGCGTTGGGGATAGACTAACTCCTCAAAGGAAAGCTGAAGGTAATCGAGGTCATTCAAAACCAGCTCGAGTAGTAGGAATAAGAGAGGAGGCTCCAGGGATGTCAGAGGCCTGGGCTGGCAGACTTGGAACCTAAGCTGGCTGTGACAGTGACTGCCAAGTTTGTTGCTCGTATTCACAACCAACGAAGGACTACTGATGAATTAGTCCGTTAATTCATTCACCCAACAGATGGCACTTAGGAACAAGCTCCTCTCAGCAACCGAGCTACTCATTCATCTTCCTGTTGAAGAACAGAAACCATTATTGGTTTATATCAAGGGGTTAAACTCATCTGATTTAAACAAAGGATCACTAAGGATGCCTAAATTACCCAGGAGGATGAGATCCGAGGATCATGTTTCGAAGCCAGTCCAGGCAGGGTCGTCTATGAAGACTCTTATCTCCAATGAACCACCAAAAAGCAGGAAGTGGAGCTGTGGCTGAAGTGGTGGAGCTCCAGCCTTGGGTGGGAAAAACTAAGGGATACCACCCAGGCCCCAAGTTCAAGCCCCAGTATCAAAACACGTATGTCATTTTTCGGCTCCATGTAGCTCTGATAACCTGCTTTATGTTTGTATCTGTGAACTGAACTGTGTGGTAAAATAGCACAAGTGCTCACCTGTGTTTGACCATTTTTTGATCGTGGCAAAAATGACTGAAGAACCTTGCATAGAACAAGTGCATGACAGCATGCTCTTTTCCTCCAATGTACAAATCTACTGGCATCCAGTAGTCTGCCAACTCCCGGCTGAAGGGTCTAGAAGAGAGAGGAACGGGCTCTTTACAACCTGCTCTGACATAATCGCAGAACTTAAGACAGATGTACTATAATTCTGCAGAGGCTCTGAAATGAATTCTGCCAGGAAAAAAAAAAAAGTGATTTTTCTGAAGAGTGAGATCTGGTTCATTTATGAAATGTATAAAAATGGCTATAGAAGATGTGCTCTAAAAACTGAGATTTTTTTTAAGATAAAATAAGAACCAAGGGCGGGGAAGGTGGCTCAGTGGTAGAGCGCTTGCCTTGCATGCATGAGGCCCTGGTTTGATTCCTCAGCACCACATAAGCAAAAAGAAAAAAGCCGGAAGTAGCGCTGTGGCTCAAGTGGTAGAGTGCTCGCCTTGAGCTGAAGAGCTGAGGGACAGTGCCCAGGCCCAGAGTTCAGGCCCCATGACTGAACCCAAACAAAACAAAACAAAAAAATAAAAACCAAAAAAAAAAAAAGGCATCTCAGTAGCACGGGTATTATGCATATTATGATATGTATTTTAATATGCCAATTTAATTTTGAAGATTAGGACAACCAAGACTTTGGCATTCTTTCCCAGTAGGGGGCACTGTAGGGTTTCAAATGTAGAACCAATATGTAGCTACTAAGAGGTCTTTCATTTTTGTATGGTACTAGGGCTTGAACTCAGGACCTAGGTGTTGCCATTGTTTTTCGGGATTGGTTTTTGTTCAAAGCTAGTGCTCTACCACTCCATCCCCATTCCCAGCCTCACAACCTTACTTTTAAAAGTAGCTTCAAGGTCTGAATATAAAGAATATGTAGAAGCCAGGTGCTGGTGGCTCACACCTGTAACTAGTTACTCAGGGGGCTGAAATCTGAGGATCATGGTTCAAGACCAGTCTGGGCAGGAAAGTCCGTGAGACTCTTATTTCCAATTAAAAAAACCACTAGAGGGCTGGGAAGGTGGCTCAGTGGTAGAGCGCTTGCCTTGCATGCCTGAGGCCCTGGGTTCGATTCCTCAGCACCACATAAGCAAAAAGAAAAAAAAAAAGCCGGAAGTGGCGCTGTGGCTCAAGTGGCTGAGCACTAGCCTTGAGCTGAGGAGCTGAGGGACAGCGCCCAGGCCCAGAATTCAGGCCCCATGACCGGACCCCCAAAAAAAAAAAAAAAAAAAAAAACACTAGAAAACGGGAAGTGCCACTGTGGCTCAAAGTGGTAGAGCGCTAGCCTTAAGTGAAAGAGTTGATGGACAGTGCGTGGGTGCAAGCCCCACAATGAACAAAAAAATAAAATAAAGCATACAGGCTTAACTAACATAAAACAACATAGGAACTCTCTCACCTACCAGATATTTCATAGCTAACAGACACAATAAAAACAGACTTCATACTTTCCTGACTGGGGTAGTTTCCAAACCAAGATCTTTGTAGCTCAGCCTCCCAAGCAGCGAGGATTAAGGCTTGAGCCACCAGTGCCCAGCTCCTTGAGCCTGTTTTGCTCAAGGCTAGCACTCTACCACTTGAGCCACAGTTCCACTTATGGCTTTATTTTTTTTTTTTTTGGTGAGTAATTGGAGATTACACAGATTTTCCTGCCCAGGCGGGCTTCAGATCATGATCCTCAAACCTCAGCCTCCTAAATGGCTGGGTGAAATGGATATGCTCGTTTGGGTCTTTCCCAAGGCCTGGTTGAGGCCTTTGGAGCCACGCTATGGTCTAAGGATCCTCCATAGCAGCCTTCCCTTTCCCCCCCTCTTTTCCTGCACCTGCTGCACCAGACCAAGGTCTAGAGCTCTCTGGAGCCATTCATTCTGCGCGGGCATTTCTCTGGTACGTCTCTTGCATACCTGGATCCAGCTTTGCTGTCTGCCTCTTAGCTGACATATGGGCCAACCTCCTTGGGGCGTTACCTGTGAGGATTGTGGGGGTCTGTGTATCTCAAGTAGTACCAGGCGGAGTCAACGAAGGTGTCCATTGTGTCTGTCTCCCTCCTGGCTGCCCCTTTGCACCTGAGGAACAAAGAAAGCTTGTCAACTGACTTCTTTTATATTCATTCATTCATTCACTTATTTATTTAGTTGTAGTTATTTAGAAAAAAAAAATTTTGTTGGCCCTGGGACTTGAACTTGGGGTCTGTGTGCTAACCCTCAAGCCTTTTCACTCTTTCCAGACCCCCCATCTTTCTACGCTAAAGCAGCCAGGGCCTCTCCTGTGTCCCTGCCTAGAATAGCTCCAGGATGTCCAGTTTCAAAGCCACCAGGGCGGGCAGGGGTGGACGTTGGGCCTGCTCCTGTCTCCAAAGTGCCCACTAGGTGTCGCTGTGCAGTGCACCGTTGCTAATCCTCTCATAGCTTCTACTGAGGGAATGGAGGCTGGGGGGGGGCGGAGGGGGGAGGGCTGAAGGTGTGAGCCCCCAGCTCCAAACAATTTGTAACAATTTGAAGCACCTTCAACATGAACCCTAAGCAGAGAACAGCAGGAAGGAGGAAAGGCCTGGGGCTGGGTACTTATTATTTATTTGTTTGAAGCTGAGATCTAAGGATCGCAGTTCAAAGCCAGCCCAGGTTTAAAACACAAAACCATAACCCTCCAATTAATCACCAAAAAGCGGGAAGTGGACCTGTGGCTCAAGTGGTAGGGTGCCAGCCTTGAGTAAAAAAAGAGCTTAGGGGCTGGGAAGGTGGCTCAGTGGTAGAGCGCTTGCCTTGCATGCCTGAGGCCCTGGGTTCGATTCCTCAGCACCACATAAGCAAAAAGAAAAAAGCCGGAAGTGGTGCTGTGGCTCAAGTGGTAGAGTGCTAGCCTTGAGCTAAAGAGCCGAGGGACAGCGCCCAGGCCCAGAGTTCAGGCCCCACGACTGGACCCAAAAAAAAAAAAAAAAAAGAGCTTAGCAACAGCGTTTTCCAGACCCTAAGTTCAAGCCCCAGCGATGGCACAAACACATCAGCCACCACTACTACCACCATCACCACCAACAAATAAGTTTCTAGAGGCTTGGAGGTGTAGCTCAAGTGGTAGAGCGCTTGCCCTGAAAGCTCCAGGCCCTGAGTTCTAAGCCCTGCTACCCCTCAAAATAGACAGACAGACAGATAGATAGAGATCTATTGAATCCAGTTTTTTAAAAAAAGATGTTTCTGGGAGAGGTTCTCAATAATGTTCTTCCAAAGGGGTTGGGGGAGGGAGGGGGAGATAGGAGTCCCACCCAACAGGACTGGGCCTGATTCTCCCAGATCTCCCCCAAACCTGTGGCATGTTGTACAAGCTGATGGGAGTCAGGAGGAGGAGGGGGAGGGGGAGGGGGAGGGGGAGGGGGAGGGAGGTGGGACACAGCCCCTGACCTTGGGCAGGTGCAGTTCACCCACTCCGAAGCTGTAGCCAGGGGCGAGCCGCCCTTGCCAGTGAAAGACGAGATGCGGGGCAGGGTCACGGGCAGGTCCTCCAGGGAAACGGGCACTGGGCCGCAGGCTGGGCAGTGGACAATGGGGATCGGTGTGCCCCAGTACCGCTGGCGGGAGATCAGCCAGTCCTTCAGCTTGTCACTTGTCACCTCTCCGCCCACTCTCTTCCCTCTGGCTTTCTGAGTCACGGCTAGAAAGGCCTCCTGGCGAGTCATGCCTGTAAACTGAGAGAAAAAAAGAAAAGATGGCCATGACTCTCAGAGCAAGACCAAGTCACCACCCCCAGCCCTGCCTGGCCTATTCCAGGGACCAGATGGGCTGCCAGGATGACCTCTACCAGCCCTGGGGCCTTGCTCCTTAAGGACATAGTAACGGTCATGTCTATTAACTGGGCATCCGTGGCTCACACCTGTCATCCTAGCTACTCAGGAAGCTGAGATCTGAGGAGTGAAATGCAAAGCCAGCCAGAGCAGGAAAGTCTGTGAGACTCTTATCTCCAATGAACCACCTAAAACCAGAAGTGGCGCTGTGGCTCAAGGGGTAGAGCGCACGTCTTGAGCTGAAGAGCTGAGGGACAGCGCCCAGGCCCAGAGTTCAGGCCCCATGACCAGAAAAAAAAAAATCACATTTATTATTTTAATATGTGTGAGATACTAGAGCTTGAATTCAAGGACTCCCACATTTGCTTAAACTTTCTCTTAATAAAGCCAATGCTCTACCCTTTGAGCTATATACCATTCCTTCGGGCTTTTTGGTGATGAGTTAAGAGAGAAGTCTCAGACTTTTCTGCCCTGGCTGGCTTTGAACCTTGAACCTCAGATCTCCATCTCCTGAGTAGCTAGAATTATAGGCTTGGAGCCACCATCGCCTGGTTGAAAAATCAGATTTTATAGCTGCAACTAATAGAAAAAGGGATATAATTGTTGACGCATTGTTTTTCCCTTCAGATTTGTAGAGAAATTCAACCTTTTCAGGGGCATCAAAAAGCACCATGGCTTTGGACACTGCCCTTGTAGCGAAAGGGGAAGCTGGCCCTAGTAAAGTGTGTGTGTGTGCACACACACACGCGTGTACGTGTGTTTAGATCCTGGTGTTTAAACTCAGGGCTTCAATGCTGTTCCTGAGCTTTGGTGCTCAAGACTAATGCTTTACCACTTGAGCCACAGCTCCATTTCCAGCTTTTTTTTGGTGATTTCACTGGAGATAAGAGTCTCACAGACTCTCCTGCCCAGGTTTGGTTCTGAACCATGATCCTCAGATCTCAGCCTCCTGAGTAACTAAGATGACAGGCGTGAGCCACCAGCACCCGCCAATATTTTGTTCTCACTGAACAAGAAGCAAAGCTATGGGCTGGGACAAGTAGCTTGGTGGCAAAGCACTTGGCAAAGCAACGGAAGGAAGCAGCAGCAGCAGCAAAGCTGCCAGAGATCTTTAGATATGGGGTTGAGGGAAAAGCATAGATTGTGATTTGCATCTGAAGGAGAATATCTTTTTTGTTGTTGGTGGTGGTCATGGGGCTTGAACTCTGGGCCTGGGCGCTGTCCCTCAGCTCTTCAGCTCAAGGCGAGCGCTCTACCACTTGAGCCACAGCGCCACTTCCGGTTTGCTGGTGGTTCATTGGAGATAAGAGTCTCAGGGACTTTCCTGCCTGAGCTGGCTTTGAATTGTGATCCTCAGATCTCAGCCTCCTGAGTAGCTAGGATGACAGGTGTGAGCCACCAGCGCCCCAGCTGAAGGAGACTATCTTATCAAACTCACACCCAGATCATGATTCCAGAAGTAAGTACTTAAGCACGTATCTTGGGGTACCGACCTCAGCCGAGGAACACAGTCTTTCTGTGCCGTCTGGCAGGGTTTCGATGACTTCTGAGTAGGACAGGCCCAATGCGTGGGCTAGGAGAGCATCCTCTGGGCTGGTGCTAGGAATCCCTGTTCAAGGGAAGAAATGAACAACATCTCCTACGCAACCCACAGCACCCGTCTGGCTTCAGCACTCTACCAACTAGAGCCACACTTCTACTTCCTTTTTTGCTGGCGAGTTGGGGATAAAGAATCTTATGAACTATTGTGTCGTAGGCTGGCTATGAACGGAGATCCTTAGCTCTCATCCTCCTGAGTAGCTAGGACAGGTGTAAGCCACTGACACTCGGCTCAGCTTTAGCTTTCTTATAGGAGCCCCTCTCTTTGGTTTAGAAGTTATAAAGACATGCCACATCCGAGGGAAAATGGAAGCCAGTCTTTGAGTATTATGCCACCCTAATGGGCCCATTTTCTACCATGACATTATTTCCTTGAAGTCTTTTTTTCCTTTCTTTTTTTTTTTGCCAGTCCTGGGACTTGAACTCAGAGCCTGGGCTCTGTCCCTGAGCTTCTTTTGTTCAAGGCTAGCACTCTACCACTTTGAGCCACAGCGCCACTTCCGGCTTTTTCTGGGTATGTGGTACTAAGGAATCAAACCCAGAGCTTCATGCATGCTAGCAAGCACTCTACCACTAAGCTACCTTCCCAGCCCCTGAGTTCTTTTTCTTTTGCTTCGTTTCTTTTTCTTTTCTTCTTTTTCTTTCCTTTCTTTCTCTCTCTTCCTTCCTGTTGTTATTATTATTATTATTCTTTTTTTTTGGGGGGGGGTCCAGTTGTGGGGTCTGAACTCTGGGCCTGGGCGCTGTCCCTCAGCTCTTCACCTCAAGGCTAGCGCTCTACCACTTGAGCCACTGCGCCACTTCTGGATTTTTTTTTCCTGCTTATGTGGTGCTGAGGAATCGAACCCAGGGCCTCATGCATGCAAGGTGAGCACTCTACCACTAAGCCACCTTCCCAGCCCGTTGTTATTATTCTTTTGTACAGGTCCTGGGGCTTAAACTCAGGGCCTAGATATTGTCCCTAAGCTTTTTTGTGTGTGTGTGCTCAAGACTGGCACTCTTCCACTTGAGTCACAGCACCACTTCTGGCTTTTTGGTGGTTCATTGAGAGATGAGAGTCTCCCAGACTTTCCTGCCAGGGCTGGCTTTGAACCACGATCCTTAGATCTCAGCCTCTTGAGTAGCTAGGATGACAGGTATAAGCCACCAGCATCCAGCTTTCTTGCTCCCTTTCTTTTTTTTTTTTTAAATAGTTGTAATCTGAAAACAGACACTGAACACAGTATGGTAAATATAAGGAGACCTTGTTGTAGAACCGCCCCCCCCCCCACCTCCTGCAGTGGAAAAAACAATGGCTTTCTTGAAGGAAATGGGGCTGAGGCATGGGTCTGTCTCCAGCACCTTAGAAAAACCCCACTGAGTCAAGAGCTGAAAGATTTCACTTGGGCTGTGTTCCCAAAGGCCCTGGAACATTCTGCGCAGACATTTGCTCTGCATTACTCCCACACAGGGCGTGGAGGAGACGCGGGGCGGGCAGAAGCAAATCACTCAGCCGCTAGGGGAGACCTGCTGTTCTGACTTGAGCTAGGCCTTCAGAGCAGTTTTGTTCTTTCTTTATTTCCCACCCACCCCTGCCCCGGCCCCCTCCACTCCCAGCTGTTAGTTCTATAGGGGTGATGGCTCAGCCTTGGTTCTATTCACATGAAAGGCTTCACTGGGGAGGTGTGAAATAATATGGTTAGTGTCCAGCAGGACCTCTCCCTCGGCTAGGACCGGGAATCTCCTGGTGGAGGGTCATTGCTCCAGCCACCTGTGTAAACTGCTGGCTTGCTCAAGTACGTATGTCATATAAAAAGCTAAAGGGTTGGGCTGGGAAGGTGGCTCAGTGGTAGAGCGCTTGCCTTGCATGCATGAGGCCCTGGGTTCGATTCCTCAGCACCACATAAACAGAAAAAGCCGGAAGTGGCGCTGTGGCTCAAGCGGTAGAGTGCTTGCCTTGAGCTGAAGAGCTGAGGGACAGCGCCTAGGCCCAGAGTTCAGGTCCACGACTGGCAAAAAAACAAAAAAAAAAAAAAAAAAAAAAATCTAAAGGGCATACACAAAATGCTAAATCAGATCTCTTCTTTTGGTGCTGGTCCTGGAGCGTAAACTCAGGGCCTAGGCACTGTCCCTGAGTTTCTCTGGCTCAAGGCTAGCGCTCTACCACTTGAGCCACAGCTCCGCTTCCGGGTTTTTGGTAGTTTGTAGGAGTAAAGATGTCTTGCGGACTTTCTTGCCCTGGGCTGGCTTTGAACTTCAATCGTCAGATCTCAGCCTCCTGAGTAGCTAGGATGTCAGGCATGAGCCACCAGTGCCCGGCTACTTTAGTCTTAAACTTGCAATGTTGGTTAGCATGGATGACATTTTAACCACTGCTTACCTATTTTTGAATCCAGAGAGCCTTCTAAGTCAGCTCCGGCCGCAATGATGACAGGGACCTCCTGCTGGGTGAGCATGTTCGCGGCTATCACCGGTGTGCGACAATCTGCAATGACAGGACATGACAGCATGTCAGCCCAATGGGACCCTACGCTGTTTGAATCTCCGAGGAGAGACCAGGGAAGAAGAAAAAAGCAGGAGAGCTTTGGTGTTCTGTGCTAATTGGTCAAGAGTTTGTCCTTTGAAGGGTAGTAATAGACAATTCACACCAGTGGAAATCAAAGGATGAAACCAAGCACATGAGAAAATGTTGTTCATCCAAACCCCTAAGCAAAGATGTGAGCATAGCAATTTTTTTTTCTTTCCAGATGGTGGGGTGTGGTGGGGAGCAAGCCATTCCAATCACTGCCCTTTCCTTGTGAAAAATATCTGCAGGAGGTAGAAGAATGAAACGATAACAACCACAACAAATTTACATGATGGGGCTGGGAAGGTGGCTCAGTGGTAGAGTGCTCGCCCAGCATGCATGAAGCCCTGGGTTCCATTCCTCAGGACCACCTACACAGGAAAAAGCCGGAAGTGGTACTGGGGCTCAAGTGGTAGAGTGCTAGCCTTGAGCACAAAGAGGCTCAGAGACAGTGCCTAAGCCCTGAGTTCAAGTCCCACAAATGAAAGAAAAAAAAAAATCTACTGGTAGTGAAAGTAGAATAAGAGAGCAGAAAATGACTTGAACAGAGAGGGGAAAAGAAGGCAGGAAAAGTCCATGAGACTCTTATCTCCAATAAACTATTCAGAAAAAGCCAGAAGTGGCACTGTGGCCCAAGTGGTACAGTGCTAGCCTTGAGCGAAAGCAGCTCAGGGACAGTGCCCAGGCCCTGAGTTCAAGCCCCAGGACTAGCAAAAAAAAAAAAAAAAAGACAAAGGGAAGATTGAGGAGTTTTCAAACACAGCAGAGGCCTGAAGAATGACCAGGTCCCCCCAACATGGCCCATGGTCCCAAGGTACATCTCTGGGAAAACAGGGAATTGATAAGTCTTTCTAAGCAGGGTGCAATATGCAAAATACTAGACTGAAAAGTTTCCAAGAGCCACAAGGAAAATGTGGGAAGATATAGTCAGAAATTCAAAGAATATAAAGCAAATGGGGGGAGGGAGAACTCTATAAAAAAAAAAAAAGAAGCAGAAAATATAATCACAGTACACAGTGTACACAGTACACTCAGTTGTGATTCTTTGTAAATACATAATTTAAATATTTTCAAACAACATATAAATATATTTTTTAATTTTAGCAATACTTGCAATTCTTGTGAGTTGGCCAGCTAGGTTGCTTATTAATGTATTGTTTGCTTGTTTTTGTTGAGCACAAGTTCCTTAAAAAGGCAGCAAAAATAAGATGCGTGCTGAGAGTTCTTGAGATCTAATTGGTTCCCATAATGCCTGAAGTTCTCTCCTTTTCTCAGTTGACCACCTCTGACATAAATCTGATTGATAAGCTCTGACAAGACAGGAAGCCATCAAAAGCATCAACAGGGACCAGAGGCTGTGCTGTCTTTTCCTAGAATTTTTCCTTGCATTGTAAGTATTAAATATTCATGGGCTGGGAATGTGGCTGAGTGGTAGAGTGTTGCCTAGTGTGCATGAAGCCCTGGGTTTGATTCCTCAGTACCACATACACAGAAAAAGCCACAAGTGGCACTGTGGGTCAAATGGTAGAGCACTATAGCCTTGAGCACAAAGAAGCTCAGTGACGGTCCTAGGCCCTGAGTTCAAGTCCCAGGACTGGCAAAAATTTATGACATATGAAAATGTGTTGAATTTATAGTGCTTTTTACCTCGGGAACTCAGTCTTTTATAACTGATTAGCCAACTAAGCTCCTATTAAAGTTACCTCATTTTCATTTGTGTCCCCAAATGAACCATAAGAAAAATGTAAAGACGAGATGCTTGCATTTCTTAGTTTTTCAATTTGAGGAAATATTCAAATGTCACAAGCCCTCAAGGAAATCTCAAATTGTCCATGAGGGGTAAAAACTAGAAGTTTTCCCTTTAAACAGCTGAAAAGAAGCCAATTTCTCTTTGGAATGAGTAGACAAAAATAAGTCTGAGAAAGATAGCATTGGGCCAGGCGCCGGTGGCTCCTGCCTGTAATCCTACTCAGAAGGCTGGGATCTGAAGATTACGGTTCAAAGCCAGCCTGGACAGAAAAGTCCGTGAGACTCTAATCTCCAATAAACCACTAGAAAACTGGAAGTGGTGCTGTGGCTCAAGTGGTAGAGCGCTCACCTTGAGCTGAAGAGTGCAGGGACAGCGCCCAGGCCCAGAGTTTAAGCCCTAAGACCAAAAATAAAAGGCTTTCCTGCCTTGGCTGGCTTCAAACCATGATCCTCAGATCTCAGCCTTCTGAGTAGCTATCAGGGTCCAGCTCCAGACAATGAAATTTCAATTCTTCTCCATTTCAGCACAAGAAAACTAGGTGATGAAACTCACTTTGTGCTGGGTGAGTGGTCTCTGAGCCTGCCTGGCAGGCTTCTTTCTGACCGCTGGGGGCATACCAACTGGGTGTGTGGGAGGCGTAGGGGTGTGTTCCCAGAGGGCTGGCACTGCCCCCAAGCTCTCAGGAAGTGCTCCTTGCTCTCAATACCTGAATGTGGTCTTTAATGCTCAGGAAACAATTACAAGTGCCAGTCCTCAACCTGTTATCAGCAAATGCTGTAATGTATTACTCCCCCCTTAAAGTCTACTGAGTTGGCAGGAAGATCTGGGAGACTCTTATCTCTGATTAACTACTTCCCCCTCCAAAAAAAAAAACAACAAGAAGTGGAGCTGTGGCTCAAGTGGTAGAGCACTAGCCTTGAGCACAAAAGTCCAGGGATAGCACTCAGGCCCTGAAGGACCAGCACTAACTTTAAAAATAAAATAAATAAATAAATAAAATACAGGCTGGGGTGTAGCTCAGTGGCAAAGCCCTTGCCTAGCGAGGGTTCAATCCCCAGTAAAAATAAATAAATAGAAATTAGTAATACTAAGACCAGATGCTGAGATCTGAGGCTCATGGTTCAAAACCAGCCTGGGCAAGGAAGTCTATGCGACTCTTATTGCCAAAGAACCACCAGAAAACCAGAAATGGAGCTGTGGTGTAGAGTGGTAGAGTGCTAGTACTGAGCAAAAAGAGCTCAAGAATAAAGTGCCCAGGCCTTGAGTTCAAGGCCCCAAATGAACAAACAAACAAACAAAGATAAATAAGTAAATAAAACAAGAATAAGGCTAGAAGTAAGAACAAATCACAGGAGATGGTACACAGCAGGACTTTGGTTGTCGTGAACTGCTGTCCCAGAGCCTGCTCTAGGACCTGCCAGCTTACCTTTGCCAGGTACCAAGGCCTTCTGAAAAGCCTCCTTCAGAGAGCTGTGCCCGTGTAGGAGTCTGTGGCTGGGAGAAATGGCCACATGGGAGGTACCATATATGGCCTCAGGGGTGGCTGTGTATGCTGTCAGCTTTTCTCCAGTGTCTCGGCCATCCACCTGGCAGGAGGAAGTGAGGGTCATTTCATTTCTCCGTCTTCCCCATGGGCAATGGGATTTCTCAGCTACATCCCCTGGCTCCTCCCCCTGGTTCCCATGGTGATCGTCTCTGGCCTCAAGATCAGAGGGGTAGGGGACTAAGATGGGGCCTGGCAGTACCCTGCTCCATTGCAAAATCTTTTTTTGCTGATGTTGATCTGGTCATGGGGCTTGAACTCAGGGCTTGGACACTGTCCCTCTCTCTCAAGGCTAGCTTTCTACCACTTGGAGCCTTAGCTCTCCTTCCAGATTATCTTGTAGTTTATTGGAGATAAGAGACTAACAGTCTTTCCAGCCCCAGGTGACTTTGAACTTTGAGGTCTGATCCTCAGACCTCAGCCTCCTGAGTAGCTAGGATGACAGGTGTGTGAACAACCGATGTCTGGCTTTGAATACTTAATATTTTGCTTACTTATTTACATCTGTTTGGTCAGTACTGGGTTTGACCTCAATGAAGGTTGTTTCTTTGCCCTAAAAAAGAATAAAATTTAAAAAAAAAGAATAAAATTGAAAAATATGTGACTGTGCGCTAGTGGCTTGTATTTGTCATCCAAGCTACTCAGGAGGCTGAGATCTGAGGATTGCAGTTCAAAGCCAGCCTAGGCACGAAAGTCTCTGTGAGACTCTTATCTCCAATTAACCATTCAAAATCCAGAAGTGGCGCTGGACGCCTGTGATCCTAGCTACTCAGGAGGATGAGATCTGAGGATGTGGTTCAAAGCCAGCCCCAGGCAGGAAAGTCCTGGGGGAGGAGGGCTCTTATCTCCAACAAACTACTCAAAAAAGCTAAAAGTAGAGCTGTGGCTCAAGTGGCAGAGCACTAGCCTTGAGCAAAAAACTCGGGGGACAGTGCCCAGAAAGAAAAGAAGAAGAAAAGAAAACAGAAGTGGCAATGAGGCTCAAAGTGGTAGAGTGCTAGCCTTGAGCAAAAAGCAGCTCAGGGACAGTGCCCAGGCCCTGAGTTCAAGGCCCACAACTGACAGGAAAAAAAAAAAAAAAAGTATATGAGCTGCAGTCAATGCCTTTCTATTGAACAGTGCTTCTGTGGAGTCCCGAGTTACTGGGTTAATCAATGAATCCCAAAATGCCAAAGGAGATTGGAGATTTGCTGAGCGCGAACTGCCGACGTGTGGGTGGGTGGTCACCTTTAACGTGAAGTCCAGATGGCAGCCCACGCAGTCCCCGATCCAGTGGGCCTGCATGCCCTTTATGCCATACCACTCGGGAAGGTCTGCCAGCCCGTCCTGCATGGCCTGTGGGAATGAAGAGAAGAGGAAGAGAAGTAGACAGCACTTAGTGGAGGCACCAAAGGATGTCGGGGCATGTGAAGCTAGTGGTACGGTTACTTATACTGCTTTGGCTGAAGAGCATGGACTTCTAGCTTGAGCCCAGGAGAAAAGCTTCGCATCCCTGCCTCCATTCGTGTGTGTGTGTGTGTGTGTGTGTGTGTGTGTGTGTGTGTGTGTGTGTGTGTTATTTGAGTCAACTCCATTCGTGTGTGTGTGTGTGTGTGTGTGTGTGTGTGTGTGTGTGTTATTTGAGTCAACTCCATTCGTGTGTGTGTGTGTGTGTGTGTGTGTGTGTGTGTGTGTGTGTGTGTGTGTGTTATTTGAGTCATGGGGCTTAAACTCAATCTGGTAGTTCACTGGAGATAGGGAGTTTCATGGTCTCTCCTGCCCGGGCTGGCTTTGAACCGCGATCCTCAGATCTCAGCCTCCTGAGTAGCTAGGATTACAGGCTTGAGCCACCAGCGCCCGGCTCCCTCATTTGAGTTTTTTGATCAAGACTGGCACTCTACCACTTGAGCCACAGCTCCACATCCAGCTTTTTGGTGCTTAATTGGAAACAAAATTCTCCTGGATTTCCCTGCCCAGGTTGATTATGAACCTCAATCCTCAGATCTCAACCTCCTTAGTGGTTTGGATTACAGTTGAGAACCATGAGCACCTAGCTGTAATTCATATCTTGGATAAATGTGTTCTCTTCCACAGTTCAGGAATACAACTAGAAGGTCATGACCTACAGACCTGTGTCAGGCAGCATAGCCTGCTCCCTGCCCCAGAAAATCAAATTCTGGCTGGGTGCTGGTTGCTCATGCCTGTCATCCTAGCTTGTCAGGAGGCTGAGAGCTGACGATCTCAGTTTGAAGCCAACCAAGGCAAGAAAGTCTGTGAGACTCTTTTTTGTTGTTGTTGTTGGTTGTAGGACTTGAACTCAGGGCCTGGGCACTGTCCCTGAGACTCTTTGTGCTCAAGGCTAGAGCTCTATCACTTGAGCCACAGCACCACTTCCAGGTTTTGAGTTAATTGGAGATAAGAGTCTCACCGGGACTTTTCTGCCTGGGCTGGCTTCAAACTGAGATCCTATCATCAGCCACCAGTGCTCAGCTCTATGAGACTCTTTTTTTTTTTTTTTCGGTCGGCCGTGGGGCTTGAACTCTGGGCCTGGGTGCTGTCCCTCAGCTCTTCACCTCAAGGCGAGCGCTCTACCACCTGAGCTACAGCGCCACTTCCGGTTTTCTGGTGGTTTATTGGAGATAGGAGTCTCAAGATCTCTCCTGCCTGGGCTGGCTTTGAACCGCGATCCTCAGATCTCAGCCTCCTGAGTAGCTAGGATTACAGGCGTGAGCCACCAGCGTCCGGCTCTATGAGACTCTTATCTCCAATTAACTACCAAAAAAGCCAGAAGTAGAGCTCAAGTGGTAGAAGTGGCTCAAGTGGTAGAGAGCTAACTTGAGGACAAAAGCTCAGGAACAGTACCCAGGCCCTGAGTTAAGCCACAGGACTGGCATGAGGGGGGGGCGGGGGGGAGAATGTAAGAGAGAGAAGGAAGGAAGAAAAGAAGGAAGATTAATTCTGATCAGAAAATGAAAGAGAGAGAAGGAAAACAAGGAAGGAAGAAGGAAGGAAGGAGGGAGGGACGGAGGGAGGGAGGGAAGGAAAGAAGGAAGGAAGGAAGGAAGGAAGGAAGGAAGGAAGGAAGGAAGGAAGGAAAGAAGGAAGGAAGGAAGGAAGGAAGGAAGGAAGGAGAGAAAGAAAATTGAATTCTGATCAGCTGCTCTGGTAGGAACGTAGAAACCACCTCTTCAGGTTTTCTCTTGATTGAACTGTCCAGCCTAGAAAACTTCTGCTGGAGGTATTTGCTTAAAATAGTCAAATAATGGAGATGAGGACAAAAGAGTCATAGATGGATGAAATTGAATTGTTTTCATATGCTAATTCATATGCGTGAAATTTGAATGCTTTCATATATGCTAATTCTAGAGGAAGGCCTAGGTAGGACCTAACCAAACATAAAAACCAAAAGATAATTTACACATATATATAATTTACATATATATATATACACACATATATTTATATGTATGTGTATATATAAAATGCTGGTCCTCAGCGCCTGAGTGCTGTCCATGAGCTTTCGTGTACTTGAATTATAGCTCTGTAGCACTTGAACCACAGCTCCATTTCTGGCTTTTGGGTAGTTAATTGGAAATAAACGTCTGTCTCATGAACTTTCCTGGCTGGCTTTGAACCTAGATCCTCAGATCTCTGCTTCCTGAGCAGCTAGGATTAGCTTTCCTTTTTTTATTTTTTATTTTGGTTGGTCGTGGGGCTTGAACTCTGGGCCTGGGCGCTGTCCCTTAGCTCTTCAGCTCAAGGCTGGCACTCTACCACTTGAGCCACAGTGCCACTTCCGGTTTTCTGGTGGTTTCTTGGAGATAAGAGTTTCATAGACTTTCCTGCTCGGGATGGCTTTGAACCAGAATCCTCAGATCTCAGCCTCCTGAGTTGCTAGGATGACAGGCAGGAGCCACTGGCGCCTGGCGGGTTTGCTTTTTATGTTTGCATTTAGGGGGAGCTTGTTGTGAATTTTGTCCCCAGTCCCGGGTTGCCATTCATATTTCTAACTCACAGACTTCTGGGAACTCTCGACTAACTGCAAAGCTATAATGCCAAGGTCTCCCTGAGCTGCGCTGTGCAGCTCCGCTGAAATTGCTTTCTGCCAGCCCTATGGCCTTTTGCTCCCCCCCCGCCCCCCCCCCGCAAACCCCCCCCCCCCCGATTTTCTGTGCTGACCTCCAAAAGCAGCTCCTTCAATCACTGCACACCGGGGTTCAGCAAGAACCAGGCAGGTTGCCATGGTAACTAAGCACTTTGGCTGAACAGCTGAAAAACTCACCGCTGACAATTGAAAGAATAAATGCCCCTCAGTTAGGCTATTACATTTCCAACTAGAGGCAGAGGTCAAAACAAAAGAGCTAATCAGGTGGCCTTTCCGATCTGTTGGACTCCAGACTCCAGAATCATCGGCTGGGTCTGCGGGATGACCTGCTCCACTTCCTGCTAACACAGTGGGGGGGGGGGCCCCCAACTGTCAGCAGAGAGCTCACACTGCCCAGATGCTACCGGGGGGCGCTGACCCCAGCTTTGTTTTTCTCAGCCTCTTCTCTGATAGCCCTGTCCTTTTAAGGAACAGCACACTGGTGTTCATGAGGTCTAATGCGCATCTCTGTGCATTCTGAACACATTACACAGGGGAAAGAGCCTCCTTGAAGACCTATATTTTGGGGGGGGAAATAAAACCTGTTGGTCACATTTCCCTACAGTGTTAGAGCATTACGGTTCAGGTTTGGCAAAGCTTTGTAATGATCACAGGTAACACAGGCCTTGTGTTTTCCTTGCATTTAAGACCTTCAGCATGGCCAGGCATGGTGACTCATGCCTGTAAGCCCAGCTATTCAGGAGGCTGAGATGTGAGGATCGTGGTTTGAAGCCAGACTAGGCAGAAAAGTTTGTGGAACGCTTATCTCCAGTGAACCACCAGAAAATGGGAAGTGACTCAAGTGGTAGAGTGCTAACCTTGAGCAAAAGAGCTCAGGGACAGTGCCCAGGCCCTGAGATTAAGCTCTACAGCGGACAAGAAAAGACCTACAGTTGGGGTTGGAGGCCTAGCTCAGTTGGGAAAACACTAGCCAACACGTGAAAGCAGCAGGTACCAGATAGAGTACCAGACTCAAAGAAACGGGAAGGGAAGGGAGGGAAGGGAAGGGAAATGAAGGGAAGGGGAGGAGGAGGGGGGGGGGGTCGTTCAGGTGGCTTATGCCTGTAATTCTAGCTACTCGGGAGGCTGAGATTTGAGGACTGCAGTTCAAAGCCAGCCAGGGCAGGAAAGTCCGTGAGACTCTTATCTCCAGTAAACTACTGAGGAAAAGCTGGAAGTGGTGCCGTGGTTCAAGTGGTAGAGTGCTAGCCTTGAGCCAGAGAAGCTTAGGGACAGTGCCCAGATCCAGGATTAAAGCCCCAGGACTGGAAAAAGAAAGAAAGAAGGAAAGAAAGAAAGAAGGAAAGAAAGAAAGAAAGAAAGAAAGAAAGGAAGGAAGGAAGGAAGGAAGGAAGGAAGGAAGGAAGGAAGGAAGGAAGGAAGGAAAAAAGAAAGAAAGATCTACAGTAGCCAGGTGCCAGTGGCTAATGTCTATAATCCAAGCTACTCAGGAGGCTGAGATCCAGAGGATCGTGGTTTGAAACCAGCCCAGGCAGAAAAAGTCCATGAGACTCTTATCTCCAAGGAACCACTAAAAAAGCCAGAAGCAGAGCTGTGGATCAAATGGATCCATCCTTGAGTGAAAAAGCTAAGGGATAGTGTGCCCAGGCCTTGAATTCAAGACCTAGTACTGGCATAAAAGAAAACCCGAACTCAGGGACCCAGAGCCACCGTCGTCGGGGCGAGGAATCGCCACTGCTCCTCTTTTAGACCCTCCTGGCTCCCAGTACCCAGAAGGCCTTGGTACTTATTGCCTGTCATTGGGGGAGCCGTCGCTGAGGATGCCCAGGCCAACACTCACCTTTGCATATGCAGTGGTCTTAAGAAACCACTGTTTCAGGTACTTCTGCTCCACCTTTGCCCCCGAGCGCCAGGAGCAGCCGTGTTCATCCACCTGCTCATTGGCCAGCACTGTGTGATCTACGGGATCCCAGTTAACTAGAGCCTGTGAGGAGTCAAAGACAAAACACACAAGCAGGTGAACGGCCTACAGACCGAGATCCTTTAAAAAGACCTGAAGATGTCCCAGCAAAAATAGAAGGTTGGCTGGGCGCCGGTGGCTCACGCCTGGAATCCTGGCTACTTGAGAGGCTGAGATTGGAGGATTGTGGTTCAAAGCCAGCCTGGGCAGGAAACTCTGTGAGACTCTTATCTTCCATAAACTACTCAAAAAAAGCCAGATGTGGCGCTGTGGCAAACGTTGAGCAAAAGAAACTCAGGGACAGGCCTCAGGACCAGAAAAAAAAATTTACTTCTTTTTTGAAAAATTTCTTTTCTCCATTATCTCTCTCCTCACTTTCTTTGAGTAGAGGGAAGAGAAACAAAACACAGAAAAAGTGGTTGCAAGGTTAAAGGTCTGCTCGCTATCCATAGTTCTTGGTGGTACTGGAGATTAGAGTATATATCTAATATACAATATTAAATATTTAATATGTAATATTGTAGTTAATATGCTTAAATATATATTTAAGTACTAGCTGCTAGATGTTTATATTAAATATATTAAAAGTAAATATATAAGGGACTGGCTTAGTGGTAGAGTGCTTGCCTAGCATGCATGAAGCCCTGGATTCGATTCCTCAGTACCACATACACAGAAAAAGCCAAAAGTGGTGCCGTGGCTCTCAAGTGGTAGAGCACTAGCCTTGAGCAGAAAAGAAGCTCAGTGAAGTGCCCAGGCCCTGAGTTCAAGGCCCAGGACTGAGGGAAAAAAAAGCAAATATATAAATATATATATATATAATATAGTATATATAATCTGTAAGATAATATAAATATATTAAAGATATAAAGTATATTGAAAGTATTAAATATATCTAAAGTATTACATATATTACAATCTGTATAACAGTATAAATATATAACTACATTAAAGGCACTAAGTATATTAAGGTATTGAATATTAAAATATTAAAGCATCAGACATATTTAATATACAATGTTAAATGTAATTAAATATTAAATATATGCCATATGCAATATTAAATACTATATATGCTTAAGGAACGCCAGTATTTTAGTGAGTTAAAATGCAACCAGGAGTAGAGACTGCATACTGCCTATTGTGGTTGCCCAAATGTGGTCCATAAGCTTCTGGGGCCCCGGGCTGGGAAGGTGGCTTAGTGGTAGAGTGTTCGCCTAGCATGCAGGAAGCCCTGGGTTCGATTCCTCAGTACCACATACACAGAAAAAGCCAGAAGCGGTGCTGTGGCTCAAGTGGTAGAGTGGACAGTGGCCAAGGCCTGAGTTCAAGCCCCAGGACTGGCAAACAAACAGCCCCACACACTTCTGGGGATCCCTGATGAGTCCTTTCAAGGGGCCACAGGTGAAAAGACCTGCATTGTCTCCTTCGTTCTGTCCACATTGGCATGGCTGGTGGAGAAACGACTGCAGACTTCAGTAAAAGCCAAGGCAGCAAGCGGCATTTTAAACTTTGACCTACAGCCAACTACTGGCTGTGGCAATGGGCAGTGCAGTTCCCAGTCCAGGCCACCAGGGGGGTGTCTTGTCTACTCCACCACCATTCCCACGCCTTCTCTACAATCCCTGACTTTCCCACATCTCTCTTGGGAGACCGCCCTGTGTAGCACTTAGCATAGTTAGTTTTTTTTTCTTTTTTTTCTTTTTCTCAAGGCTAGCACTCTACGCTTTTGAGCCACGGTTCCACTTCTGGTTTTCTGGTAGTTAACTGGAGATTGTCTTATAGACTTGTCCTGCCTGGGTTGGCTTTGAATGGTGAACCTCAGATCTCCACTTCGGGAATAGCTAGGATTACAGGCTTGAGCCACTGCTGCCTAGCTTGTTTGGCTTTTGAAAAGTGTGTGTGTGTGTGTGTACTAAGTGTGTGTGTGTGTACTGGCGCTTGAACTCAGGGTGTGTGTGTGTGTGCTTGAACTCAGGGTGTGTGTGTGTGTGTGTGTGTGTGTGTGTGTGTGTGTGTGTGTGTGTGTGTGTGTGTGTGTGTGTGTGTGTGTGTGTACTGGGGCTTGAACTCAGGGTGTGTGTGTGTGTGCTTGAACTCAGGGTGTGTGTGTGTGTGTGCTTGAACTCAGGGGTGTGTGTGTGTGTGTGTGTGTGTGTGTGTGTGTGTGTGTGTGTGTGTGTGTGTGTGTGTACTGGGGCTTGAACTCAGGGCCTGGGCTTATCTCCTAGCTCTTGATGTGCAGCTGATTTGAACTTACCTCCTTTTGATAGGCCAGTCCAGCTTCATAGAGTTTAATAAATAGGTACTGTGTCCATCTGTAGTAATCTGGCAAACATGTGGTAATTTCCTGGCAAATAACAAACAGTATGCATGGGTCATTGTAAGCATCACCCCCCCCTTTAGCCCCCTCCCCAGATGGATGTATCAGTCTTGGGATCCAATTTTGAAAAACAATCAGGGCTGGGTACTGGTGGGTCACATCTGTCATCCTAGCTACTCAAGAGGCTGAGATCTGAGGATCAAGGTTCAAAGCCAGCCTGGGTAGGAAAGTCCGTGAGACTCTGATCTCCAATGAACCACCAGAAAACCGGAAGTGGTGCTATAGCTCAAGTAGTAGAGCACTCACCTTGAGTTCATGAGCTGAGGGACTGCACTCAGGCCCAGAGTTCAAGCCCCACAACCAACGAAAACAAAAACAATAAGGCAGGCACTGGTGGTTCATGCTTGTAATCCTAGCTACTCAGGAGGCTGAAATCTGAGGATCCATGGTTTAAAGTCAACCTGGGCTGGAAAGTCTGTAAGACTCACCTCCCAATTAACCAGCAAAAAGCCAGAATTGGAGGTAATGCTTAAGTGGCAGAGTACCATCCTTGAGTGAAAAAGCTAAGGGATAGCACCCAGGACCTGAGTTCAAACCTTTGAACCAACACACACACACACACATACACACACACACACACACAGAGTAATCAAATGAATAAAATGTCACCAGAAAAAGGAAATCTAATCCATCCACTTGGTTCTGTTCCCCACCAGATGCCACCCTACCTTGGTTTACATAATTTGCCATGGGCCAGGAACATGGCACCACATGCATCAGCCCTTCTGTGAACCCGGAGACCCAGCTGAGGGATGTGGGCTGCGGTACAGACGTAAAATGCTAAAGCTCTGTGAAGCATGCATAATGCAATGCGCTAGGAATGGGTGGTTGTTTATTTTGTCATCTAAATTTTAAATCATTCGTCTGGAAGTAGTGATCTGACTTGGAAGTACCTCATGGAATCAGATTCTGTATTCGATGAAAATGTTCTGTTTTCCAGCTAGAGAGGCACACAGTCCCCCCTCCCCTGCCAACCTCGTCCCCGATAGAACATCGGCTTATCCTTCCCATTAAAACAGCTGGCTGGCAAAGATGTTTAAAGATGTCCACTGCAATCCGGCTCACACCCAAATGTCCAGGCAACCTTACCTGTCACCCCGGGAGCCTGGCACCTGTGGACGGGGCTGATTGTTGCCACATCCACCCACAGGCTCTAGGGCAGCACAGGTTGGGGAAGACTTCTTTTTTCTTCTTTTTGGTATCAGTCCTGGGGCTTGAACTCAGGGCCTAGTTGTTGTCCCAGAGCTTCTTTTGCTCAAGGCGAGCATTCTAGCACTTGAGCCACAGCACCACTTTAGGCTTTTTTTTTTTTTTTTTTGTAGTTTTGTGGAGGTCAGAGTCCCATAGACTTTCCTGCCTGGGCTGGCTTTAATCTTTAATTCTCAAATTTCAGCCTGCTGAGTAGCTAGGATTACAGATGTGAGACATTCATGTCTGGCAAGACGTGTGTGTGTGTGTGTGTGTGTGTGTGTGTGTGTGTGTGTGTGCACACTGGCATCTTGAACTCAGGCCTGGGTGCTGCCTCCGCTCTCTGGCTCAAGGCTGGTGCTCTACCACTTGAACCACACCTCCACTTCTAGCTTTTTTTGCTGGTTAATTGGAGATATGAATCTCACTGGGCTTTTCTTGCCCAGGCTGGCTTTGAACAATGATCTTCAGATCTCAGCCTCCTGGGTAGCTAGATTGACAGCCATTGGTGCTGGTCATGGGAAGACTGCTTGAAGGAAGGGCTGTGTTCCAGAATCTTTTTTCCATTCCTGAACTTCTTTTCTCTGCTTTGAAGTAAGCCCACCCTGCATTAACGCACTGTTGTTTTAATACAGAGAATCAGGCTGGGTGCTGGTGGCTCACGCCTGTCATCCTAGCTACTCAGGAGGCTGAGATCTGAGGATCGTGGTTCAAAGCCAGCCTCGGGCAGAAAAGTCTGAGACTCTTATCTCTAATTAAAGAGCAAAAGCAAGGAGTGGAGCTGTGGCTCAAGTGGCTGAGCACCAGCCCTGAGCAAACAAGCTAAGGGATGGCACTCAGGCCCTAAATTCAAGCCCCAGGACTGGCACGGTCTCTCTCTCTCTCTCTCAAAAAACTAATAGAGTCAGGTAATTCAAAGCATAGCTCTGAAAGCAAAGCGATTCAGCCTCACTCCACGTAGATGTTTATTAAGATGTCAGCATTTATATTCTCTTGGGCTCTGCTAAGCGCAATCTAGTTGCCAGACAACCAAATTTACCTGAGACCACAACTGAAATGATTCCTCCACATGGCGGGGGGGGGGGGGGGGGGGGGGGGTTGGGGGAGTTCTATATTCCACAGTATCTGGCTTTTAATGCTTAAAAGGATGTGCACATTTACAGGCGAGACAGGGAAACCAAGGCAGAAGGTGAGCGGTCTCTGAACACCGGTGAGACCTACCCACCCACACCTGGGTGAGAGCCCTCGTTTAGGGACTGAGCCAGCCTGGCTGGTGGCTTCTGTGGTCCTGTGATTTGGCAGTGACCAAGTCCAGGAAGGCTGAGACGCAGCAATCTTCTGCGAGGACAAACCACAACAGTTACTCCCTCTAGTTAGCCTGCGATCAAATTCAGGCTACTGGAGAACCGTGTGTGGCCAAGTCAAACGTGGTTATGATAAAAGCTCGGTTCAGCGTAAAACACAGGCTGGGTACCTGGGAGGGGTTGAGGGGCACCAAGGGGTGCTACCTCCCGTCCTTTCTGTTCAGGTGGGATCTAGCTGGGTCCTCGTTTTTCTGCCCTCCGCTCTCTCTGGGACAGCCATTGGTCTCAGATCACAGAATAACGGCGATTGCTGAGACGACCATCATGCATCACGCTGGCCTCCCAACCTTGCCATACTTAGCCATCCATCATGAAGTTAATGAGGCTGGGCGCCGGTGGCTCACACCTGTCATCCTGCTTACTCGGGAGGCTGAGATCTGGGGGTGAGGGGACAAAGTCAGACCAGGCAGGACAGTCCACAAAGACTTTGTGTTTTGTTTTGTTTTGTTTTTTGCTAGTCCTGGGGCTTGAACTCAGGGCCTGGGCACTGTCCCTGAGCTTCTCTGGCTCAAGGCTAGCACTCTACCCTACCACTTGAGCCACAGTGCCGCTTCTGGCTTTTTCTGTAGTACTGAGAAATCAAGCACTCTATCAATAAGCCACGTTCCCAGCCCTCTGCTATTTTTTTGGGATGGATATTTTTGAGTATTCTTCATCTTTATAGTAGTCTCCACAAGACACTTAAGTGACTTTATTGTTCTTTGCCAGTTAACAAGAATTTCACAAAAGCAATCCAACAAGACAGACAGCTTTTCTAACTGGACCTCTGGGAACCAAAAAAAGAAAACCAACCTCCCATTAAGCTACAGATGAGATTAATTGGCTTGAGCTGCAATTTGTTACTAGTCTATTTGGGCGGATGCCAGTATCTCGGCTGGGAGAGCCAAATGAGCTCTCCAGCAACGGCTCCATTTTTCTAGAAGGGAAAGAATAGTCATGCAATCTGCAGCATCCTTGAGAATTCCAGGATGAGCAGGACAGAATCCCCTGATGGATGCTTGCTGGCCTGATTCGGGTTTTCTCGGTTCCCTGAGCAGATTGCTAGACACTGGCATGGGCCCAGCGGAAGAGGAGACACCGGTGCGTCAGTTCCACGGATGCAAACAACATGAGCTGTTCCAGCTGTCAGCAAGACACAGCTTGAAAAAAAAAATTTTTTTTTAATCTATGAGATACAGACCAAGAAATAAAGCCATCAACTTGGAAAAGTCAGAATAAATTACCCTGAGAGTCCAGTGACTTTTTTTTTTCTTTTTTGTTAGTAGTGGGATTTAAACTCAAGTCCTGGGTGTTGGCACTCTACCACTTGAGCCACAGTTCCACTTCTGGCTTTTTATTTTATTTTTTGCCGATCCTGGGGCTTGAACTCTGGGCCTGGGCACTGTCCCTGAACTTCTTTTGCTCAAGGTGAGCACTCTACCACGTGAGCCACTGTGCCACTTCTGACTTTTTTAAGCCGTTTATTGGAGATAAACATTCTCATGGAGTTTCCTGCCCAGGTTGGCTTCCAACTGTAACCCTCAAATCTCAGTCTCCTGAGTAGCTAGGATTATAGGCATAAGCCACTGGTACTCAGCTTCACTTCTGGCCTTTTGTGGTTAATTAAGAGTCTCATAGACTTTCCTGCTCAGCCTGGCTTTGAACTGTGATCCTCAGATCTCACCCTCCTGAGTAGCCAGGATGACGGGCGTGAGCCACCAGCGCCCAGCCTTACACTTTATCTTATTCATACAAGGCCCATGCCTCTGATGAGTGTAAAAACATCACACTGACAGAGTCAGTAAAAACACTGTCCAGCCAGGCATCAGTGGCTCATGCCTGTTGTAATCCTAGCTACTCAGGAAGCTAAGATCTGAGGACTGACCGCAGTTTGAAGCCAGGCCAGGGAAGAAGAGTCCATGAAATTCTCATCTCCAATTAACCACCAAAAGAGCTGGAAGTGGAGTTGGGGCTCAAGTGGTAGAACGCTAATCTTAAACCAAAGAAACCCAGAGACAGTACACAGGACCCCAAGTTGAAGCCCCAGAACTGACACACACAAAAATAAATGAAAACCAAAGCTGGGCACTGGGTGACTCAAGCTTGTAATCCTACTTAGGAGGCTGAGATCTGAGCATCGTGGTTCGAGGCCAGCCGGGGCAGGAAAGTCCATGAGACTCTCATCTCCATGAACCACCAGGGAGAAACCACATGTGGTGCTGTGGCTCAAAGTGGTAGAGCGCTCACCTTGAGCGAAAGAGCTCAGGGACAGTGCCCAGGCCCTGGGTTCAAGTCCTACAACTGAC
This sequence comes from Dipodomys spectabilis, assembly GCF_019054845.1. NCBI lineage: Eukaryota > Metazoa > Chordata > Mammalia > Rodentia > Heteromyidae > Dipodomys > Dipodomys spectabilis. The sequence continues at coordinate 932,952 of NW_024871037.1, forward strand.
AAGAAGGAAGGAAGGAAGGAAGGAAGGAAGGAAGGAAGGAAGGAAGGAAGGAAGGAAGAAAGAAAGAAGAATCATTACTGTCCATGGCTTAGGTTGGCAAGCACAGAACTGGTCCAGCTGTACATAAGGTCAACATGGCGGTCATATGTTAAAGGAGTCAGGGTTTTAACATTGACCCTTGGGTCAAATGTAAGCACCAAAAGACAGGTCCATCAAACCACTTCAGCTAGAGCCAAGGTACCATCTTTGTCCCATCCAGTGCCAACCAAAACTGAAATTTTGCAGGGAAAGGTTAATTTCTGACGCTGAGGGAGACCCGGCAATCCTCAGCCAGAGATCTGCTAGACTAACTGCTTTCCCTGTGAGGAGCTGAAAGGGGGCAGGAAGAGTCAAAGCGCCTAGCTTGCCTGCTACACGTTGTCAAGGCAACTGGCTCCAGCCCTCGCTCCGGGAAAGCTTCCCAACCACGCTTCCCGCACTGCACTTGCCTCTTTAAGTTCTTTTGGTTTTGTTCAGCTCATCTTTAAATTCCTTTCAAATGACAAAAGAAAAAGAAGGGGGAAAGAAACACATTTAAAAATATATCTATTATTCGGGAGAGCTCATTATTTTCTCCAGAGTTCAATTCTTCCTCTCCAGACATCTATAGCAGGGGAGGAAGGGCCTCGGACAAAAATGGTTCACGCTGCCATCACACCAACTCTGCTAGCTCTGAGAACAAACCCAGGCAGGGGGGAGAGGCAGAGACCCATAGAAGTATGGGTGCTGGTGGCTACTGAGATCTGAGGATTGCAGTTCGAAGCCAACTCAAGCAGGAACGTTTGTGAGACTCTTATCTCCAGTTAAATAGAAAATTACTCAAAGTAGAGCTGGGGCTCAAGTGGTAGAGTGCTAGCCTTGAGCAAAAAAAAGAAGCTCAGGGATAGCACCCAGGCCCTGAGTTCAAGTCCCAGGACTGATGACCACAGGTAATGCCCATAGCATTAACATCCAGGTATCAATGGAATCTGGATTACAAGCAAGAAAGCTAGTAAGGCAGACAGGTGTCTTCATAGTTTAGCGACACGTACCATGGAGAGAAAGGGAGAGAAAGAAAGAGGATGGAGCCGTGACCCCTCTCTCCTGCATCCATGGACCCCTCCCTACGTTACAGAGTTGGAAACCGCTGGACCTCTGAGGTGCCTGTGGCACACAACTGTAATCCTAGCCATTCAGAAGGTGGGATCTGAGGATCAAGGTTTGAAGCCAGCCCAGGCAAGGAAGTCCACGAGACTCTCACCTGTAATTAACCACATATAAAACCTATCTAAAAAACTGGAGCCAGCTGGGTGCTGGTAGCTCAAGCCTGTAATCCTAGCTACTACTCAGGAGGCGGAGATTTGAGGATCTCAGTTCAAAGCCAAGCCTGAGCAGGAAAGTCTGTGTGAGTCTTATCTCCAATTAACCACCAGAAAACCAGAAGTGGCGCAGTGGCTCAAGTGGCAGAGCACTCACCTGGAGCTAAAGAGCTCAGGGACAGCGCCTAGATCCAGAGTTCCAGCCCACAACAGGCAAAAACAAACAACAACAACCAAAAAAAACCCCTGGATACCAGTGGCTCACACCTGTCATCCTAGCCACTCAGGAGGCTGAGATCTGAGGATCACAGTTCAAAGCCAGCCTAGGGCAGCAAAATCTGTGAGACTATCTCTGAGAAATCACTAAAAAGTCAGAAATGGAGTTGTGGCTCAAGTGGTAAAGTGCTAGCCTGGAATGAAAAAGCTAAAAGAGGTTTATTACGTCCTGAGTTCAAGCCCCTGTACTGGCATAAAAATAAACAAATAAATAAACAAACACTGCTAATGAAGACAAGAGCTGTGCAACAAAGAACCTCGGGATAGTCAGCTCTTGAGATTGCATTGAGGGAAAAGAAGAAAAGCTGAGTTAGTCCAAAACACTATGTATTACCCAAGTCCTAGAACATTTCCTTTTGGTCTGATTTTGGTTTGTTTGTGTGTTTTCATCAAAGCATGGCTGGTTGGAGATTGCCTAGCGAACACCGAAGGACTTGTCTCTCCCCTCTTGGCCCTATCGTTTTATGGATCTAAAGATGGAATATGAAGGATTCAACCCCCACCCCCCGCCCCACCCTATCATACCAGGCACTTGCAGATGCCAGGCAAAGCCCCAGGTATGTGTGGAAAGCTTGATGTACAGGCACGGCGATCCACCCAATACTGACTATAAACCATCCACTGTGGGCCTAGCCTGTAAGGCTGTGAGTCCAGGAAAGGGTTAAGAGGTTGGAAGACTGGAGAAGTAGACCCTGTGAAGGTCAAACAGCCAAGGCAGGACACAGATTCAGAGCTCTTTGAACATTAAAAGAGCTTGAGACCTTGAATAAGGAAAATACTTAGCCTATTCTCTGCCTTGCATCTGCAATTACCCCTACCCACCCGATAGTAAACTCAAGGAACCCCTGTCTCCCCCATAAAACCCTTAATTCCGCCCTCCCCCCAGGCTCCAAGCCTGCAGAAAGAGTGTGACACTTGCTGCTCCCCAATAAACAGTCCAGGCTTGTTTCCTTCCTTTCTCTTCCATTTTCCTGATACTCGTCCGAGTTGGACTGTTTTGTTTTTTTTCCCTTTCTTCTTATATTTGCCTGATTTTTGGAGGGAACACTTAGGGAGTGATCTCAGTACAATCATTCAGATGATCTCCACGTGCCAGAGTGTGTTTCTATTAAGATCCGGGGCAAGCTTGGTCTAGAACAGGCTCGGGCACCAGAGCACTGGGGAGGAAGTGGAGACAGGCATCGGAGACATGGGTTGCAAGGGGACCCGCCACTGAGAAATCTACTCTGTCACTGTCACGAAGAACTCACAGGACTATCCCTCGAACCAGTTCATGACCATCAAGTTTGAACCGTAAGTGCAGCGTGTTACTGTACTTTGGGCCTTAAAGGCCCTCCTCCAAATGCCAATGTGGTAAAGACGCACTGGTAGAAGGCAGAGCCTTTAAGAGGTGGGGGTGAGTGGGAGGGCGTGCCCTGAAAGGGGATTATGGGATTCCAGCCACTTCCTCTTCCTTTCTTTTCCCCTTCTGTTCCTGGCCAAGAGACACGGGCTTCTCTCCATTGGCTCTCCACAAGCTTAAAAGCAACAAGTCCACCAGGTACCAGTGGCTCACACCTGTCATCCTAGCTACTGAGGAGGCTGAGATCTGAGGATCATGGTACAAAACCAGCCTGGACAGGAAAGTCCATAAAGACTCTTATTTGCTATAAACCACCAGAAAACCCGAAGGGGATGCTGTGGCTCAAAGTGGCAGAATGCTGGCCTTGCGTGTAAAACTCAGGGACAGAAGCCAGGCCCTGATGAGTTCAAGCCCCCATGACTGACCAAAAAAAAAAAAAAGCAAGTCTAATCAATCATGGACTGGAACATCCAAAACCATGAGCCAACATCAACCTTTTTCTCTTCCTAAGTTGATTATCTCCAGGATTTGCTACAGTAATGGGAAGCTGGCTGAAAACAAATGCAAGTACGCATCCCTTTGTTTTTATTTTAGCAGTGCTGGAGTTTGAAGCAGGGCCTTGGACGTGCTAGGCACACACTCCACCACTTGAGCCACACACACACCCTGTCCCTTCTGTAATTTAGTTACTTTTCAGGTAGAGTTTCGTGGGTTTTTTTTACTTGGGCTGGACAGGGCTGTAAACTTCCTATGTATATGGGATCACTGGACACACACCACAATACTTGGCTTGTGGGTTGAGATGGAGAGAGTCTATATAACCTCAAACTACAGTCCTCCCAAACCCTGCTTGCAGAGTGGCTGAGATTACAGGCATGCCCCACTGGGCTAGCAAGTCCATACCTTCTTCTCAGAAAGGCGCCAATTATTCCAGAAAGCCTGTGCCCCACTGAGAAGCAACCGCTCCCTTCCCTCACTCCACAATTTGAAATTGCACTCCCTCCTTCCCTCTGAGCGCACGTTCAGCTAATCGCATCCAGCTTTCTTATTTTCTTACTTTCCCTCTGCAAAGTATGATCCACACTGGCTGGAGACGAACATCTAAAAAGCGAGCGAAACACGGTGTTGTGCTAGGAGACAACATTTGATGATCATTCTGGCAAATGCATTCATTCCTGGAATAGGTGTACTTGCTTTCCAATCCATGCTCTTCGTGGAAGGAAGATTAAAGAATATACTGCTCAGGAGCTTGGACTGTTGGTTGCTATGGGGTTTCTCGCTCCCAGGAGAGGAAGGAAGAAAAAAAAAAAAAATGCTATGACCTGGGTTTTAAAGCGTGGTTTTGCAGTCTGAAAGAGGAAGATAACATTCCCAAGCCATCTCATTGTTCAAACTGTTTGGGTAATTGTCGGCTGGCCATCTGCTGGATTGTCTGGTTTGTATGAGACTTTAAGATTGCTGTTTGCAAAGGGCACAGATTCACCTTTCAGTGAAACCATTCCTCCACCTCCTCACGTTGCTGTTTTGCACACATCAAGCAGATTGCAAAGGTTTAATTTAAAAGGCCTGTGAGGTTTAGGGGTGGGAGGTGGGGAGGGGGGGGTGGAAAAGGGCTGAGAACACAACGCTGGGAGAAATGAACGGGTAGCTCAAGTGGTTTTCAGTGGAAAAAGCCAAGCAAGAGTGTAAGTACCTGAGTTCAAGTCCCAGTACTGGCACACACATGCACACATGCATGCACGCACACACACACACACACACACACACACACACATCCCAGTGGCTCACGCCTAGCTTCTATAGGGTTAGGGATGTGCTTCAAGTGGCAGATTGCCCTTCCAGCAAGTCTGAGTCCCTGAGTTCAATGCCCAACCAAACAGCCACACAAGCCTCTCCAAAAGGGAGGGCCGACTTACTCGATCCCAGCTGAAGCACAGGCCCAGGTGGTCCAGCTGACCCCTCATGTGTTCGATGTTCCTGTGAGACAGAACCAAGTACATCTTTAGAGCTCTAGAGGTGGGTTAAACACATGACTCAACCAATCACACTTTGAGAAAGGTGGAAGAAAACTCAGGAAGTGTAGATTATAGAAAAGGACTTCGGAGTGCTGTTTGTTTTGCCCTGAACAAATCATGTTAAGTAAGGTAAGCCAGACTCAGAGAGACAAATGGCGCATGGTTTCTTTCTCTCACAAGTGAAACTAGATCGAAAACACAGCTGGCTATGATGATTTATAGAGAACTCTTAGCATTTCCTACACAATCAGACTAAAAGGAAGATGCTCGTAAAGGATGAATCCAAATACTATTTAACAAAACCAATTCCAGGAAATGGAAACATTTATTTGTTGTTTTTGATGATGATGATGATGGTGTTTGGTTTTGCTTGTTTTGTCGTTTTAGGGGGCAAAGGGGCGCATGAATGGAGGGAGGGAGGGTGAACAAATGCAGGCCTGGTACTCAAGAGATACTAGGTGGAAATGAACTATGCGATTTGTGGGCAGGGATGCGAGGCAGAAAATGGGGTTAAGCAAAGGAAGGAGTGACATGGTCCAAAAAGAAATGTACTTACTACCTGACTTATGAAATGTTCACTTCTCTGTACAACACCTTAATAATAATAAAACAATATTTAAAAAAGAATACAAAGGTGTAATACCTCTGTGCTTCTGATCATATAAAATAACATTCATCAAAGTGAATTTCAGGAAATGGAAAAAAAAAAAAGAAAGAATGAGTAAAAATACCAATCCATTAGGAGGTAGTATTTGGACAGATTATAATCCGACAGAAATCACAATAGTTTTAGTTCCAGGGACTGTCAGTCTACTACCTGGCCATTCAGAAGGATAATGTCTTTGAATACAGACTTCTGGCCCCTTCAGAAATCTGTGCTCTACACAGATTTCAACCAAGCAAATACGAATGTAAAAGTGGTGAAAAGCCAAGTGCAGGAGTTCATGACTATAATCACAGCACTCCTGAGGTAGGAGCACTCTGAGTTTGGGGGTCACCCTGAGCTCTACAGAAAGCCCCTGTCTCAAAAAACTTAATAACAAACTGGGAGCTAGCTGGGTGCCGGCGGCTCACGGTTATAATCCTAGCTACTCAGGAATGAGATCTGAGGAATGAGGTTTGAAGCCAGCCCGGGCAGGGAAAAAGACAATGACACTCATCTCCAATGAATCATTCGCCAGAAAACCCGAAGTGGAACTGAGGCTCAAAGTAGTAGAGCACTAAACCTTGAGCAAAAAAGCTTAGGGTCTGGGCCCAGGCCTGAATTCAAGCCTCATGATGGAGGAGGAGGAGGAGAAGGAAGAGAAGGAAGAGGAGGAAGAGGGGGAGGAGGAGGAGGAGGAGGAGGAGAAAGAGGAGGATGAGGAGGAGGAAATGAAAATGCATAGCAACACATACCTTCGGGTCCAGCTTTCTGGATGTAAATTCCTCTCTACAGCGGCATTCTCGGCAGGCAGTCCGAACGCATCCCATCCCATGGGATTGATGACCTAGCGTGGAGAGGACACAAGTCAGCCATGGTGAATCATTCAAACCCGGCAGGTGTGTCTTCTGGGCAGTCAACAGCTTCCTTAGCATACTTCTCTGCGAATCCGCTTTCTCTCCTGGGTGATTTTGAACCATGCCTTTTGGCCAGCCAGCTGGCTGCCGATGACAGGAGCATTTAGAAGTATGTACACGTAAAGCACCAATAGTAGTGATCTGATAGAGGCTCAGTCAACCAACAGGACTGTGGTTCTCGCAAGTTAACTGCAGCTCCAGTAAAGTATGGTTTCCAAGACTGGGGAGTCTGAGAAGCCCAGGATTTCCCATGATGACTGCTAAAGCTAAAACTTTCCTAGACTCCCAGGAAATAGAATCATGCTCTATATTACACATACTATTTTATGGCCTGCTTTTTCCACTGAACGTTCTATCATGGACATCAATGTAAAATATTCATATTTGAAGCTGGGTGCTTGTGGTTCACCCCAGTAATCCTAACTACTCAGGAAGCTGAGATCTAAGGGTAACACTCAGAAGCCAGCTCAGGCAGGAAAGCTGGTGAGACTCTTATCTCCAATTAACTAATAAAAAAGCCAGAAGTGGAGCTGTGGCTCAGTGATAGAGCACTAGCGTTGAGCACAAAAGTTCAAGGACAGTCCCAGGCCTTGAATTCAAGTTCCAGGATAGACACACAAAAAATTAAAAATAATAATAAAATTTGAATTTATGTATGCCTTTCAAAGAAACAGTCTTAGCTGGGTGCTGGTGGCTCACATCAGGAATGCTAGCTACTAGGGAGGCTGAGATCTGAGGATTGTGGTTCAAAGTCAGCCAGGGCACGGAAAAGCTATGAGCTTCTTTATCTCCAAAGAAAACCAGAAAAACCAGAACACCCAAAGTGGAGCTGTGGCTCAAAGTGGTAGAAAACTAGCCTTCAGTAACAAAGCTCAGGGACAGCTTTCAGACCCTGATTTCAATCTCCAAGACAGAAAAAAAAAAAAAAAAGTAAAAGAAGGAAAACGCCTAATATTCCCTGAAAAGATCAGATTTATGCAATTTTAGGAACCTGAGCAGATATATACCAGTCTAGCTGAGACCTGAAATGCAGCAGAGCCCAAATCTCATTCCTCCCCCACCCCACCCCTACTCCACAACTAGGCAGAATGAGAGCCGGAGAGAGGACACTAACAAAGCTTCAAGACCAGGTCCCAGCCTTCAGAGGGCCTATGACATTTTTCTCAGACCCTTTATGCCAGGATCTATACACACACAACACACATACAAAAATAATACACACACACACACACACACACACACACACACAATAACCTCCCTTTTTTTGCTGAAGCTGATCTAGGCTGGGTATTAGTCCCTGACACCCAAGAAGTCTGATTAAAACAAACATCCGAGCCTGGCACTGGTGGCTCATGCCTGTCATCCTAGCTACTTAGAAGGCTGAGATCTGAGGATCTCGGTTCAAAGCCAGCTGGGCAGGAAAGTCCGTGAGACTCCTATCTCCAATAAACCACTAGAAAACCAGAAGTGGTTCTGTGGCTCAAGTGGTAGAGCGCTAGCCTTGAGCTGAAAAGCTAAGGGATAGTGCCCAGGCCCAGAGTTCAAGCCCCACGATTGACAAAAAAAATGACAAAAAAAAAAAAATCCAAAGCTGAGCACTAGTGGCTCACGCCTGTCATCTTAGCTACTTAAAAGGTTGAGATCTGAGGATCTTGGTTTGAAGCCAGCCAGGGCAGGGAAATCTATGAGTCTTTTAGCTCCAATTAACTACTAAAAAGCCAGAAACAGGGCTGTTCCTTAAAGTGGTAGACAATTTGCCTGGAGCACAAAAACTTAGGGATAGTGCCCAGGCCCTGAGTTCAAGCCCCAGGATTAGGACCTGGGCGCTGTCCCTGAACCTCTTTGTCCTCAAGGCTAACTAACACTCCACCACTTGAGCCTTAGCACCACTTCCAGTTTTTGAGTGGCTAATTGGAGATAAGGGTCTCTTGGGGACTTTTCTGCCTGGGCTGGCTTCAAACTGTGATCCTCAGATCTCAGCCTCCTGGGTAGGATTACAGGTGTGAGCCAACTGACACCTGGCCTTCTTCCATACTTGCCTGGACCACCCCTGAGCTCAGCTTTCTGCTGGCTGCTGCTTTGGCGGAATAATGTACCTGTTGTATAACTGCTCTGTAGAAAGGGGAAAACTTAATTACTAATCAGTGTCTTTGTCAGAGCTGTCAAAATGGTACCAAGTCAATGTTTCACCCTATTAACATCATGTTATAGGGTCCGCTCACAATTTTTAAATAAAGTCAATCCAGAGAGACTATGTGGCCGTAAAAAAAAAAAAAGACAGTCTGGAGTTATATAACCTACTTGTTCATTTTTATTTTTTGTTTCCAGATGAAATCAACATGAAAAGATATTCTTAGTTTCTGTGTCATCCAAGATGTCTATACACATGAAGTTAGAAAAACATCTCTAAAAAGTTTTTTAATATTTCAGATTCTTACCAAAAATAACAAAAAAGAAAAGTTGCCCTTAAAGAGAAAATAGAAAGGACTGGGGGGCGGGGGGGGGGGGGGGCTGGAGGCGTGGTTCAGTTGGTAGAGTGCTAGCCAATGAGTGAAAGCCTTAGGTACAGAGATTCCCAGTTTCTGATCCTCCCCCCACACCCAGCTCCTCCCCTTTAAAAAGAAAAAAAAGATAAGCCACGCACCAGTGCCTTACACCTGTAATCCTAGCTATTCAAGAGGCTGAGATCTGAGGATCGTGGTTCAAAGCCAGCCTAGGCAGGAAAGTCCATGAGACTCTTATCTCCAATGAGCCACTCAGAAAACCGGAAGTGGTGCTGTGGCTCAAGTGGTAGAGCACTAGCCTTGAGCTGAAGAGCTCAGGGACAGCGCCCAAGCACAGAGTTCAAGCCCAACGACAGACAGACAGACAGACAGACACACACACACACACACACACACACACAATCTCTCTCTCTCTCTCTCTCTCTCTCTCTCTCTCTCTCTCTCTCTAGAACAGTCTGTGGGAAAGGCTTTCTATAGCTTGAACCCAGGGCCTCATGCATGCAAGGCAAGCACTCTACCACTGAGCCACCTTCCCAGCCCATTTCTTTTTTCTTTTTTTTTAAGTGGTTACTAGGGAATGAACTTAGGACTCCAGCTTGGTAGATGCTCTACCACTTGAGCCACACTTCCAAGTCCTCCTTGCTTTTAGTTTGTTTTTCAGATCAGGACTTATGCTCTTTGTATTTTTTTAACTTTTAAATTTCTTTCCTCCCTCTTTCTTTTTTAATTTATGTTGGTCATGGGGCTTGAACTCAGGGCCTGGGCGCTATCCTGAGCTCTTTTTGCTCAAGGCTAGTGCTTTATCACGTTGAGCCATAGCTCCACTTCTCTAGTGGTTTACTGGAGACAAGAGTCTCATGGACTTTCCTGCCCAGCCTGGTTTTGAACTGTGATCCTCAGATCTCAGCCTCCTGAGCAGCTAGGATTACAGGCTTGAGTCACCAGTGCCAGGCAAGTATCATGCTTTTGTCCAGGCTAGACCACCTCAATCTTCCTACCTCCACCTCCTGAGTAACTGGGATTGAAGGAATACACCACAATGCTTGGCCCTCTATTCCTTAACATCCTGGCCAGGAAGTTAAGTTCTGCTCTGTCATGCACTCTCCACCGCCACCATCAGGATTCTCTAACCTGGATTAAAACCTCCAAAATCATAAGCCAAAATAAACCTTTTCTCCTTACAAGTTGACTGCTTCAGATATTTGTTTTGGGTCTGGTCGTGGGGCCTGAACTGGGCCTGGGCGCTGTCCCTCAGCTCTTCAGCTCAAGGCTAGCGCTCTACCCCTTGAGCCACAGTGCCACTTCCGGGTTTTTTTTTTCTTTTTGCTTATGTGGTTCTGAGGAATCGAACCCAAGGCCTTAGGCATGCAAGGCAAGCGCTCTACCACTGAGCCACCTTCCCAGCCCCTGCTTCAGATATTTGTTACAGTACTAGAAAGTTGCCTGAACCTAACACACAGCATCTTTGTCCATCTTTGTCTGTTGACTTCATTCCCCTATACAATGACTGTTGATGGGTGGGCTCCTTCTGGGAAGATAGCAATGGCACCTACATTTGTATCTGCCTACTCCCATCCCTACCTCATCGCCATCCCTAGCATAACACCCAACACATGGCTGCTTCCCATTCATCTAGATGTGTCTTCTAGATGCAAAAAGAATAAGCCAAGCTCTTCATACTCCTCCTCAATGTCCTTCAATCTTGATTACATTTGTTCCTTCTTTGGTAGGTGGTTCATACCTATAATCCTAACTACTCAGGAGACTGAGATCTGAGGTCTGAAGCCAGACTAGGCAGGAAAATCCATGAGACTCTGATCTCCAATGAACCACCAAAAAGACAGAAGTGGAGCTGTGGCTCAAGTGGTAGAGCACCAGCTTTGAGTTTAAGAAAAAAAAAAAGCCTAACAGATAACACCCAGAGGTCAAGCACAATACTGGCACGAAATAGACAGACAGACAGATGATAGACGGATGGATGGGTGGAGAGACAGATGGTAGGTGGATGGAGGGATGGAAGGAAGGATGGAGATAGATGGTAGATAGATAGATAAAGGGATGGATGACGAAAATTTGATCTTCATTTGTTCTTTTTTTTTGGGGGGGGGGGTCTGTTCGTGGGGCCTGAACTTTGGGCTTGCGAGCGCTCTACCACTTGAGCCACAGCGCCACTTCTGGCTTTTTTCTTTTTGCTTATGTGGTGCTGAGGAATGGAACCCAGGGCCTCAGGCATGCAAAGCAAGCGCTCTACCACTGAGCCACCTTCCCAGCCCTGATCTTCATTTGTTCTGAGCACACATTAGCCCACTATCCCAAGTAGAGCAGACGAGAGCAGCTTCAGCAGCTGTGTGCCCTTACCTGCCTGCCTCTCATTCTCTGGAAGCGTGCAATGGTGTCGCTGATGGTGTAGACACGGACGTGGCCCATGTGCAGCTTGCCGGAAGGATAAGGGAACATGGACAGCACGTAGAACTTGGGCTTTGACTTCTACAAAAAGAACAACAAAGCATACTTAGTAAGTACTTTCTGGGAACTCTGCCTGCAGGAATGAACCTTTTGGCAACTCTGCGCATTTTTGCATTGAAAGTTTTTCCTTTTGAAAGAAGAAAACAAAAACAAGAAACAACTATTCTCATGATGTAAATGGAAGAAAAGGTTCAAAACCAAGATTGAAAGCCCAGGGTAAAGCTTAAAGATGTCCAAGATAATACAGATTAACCCTCTAAGTAGTAATTGTCCATTTTTTTTTTATTGTTTTCCTGTTTGTAAAGCTCCTCTTTTAGCCAGAAACTCGTGGCTCATGCCTGTCATCCTAGCTACTTAGGAGGATCACAGTTCGAAGCCAGCAGAACAGGGAAATCTGTGAGACTCATCACCAAGAAATCAGCAAAAAAAAAGCCAGAAGTGGAGCTGTGGCTCAAGTGGTAAAGAGCCAGCCTTAGGGGTTGGGGATTTAGTTCAGTAGAAGAGCATTGTCTTGGCAATTGAGCGAGATAGGTGAGCCCTCCGCTTTCCTAGAAGCGGATGGGAGTTGGGTTTTGTATATAAGAGATCTCTGAAGATGAAGCCTCCCCCACCAGACTCCCTGTGGTCTACACTGAGACCTACTGGCAGCAGGGTCCCTGGGCACTGTGTTGGGGCCTCAGTTTCCCTACTGCATTGTGAGAAAGCCCCAACCAGTAGAGAGAATAGATTACTGTGTCCCAGGGCTGACAGTACAAGGTCAGGGATCTGTAACCTCCAGTTTCCCAAGCAGCAGTGGGAGAAACACAAGAGGAAAACCACCCTGGTGCTGCGGCTCGGTGATCCTGCTGCTTTTTCTCTAGGGATGTTTTGGAGGAGTGGGAAAATGCCTTGGGAGAATTCGTCGGGAGCGCTGGACCTGAAATTCCGGCACTAGGAAGGCTGAGACCAGGGGATGGGGAGTTTGAGGGGTGGCCTGAGTTATACAGCAATCTCCTATCTCCAACAATTAAAGAAAGAAAGAAAAGAAGAATGGAAAGGGGGTGGGGAAGGGAGAGGGAGGAGAGGAGGGAGGGGAGAGCAAGAGGGAGAGGAGGGGGTGGGAAGGAGGGAGGGAGGACAGAAGGAAGGGAAAGAAGGTAGAAAGGGAAGGAGAGAGGAAGGGAATTCTTTGGGAAGCAGAAAAATAAACAAAATTCTTGACGTGACATTTCTAGTTTGTTTTTCCCCTTCCTTCCTTCCTTCCTTCTTTCCTTCCTTCCTTCCTTTCTTTCTCTCTCTTTCTTTCTCTTTCTTTCTTTCTCTTTCTCTCTTTCTTTCTCTCTCTTTCTTTCTTTTTCTTTCTTGTTGGGACCAGGGTTTGAATAGGGACCTTGAACTTGCTGGGTGTGTTTGCCAAACTTCCTGTTCGACCACTCCAGCCCTCTAGTTTTCAAGACATTGCTTTCTCTTCTTAGAATTACCTCATTTCACCGCATGAACACTCATTGTGCTATATTAGGGTAGAAATGTGGCCCCCAAGCACTTTCCTTCATTAGTATCTATTTTCCCCATTAATATCTATTTAAACGTTTATTCCATGAAGATGAAAGGAATGGCAAAATCCCATCATTCTTCATTGCCGTGCTAATTAGCCCAACTCCAAAGCTAAATTAGTAAACGACAGGCAGGGAAAAAAAAAAAAAAAAAACATTGCTGAGAGCAGAAGCAAAAACCCTCTTCAGATGCACAGTCTTGTTTATTGCAGAAAAGAACCCAGCCTACTGCCTGTCCCTGTTTTCTGCTTGTCTGTGTGATTTATTTCCATCACCCCCCCCCCCCCCCCCCCGCCTCGGTGACAAAGAAATGAGTTCTGTCATCTGGGAGTGGGAAAAAAAAAAAAGAGAGAGAGCAGAACATGCAAGGAGTTTATGTTCTAATTGAGCAGGAATCTGATTGAAAGGGAAATTTTCATAATTGCGTCAAAGCAAGAGAATGGAGGTCTTCGAGAGAAAATTAGGATTGCGAGGGATGGGTGGGGAGAAGAGCTTTGCTAACTGGGTCTTCAGAAGGAAGACCAACGTTGACTTCTCTGTGGATGGCACTCTGAAGTTGCCACTGAGCCCCCAGAGGGTAGCAGATTCAAAGATACCCCACCACCACCACACACAGGGATGGCCCTAGCTTTCCTATTAGCCAGAGGGCCTTAGACAGGTTCTTCTGTTTTCTGGCCTGTGTGTTGTCTATGAATCACAAAAAATAAATACATAATCAATAAAAGCTTCAGGTGAGGGCCTGGGAATGTGGCTTAGTGATAGAGTGCTTGCTTAGCATGCATGAAGCCCTGGGTTCGATTCCTCAGTACCACATACGCAGAAAAAGCCAGACGTGGCGCTGTGGCCCAAGTGGTAGAGTGCTAGCCTTGAGCAAAAGAAACTCGGAGACAGTGGCTGGAATCTCAGTTCAGGGTTATTTTGGGAGCCAGGGAGACAGTCGATGGCAAAATGGCAGAGGGTGAAATACTCACTCAATAAAAATGGTTATTTTTGTATTGTTTGGCCAGTACCAGAACTGGAACTTATGGACTCAGCACTGTCCCTAAGATTTTTTTTTTTTTTTTGCTCAAGGCTGATGCTCTACCCCTTGAGCCCTATCTCCACCTCTGGCTTTTTTGGTGGTTAGTTGGTAGATAATTGGAGACTTTCCTGTCCACAGTGGCTTCCAACTGCAATCCTCAGATCTCAGTCTCCTGAGTCTCCAACGCCATCTTTCAGTGGAACACAATTAACTCCCTTCCCCTTATCCACTCTTCTTAGGAGTTAATCTCATAGAAATTATTGAGTGTGGCCAGGCATGGTGAGGCATGCCTACAATCCCAGCTACTGGGGAGAGAGAAAGTTAATAGTCAGTAGCTTGCTTGGTCAAAGTGAGTTGAAAAACAAACTGAAAGAGAAAAAAAAAAAGGTTGAGGGGTGTGACTCAAGTGGTAGAGAGGTTGCCGAAGTAAGCGTAAGGTCCTGAGTTCAATATCCAGTACTTAAAAAAAACAAAAACAAAAACAAAGCAGCCAGGCGCCAGTGGCTCATGCTTGTAATCCTAGCTACTCAGGAGGCTGAGATCTGAGGATCACGGTTCACAACCAGCTTGGGTAGGCAAGATTATGAGACTCTTATCTCTAATGAACCACCAGAAAACCAGAAGTAGTGCTGTGGCTCAAAGTGGTAGGGCACTAGCCTTGAACACAAAAGCTCAAGGACAGTGTTCAGGGCTGGGAAAGTGGCTCAGTGGTAGAGTGCTTGCCTTGCATGCATGAGGCCCTGGGTTCGATTCCTCAGCACCACATAGGCAAAAAGAAAAAAGCCAGAAGTGGCGCTGTGGCTCAAGTGGTAGAGCACTAGCCTTGAGCTGAAGAGCTGAGGGACAGCGCCCAGGCCCAGAGTTCAGGCCCCATGACCGGACCCCCCACCCCCCCAAAAAAGGACAGTGTTCAGGCCCTGAGTTCAAGCCCCATAATGGACCCCTCTAAAAAGCCATCTTGTATATGCACCCTCAACTGCTTGCCTTAGGTCTTTTTTGGGGGGGGAGGGGGGGTGTCCGGTTTTTTTCCTGCCCAGGTTGGCTTCGAACCGTGATCCTCAGATCTCAGCCTCCTTGGGTAGATCTCATATTGGTCATTTTAACCAATATGAAGAAATGAGGTTTGACTCACCTGGGAGTGATCCTCAGTTAACTGGCCTCCCAAAGGAAGAACAGAACATCCCAAAGAAACAGCTACAGCCAAGTACTTAACCAGCACTAGTGTGGGTTAGAACATTCAGCTGGTCCATCTAGACCAGAAGCAAGGCTCCACTAAGTCATGGAGTTGCTGCTGTTGCAAGGCTAGACACCAACCCCAAGTCCCACCAGGAAAATGCTAGGTGTGGTGCGGCCTGGTATACACTTTGTGCAGTGATGTTACCATGGAAACGGCCACCACACTCTAATTCACTCTCTTCTAATCCTTTCATTCATTCATTCCTCTCAGTCCTCCTAGACCCCAGGTGGGCACCTGGGGTCTACCACTTCTCCATCTTACATAAAAAAGAAATGGCATGATTGCCAGGCACCAGTGGCTCACACCTATAATCCTAGCAACTCAGGAGGCTGAGATCTGAGGATCATGGTTCAAAGCCAGCCTGGGGTAGGAAAGCCTGTGAGACTATGTCCAATTAACAACCGAAAGAGTCAGAAGAGAAGTTGTGGTTCCAGTGGTGAGTGCTAGCCTTGAGTTAAAACAAAAAAAAAAATCTCAAGGACAGCACCCAGGACCTGAGTTGAAGCTCCAAGACTAGCACCAAAAATAAAAAAGAGAGAAAGAGTTGGGGCTGGGAATGTGGCTCAGTGGTAGAGTGCTAGCCTTGCATGCATGATGCCCTGGGTTCGATTCCTCAGCACCACATAAGCAGAAAAAGCCAGAAGTGGTGCTGTGGCTCAAGTGCTAGAGCACTAGCCTTAAGCTGAAGAGCTGAAGAGCGCCCAGTCCCAGAGTTCAGGCCCATGACCAACAAAAAACAAAACAAAACAAAAAAGAGAGAGAGAAAAGAAAAAAGAAATGGCACTGGTAGCTCATGCCTAGCTACTCTGGAGGCTGAGACCTAGAAGAGTGTGGAGTTCAAGGCTAGCCAGGGCAGAAAAAACCCCAAGACTTCAAAATAACCAGCAAAAAGCCAGGCTAGAGGTATGGCTCAGGTAGTAGAGCACCAGCTGTAAACCAGAAAGCCAAGCAAGTATGAGATCCTGATTTTCCAGTACCACAAAAACAAACTCATTACTACTCATCACCATTTGGTTGAAGACCACATACTTATTTGAACAGGGCAAACGCAGCACCCAAGCCCTTTGCCTTCTGTCTTCCATTTCTGAGTACTCACATCCATTTCAGAAGTTTTCGAGGCCTGCTCTTTTATCCGAGGATACCACCATTTCTCAACATCCTTTCTTGTCTGGAGTGTGTAGTCTTTCGGCCACTTCCCCGTGGCACTGTAAATGCTTCGGACACAGACTGGTGTTACCCTCCTTCCCCATTTGCTGATGATGGCTGTCAGACCATGCAATTGTGTTTTCAAGAGACAGGCAGACGAGCCCAGCTTCTGCCAGCCAGTAGCCATTCTTCAGCAGGAAAGAGAGTCCTGGGTTCTCAGAACAGGGAATCAGCTCAGGAACTCCTCTACTTGGCAAACACACATCAGTGCTTCCTGCTCTGACTTCACATCCTTTCTCCTCTTCTTTTGATTATTTTTGACCTGGAAAGAATAGTTTAAAATTTCAATTGTGCTAAAACATAAACTGTGTGTGTGTGTGTGTATGAACACATGTGTGTCAGTACTGAGGCTTGAACTCAAAGACTCACACTCTCACTTGGCTTTTTTACTTGAGGCTGGTGTTCCCACCTTCATTAGAGGCAAGAATCTCATGGACTTTCGCTTCAATCTCTGATCCTCAGATCTCAGCCTTCTATGTGGCTAGGATTACTGGCTTGAGGCACTACTGACCATCTAGATAACAACCCATAAGTTGTGGCTCTTCAGGACATCCAGTTGCAATTCAAAGTCCAAACTGTGATTTTTTTTTCAGTAGTTTCCTCCACCCGTGAATTTAGGAACCGATCCCACTTAAGAAGTTTCATGGCTGGGCGGTAGTGGCTCACATCTGTACATTTAGCTCCACTGGATGCTTAGACCGTGGTACCAAGCCAGCCTAGGCAGGAAAGTCTGTGAGACTCTTATCTCCAATTAGCCACCACAAAAGCTAGAAGGGGAGCTGTGGCAAGTAGTAGTTAGCCTTGAGCACAAAAACTCAGGGACAGTGCCCAGGTCCCAGGACTGGCACCCCCACTAAAAAAAAAAAAAAAAAAAAAAGCCTTTTCAGTGTTGGCATTTTGTAAGTAGATGTGCAGAGGGAATTGTTTTCAGCCTGGCAATTCTTACCTCAATTAATACCACTTGCTTGATATGGGTAGATATACAGACTGGGGGAGGGGGGATGTAATCTCCCTACTTACTGCACTTGGCTTTTTAAAAATATGCAGATGGGACTATATATATTAGAGTTAGCTGAGTGAGCCAGGCACCAGTGGTTCATGATTGTAATCCTAGCCACTCAGGAGGTTGAGATCTGAGGATTGAGGTTGAAAGCCAACCTGAGCAGGAAAGTCTATGAGATTTTTACCAACAATGAACCACCAAAACTGTGGGAAGTAAGCTGTGGTTCCAGTGGTAGAGCACTAGCTTGGGGTAAAAAAGGCTCAGGGACAGCACTCAGGCCCTGAGTTCAAGCCCCAGGACACACACACACACACACACACACACACACACACACACACACACACACACACACACACACACACACACACACACACACACACACACACACACACACACACACACACACACACACACACACACACACACACAGACATTAGCTAAATGAGGCTGGTTTAATATCAACAATTCTTTATGACCAGCCTAAATGTAACATGTTTTGTATAAGGAAGGCCATATCTTTTCTTTTTTGGTGGGTTTCTATATAATTAGAATTATCTATGCTGGGCAGTGGCAGCTCACACCTGTCATCCTAGCTACTCAGGAGGCTGAGATCTGAGGATCACGGTTCAAAGCCAGCGTTGGCAGAAAACTCAGTGAGACTCTTATCCCCAATTAACCACCAGAAAACCGGAAGTGGCACTGTGGCTCAAGTGGTAGAGTGTTCACTTGAGCTGAAGAGCTGATAGCGTCCAGGCCCAGAGTTCAAGCCCCACGACCGACAAAAAAAAAAAAAAAAAAAATTATCTAAAGGAGTTATAGTGTTTCTGATTGGAGTTAGTCTTTTGTGAGGTCTGAGCAAGGAGACAGAGGTTACTTGAGTTCAGAGGTGAAGCAAGTGTAGGACGATAATAAGGTAAGTATAGTGATAATTGACTCTCATGAGTCGGGAGCAGAGGGGAGCAATCTTACTTCCAAGGTCTCAAGCTTTTTAATGTTTAAACAATTCTCCATCTGTCTCGCCTTGATTGCTTGACCTTCTCGGGGTCCAGTTCTCAATCTTCTGTCCAGTCTCTTAACCCTTTCCTGGTCTCACAGCTCGGCCTTGGAGTTCCCTACAGGTTAGGTCCACTGTTGATTTTTTACAGCCAGGCTTAGGTTGGATTGCCCTGCCTGTGTCAAACATGTCTGTGCATTAACTGGGGTTTTGCCTGATGTCTGTAAGCACCTGGAAAAATAGGGGTGGGGGTGGGGTTAATCCCTCTTATTCTTTGGATGATACATAAATAGGAGAAAGGTAAGCCCTTCAAAAGATACCTATATAGGGGCTGGGAAGGTGGCTCAGTGGTAGAGTGCTTGCCTTGCAATGCATGAGACCGTGGATTCCATTCCTCAGCACCACATAAGCAGAAAAGCCAGAAGTGGTACTGTGGCTCAAGTGGTAGAGCACTAACCTTGAGCTAGAGAGCTGAGGGACAGCGCCCAGGCCTAGAGTTCAGGCCCCACGACTGGCAAAAAAAATAAAATAAAAGACACCTATATAGATGCCTGACATTTTTCTCCTAGATAGCCCTCCCTACAAGTGTAAAAGTGCTCTAACCTCTTGAATAGAAATAATAGAAAATAAGCTGGACACCAGTGGGGCCCAGGCCTGTCCCCGCCTCTCAGAAGGCTGAAATCTGAAGATCACACTTCAAAGCTGGTTCAAAGGTGACTTGAAGCTAGCCAGGGCAAACAAATCCCACTCATCTCCAGTTAACCAGCAAAAAAAGTCAGAAGTGGAGGTGTGGGCTCATGTGGTAGAGCATACCCTAGATTGAAGAAAAAAGCCAAGGGAGAAGGTGGGGCCCTGAGTTCATGCCCTGGTACTGACACACTCGCGCGCGCACACACACACACACACACACACACACACACACACACACACACACACAGGTGCTAATGCCCTGTGTGATCCCAAGCAACTAACTTCCCGGTCTGAAACTCCATCCTGGGCCTCTCCATGAGATAGAGGACTAGAGCTGGGTGACTTCTGAGAACCTGAAGTCCAGAACTTGCTGTGAACCCCAAGATTACAAGGATGCTCATGGTTGAATTCGGTCCCACCCATATCCAAAAGTCCAAGGATCCAGGGGCCCAGGGGTCCAGGAGCCCAGGAATCCAGGAGCCCAGGAATCCAGGGGCCCAGGGGCCCAGGAATCCAGAGGCCCAGGAGTCCAGGGGCCCAGGGGGGGTCCAGGGGCCCAGGGGGGGTCCAGGGGTCCAGGAATCCAGGGGCCCAGGAATCCAGGGGCCCAGGAATCCAGAGGCCCGGGAGTCCAGGAATCCAGAGGCCCAGGAGTCCAGGGGCCCAGGGGGGGTCCAGGGGTCCAGGAATCCAGGGGCCCAGGAATACAGAGGCCCAGGAATCCAGGGGCTCAGGGGTCCAGGAATCCAGGGGCCCAGGGGTCCAGGGGCCCAGGGGTCCAGGAATCCAGGCGTCCAGGGGCTCAGGAATCCAGGGACCCAGGTGTCCAGGGGCCCAGGGGGGGTCCAGGGGCCCAGGAGGGATCCAGGGGCCCAGGGGGGGGGGTGTTCAGGGGCCCAGGGGTCCAGGAATCCAGGCGTCCAGGGACCCAGGGGCCCAGGGGCCCAGGGGGGGGGGTTCAGGGGCCCAGGGGGGGTCCAGGGGCCCAGGAGGGATCCAGGGGCCCGGGGGGGGGGGGTTCAGGGGCCCAGGGGTCCAGGAATCCAGGCGTCCAGGGACCCAGGTGCCCAGGGGCCCAGGGGGGGTCCAGGGGCCCAGGAGGGATCCAGGGGCCCAGGTGCCCAGGGGCCCAGGGGGGGTCCAGGGGCCCAGGAGGGATCCAGGGGCCCAGGGGCCCAGGGGCTGAGGGGCAAAGGGGTGGGTGGCCCACACCTCCCGGTTTGAGGGGCTGCAGGAACCCAAGCCAGCCTCGTTTCACGTCCCGCCGAGTCTGACAGGGTTTTACCTGCTCACAGGCCCTCGGCCTGAGGCTCCACAAGGGCTCGAACTCCCCCGAACCTTCTAAGGCGTCCACGGACCGGTCAAGCCAGCCTGGGCGCCGCCATGTTGGCACAACAACAACTTTATTGACAGCGGCGGCGGCGGCAGTCACAGCCGGCGGGGCGGGGCCTGGAGTTGAGCGACAGGCCAGTCCTGGAATCCCCGGAGCCCGTGAGACTAGCGGGGCGGGGGGAAGGGAGGGGCCAATGCTGATTTCCTCTCAGCTCGCGAGGCGGGGCAAGAGGCCGGCGTGAGAGACACTAGGCCTATCCTGGATTTCGGGAGGCGGGATGAAGGGGGTCGAAGGCGGGGCCTTGGGGTTCAGAAGCCAATCCCGGTTTCCTCCCAGCCCGTGGAGGCGTGGCCGAGGGTGGAGCCTAGGGTGGAGCTACAGGCCAATCCCCTGGACCACACACCTGTCAGAAACTTCATTTCCCTGCCCCCCCCCCCTTCCCACCTGCTCTGTGCCCCTGAACTTGGGATCCAGCCCAAGATTCTCATCCTCTCTCCAGGACTTTTCTTGCAGAAGTAAACTTTGTCTAAGAGGTTAAATGATTACAATTGCAATTGTAGCTAATGCAGGAGGGCTGTTAAGTTTAATGGCACTAGGTTAAACTAGACAGTGAGCTAGTGTGGGAGTGGTGGGGGGGTAGGTGGAGACCGGGGTTCAAATCCCAATGCCTAGGTTTTGGGAAAGCTGGCTGATGGACAGTCACTAACCAGGTGACCTAGCTGACTTTCTATTCTTCTCCTTATTTATTTGTGTGTCAGGGGGAAGTGTGTGTGTGTGTGTGTGTGTGTGTGTGTGTGTGTGTGTGTGTGTGTGTGTGTGTGTGTTGGGGTGGGGGTATTTTTGTGTGTCTGTCTGTCTGTCCTGGGTCTTGAACTCAGAGCCTGGGTGTTGTCCCTGAGCTTATTCCTCACTCAAGATTAGCACTCTAGGTCTGGGAAAGTAGCTCAGTGGTAGAGTGCTTGCCTTGCATGCATGAGGCCCTGGGTTCAATTCCTCAGCACCACATAAGCAGAAAAAACCAGAAGTGGGTGCTGTGGCTCAAGTGGTAGAGTGCTCGCCTTGAGCTGGAGGGACAGCACCCAGGCCCAGAGTTCAAGCCCCACGACCGACAAAAACAAAAAAAGACTAGCACTCTACCACATGAACCACAGCCCACTTCCAGTTTTTCTAATAATTAATTGGAGATGAGAATCTCACAGACTTTTCTGCCCCCCTGGTTGGCTTTGAACCATGATCCCCAGATCTCAGCCTCTTGAGTATCTGGATTATGGGAGCCCCAGCTCATCTTGTTTATCAGGATACTTATAAGTCAGAAGTTTCTCTTCGAAGAATAGGCTGGCCCAAACTGGCTGGGTCTAAGATGGCTGTCTTAACAATGGCCAGACAACTTATAACTTCATGATAATCTCCTTCTGCTAGTTGGCACTCGTGCCCACCAATGCCAGGAAAGTGGACAATTGCCATGACAACCTTCACAAAGGAACATCAAAAAACAGCATCCCAGAAAAATCACCATGAGTATTCCTCCCCTGTATTAGCTCATCCCTCCCCCTTCACATCTTTTATGCTGCCAGTATAATCTGCTAGCCCCTAAGAATTGAGAAGTTAGCCAGGGGCTGCTCACATCTGTAATCCCAGAGACAGCCCACATCTGTAAAACTACTCAAGAGGCTCAGATATGGGTTCAAAGACAGCCCAGGGAAGGAATGTCCATAGAACTCTTTATCTCCAACGAACCACCAAAGAGCCAGAAATGAAGTTCTATCTAAAGTGGTAGAGAGCCAGCCTGGAATGGAAAAGCTAAGGGAAAACACCCAGGCCCTGAGTTAAAGCACCAGTATTGGTGCACATGTGTACATGCACACACACACACACACACACACACACTCACACACACACGCACATACACATACACACACAGTGAGGTTGATTTGTGAGTTTATCATCCATTTCTCCCATTCTTGGCTAAGAATAAAAGTTTTTTTTCACTACACTTGGGTTCAGATTGCTATAAGTTCCATAACTCTGGGAAGATAGAAAAGTCAAATTAGGGGCTGGGAAGTTGGCTCAGTGGTAGAGCGCTTGCCTTGCATGCCTGAGGCCCTGGGTTCGATTCCTCAGCACCACATAAGCAAAAAGAAAAAAGCCGGAAGTGGCGCTGTGGCTCAAGTGGTAGAGCGCTAGCCTTGAGCTGAAGAGCTGAGGGACAGCGCCCAGTCCCAGAGTTCAGGCCCCACGACCGGACCCAAAAAAAAAAAGAAAAGTCAAATTAGGGGGTAAAAAGTCTTAGTAGTAATACTGGAAATATTGCTGTGTTAACCAATTATGTGTACATAATTGGAACACCCTTTTCTCACTGAGGACATTGTTAAAAAGCCTTTCATTTCAGCTCAGCAATGCCTCCAATCAACCAGTTACAAAAGGAGCTCGCCTCCGTGGAGATAGGCCAGGTGTGTATCGGGAAGTAGACTTCACAGAAGTTAAAACTGGAAAATTTGGATATAAATATTTGCTAGTTTTTGTAGACACCTTTTCAGGATGGGTTGAAGCCTACCCAACAAAGCATGAGACCGCGAACGTCGTGGCTAAGAAGATCCTGGAAGAAATCCAACCCAGGTATGGCCTCCCATCCACCATCGGGTTGGATAATGGACTGGCCTTCGTCTCAAAAGTAGGTCAGGGAATAGCCTCGGCACTGGGGACGGATTGGAAATTGCACTGTGCTTATAGACCCCAGAGTTCAGGGCAGGTAGAAAGAATGAATCGGACTCTAAAAGAGACCTTAACTAAATAGGCCTTGGAGACTGGCGCAGACTGGGTATCGCTCCTTCCTTTTGCCTTGTTTAGAATAAGAAATTCACCCTATCTGCTTGGCTTTACTCCTTTTGAAATAATGTATGGACACCCTCCACCCATTATCCCTGGCCTTCAGACTGAATTACTTGCTGATTTGGATGATACTGAATTTCTGTGTAAGCTTGACTATTTACAGTTGGTGCATAAGAGTATGTGGCCCCAGCTTAGAGCATTATTTGATTCTGCTTCTATTCCTACCCCCCCACCTCATTTGTTTAAACCAGGGGACTGGGTGTTTGTTCAAAGACACAACTTGAGATCTCTGGAACCACGGTGGAAGGGACCTTACATGGTGCTACTGGCTACACCCTCTGCCCTTAAGGTGGACGGCATTGCTGCTTGGATCCACTGCTCCCACGCCAGACCGGCTGACCCCTTTGCCCTGGACGACCGTGGGGAAACATGGGAAGTCTCCAAGCATCCTAACCAACCACTCCGCGTATGCCTCAAGAAAAGAAAAATGAACTGATGGTTATTGGTATTGTTGTTTAATAGTATGGCTAAGGTCAGAGAGGGACTATACCCTTTCAAGATCAAGAGCTGTTGGAGTTTAGTTTTGGGCCGGAGCCACAAGATTGTGTCTCAGGACCATAAGTCAAGGGGGGAAATGAAAGGTTAAAGTTTGAGGCAGTGATCACTTGTTGCTTGTGTCTATCTAGCAGAGCAACACGTGCTGGTAATCCGAACACCTGGATGGTTGTATGCCTTTATAAGCCCTGAAAATCCTTAGCTCGGGGCTCTCTTCCTGGGCTCCACTGTGTCGGAGTGTAGGACGAGGCCCGAGCTGCAGCCCGTTTAAATAAAACCATAAAACAGCTGTAGAGTCTGACTCTCGGTGGTCTTCTTGGTGGGGATCCTGCGACCTTGGCATAATAGCTCAAGTGGTAGAGCGCCAGCCTTGAGCTGAAGAGCTGAGGGACAGCGCCCAGGCCCAGAGTTCAAGCCCCATGACTGACAAATAAAAATAAAATTAAAAAAAAAATAAGGCATCACCCTAGAAAATGAGGGAGAGATTCTTGAAAAGCTAAAAGACGAATTCTTGCCTGTCTCCCTTACCTGGCGGATAGGTAAGAGTCCAACCACAGGCCCTGCCCTATAAATGCATTCATTGGTCCCTAGTCTGCCCCAACCCATCCCCAGATCATCATATCTACCATGGCTATTTGTGATTTGTGTGTGTGTGTGTGTGTGTGTGTGTGGTTGAACAGTGAAGATGTTTGGTATGGTGTGCAATGCAAACCTACTAACCTAGAATACTCACCACAAAATTGTTTTTTTTTTTCTGCTGGTTTCGAACTCAGGGCCTAGGCACTGTCCCCCCAGCCTGTTTGTGCTCAAAGCTGACTCTCTACCACTTGAGCCATGGCGCCATTTCCAGGTTTTTTCTGAGTGGTTTTTCTTTCCTGGCCTGGCTGGCTTTGAACCGGGATCCTCAGATCTCAGCCTCTTGAGTAAGCTGGGATGACAGGCGTGAGCTACCGGCAGCCGGGCTACTGCAGATCTTCTGTATAGGACCAGACTAGAGAGGCTTGGCTCTTTCACGCAAAGTTGGTGTGCTACCACTTGAGCCACATCTTGGCTTGTGGCTTTTTGCTGGTTCATTGGAGACCAGAGTCTCACTGGCTTTCCTGCCTGAGCTAGCATTGAACCATGATCCTCAGCCTCCTGAGTAGCTGGGATTACAGGTGTGAGCTTCTGACACGTGTATTTCTAAGTGACTCTCCCAATGAAGACAAAGACACAGGAGACAAGGAAATAAGGGAGTGGGGGGCTAGGAAAGGGGGTGTGTTCTGGATCCCACAGTAGTGGGATCTCCAATACACAACTCAGAAACACCCAAAGTGGTGCTGTGGCTCATGCAATAGAGCGCTAGCCTTGAGCACAAAGAGGTTCAGGGTCAGTGCTCAGGCCCTGAGTTCAAGCCCAGGACTGACATCTCCCCACCCCCCCCCCAAAAAAAAAGTTTCCATACCAGCCAGGCCTAGGGATACCTGTCTGTAATTCCAGGAACTTTTTCTCATGTTTTTGCCCCTATCTCTACCTCCCAAGTAGCTGGAATTACAGGTATGCATCACCACACCCAGCCTGCTGAAATCATCCATGTTTTTAGTCTCGGGGGGGGGGGGGGGGTGCCTCTCTGCTTCTCAGTACCCCTCCCCTCTCCCCCATGAGCAATTTCTGCTTCCTTCTGCAGAAGGTGTGGATGGGGAGGTTGAGTTAGGGGGAGACTAGTAATCAGACACACCAGCTAGACAGGAATGATACTGAAGTCCAGGGCTAGGGATGTGGCTTAGTGGTAGAGTGCTTGATACGAAGCCCTGGGTTCGATTCCTCAGCACCACATACACAGAAAAAGCCGGAAGCGGCGCTGTGGCTCAAGTGGTAGAGTGCTGGCCTTGAGCAAAAGAAGCTCAGAGGACAGTGCCCAGGCCCTGAGTTCAAGCCCCAGGACTGGGAAAAGATTTGAAGTCCTTCGCTTGATCCAACTACCCAGGAGAGGTGGGTGAGGGGTGCGATTGTAACTCTGCATCAAAGTCGGAGTGAAGGAACGTTCCACCTCCTGGGAGAAAAACGTCTCTGCTTTGACCATCAGGAGGCTTCTGAGGCTGCCCAAAGAAAGGTAGTTCTGCCTGGTGCTGGTGAGGCGCACGCCTGCCATCTCAACGTGGGAGGCTGAGATCTGAGGATCACGGTTTGAAGCCAAGCCAGGAGATGGGAAAAGTCTGTGCGACTCTGATGTTGTCCAGCGAAGCACTAAATAAACAAATAAAAGCAGGAATGGAGCTGAGGCTCCAGTGGTAGAGTGTCAGGATTGAATGAAAGCAAAGCTCACGGGGACAGTCACCAGGCCCTGAGTTCAAGCCCTATGACCGGCACCCGAACTAAACAAACAACCAAACAAATCTGGTCCTGGAGCTCGAAGTCAGAGCCTGGGCATTGCCTCTTAGCCGTTTTACACAAGGCTGAGGCTCTTCTACTTGAGTTACAGCTCCACTTCTAGCTCTCTGGTGGTTATCTGGAAATAAGAATATCATGGACTTTCCTGCCTAGGCTGGCTTTGAACCATGATTCTCAGATCTGAGCCTCCTTAGTTAACTAGAATGACAGGTGAGAGCCACCAGGGCCTATTTTATAATATATATTTATCTTAATAGATTATATGCAAAAATATGTTATCATATTATATTACATATTAGGTATACCATATAAATCACTATGTTGTATAGTGATATCCTTTTTTTTTTTTTTTTGGTTGGTCATGGGGCATGAACTCTGGGCCTGGGCACTGTCCCTCAGCTCTTCAGCTCAAGGCGAGCGCTCTACCACTTGAGCTACAGCACCACTTCCAGTTTTCTAGTAGTTTATTGGAGATAGGAGTCTCACAGTCTTTCCTGTCCGGGCTGGCTTTGAACTGTGATCCTCAGATCTCAGCCTCCTGAGTAGCCAGGATTATAGGCATGAGCCACCGGCTCCCGGCAGTGATATTCTCAATATATAACAATATCATATAATACTATGTGATATAATTATAGTACATATTATATAACAATATACTGATTCATATACTATATGATTATATTATCTAATATTATATGTATTATTTATATATGTAGTATTTATCTAATAATTATATTATATTAATATAGTATATTAAGTATACTATGTCATCATATGCTATATTAATTACATTAGCTAATCACTATGTTGTAGTTATAGTTTAATATAAATAATTAATGTACTATAACATGTCATTTGTAATTATATGTGTAATTATGTCTTCTGGTGGATGATTCTCATTGGCCAAGTCCTGTGTTGGATGACCCTTATTGGCCATATTTTGAACAGCCGATTCTCATTGGCCAATGAGACAATCTCCATTGGCTATATTCTGAATGGACGGTCCTCACTGGCCATGTTCTGAATGGACGGTCCTCATTGGCCTTGTTCTGGGTGGGCGGGTAATCCTCATTGGCTGTGTCTTCTAGTGGATGATTCTCATTGGCCAAATCCTGTGTTGGATGATCCTTATTGGCCGTATTTTAAACAGATGATCCTCATTGGCTATATT
Source organism: Dipodomys spectabilis (assembly GCF_019054845.1). Lineage (NCBI taxonomy): Eukaryota > Metazoa > Chordata > Mammalia > Rodentia > Heteromyidae > Dipodomys > Dipodomys spectabilis. The sequence goes on from NW_024871037.1 coordinate 960,393, forward strand.
CTGAATGGAAGGTCCTCATTGGCCATGTTTGGGTGGGTGGGCCATCCTCATTGGATGCATTCGAGATAGATGATCCTCATTGGCCCTTTACTTGACAGGCAATCCCCATTGGTCAGGTTCCCTGGCAGCTTCTCCCTTGCTAGGTAGATGCAGCTCCCTAAGGACGGGGCTCTGTCTCACAGGGACAGGTGTGGGTGGGCTGGCCGGCCTCTGAGCAGCTCCCAGAAGAAGCCAAGCTCCACTGGGCATCAGAGATCCTCAGCACCTGCAGGTACAGCTGGAAACGAGAGAGAGAGAGAGAGAGAGAGAGAGAGAGAGAGTCAGTCACACCAACTTCCACTAATTCAGCTGATGCCCATTTGCTGTCTCAGATGGGAGAGGTGCAAGAGAAAATCCTTCCCTCCTCTCCCCTGGCCCTGGGCCTGAGTTCTTTGGTTCCCTTGGTTCTTAGCCACGGCTCCCCTCCCTGAGCAGCCATGGGGCTTGGATGGAGTTCATTATCAAACACACACCCAGGGAAGAATGGACAAGATTGGGCACCATCATGGATGGACACTGGGAGAAGGGATTTTAATTCAGGCACAGGAGGGAAACGTCTTAGAACCTTGGTCCTGATAAGAACATGAGTACTGCTGGGCGCTGATAGCTCACACCTGTCATCCTAGCTCCTCAGGAGGCTGAGATCTGAGGATCACAGTTCAAAGCCAGCCCAGGAAGGTTCATGAGACTCTCATCTCCCATGAACCACCAGAAAGCTGGAAGTGGCGCTGTGGCTCAAGCTTGAGCTGAAGGGCTGACACGAACTGACACATTCCTGCCACCTCGTGTGGCTTCTGAGGATTTCCAACGATTTCCATTTCTGTGGCAGTACTGGCCCAACCTCTCGATGCCTTGATTTCCCTCCCTCTCCCTCTCCCCCTCCCTCTCTTTTCCTCTCTCTCTCTCTCTCTCTGTCTGTCTCTCTCTGTCTCTGTCTCTGTCTGTCTGTCTGTCTGTCTCTCTGCTGTGGACTGCTAGCACCTACAATGCTTGTGTGTGGAATAAGTCCGGGTGAGTGCAGGGAGGGAGGGGGAATTCTAGGCACCCCAGGAGTGGGACTCTGTCAGCCACTAATAGAAACCAGAGATAAGACAACAAGGAATGACTGAGCACGGAGGAACTCTCTAGAGCAGCGCAGCTGCTGGCTGGCGCCTCCTGCTGTCTCCTCCCGGTTCTGCGCTTCCCACTCCCTGCGTGGTTTTATTCCGGCATCACCTCTGCAATACACAGCTCAGACCTACGCTTTCCCTAACACCTGCTCTTCACATTCAGACCTTCTCCTTCATTCCTTGAAAAGATCCCAGGGAAGCTGGGCGCCAGGGGCTCAGGCTGGCTCCACGTAACCAGCAAAAAGCTGGGGGTGGATGCATGGCTCAAGGGGTAGAGCACTACTAGCCTTGAGAAGAAGAGGAAGAAGAGGAAGAAGAAGAAGAAGAAGAAGAAGAAGAAGAAGAAGAAGAAGAAGAAGAAGAAGAAGAAGAAGAAGAAGAAGAAGAAGAAGAAGAAGAAGAAGAAGAAGAAGAAGAAGAAGAAGGAAGAAGAAGAAGAAGAAGAAGAAGAAGGAAGAAGAAGACGAAGAAGAAGAAGAAGAAGAAGAAGAAGAAGAAGAAGAAGAAGAAGAAGAAGAAGAAGAAGAAGAAGAAGAAGAAGAAGAAGAAGAAGAGCCAAGAACTGAGGCTGTGAGTTCAAAGCCCAAAACTGGTCCCCCCAAAAAAGAAGGAAGGAAGGAAGGAAGGAAGGGAGGGAGGGAGGGAGGGAGGGAGGGGGGAAAGGGAAGAGAGAAGCCAGGCGCCAGAGGCTCACCGTTGTCATCCCAGCTAGTCAGGAAGAGCTGAGGATCACAGTTCAAAGTCAGCCCGGGCAGGAAAGTCTGCAAGACTTTTAATCTCCAATAGATTGCCAAAAAATGCTGGAGCTGTGGCTCAAGTGGTAGAGCGCTAGTCTTGAGCACAAAGCTCGGGGACAGTGCCCAGGTCCTGAATTAAAAACTTAGGACCATCGAAAGACAAAGGAGGAGGAGGAAGAGATGGAGGAGGAGGAAGAGATGGGAGGAGGAGGAGGAGGAGGAGGAGGAGGAGGAGGAGGAGGAGGAGGAAGGAGGAGGAGGAGGAGGAGGAGGAGGAAAGGAAGGAAAGAAGGAAGAAATTTTAAAAGAAAATAAAATAGCTGTATTTAAAGGCTTGTCTAAGTTTCCACGGGCCCTAAGGAGCAGGGCTTGAATTCTAATGTGCCCAGGGTAGTAGCTTGGCAGCGAAGTCCAAAGCTTTGGACCCCTCCCCTTGCCCCCCCACTCTGCCCCCCCCAGCAGAGGATGGAGGGGGAGGGAGGCAGAGAGAGCTGAGCGCACATGGGACCCCGCCACTGGACACCCCAGTGTGTTAGCCTGAACTACTTCTGGAGAGAGGGGGAGAAACCCATAGATGTCATTCATCTGGTTAGCTGTATTCACTGGACTCACAGTGGGCTTCTAGAACATTCCACCTTGCTTTGGGACAGCTTTGGGAAGCAGATGGTTAACCTCGCTTTGCTTAAAAATGGGGCAGTGGATACCAGGCCCTGGTATATCACGCCTGTCATCCTAGCTACTCAGGAGGCTGAGATCTGGGGATCACGGTTCAAAGCCAACCCTGGGCAGGAAAGTCCCTGAGACTCTGATCTCCAATGAACCATCAGAAAACTGGAAGTGGTGCTGTGGCTCAAAGTGGTAGAGCACTCACCTTGAGCTGAAGAGCTGAGGGACCAGCGCCCAGACCCAGAGTTCAAGCCCCACGACTGACCAAAAACCCAGAAATACAAGAAGAAACACCCACCGGGTTACATCACTGAAAGCATATTGACTTGGAAAAACGGTCCAGAAAGTTCCTTTGCTTCACAGTTAACAATCAGCCACTCTGGGGGTCCTTCCCACGCCCCTCCTCTTCCCCCCCCCTTTTTAAAGAAGTAAATTAAGAAAACAGAGTTCAAACCCAGCTCTGCTGAGAGACGAAGAGCTTCTTGGACGAGTGATGATGTTTTACGAAAACGTGTCGTGTGAAACACTGCCTCAGTTCACAGCACAGACGCACCCGCTGAAGGGGAGAGGGGAGGGGGGGGCAGAATGGGACAGAAAGGACCACCCACCCCCATCCTTCCACCCAATGACGCACCCTTCCCTCCCTCCCTTCTTCCCTCCCTCCTCCCTCCTTTTTCTCCTCCTCCTCCTCTTCCTCCTCCTCCTTCTCTTCATCCTCTTCTCCTCCTCTCTTTCTCTTCCTCCTCCTCCTCTCTTCCTCCTCTTCCTCCTCTTCTTCCTCCTCTTCCTCCTCCTCTTCCTCCTCCTCTTCCTCTCCTCCTCCTCCTCTTCCTCTCTTCTTCCTCCTCTTCCTCCTCCTCTCTTCCTCCTCCTCTTCCTCCTTCCCCTCCTCCTCCCCCTCCTCTTCCTCTCTCTCCTCTTTTTTTCTCTCCTTCCTTCCCTCCCTCCCCTTGCCCCCACCTCTAATCTGGAGCAGGAATTACCCCACAGCCCTCCCTCTGCAAGCTCGTTGGGGGGAGGGGGGGCTCCTCTCTCCTCTCCCCAGAAAAGAACTCCTGTGAGCAACAGCACAGATCACCCCTGACCCGTGGGCACAGGGCGCCCTCCTGTGGTGAAAGACAAGAATCACCATCATTTGCTCTCCTGGAAGCCTGGGCTTAGGGCTCTTTGTGTGGTGCAATAGGGAAGACACACCATCCTTTGTTCTCATTATAAGCCTGGGGTTAGGGCACCAGAGTGTGGTGCAATCATGAAGACACACCATCATTTGCAATCACCGAAGCCTTGGCTTAGGTGTGCCCTGGTGCGGTGCAATCGTGTAGCTGCACCATCCTTGGCACTCTTGGCTGCCTGGGCTCAGGCTGCCCTCTTGTGGGGAAAGTGAAGAATCACCTCCATTGGCTCTCAGGGGTATTGGGCTTAGTGCTCCCATAAGTGGTGCTATAGAGAAGATGCACCATCATTTGCTCTGACAGAGGCCTGAGCATAGAGCGTTCTAGGGCTGAAATGGCAGCTGTGCCCACAGGCTCAGAAAAATCAAGGGACTTGTTTGAGGGTTTCTGGGAAGGCAAGACACAACGTCAGGTCTCGACAGGTATGGAACAAACAGAGTCTCAGGTGCTTTCACCTGCCGGGAAGCATCGCCTTGCCTGACAGACACAATGACACACTTACTTGGTATGGAACTTACCACCCAGACTCCAAGGAAACCCGGTGAACTTCAGGCCAACACTGAGAAATCGGTCACTTTATCCAAGAAAGATGCCGGAACAAATTGAAACGGATGAAAAAAATACCAAATCTAGGAGCGGGGAAGGTGGGTCAGTGGTCGAGTGCTCGCCTCACATGCATGAGGCCCTGGGTTCGATTCCTCAGCACCACAGAAGCAGAAAAAGCCAGAAGTGGCGCTGTGGCTCAAGTGGTAGAGCGCTAGCCTTGAGCTGAAGAGCTGAGGGACAGCGCCCAGACCCAGAGTTCAGGCCCCACGACCACCACCAACAACAATAATAAAACAACCGAAGTCTCCACCAGGCATCTGATCAGACTATGTACAGCCTTCAAGTCTGGGTCTCCCTCCACCTATTCCCAGGGCCTCTATAAGGGAAGTACTGTCTGTGGATCAGTGGTGTGTGTTGCACTCACAGAGGTAGCAATGCCACTCCAATAGGTGGAGCTCTTGAGAGCATCTCCTGGCTTGGGAAATCTGATGATGGCCATCTCCCCCCCCTCCCCCCCGTCCCATCCCCCATGAGTACATGTGTGCCTCTGATGTCACCTCCATAGGAACCATTACAGGTCTCTGACAGCTGTGAGAATACATGAACAAGAGGAGGGAGGAGGCCTGGAAGGGATCTGGGAGGAGAGGGTGCATCTCCCCTTATACAGGGCCCCAGGAAAAGGGGGGTTCAGGCTTCCCATGTCCCAACCTTCCTCTACCCTTCCCTCACTAAGTTGTTCACCTGAATTTTAATGAGTGATGCTACCAAGCCCCCCTTTTATTTGTCAGTCCTGGGACTTGAACTCAGGACCTGGACACCATCCCTGAGTTTTTTTCCACTCAAGCTAGCCTTCCACCGCTGAGAGCCACACAGCGCCACTTCTGGTTTTCTGGTGGATCGTTGGAGAGATGAGTCTCATAGACTTTCCTGCCTGGGCTGGCTTTGAACCCTGATCCTCAGATCTCAGCCTCCCGAGTAGCTAGGATAATGGGTGTGAGCCATTGGCACCCAGTTTGCCACCACGCTTTTTATTTTTTGTAGCATCGACTGGTATAGAGTATGTAAAGGTTATGATTACAGCAGGTGCTCAATGTCAGGTGACTGAAGGATGGAAACTCAGCTGGTCATGTGCACACAGGCAGGGACACATAATGGCTGAATCACATCTACTCATCATCGTGTGTGTGTGTGTATGTGTGTGTGTGTGTGTGTGTGTGTGTGTGTGTGTGAATCCTGGGGCTTGAACTCAGGGCCTGGGCACTGTCTCTGTGCTCTTTGGCTCAAGGCTAGCACTCTACCCCTTGAGCTCTACTTTCCAGCTTTTTCTGGTGGTTCATTGGAGATAAGAGTCTCTCAGACTTCCCCACCCAGGTTGGCTTCAGACTATGATCCTCCGATCTCAGCCTCCTGAGTAGCTAGGGTGACAGGCGGGAGCCTCCGGCACCAGACTCATCCCCTCTTTTCACCCCCCTGATACCCAAACTTAGGAAGTAATCAATTTTGCCTGATTTGATTTGACACTAACCCCCCCCCCCACACACACACACACATACACCTCCATTCTACTCCATCACCAGGCTGGAACTAGAGCTGACTTTCTGGTCAGGCCTGCCCTGTGGAATAGACAGATAAGTCTGCCTACAGCCAAAGGCAGATCTAGAGCCGCCCTGGTGAGAAAGAGGCAGTTATGATCAAGAATGGCTGCTAACCTGGATTGGGGGGGGGGCGGGGAGGAGGGGAAGGAAGGTCCTTATGAATTTCACAGTGCAAAGCAGCCTGGGGGGGGGGGGAGACAGGGAGGGGAGGGCTTAAGGTGTCTAAAAAGGCGGAGTTTGCTCTCCTCCAGCCTCCAGAGGGCGGGGCTGCCCAACTCCTGCCCCAGAGCTGCTGGGTGCCCTGACCCTGGCCAGTTCAGTGCTAGGATGGACAGAAGCACTTGGAGGCTGACCAATCTGGGACCGTGGAATGGCAGACCCGGTAGGTATGGGGCGGGGCGTGGGGAGGGAGGGGAGGAAGGAGGGGAGGGAAGGAGTTGGGAGAAGATCTGGGGGCCCTGAAGGTACCATGATGGTGGAGGGAAGGGGACATCAGCCCATCCATGGCCGGAAGAGGAGATTTGACACTGTGGCCTTGCAGAAGAGGGGGGGGGGGCTGGGCTGTGTGTATGGGGGGGACTATAAATAGCGCCTTCCTTCCATCCAAGGGGAGAGACAGTCAGCTGGAGCAGTTTTTAATGACAGGCCTCTAAGGGTTCATGTTTATCTAGGGCCACACACACACACACACCCCTGACACCCCCAGCAATTGAAGAGAATCATTTAGGACGTTTCTCCTCGGGTGTGAAATGCCAGGTCCTGAGCTCCTCTAAGCACCTGCTGTATACCCTGGCTTGCTTTGTCTGGGCCCCAGCTGGGCCCTCAGAGACCCTCTCCATACATACACCCCAGGAGGGCATACATGGAGATCACCTAGGATTCTCATCCCCCTAAGATGGAAAGCCACACGCAGGGGATCTGGGCCTGGGCAGGGGGCGGGCATGGGAGGGCAGTTGTTTTCCGGGAAATGGTGAGGAGGAAGGTGAAGATCACTGGGGAACTTCCCTGGGCTGGGCCCACAGCCTCAGTCATCTTGGGTGGGGGAGATAAAGAGGAAGAGACAATGGCAGGCCCAGTCCCATGTCATCATCATCATCAGGCCTCTCTGTCCCTGAGCAAGAGCTATATTATTTACTATTTATTTTTCTTGTCGGTGGTGGTGGGGCTTGAACTCGTGTCCCTGAGTCCTTTTGCTCAAGGCGGGCGCTCTACCCCTTGAGCCACAGCGCCACTTCTGGTTTTCTGGTGGTTTCTTGGAGATCAGAGTCTCAGGGACTTTCCTGCCAGGGGCTGGCTTTGAACTGGGATCCTCAGATCTCATGTGATCCTCAGATCTCAGCCTCCTGTGTAGCTAGGATGACACCAGGGAGGTCAAACCAGAGCAGCCAGGTTGTGGCTGACAGGTGTGAGCCATGAGTCCCCAGTGGCTGGAGCCACAAGCGCCACTTCAGGCCTTTTTCTGCTTCTGTAGTGCCGAGGATTCGAACCCACGGCCTCCTGCCCGCGAGGGCAGCGCTCTACCCCCTGCGCCGCCTCCCCCGCCCCGCGTTCTCTGTGTTTATTTGTAAAGAAGTGCGTGTGCAGGTCGCTCTGATTTTTAATTGGTCAGAAGGCAATCCCCGTGGTTGGGGGGGCGGGGAAACGGCGCAAGCTCCGCCCCCTGCCCGCGTCGTTCAGCCTGTAGCGGAACCCGAAGCCTCCTCAGAGGCGGGGCTGCAGCGGCGGAGGGGGCGTGGCTTATGCAAATCGACACGGAGGTTGAGGTATAACGGTGTGGGGTGGGGGGAGGAGAAAAGGAGGGAAGGGGAAAGGGGCGGGCTTACATAAATCCGGGTCTCGCGCACCTTGGGAGGTGAGCATGCGCATTCTCAGTCTTGCGCGCCGGGTTCCAAACAAATCCTCCAAGAATGAATGAGGGGGAGAGGCGCGCGTGCGCACGTCGCGAGGCCGGCCCCGCCCCCTCCGCCCTTTCCCTCCGCGTTGATTGGTGGAGGGGCGGGGGCCTGGTTAGCCCGGGGGCGGGTTATTCCAGGGGCTGGACCAGCCTAGCGGCGACCAGGAGAGGGGCGTGGCCCGCGGGAGGGGCGTGGCCCGCGGGAGGGGCGTGGCCTCGCGGTGGCCCGAGGTGGCCCAGCTGCTGGCTCTGCGGGCGGCGGCGGCGGCGGCGGCATTGGTGGCGGTGGCCGCGACGATCGTCCACCGTCCATCCCCGATCTGGGGATGGCGTCCCCACGCGAGTTAACCCAGAACCCCCTGAAGAAGATCTGGATGCCATACAGCAATGGGCGGCCCGCTCTGCACGCCTGCCAGCGTGGGGGTGAGATGGGGGTTCGGGGGGGGGGGGGGCCTGGCATGGGGGGGTGGGGGAGAGGACCCGTGGGAAAGCTGGGACAGGTGATGGGTGGGGGGGACAGGTGAGGCGGTGTTGGGGTGGCTGGGGGGGGGATCAGGTACCTGGATTTGGGGGGGGGGCTGTGTGGGCCACTGTCATCTTGGTGGAGGGGGGACATGGGGGGGCTAAGGGAGAGGAACTCTGAGGCTCATCAGGGTCACCAGGGTCCCCCCCCCACACCCTCACCTCTTCCTGGGCTCCTAGATGGGACAGGGTGGGTGGTCTCAGCTGGGAATTTGGTTTTGGATGACCCTGGGGTGAGACCCTTGACCTCTCTGACCCAAGAACTTGGCCCAGGCAGAAGTCTAGGCCAGAGGATAAATACCCTTGGGCTTTAAAAACCCACATTGGGGAAGCACTTTTAGAGAAGTACCAGCGGCCAGTGGCGTGCAGATTGGACGCACCTGCTTTCACTTGTTTATTTATTGGTGCTGGCCCTGAGGGGTTTCAACTCCGTCTCCTGGGCATTTGTTGTCTCTGAACTTCTTTGGCTAGCGGTCGAAGCCTTGAAATCACAACTGCACTTAAAGCAGTTTATTATTACTACTGTTGTTGTTAGAGTTGAGAATCTCACAGACATTCCTGCCCTGGTCATCTTTGAAGTTGGATCCTCGTATCTCAGCCTCCTGAGGAGCTGGGGTTATAGGCATAACAAGTCTGCACCTTTTCTTATAACCTGGGAGAACTTTTTTTTTTTGCCAGTGCTGGGGCTTGAACTCAGGGCCTGGGCACCTGTTTCCACTCAAGGCCAGGTGCTCTACCCGCTTGAACCACGGCACCACTCCTGGCTTTGTCTGTGTAAGTGGTACTGAGGAATCGAACCCTGGGCTCCGTGCGTGCTAGGCGAGGGCTCTACCACTGAGCCACCTTCCCAGCCCTGGGAAGAAGAGCATTTTTGTTTCAGGAGTAAATGAAACACTATCATGAGTTTGCAACGTGGCAAGGATCTGGGGAGACACGGAGCCCCGTTGTGATCTCCCCACACCCCTGACCTCTGCTTTGTGTGATAAGAAAAGGGGGAGAGCTTGGCCTGTGCCACTAGACCTTCCAAGGCCAAGACTTTGACCCTGATGTGACTGGGGAGAGCAATGTGTGTGTTTCTGTGCTCACACTATGAGTTCTGGTAGGAATGAGTTCTGAGAGATTGAGTTCTTCCTCCTTCTCTTCCTCGGTTGGTGGTGGTAGGACTTGAACTCAGGGCCCAAGTGCTCTGTCCCTGAGCTCTCTCGCTCAAGGCTAGTGCTTTAAGCCACAGCACCACTTCCTGTTTCCTGGTGGTTCTTAGGAGACTGCGATCCTCATAATTCAGCCTCCTGAGTAGCTCGGATGACAGGTCTGAACCACCAGTGCCCAGCTACATTCTGCTTTTTCTTTGGTGTCTAGTCTCCAGCTCATCCGGTCCTATGCCACCTCTACATCCACCACTCCCCTCAAACCCCCTTCCCCCACCCCAACATCAGCAATTCTGAGTACCTGGAAATTCTTATCTTTCTCAGGATTCACCTCTCAGCTTACACTGTGAATTTCTGGGGTCTGGTGGGGCAGAGGGTACCCGAGATCATGGCAGTGAAGACTTGGACCCCTGAGCCATTTTGATTTATTCATTCATTCATGCATGCATGCATGCATGCGTGCATGCATTTATTTATGCCACTACTGGAGCTTGAACTCAGGTCCTGGGCTCTGTCCCTGAGCTCAAGGCTAGCGCTCTACCACTTTGAACCACACAGCTCCACTTCTGGCTTCTTTGGGTGGTACATTGGAGTGAAGAGTCTCACAGACTTTCCTTCCCCGGGCTGGCTTTGAACTGTGATCTTCAGATCTGAGCCTCCTGAGGAGCTAGGATTCCAGATGTGCACCACTCAGACCAGGATCCAGGCTGCTTTATTTGAATCAAGAGCTCTTCCTTTCCCAGTGGGGGGGCTCAGGAGAGAGGAGGAGCAAGATGCAGGTCAGGAATCCATCATGGACTCCAGTCCAGGGACTTGAGTCCATGGAAGTGTCCAGAATTTGAGGGGGAGGAGGGCTCTCTCTTGCCACCAGGACTTGGGCCTCTGGACTGCTAGGGCTTTGATGGCCTTCATTAGATTTACAGGAAATGAACTAAAGAAGGAACCTATGTCCATCTGTTCTCAACATTTCCTTCCTCATCTGCTCATATGTCTCCTGTCTTGTTTGCTTAGTGGCAGTGTGCCTGTGAACTCAGCGATTTAGTTGGTCTTGGGGCTTGAACTCTGGGCCTGGGTGCTGTCCCTCAGCTCTTCAGCTCAAGGCGAGCGCTCTACCACTTGAGCCACAGCGCCACTTTCTGATTTTCTGAGTGGTTCCTTGGAGATCAGAGTCTCACAGACTTTCCTTGCCCGGGCTGGCTTTGAACAGCGATCCTCAGATCGCAGCCTCCTGAGTAGCTAGGATGACAGGCGTGAGCCACCGGTGCCCACCCTGTTGGTGAACTTTGATTTACCTGTGGGGCTGTTTCTCTGGAGCTTATCATAAAAAGCAGAGATGATAGCTAATTTATTACCTTGTTTTTGGTGCCTGGGCCCAATATACTGCCCTGTCTGCCCACGTGGTTTTTCGTGTGTTTTTCAAATGCCTGCCCTGGAGCTTGAACTCGGGGCCTAGGTGCCAACCCTGAGCTTCTTTTGCTCAAGGCTGGCGCTCTACAACTTGAGTCACAGCTCCCTTTCCATCTCTTTTGCCAGTTTATCTGAGAGAGAAAAGTCTCACCATCTTTCCCAGTTGGCTTTGACCCTGATCCTCAGATGTCACCCTCTCCAGAAGCCAGAATTACAGGCGTGAGCGACGGCACCCTGCTGGGCATGTTTATCAAGAGATGGGAGTTGTATCTTCAAATGCTGTCGGTGGAGGGAGGCCTGAACTATAGAGGCGAATCTAGGAAGATAGGACTTGTGAACAGGGGGCCCGGAACCCCAATCCTGAGGACTCCGGGGTTGTCCCTGAGGGACAGGGAAAGGGTGGCCCCATGGAAATGGGGAGCAGATGGAAAGTGCCAGTTTATCAGTTCAAGATCCCTGATTGTCTTTGGCTGGAAGTTTGAGGGTGCAGACAGACACCCCCCCCCCCCCCAACTATCCATCGGCCCTCAGGCCTCAGTTCATTTCTCTTCCTCCTTTCTTGGCAGATGCTGAGGTTTTTCTCTTTCTTTTGCCAGTCCTGGGGCTTGAACTCAGGACCCGGATGCTGTCCCCCAAGCTCCTTTTTGCTCAAGGCTAGCACTCTGCCACTTGAGCCACCAGTTCTGGAGCTAAGTTAATTGGAGATATGGGTCTCACAGACTTTACTGCCTGGGCAGGCCTCAGACTGTGATCCTCAGACCTCAGCCTCCCCAGTGGCTAGGCTGTCAGGCACGAGCCTCTGGCCCCTAGGTAATGTCAGTGCGGGCCCGCCCAGGATTAGCTCATGGTCTCCACACCCTAAGTCCCAAGGGCAGTCAACACAAGGTGTGCCCTGCAGGTTCGGCCTGTTGCAAAAGCAAGTAGAGGACTTTACTTCCCAGAAGAGTTCTGGCATTCCGATTTCACCTAAGACTTCTAAGGTCCGAGTTTCCAGTAAAGGGTCAGAGACAAGGTAAATACTGAGGGCTGGGAGTGTGGCTTAGTGGTAGAGTGCTCGCCTAGCATGCATGAAGCCCTGGGTTCGACTCCTCAGTACCACAGACACAGAAAAAGCCGGAAGTGGCGCTGTGGCTCAAGTGGTAGAGCGCTAGCCTTGAGCAAAAGAAGCTCAGGGACCATGTCCAGGTCCTGAGTTCAAGTTCCAGGACTGGTCAAAAGAGAGAGAGGGAGAATTGCTTGAGCTGAGCACCGCCATGCTAGCTACTCAGGAGGCTGAGATCTGAGGATCTCAGTTCAAAGCCAACCCTGGGCAGGAAAGTCCAGGAGACTCTTATCTTCAATTAAGCATCTCAGAAGCTAGAAGTGGAGTTGTGGCTCGAATGCTAGAGTGCTAGCCTTGAGTTTAAAAAAAGCTCAAGGAAAGCTCCCAGGTCATGAGTTCAAGCCCCACAATCCCCACATAAAGAAACAAAATAAAGAGTCAACTTTTGTGACTGGCAAAGAAAGGAAATGTACCAAATGAAAAGACAAACAGGCCGGGCACTGATGGCTCACGCCTGTAATCCTAGCTACTCAGGAAGCTGAGATTTGAAGATCATGGTTCGAAACCAGCCTGGGCAGTCAAGTCCAGGAGATTCCTATCTCCAGTTAATCACAGGTAAAGCTGGGAGTGTGGCGCTGTGGCTCTAGAGGTAGAGCACTAGCCTTGAGCAAAAAGTGCGCAAGGACCGTTGCGGGGGCCTGAACTCTGGGCCTGGGCGCTGTCCCTCAGCTCTTCAACTCAAGGCTAGCGCTCTACCACTTGAGCCACAGCGCCACTTCCAGTTTTCTGCTGGAGATGAGAGTTTCATGGCCTTAACTGCCTGGGCTGGCTTTGAATCCTGATCCTCAGATCTCAGCTTCCTGAGTAGTTAGGATGACAGGCATGAGCCACCGGCACCGGGCTTCTTGCTTGCTTGCTTTCCTTCCTCCTTCCTTTCTTTCTTTCCTTCTTCCCTTCCTTCCTTCCTTCCTTGTTTCTTCCCTCCCTCCCTTCTTTCTTTCTTTCTCTCTTTCCTTCCTTCCTCCCTCCCTCCCTCCCTTCTTTCTTTCCTTCCTCCTTCCCTCCCTCCCTCCCTCCCTCCCTTCCTTCCTTCCTTCCTTTTTGTTGCCAGTCCTGGGCGCTGTCCCTGAGCTTCTTTGGCTCAAGGCTAGCGCTCTTACCACTTGAGCCACAGCACCGCTTCTGGTTTTTTCTGTGGATGTGGTACAGAGGAATCAAACCCAAGGCTTCACGCATGCTAGGCGAGCACTCTACCACTGAGCCACCTGCCCAGGCCTGCTGCCATTTCTTTACATCCCTGAGAGCCTAATCATTCTGAACAAGGGGGAGCTGTTAACTTGAAAGTGGGGTTGCAGGGCTGCTGAGACCACGAAGCCGGGAAGAGACAGCTCTGAACAAGGTCTCTGAAGCGGAGGGAGGCACACACTGGCAGTCCCCCCCCCCCCCGCGCCCCCCCCGCCCCCCCCCCCCCCGCCATAGCTTACCCTATGCCCTACTTGCTTTCCAGTCTGTATGACCAACTGCCCCACACTGATCGTCATGGTGGGCCTACCTGCTAGGGGCAAGACCTACATCTCCAAGAAGCTGACTCGGTACCTGAACTGGATTGGTGTACCCACCCGAGGTGCGTCTCCCAGGGGGGGATTGGGGCCTGGTGAGGAGGGGAAGGGGGGAGAGAAGGTTGGGTGGGTGGGTGGGTGGTGAGAGAAAGGCTCCTGATATGGGAAAAGGTAGGATCGCTTTTCTGGGTAATGGTAGGATCGCTTTTCTGAGAAATGGTAGGATCGCTTTTCTGGGAAAGCTTGAGCTATTTATTCTCCTCTCCACCCCCTGCCCCCTTGGCTCACCCCCCGTCCACCCCCAGAATTCAACGTGGGCCAGTATCGCCGCAGCATGGTGAAAACATACACATCTTTTGAGTTTTTCCTCCCAGACAATGAAGAAGGCCTGAAAATCAGGAAGTGAGTATGTGGGGGACTGAGGGGCTATAGGGGGAGTGGGGAAAAGGGGGGTACTTCTGTTGGGAAAGGTCCCTGCAGGATCAACCTCTGGGGGGGCTGAGCTGTGGGGGATACTTACTTAGCTACTTCAGAACCCTGGCTAGCGGGGCTGGGAAGGTGGCTCAGGGGTAGAGTGCTCGCCTAGCATGCATGAAGCCCTGGGTTCGATTCCTCAGTACCACATATGCAGAAAAGGCCAGAAGTGGCGCTGTGGCTCAAGGGGTAGAGTGCTAGCCTGGAGCAAAAGAAGCTCAGGGACAGGGCTCAGGCCCTGAGTTCAAGCCTCAGGACCAGCAAATAAAATAAAATAAGTCAACTAATTAATTACAAAAGAAAACTCTATGTATGGCTTCCTATTTCGGCTGGCCTATCCCTGCCCAGAAGAGAGGCAGAAGGCTTAGCCAGGGCAGCACAAAGGCTTAAGTCCTGTTTTTCTTCTCCAGCCCTTCCACGGAAGGTTCTAGATGGTTTGGATATGGGCCTCAGAAATGGAGCAGGTGGCACCTTTGCTCATTTTCTCCAGTATAATAATGCCCCTCCTGAGTGGAGTATGTTTGGCATGTGCTGGGCATGCCCTTTTTTTGTTGTTGGTGATGTAGGACTTGAACTCTAGGCCTGGGTGCTGTCCCTCAGCTCTTCAGCTCAAGGCTAGGGCTCTACTACTTGAGCCACAGCGCCACTTCCAGTTTTTGAGTGGTTCTTTGGAGCTGAGAGTCTCACGGGGACTTTTCTACTCGGGCTCACTTCAAACCAAGATCCTCAGATCTCAGCCTCCTGAGTAGTTAAGATAACAGGCGTGAGCCACCAGCACCCGGCTTGGGATGTTCTTTGTACGTATGAACAAGGCCCTGGCTTTGCTTGGAAGTGGCCTAGATGATTCTGGAATGAGTAACTCCGATTCCCATGGATCTGCGGACTGGTCATCTAGGGCGTGATGCTATGTTCTTCTGTTTTTTGTTTGTTTGGTTTTGTTTTTTGGGTTTTTTTTTTTTGGGGGGGGGTCCAGCCGTGGGGCCTGGACTCTGGGCCTGGGCCGCTGTCCCTCAGTTCTTCAGCTCAAGGCTAGCGCTCTACCACTTGAGCCACAGCGCCACTTCCGGCTTTTTTCTTTTTTGCTTATGTGGTGCTGAGGAATCGAACCCAGGGCCTCGAGCATGCAAGGCAAGCGCTCTACCACTGAGACAACTTCCCAGCCCTTTTTTGGGATTTTTTTGGTTCTAGTCCTAGGGCTTGAACTCAGTGCCTGGGCACCATCCCTGAGTTTTTAATTTCCCCTCAAGGCTAGTGCTCTACTATTTGAATCACAGCACCACTTCCAACTTTTTTGTTTTGTTTTGTTTTTGTTTTTTTTGTTGGTTGTGGGGCCTGAACTCTGGGCCTGGGCGCTGTCCTTCAGCTCTTCAGCTCAAGGCTAGCACTCTACCACTTCCGGCTTTTTCTGCTTATGTGGTGCTGAAGAATCGAACCCAGGGACTCATGCATGCAAGGCAAGCACTCTACCACCGAGCCACCTTCCCAACCCCACTTCCAACTTTTTGATGCCTAATTGGAGATAAGGATCTCATGGACTTTCCTTTCCTGGGTTGGCTTTGAACTGTGTTCCTCATATCTGACCTCCTGAGTAGCTAGAAGTACAGACATACATAAGCCATCAGTACCTGCCTTTTGCTATGTTTTGTGTGTGTGTGTGTGTGTGTGTGTGTATTGAGGGTTATGGGCTTGAACTCAGGGCCTGGGCGCTGTCCCTCAGCTCTTCAGCTCAAGGCGAGCGCTCTACCACTTGAGCCACAGGCCACTTCTGGTTTTCTGGTGGTTTATTGGAGATAAAGAGTCTCACAACCTTTCTTGCCCAGGCTGGCTTTGAACCACGATTCTCAGATCTCAGCCTCCTGAGTAGCTAGGATGACAGGCATGAGCCACTCTGCTGGCTCTGTGTGTGTGTGTGTGTGTGTGTGTGTGTGTGTGTGTGTGTGTGTGTGTGTGTGTGTGTGTGTGTTTGAAAGGTCTTACAGTGATCAGGAAGGCCAAGTTGGAGTGTCCATGGGGAAAGGTTTTAGCTCGGCCTGGAGCTGATCTCTCCTTTCCATGTTCCCCTGAGAGCCAGGCCTCCTGGAGATCTCTTGGCCTAGGGTGGAACAGACCTGTTTTGGCCTCAGCCATCAGGAGAGAGCAAAAGTCTGCTTAGTTCTTCCCCAAATCCAACTCTATATAGAGTGACAGGCTACCATGGGCACGGGCCGCCTGTCCCGTGTCTGGCCACCAGGGGGCAGGAGTTGCCCACTGTCGGGCTTGCACCAGTGAGCTATGATTGCTGGGACCCAGCCAGGTTGGGGTATGCGAAAGGGGAGTCTGACACCCAGATTTCTGTTGCCAAACGATGGGTTAACTCAAAGCTTACCTCCTGGCCACACAGAGCTGCAGGGAAAGACCTGGAATGGAATATACTGTGTTACTGTGTGCTGGTGTTGTGTTTTTGTTTTCTGGTGCTGGCACTTGAACTCAGGGCCTGGGCTGTGTCCCGAAGCTTTTGTGCTTAAGCCTACTACTGCTCTACCACTTGAGCCACAGTTCCACTTCTGGCTTTTGGAGCTAAGCGTCTCCTGGACTTCCCTATCCGGGCTGGCTTTGAACCGTGATCCTCAGATCTCAGCCTCCTGTGTAGGTAGGATGACAGGCGTGAGCTTCTGGCACTCAGCTGTGCTGGGTTCTCGAAGTTCATTGTCAGGTGTCGTTTTACACATGGGGAAACTGAGGCTCAGAGATGCCAGGAACCCCACGCGACATAGCAAGCTGCTCTTCATTTGAACGTAAGTCATCTTGAACTTAAGTCCCTTTACGATGGAAAACATCATTCAAATGAGTATCCAGTTAGTAGGCCAAGGAAGATCGAATGTATTGCTAGCTGGGCACTGGTGGCTCACGCCTGTCATCCTAGCTACTCAGGAGGCTGAGATCTGAGGATCACAGTTCAAAGCCAGCCCTGGGCAGGAAAATCCAGGAGACTCTTATCTCCAATCAACCAGAAGAGAACTGGAAGTGGCGCTGTGGCTCAAGTGGTAGAGCGCTCGCCTTGAGCTGAAGAGCTGAGGGACAGCGCGCAGGCCCTGAGTTCAAGTCCCAGGGCTGACACACACCCACCCCCCCCACCCCCACACACACACAGAATGGGACCAGTATCTGGGCCTTTGCTGTCTGTCAGAAGGTGAGCCGCTTCCTTCCCACAGCCAGCGCTGACTATTTAACCCTGTGTTTTCTGTCTTGAAGGCAGTGTGCCCTAACAGCCCTCTGTGACGTCCGGAGGTTCCTCAGTGAAGAGGGGGGGACACGTGGCGGTGAGTATGACACCCCAACAGTGGAGATGGGAGACCCAGAAGTCCTCCCGCTTATCCAGAATGTTCCCTGGGTGCCAACGTTGGGAGAGGAAGCTAAGCAGGAGGAGCTGGAGGCCACGTCTGGGGCTGAGGTTTCCCCTTGGGCTTGTGGCTGCATTGAAACCTGAGAGACTTTTCTGTTCGTTTCTAGAAGTTAAGGCTCTGACGATGCACACGTGTGATTTCTCCTGGTGTGGAGAGCCGGGCCCAGCACTGACTGCTATTCAGGAAGCAGCTGAGAGCCAACCTGGGGGGGCGGGGTACAGCAAAGTTGGGGTATCTGGGGAGGGGGGGAAGCCTCAATTCAGCCCACAATTGCTTGCTTCCTTCTGTTTTTCTTTGTGAGTTTTTTTTTTGTCACTCGTGGGGTTTGAACTCTGGGCCTGGGCGCCGTCCCTCAGCTCTTCAGCTCGAGGCGAGCGCTCTACCACTTGAACCACAGCGCCACTTCTGGCTTTTTCTGTGGATGTGGTACTGAGGAATCGAACCCAGGGCTTCATGCATGCTAGGCAAGCACTTGACCACTGAGCCACGTTGCCAGCCTGCCAGTAGTTCTTTGAAAAACCACCTCAGCCACTTCCTGCAAACTCACTCATAAAGTTCCTGTTATACATACACTGGACTTGATCTCTAATTTTATCTTGGTTCCCTTCATTTTCTCTGTTGATTTTGTTTTGAGAAGGACTTCTCAATATGGTCAATATTTAGTTGACTTTAAAAATTCAGATGTCAGGCACCAGTGGCTCAGGCCTGTCATCCTAGCTACTCAGGAGGCTGAGATCTGAGGATCATGGTTCAAAGCCACCCTGGGCAGGAAAGTCCGTGAGACTCTTATCGACAATTAACCACCAAAAAGCCAGAAGTGGAGCTGTGGCTCAAGTGTCTGGGCGCTGTCCCTCAACTCTTCAGCTCAAGACGAGCACTCTACCACTTGAGCCACAGCGCCACTTCCATTTTTCTGGTGGTTCATTGGAGATAAAAGTCTTAAGGACTTTCCTGCCCAAGCTGGCCTTGAACCGCGATCCTCAGATCTCAGCCTCTTGAGTAGCTAGGATGACAGGCGGGAGCCACCAGGGCCCGGCTTACACTGCAATCTTTGTGTAGCATCTACCTTTTCCCACTAAGTCTGGAGGCTGAATTAACCCCAGTTTTGTCCTAGGTGTTCGATGCAACCAACACCACCCGGGAACGAAGGGCCACCATCTCTAATTTTGGGGAACAGAATGGCTACAAGGTAAGCCTTTCCCCATCACAGCTCCTGGATCGGGTCATGGCCTATCCAGACCCTTTGGGGCTCCTCTTACAGCCTCGCCAAGATGCCTTCACAAGGCATCACATGCTGGGCGCTGGTGGCTCACGCCTGTCATCCTAGCTACTCAGGAAGCTGAGATCTAAGGATCATGGCTCAAAACCAGCCCAGGCAGGAAAGTCTGTGAGACTCTGATCTCCAGTGAACCACCAGAAAACCAGAAGTGGCACTGTGGCTCAAGGGGGTAGCGTGTTAGCTTTGCGCAAAAGGGCTCAGGGACAGCACTCAGGCCCCAAGTTTGAGCCCCATGACCGACAACAACAAGAAAAGGCATCACATGTGAGATTTGGGGTTAGCATGAGCCACATAGAATTGGAATTTTCAAGTGCTCCAAGATAAATCAGTAGACCTCCTTTATTTTATTTTATTTTTGTCGGTCGTGGGGCCTGAACTCGGGGCCTGGGCGCTGTCCCTCAGCTCTTCAGCTCAAGGCTAGTGCTCTACCGCTTGAGCCACAGCACCACTTCTGGCTTTTTCTGCTTCTGTGGTGCTGAGGAATCGAACCCAGGGCCTCATGCATGCAAGGCAAGCACTCTACCACTGAGCCACCTTCCCAGCCCCAGAAGACCTCCTTTAGTTCTATGCTCCTCCCTCCCTCTCTCTCTCTCTCTCTCTCTCTCTCTCTCTCTCTCTCTCTCTCTCTCTCTCTCTCACACACACACACACACACACACACACACACACACCACCTTGGCCTGGCTTTGGGTCAGTATGACCCTCGCTGGACACAAGCGCCCCCCAGAGGAAGATCCCGGAGCAACCACCCTGCCCATGTTTATTCCTCCTTGCTCACCCTGCTGGTCCTGCTCTTTGGCGTAGATCTTCTTCGTGGAATCCATCTGTGTGGACCCAGAGGTCATCGCTGCCAACATAGTGGTGAGTGGTGCGTCCAGCCTAACGGGAAAGTCACAAGGCGGAAGTCGGTTTGGGACTAGGAGCTTCCACCGTGGGTGTGAGCCGAGGCCCAGGCTGACTTTTATTTGATCCTGAGCCTCGCTGGGGTCGGGAGACAGCATCGCCTCCATGTTGACTCAAGATCAGAGTACTGAGGACCACTTGTATGGAGGAGGCTGTGGGGCTCAGGGGGCCTCTGTTCTTGGTCCTCCTTTCTCAGGCCTCCCCACATGGTAGAAGAGAAATTTCAACTAGGGGTGTAGGAGAGCGAACAGGTGTGTGTGTGTGTGTGTGTGTGTGTGTGTGTGTGTGTGTGTGTGTGTGTGTGTGTGATTATTTCTATTTGACCCAGATTTGTTCCCCATTTTCATCTTAGCCTCTACTTCCTATTTGAAAGAATGGCCATGTGGGTTTGAGGGATTGGAGGGAAATCATCCAAGCTGGGAAGGTGGCTCAGTGGTAGAGTGCTTGGCCTAGCATGCATGAAGCCCTGGGTTCGATTCCTCAGTACCACACACACACACAGAAAAAGCCAGAAGTGGTATTGGGCTCAAGAGGTAGAGCGCTGGTCTTGAGCAAAAGTAGCTCAGGGACAGTGCCCAGGCCCTGAGTTCAAGCCCCAGGACTGGCAACAACAGCAACAAAAATCATCTAGGGAGGAGAAAGGGGTTCTAGGCTGTCTTGGAGTATTGATTAGGAATTAGGATCTCAGGGCACCCCAATGTGTATGACCAGGAACTGCTAGATTCTTCCTGGGGGGGGGGGGCAAAGGGGTGGGGCAGCTCTCCCCCAACTCCCAAGGCTTCAGTCCTATGGTCCTGCTTGTTCTATGCCCGGCTCTGCAGCAAGTGAAGCTGGGCAGCCCAGACTACGTGAACCGAGACAGTGAGGAAGCCACGGAAGACTTCATGAGGCGCATTGAATGCTACGAGAGCTCCTACGAATCTCTGGATGAGGACCTGGACAGGTGTGGGGGGGGAACAGCATCCCGGCCTGTGCCTACAATGGAGGGAGGGGGTGTCTCTCTGTCCCCTGAGTCTCCTTGTGGCAGAGATGGAAGGACCGGGCATGGTAGCTCACGCCTGTCATCCTAGCTACTCAGGAGGCTGCGATCTGAGGATCGCGGTTCAAAGCCAGCCCGGACAGGAGCGTCCAAACCAGAAGTGGCGCTGTGACTCAAGTGGTAGAGCGCTCGCAAGCAGGAAGTGTGCTGGGCACTTCCCACAAGGTTTTGGCTGTGTGTTGCACCTGGGATTTGTTCTTCTTCCATCCACAGCACCTCGCCGATCAGCCAATGGCGAGCAGCTTGGCTGCTAATTAAGGCTCTGCAGCTGGTTCCTCTAGCTGGCCAGATGTGTCTCCCAGGCTGATAGCCACAGCCTCTTTCTCTCTCTCTCTCTGGAAGGGAGCTCTCCTACATCAAGATCATGGACGTGGGGAAGAGCTATGTAGTGAATCGCGTGGCCGACCACATCCAGAGCCGGATCGTATATTACCTCATGAACATCCACGTGACTCCCCGCTCTATCTACCTCTGCCGGCATGGGGAAAGCGAGCTCAACCTCAAGGGCCGGATTGGTGGGGACCCAGGACTGTCCCCCCGGGGCAGAGAGGTCCGTGCCTGGGCAGGTGTCTGCTGGCATCTATACCCCGGGGGGGGGGGTGGCTTCATCCCACAGATGTGTATGCTCACCAGGCTTGAGCCCTTGTAGTTCAGATGCAATTGAAGAGGATAAGCCTGGTGCCAGTGGCTCACGCCTGTCATCCTAGCTCCTCAAGAGGCTGAGAACTGAGGATCGAAGTTTGAGGCCAGCCTGAGAAGGAGAGACCAGGAGATTCTTTATCTCCAATGAACTACCCAAACAAACAAAACAAAACAAAGCCAGAAATAGAGCTATGGCTGAAATGAAGGTAGAGCATTAGTCTTGAGCAATAGAAGCTAAGAGACAGGGCCCAGACTCTGAGTTCAAGAACCAGGACTGGCAAAAAATAAAATAAGCCAGGCACTGGTGGCTCACATCTGTGATCCTAGCTTCTCAGGAGGCTGAGATCTGAAGATTGAGGTTCAAAGTCAGCCTGGCAGGAAAGTCTGGAAGATTCTTATCTCCAATGAACCACCAGGAAACTAGAAGTAGTGCTGTGGTTCAAAGTGGTAGAGTGCTAGCCTTGTTCAGAAAGAGCTCAAGGACAGCACCCAAGCTCTGAGTTCAAGACCCAGGACTGACTAAAATAAAATAAGCCAGGTGCCGGTGGCTCATGCATGTCATCCTAGCTCCTCAGGAGGCTGAGATCTGAGGATCACAGTTCAAAGCCAGCACGGCCTGGAAAGTCCATGAGACTCTGATCTCCAATAAACCACTAGAAAACCAGAAGTGGCGCTGTGGCTCAAGTGGTAGAGTGCTAGCCTTGAGCTGAAGAGCTCAGGGACAGCGCCCAGGCCCAGAGTTCAAGCCCCAGGACTGACAAATAATAACAGCTAATGGCTGTTCCACAAGCCAGGGAAGATATTGAGGTCTGGATGGGTGGAGGCTGTGTGCTCTGGGACAGGGTGGGTGGAACCCAAGGAATCATGTCGGGACCTGTTCTTGGGGTGTGAGGAAAAGACAGAAACGCACTCAGCGGTGGGTGGGTGTGTATGGTGTGTCCAGGAAGTTAGTCTGTGAGTTTGAGCTGAAGCTGAGACACAGCTATGAACTGGCCCCAGACCAGCCAGGGGTGGGGTGTGTCTTGGAAGACCCCCAAATCTGAGGATGTTATTTTGCTTGTTATGCACGCATGTCAGTTTGCCAAGAGCCTCGCCCAGTTCATCAGCGATCAGAACATCAAGGATCTGAAGGTGTGGACCAGCCAGATGAAGAGGACAATTCAGACCGCCGAGGCACTGGGGGTCCCCTATGAACAATGGAAAGTCCTCAACGAGATCGATGCGGTACCCAGCCCTTCCCCTCCTCTTCCTCTCCTACCACAGCCACCTGGGGCTTGAACTCAGGGCCTGGGCGCTGTCCCTGAGCTTCTCTGGCTCAAGGCTAGCACTCTACCACTTGAGCCACAGCACCACCTGCAGTTTTTTCTGTGTATGTGGTACTGAGGAATGGAACTCAGGGCTTCATGCATGCAAGGCAAGCACTCTACCGCCGAGCCACCTTCCCAGCCCTCTCCTGGGCTTTCTTTTTTTAATCTTTTTTTTTTTTCATGTTGGATTTTCTGTCTATTCATTATTGATTTCTAGAAGCACTTTATGGATTTTAGATCTGATATATACTTGGGAGATTTCTGATGAAATGCTAAGCATTCGTAAGTAAGAACAATTGTGGAGCTGGGCGCTAGTGGCTCACGCCTGTCATTCTAGCTCCTCAGGAGGCTGAGATGTGAGGATCCTGGCTGGAAATCAGCCCAGGCACAAAACTCCATGAGACTCTTCAGCTAAGCCAGAAGTGGTGCTGCAGCTCAAGTGGTAGTGTTACCCTTGAGCAGAAAAGCTCAGGGGCAGAGCCCAGGCCCTGAGTTCAGGTCCCAGGACCCCCCCCTCCCCCCCCCCCACAGGTCCCAGGACACACACACACACACACACACACACACACACACACACACACACACACACACACACACACACACACACACACACACACGAAAGAGAGATCACATGAGGCTCTGGTTAATGCTATCTTTGCCCAGAAGGTTTATTTTTGTTCTTGGCAGGCAGTGAGTGATGAATCGCTTTAGTCTAGTTAGAGATAAACTGTTTCAAAGTAGTACTTTGATCTCTTCATGGAAGCTACTCAATTTTCAGGTCACCTCTGTTGCTAGGTTACTGAGGACTCTGAGCTTCAATCATTACCACCACCACCACCACCATCACCATCTCCTTTTCATCTTCTTTTTCCTTCTTTCTCTTCCCTGCTCCTCCTTTACTCTTTTCCTTTGTTTCCTTTTCCCTTTCTTTTCTTTTTTTTTTTTTAAACCGGTCCTGGGGCTTGAACTCAGAGCCTAGGCACTGTCCCTGAGCTTCTTTTGCTCAAGGCTGGCACTCTTCCACTTGAGCCACAGCACCACTTCTGGCTTTTTTCTGTGTATGTGGTACTGAGGAATCGAACCCAGGGCTTCATGCATGCTAGGCGAGCACTCTACCACTCAGCCACCGTCCCAGCCCATCTCTTGGATTTTCTTAAGCAACTATCATTCCGCAATAAGGCTGTTCCTGATTGTTGCCTTCCCAATGAATGTGTTTTGTGTTTCTGTTTCATATTATGTCACTGGCAAGGACATATTATGAGCAAACTGGACATGATTGTTTTGTTTTGTTTTGTTGGCAGCCCTTGAGAGTGGACTCAGGGACTCGCTCTGTGTTACTTGAGCTATATATGTCCCCAGTCCTTTTTGCATTTTTAGCTTTTCAGATAGAGTCTCCCATTTTTCCCCCCTATACTTTTAGCCCTTCTAACTCCATCTCCCCAGTAGGAGTAGCTGGGATTACAGGCAGGTACTACTATTCCGGTTTCTTCTTAAACTTCCATCCTTTGGAGTGCTGGTAGGCTTGAACAAATGGATCCTGTTCCTAGCAAGTCAGGAATAGCCCAGGCCCTGAGTTCACGCCCTAGAACTGGCACAAGAAAAGAAAGGAAAAAGAAGGAAAAGAAAGAAAGAAAGAAACGAAGGAAGGGAGGAAGAAAGAAGTAGGGAAGGGAGGGAAGGAGGAAAGGAAGAGGGGGGAAGGAAGGAAAGAAAAAGAAGAAGAAGGAAAGAAAAAAAGAGAGAGAATATTATAATGAAGCTTAGGGTCAGCACATTAAAAAAAAAACACAGAAAACCCAAAACTATAGTTGAATTGTGTAAAACTTGATCTCATAGAAGAAAGAAGATCAGAAACAAGCAGGGTAGGATGGTAAGAGAATGGGGAAGGAGGAAATTCTTATTATCCACAGCACAATAGAGTGAGGATAGTTAACAATAATTTGCTGAATATTTCATGTACAGAGTGTGTGTGTGTGTGTGTGTGTGTGTGTGTACACTGGTACTGGAACTTGAACTCAGGGCCTAGGCACTGAGTTCGTTTTGCTCAGGGCTAGAGCGTCTATCTCTTGGAGTCACAGCACCACTTCTGGTTTTTTGGATGGTTCATTGGAGATCGGAGTCTCACAGACTTTCCTGCCCGCGCTGGCTTTGAACCACGATCCTCAGACCTCAGCCTCCTGAGTGGCTAGGATGACAGGCGTGAGCCACCAGTGCCTGGCTTGTTAAAGCTCTTCCAACTGTTCTCCCCTCTACCACTCCCCCAGAATCCCACCCCACTACCCACACCCCCGTGTGGGTCGTGTGACAGTGATATTGTCTCCCCAGGGCGTTTGCGAGGAAATGACCTATGAGGAAATCCAGGATCACTATCCACTGGAGTTTGCTCTGCGCGATCAGGACAAGTACAGATATCGGTACCCCAAAGGGGAGGTAAGTAGGATTTGAAGGCATAGCCCCCCTATCTGCTGCCTGGTTGGGAGTACTGCCAAAGAGCCTTTCTCTGCATGTTTGCCCTTGCCACGGGGTGATGATGACATCTGGGTAGCTCCATGTGCCATCCCTAGCTCTGGCTCCACTTCTAGAAACTTCCCCAGATAGACAAGACCACTCTAAACGCTCTGCATTTGTTCCCTGCTCTCAGACAAGACTCTGGTCAACCCCAAATCAGAAACGGAGGTGCTAGCGCTCTTACCACCTTGAGCCACAGCGCCACTTCCAGTTTTCAGGTGGTTCATTGGAGATTAGAGTCTCACAGACTTTCCTGCCTGGGCTGGCTTTGAACTACGATCCTCAGCTCTCAGCCTCCTGAGTAGCGAGGATGACAGGTGTAAGCCATCAGCGCCTGGCTTGGAGGCCTCATTTTAATAACTTTCACTGGCTGGGCACCGGTGGCTCATGCCTATAATCCTAGCTACTCAGGAGGCTGAGATCTGAGGATGTCAGTTCAAGGCCAGCTCAGGCAGGAAAGTCCATGAGACTCTTCCAATGAACCACCGGAAAGCCAGAAGTGGCAATGTGGCTCACAGTGGTAGAGCGCTCACCTTGAGCTGAAGAGCTGAGGGACAGCGCCCAGGCCCAGAGTTCAAGTCCCAGGACTGACAAAACAGAAAAAAAGACACTTGTAGGCACAGGAATGTCATGGTAGAGGGTGAGCTACAGGATCACACGGGCCTGTATGACCCCTTGGGGTGGTGAGCCTGAGACTATGAATTGGCCTGGGGAGGGTATGGGGGGGTGATTATCTCCTTTTCAACCCCCTCTTCCTTTTCCCCCTCCCCCAGCTTCCCTCTGGAGCCCAGAATCCAGGGGGGTCCAACTGGAGGAAGCCCTGGTCCTAATCTCTAGGGTGGCAGACCAGAGCCCATTACCCAGAATGCCCTGCAGTTCTAGTCCCAGAACCAGAACCTAAGAGACTTCTACCCTGCTCTGCCTTCACAGTCTTACGAGGACCTGGTCCAGCGCCTGGAGCCTGTCATCATGGAACTGGAGAGGCAGGAGAATGTTCTGGTCGTCTGTCACCAGGCGGTGATGCGCTGCCTCCTGGCCTATTTCCTTGACAAAGCGGCAGGTGCCCAACCTCTTCTTGGGGATGAAGGGAGAGGGAGGGAGGGAGAGAGGGAGAAGCTATCTTCTGGGCATCATTATTTGCATACTATCCTTTCCTTTTTTTTCTCTCTCTCTCTCTTTTCTTTGTCATTTGTGGGACTTGAACTCAGGGCCTGAGCACTGCTCCCTAGCCTCTTTGTGCTCAAGGCTAGCTCTCTACCGCTTGAGCCACGGCTAGCTCTCTACCGCTTGAGCCACAGCACCACTTCCGGTTTTTGAGTGGTTCATTGGAGATAAGAGTCTCATAGGGAGTTTTTCTGCCCGGGCTGGCTTTGAACCGTGATCCTCAGATCTCAGCCTCCAGAGGAATTAGGATAACAGGTGTGAGCCACTGGAGCCGGCTAATCTCTTCTTTTCTTTGTGTACAGAACAGCTACCTTACCTCAAGTGTCCCCTGCACACAGTCCTGAAGTTGACCCCTGTGGCATATGGTAAGCAAGCTCTGTACCTGTTCACTTTGGGACTGCTATGATCTTGGCTGTCTGCAGTGTTCCATGATTTTCTGGAAATGGCTTGAAAAATCCCATGAAGGGCCTAATTTCCCCAGCCTATCTTTCTCAATTGTATATATATATATATATATATATATTTGCCAGTCCTGGGGCTTGAACTCAGGGCCTGGGCGCTGTCCCTGAGCTTTTGCTCAAGGCTAGCACTCTGCCACTTGAGCCATACCGCCACTTCTGGCTTTTTCTGTGTCTGTGGTGCTGAGGAATTGAACCCAAGGCTTCATGCATGCTAGGCAAGCACTCTACCACTGAGCCACCTTCCCAGCCCTAACTTTTTTTCTATTTTTTTTTTGATGCCAGAAGTAGGACTTGAACTCAGGGCCTGGAAGCTGTCTCTTCGCTCTTTTGCTCAAAGCTGGTGCTCTACCA
Organism: Dipodomys spectabilis; assembly: GCF_019054845.1. NCBI lineage: Eukaryota > Metazoa > Chordata > Mammalia > Rodentia > Heteromyidae > Dipodomys > Dipodomys spectabilis. The sequence continues at coordinate 987,340 of NW_024871037.1, forward strand.
TTTGCAACACACCTCCATTTCTGACTTTTTTGCTAGTGAGTTGGAGATAAGAGTCTCTTGGGAGCCAGGCACTGGTGGCTCATCCCTGTCATCCTAGCTATTCAGGAAGGCTGAGATCTGAGGATCACCGTTCAAAGCCAGCCTGGACAGGAAAATCCATGAGACTTTAATCTCCAATGAACCACCAGAAGACCGGAAGTGGCGCTGTGGCTCAAAGTGGTAGAGCGCTCGCCTTGAGCTGAAGAGTTCAAGGACAGCGCCCAAGTCCTGAGTTCAAGCCCTACCCCTGACAAAAAACAAAAAACCAAAAAACCAAACAGAGACAGGCACTCCACATCACAAACGCCAGGGACTACTTTGCCTTTTTTTTTTTTTTTTCCTTTGGCAGGTTGTAAAGTAGAATCCATTTTCCTGAATGTGACAGCCGTGAACACACACCGAGATAAGCCTCAGGTAGCCATGATGTCATTAGTGGGGGGAGGGGGGCCGACACATACTTAGGGGGACATCCAGACTCCCCAGTCCTCAGCAGCCCTAGCTAGGGTCTTCTCCCAAGGCTGATTGCCTCAGTGGTTCTGTTGTCGTAAACAGAAAAAGCCGGAAGTGGCGCTGTGGCTCAAGTGGTAGAGCGCTAGCCTTGAGCAAAAGAAGCTCAGGGACAGTGCTCAGGCCCTGAGTTCAAGCCCCAGGACTGGCAAAATAAATAAATAAATGTTATTAAATAAAATGGTATTAGCTGGGCACAGGTGGCTCACACCTGTCATCCTAACTACTCAGGAGGCTGAGATCTGAGGATCATGGTTCAAAGCCAGTCTGGGCAGGAAAAATCTGTAAGATTCTTTATCTCCCATGAACCACCAGAAAACTGGAAGTGGTGCTGTGGTTCCAAGTGGTAGAGCGCTAGCCTTGAGTGAACAAGAGCTTAGGAACAGTGCCCAGGCCCTGAGTTCAAGCCCCACAACTGAGGGAAAAATATATAAATAAAGTGGTATTTCCATATTTGTTGGCGAGGCTATTAGTAAGTCCAGCACCGGACAGAGTCTTCCCTCCACTCCCGTCTATCCAGAATACTACTCTTGTTCCCTAAGATTTGGTTTTGGGTCAGTCCTGCAGACTTGAACTCAGGGCCTGGGCACTGTCCTGGAGCTTTTGTGCTCAAGGCTAACAACACTCTACCACTTTGAGCCACAGCACCACTACTTCTAGGCTGTGTGTGTGTGTCTGTGTGTATGTGGTGAATTATGAGAGTCTCACAGATCTTCCTGCCTGGGCTGACTTTGAACCGTGATCCTCAGATCTCAGCCTCCTGAGTAGCTAGGATGACAGGCGTGAGTTACCCGTGCTCAGCCACCATTGCCCGATTATCTGAGTGCCTACTGTGTATTAGGAAACTTACTTAGGGCAGATCAGGGTCCTAAGTCCTTGTGAAGATGGTGGCGGGGAGGCGGGGATCCTTAGAAAGCAGGACCGTGCGTCCCCTCGATTCCTGATGAAGGATCCGTGTCTTCTTCTTGCACAGAATGTAGACATCTCCAGGCCTCCAGAGGAAGCTCTTGTGACAGTTCCCGCCCACCAGTAACCCCTTCTCCATTGTGACCCGGGGACGGGCACTGATGGCTGCAGACAAGGACATTTCCGGTCCCACTGGATCTTGCGGTACTAGTGTACAAGTCACCCTCCAGGCACATTCCTGAAGCCGGGCATGGTGGCTAAGTAGCACCCAGAACCCCCAGCTCAGCACCCTTGACAGCCAAGTGACAAGGGGGGGATGTGGCTGACCGACTAGCTGCTATGAATCTCTGGGCCAGACAATGGTCTGGGACACGGTCTCTCACCCCAGGCCGGCTGCTTCTGGGAAAACGTGTTGCCCGAAATGTGAAATGAAAAGTTCCCACTGGGCCCAGTGCTGGTAGCACACACCTGTAATCCCAGCTCCGCAGGAGGCTGCGATCGGAGGATGGCCTTTTGAAAACCAGCCTCCTGAGTAAGAAAGTCTGTGAGACTTATCTCCAGACGTTAGAGCTGTGGCTCAAGTGTTAGGCGTTAGCCTTGAGTGGAGAAACTCAGGGACATGAGTTCAAGCCCCAGAACCATCTCTCTTTCTCTCTCTCAAACACACACACACACACACACACTTGCTCTGGGAAGTCCTAGCTGTCTAGGGCAGGCCTCTCTATGGCTCCTAAGCAAACCCGAGGCCTAGTGTTCACGAGTGTCCTTCTCATTCCTAACTGCCAGTTACACAGGAGTGGCAGCCAGTGGCCAGGTCTTGGGTCTTGTGGCACTGACATCTGTGGTACTCATGAGAACAAATGTGCTATTTGGGGCATGTTGTGGTATTCCAGAAAAGCCAGGTGTTCTGTTTGCCGCTCTCCCTTTCCCAGAATATGGGGAAGTTGGTGGGCCAACTGTTCTCACTGAGAAACCATGGAAGACCCAGCAGCTGGAGGAATTAACCTTCCCCGTGCCCACACCAAAGTGCTCAAGGAGAGACTGGATCTCCCCTTCCCCAGTGCTTGCACTAGCAGTGAAGAGGAGGAGGAGGAGGAAGAGGAAACTGCTAGTCTCTGTCTACACAGGAAATGTACTGGCTGGCAGAGACTTGTATTTGCCTTGATTGGATCCTTGTAATCCTATAATACCTGTCCTAGTGCTAGGCACTGGTGGCTCACGAGGAGATCTGGAGGATCGTGGTTCAAAGCCAGCCCTGGGGGAAGGAAAAATCCATGAGACATTTCCCTCCGAGGAACCAGCAGAAAACCAGAAGCAGTACCCGTGGCTCCAAAGTGGTAGAGCACTCGCTCGTGCCTTGAGTTGAACGAGAGCTCAGGGACAGCATCCAGGCCCCGAGTTCAAGACCAGCACCCAAACGCAGACAAAATCAGGCAAATGTCAGGGCTGTGAGACTCCAGTCCTCAGAGGACATCGGGAGCCCGAACTCTTCTGCTCCTGTGTCCTGCAGAGATGGGGTGACCTTGGTCATCTGAATACCCCGGTTCACCCTAACAGATCCCTGCAATCCAGAACTACACACCTGATGTCACTGAAGCCTTTTTCTTCTGTGTGTTTGTTTTTTGTCTATCTGCTGGGGGCAAGGGGAAGGGAGTTGCTGGACTGAGTTGCATCCTGAAGCCAGGGAGAAGGCTAAGGTGGCCAGGGCATGCGCAGAAGCAGACCCATCGCTGGACTCCGGCCTCTGTAGGAAACATGGGTGTCCTCACCCCCTGCGCATGCCCATGGCCTCCAGGTTATCACTGGGTTCGGTTCATTGCCCTGCCCTCCTCGAATGGATGCTATTGGCTTTCAGACACACACACACACACACACATACACACACTCTGCACTGTGTCTAGCATTCTTGGCAATAAATAACTATTTTCAAAACAATCGTTTGAAGGTTGTATTCTGTAGCCAGGCCTCCCCAGAGGTGAGGAAGCCCTTTTTCTGCCATTTTGGGGGACCTTTTCTTCTATAGGTGTGTGTTGGGAGCCAGCTCCCACTCCCCAGACATCCTTTTTGCTCTGGAGTGAAGGGATATATTGGAAACATTGAACCCCAGCACTTAAGAGAACGGGCTATCAAAGGTGGAAGGAACTCACTAGAAGCTAGAAGAGAGAGCCAGGTCGTGGTGGCTCAGGCCTATCATCCTAGTTACTCGGGGGAGGGGGGGGGGGGGCCGAGATCTGGAGGATCGCAGTTCACGGTTCAAAGCCAGCCTGGGTAGGAAAGTCTGTGAGACTTATCTCCAACGAACCACCAAAAAGCTGAAAGTGGAGATGTGGCTCAAGGGGTAGAATGCTAGCCTTGAAGAGAAAGAAAACTTCAAGGACGGTATCCAGGCCCCAAGTTCAAGTCCCAGACTGGCACAGAAAAGAAAAGACGGGCTGGGGATGTGGTTTAATGGCAGAGCGCCTGCCTAGCGTGCATGAATCCCCTGGGTTTGATTTCTCGCATATACAGAAAAAGCCAGAAGTGGCACTGTGGCTCAAGTGGTAGAGTGCTAGCCTTGAGCAAAAGAAACTCAGGGACAGTACCCAGGCCCTGAGTTCAAGCCCTAGGACTGGCTAAGTGAATGAAAGAGTACTTTAGAGCAAAAATAAGTACAAAATGCTGGTGGCAGAAAAGCCCAACTTTTCTACTGTGGTTAATTGCTGGGTCGAAGGACACAGTAGGTGATCTTCAGTATGAAAACAATGTTAAGTACTTGCTACAAATATGCCCTTTTAGCCAGGTCCTATTTAGGAGGCTGAGATCTGAGGATCACAGTTCAAAGCCAGCCTGGGCAGAAAAGTCCTCTTTGAGTAGTAGAACACTAGCCTTCAGCAAAAAGGCTCAGGTACAGCATCTAGGTTGAGTTCAAGCCCTACAACCAAAATGTGTGTGTGTGTGTGTGTGTGTATATGTGCTTTTTAATAGACCAAAGTAGGTCGTCTGTAGGCTGAGAATAACAGCATTAGCCTTGAGGTTTAGACACTTACTGAGACAGTAAGAAATCTCTGTCCCTCCCCAAGTCTAGCCTCCTGGGTTGGGAAGTTTTAATTACAATGTTTTCTCTGAGACCTCCTGTGTCTGTGGCCACAGATTGTTTCTCTCCTATCTAACATTTTTCCATGTAAGGACTTGGAGGCCTTGGGTAATTTAATTGGAGATAAGAGAATCACAAACTTTTCTACCCAGGGCTGACTTTGAACTGCGATCCTCAGATTTCAGCCTTCTAAGTAGATAGGATGACAGGTGGTAGCCACCAGCAACTGGCTTCCAATTTTTTCTTTTTCTTTCTTTCTTTTTTTGCCAGTCCTGGGGCTTGAACTCAGGGCCTGGGCACTGTCCCTGAGCTGCTTTTGCTCAAGGCTAGCACTCTACTACTTGAGCCACAGCACCACTTCTGGGTCTTTCTGTATACTGAGAAATCAAACCCAGGGCTTCATGTAAGCACTCTACCACGAAGCTACATTTCCAGCCCCCAATTTTCCTTTTTTTTAAAATAAATTTTGTACCTATACGGGGGCTTGAACTCAGGGCCGGGGCACTGTCCCTGAGATTCTTTTTTTGTTCAAGGCTAGCGCTCTACCATTTGAGCCACACCTCCACTTCCAACTTTTTGATGTATGTGTATTCTTGTGTGTGCTGGTCCTGGGACTTGAACTCAGGCCCTGTCCCTGAGCTTTTCCACTCAGGGTTAGCATTCCACCTGTTTGATCCACAGTGCCACTGCCAGTGGTTTACAGGAGATCAGTCTCTCAAGACTTTCCTGTCCAGGCTGGCTTTGGATTTTCTTGACCCCTACTTCGGTCGTGGGGCTTGAACATGGCCCGTATGCAGTCCCTGAGCTCTTCAGCTCAAGGAGAGCACTCCACAGCGCTACTTCCGCCAGGCTGGTATTGAACCGCGATCCTCAGATCTCAGCCTTCTGGGTTGTTACAGGATGACAGGCGTGAACCAGGGGAATCTTTGGCCCTCAGCTTTCTATGTCCACAGCAAACCCTCCTCACTCCCCAGATGAGAAATTTGGGGACACATGACACTAGGGGAGTAGACAGTGGCTCAGTTTCCCACACCCCATGGTAGCTCTCACGAGAATGATATACTGGTTTTTCCAGGTGTAATGGCAGGGGCTGGTGAGAGATCAGGGGCATTAAAAGAAAGTTGCAGGGGCTGGGAAGGTGGCTGGGAAGGTGGCTCAGTGGTAGAGCGTTTGCCTCGCATGCATGAGGCCCTGGGTTCGATTCCTCAGCGCCACATACACAGAAAAAGTTGGAAGTGGCGCCGTGGCTCAAGTGGTAGAGCGCCAGTCTTGAGCTGAAGAGCTCAGGGACAGCACTCAGGCCCAGAGTTCAAGCCCCAGGACTGGCAAAGAAAGAAAGGTGCACCTCCATTTCCTGGCAGGAAACTCTGCCCCCCCCCACCCCAATTCCAGGGGGTAGGAGCCTCTTACCTGTCCTATGCCAGGAGATAGCACCCCAAGAACCAGCAGTGTGGGGTAAAGTGGGGTCCCAGATCACCAGAGAGATGAGGTATCATCTGAGGGATTGGAGGGACAGTACCCAGACCCCGAGTTCAAGTCCCAAGCCCACCACCAACAGCACCAACCACCACCAACAAAGAATCCAATGAGCAGACGTTCACTTTGGGGAGTTGCAGGAGGTTTCTAAGTGTTCCCTGAGAATCACACCCCAAGTTTGGTGGTAGATGGGATGAGGCTTGAGACTGGGAAGGGCAGCCTCTCCCTCCCAGCTCTCCCTCCTCTCCCCTCCCTCCCCTCTCCTCCCGGGCGGGGGTTCCGGGAACAGACCAGAGGGCGGGGCGAGGCCAAGGCAGCAGCCAGCAGCTCGGGTCTCCGAGAGACTGCTGCTTCCCTCCTGCCCCGTGCTTCCGGCTGTCTGTCTGTCCGTCCTGTCCGTCTGTCAAGCCATGGCTGGGCCGACCCCAGTCCCTGGGATCTTGTGGCTGCTGCTGCTGTCCCTGGGTGGTGAGCCTGGGTGGGAGGGGCAGGGAGGGAGGGAGAGGGTGGGGTATCCTGATCCAGGGTTGAGGGGGGTCTTGAGAGTGAGCTAGGTACCCCAGGCCCTTCTAACAGTGCAGCCCCCCCCCACAGTGAACTCCACAACAAAGCTATTTTCCAACTCCTCAGGCCGATCTCTCTCTCTCTCTCCCTCCCTCCCTACCTCTCTCTCTCTCTCTCTCTCTCTCTCTCTCCCTCTCCCTCTCCCTCTCTCCCTCTCCCTCTCTCCCTCATTTCCTCTCCCTGCTCCTCCGGGCGTGGGGTGGGGGGTGGGGACTAGAACTCACAGCCTGGGGCCAGCACGAAGGCCTGGACACCTCTCAGCCTCGAGGGCCAGTCCTCCTTTGGCTGTTGCTCCTGCCCCTGCCTAGCAGCCTCCACTCCCCCCCCCCCCCCACACACACACACACTGAGTCTGGCCCCGGGGTTGGGAGTGGATGTCCCTGTTGACGGATGACTCACTGATGGGAAGGAGGAGGAGGAGGAGGACTGGCTGGGACTGGGGGGGGGGGGGGGCTTTTAGGGGTAGGCATTGGAAGAAGCCCCTTTGCCCCAGCCGGATGAGTCACTTCCTGGAAGCCTCTGGCTGTGTTTCCTGGGAGTGGGGGGGGGGGGGACAGACGGGGTAGTTGGCAGAGACCTGAAGGACCTGGGTTGGGGGGAATGGAAGGGGAACTTAAGCCTCCCCTTTGCGCGCCCTGGAGTGAGCCCTGGAATGGGAGGGTCCCCTTGATGGTGAAAAGAGTGCTTGTATATTGGGGAAGTTGTGCAGATTCTCCCAATACAAGAGTTTTTGTCCGTCCATCCAGACCTGGGGCTGTAGGTCCAGGTGGGGGTGTTTACCTTGAACCCCCAGCAGCTGGGCCAGGAGAAGAATTGCCTTCAGCTGGCTGAGCTCAAGTCCCTTTCCTGCTCCATGATTTGGCCCAGGCCCAGGCCCCGCCCCTTTTGGTCCTCCACGGATCTTTCCTCCCACAAGTCATTCAGTGGGCTTGCATCTTCTGACTTTGGTGATACATTTGCAGGCTGGACCTCCTCACCCCGGACCCTATGCCAAGTCAGCTTCGAGGCTGACACACACCTCAAGAGATTGTTCTAGATCCCCTGTGACTTGTGGGCTTTTCGGGATCAGGAATTGCCCGGAGGTTTTGCAAACCTCACAGTAAGCTGGGTGCCTGGTGGCTCACACCTGCCATCTTAGCTACTCAGGAGGCTGAGGTGGGAGGATCGCGATTCAAAGCCAGCCTGGGCAGGAAATCTGTGAGACTCTTGCTTAACTCCAGAATGAACCACCAAAAAGGCAGAAATGGAGGGGTGGCTCCTGGGGTACAATGCTAGCTCTGACTGGGAAAAACTCAGAGACAGAACATCATCCAGGCTCTGAGTTCAAGTCCCCGGACCAGCACAAAACAATACCCTGTGGTTGTCCAAAAGCCTGTGTGTTAACTTCCACATTTTTGATGATGGCTTCAGGGCGTCATTGGATGCCACAGAGAATACAGATATTTCCTGTTAAACACTTCCTGCTGCACACCCAGCCCTGAACAAATGCTTTCTGTAGCTCTTGGGCAACAGGGTTACTGTGAGTCTACCAGGAGCCAGCCTGATGGGAAAGGGCCATCTTGTGAGGATCATGACCCCAGAGTTAGGTCCAGCAGACGAGAGAAGAGAAAGAAAGAACAAAATACTGGACAGGTGTGCAAGCTCCTTGCACGTTTGGTGTGTGAGTATTCAGCTATGTATGTAGGAACCCAGTTTGGCACTTTCCAGAGGAGGTAGCTTGGAATATGAACCTTGAAGATGAACTGGATGGCTGGGAAGGTGGCTCAGTGGTAGAGTGCTTGCCTAGCATGCACGAAGACCCGGGTTCGATTCCTCGGTACCACATACACAGAAAAAAATCAGAAGTGGCGCTGTGGCTCAAGTGGTAGAACGCTAGCCTTGAGTACAGAGAGGCTCAGGGACAGTGCCCAGGCCCTGAGTTCAAGCTCCAGGACTGGTACCAAAAACAAAAATGTGGAGGTGCAGGTTGGAGATGAGAAAATTCAAGAGTAGGGCACAATGGGGCTGGATAGATGGCTCACGCCTCTTTCTATGTACTTGGTACCCAACTTGCAGGGTGTGGGGGAGGTCCCTAGATTTGAACTCAGGGCGTGGTTGCTGTCCCTGAACCTTTACAGTGAGCCACAATGTCACTTCTGGTCTTCTGATGAGTCATTGGAGAGAAGAGTCTCACGGACTTTCCTGCCTCAGCTGGCCTTGAACTGCGATCCTCAGATCTCAGCCTCCTGAGTAGCTGGGATGACAGAGATGAGCTACCAGCACCTGGCCTTTGGATATGATGTTAAAGCAATTAGGAGAGCTCCAAGGGTAGAGGGTGGCCGAGTCAGACTAGCATGAAGAGAGGTCATTCTCCCTGGAGAAGACCCTCCTTCTAAGGGCATCTCTCTGTGGCCTAGAGAGGGCAAAGCTGGACGGAGGGATGCTGGACCGTTGAGGACAAGGCTGTCCTTATTAATGTGTGGTGAGTGTGCAGGTGCATGGGCGGGGCCTGATCCTGTGTGTTTTTCTTCTTCTAGCCCATGGTGAGATGTGTTTGAAGTTTGGTGGCGACAACCAAATCGTGGAGTCTTGTCCTGATTTCTGCTGTGGTTCCTGCGCTCATCAGTATTGCTGCTCTGATGTATTGAAGAAGTTCGCGGGGAATGAGGAATTATGTGGTATGACGAAGGCCAGGTAGGTACTTTTTTTATTTTTATTTTGCCAAGCCTGGGGCTTGAACTCAGGGCCCTAAGCACTGTCCCTGAGCTGCTTTGGTTCAAGGCTAGTGCTCTACCACTTGAACCACAGCGCCACTTCTGACTCTTTCTGTGTATGTGGTACTGAGGAATCGAACCCAGGGCTTCATGCATGCTAGACGAGCACTCTACCATTGAGCCACACTCTCAGCCAAGCTCAGGCCTTTCCCAAGAGGATTTATATGGCTTCTGCCTGGAATATGAACACCAAAGTCACCTTGGCCTAATTACAGAGCTGAAGATGATGTAAAGTGAAATCTGTTGAGTCAGTGTCTTCCTTCCTTTGAGATACAGCTTTTTGGGGACCATCAGAGACTCTTCATCTGCTGGGTTGTGGGTCTAATTCCTGTTCCTTTGACTTCTTGGTTACCTCCTGAAATTTCTAGAAGTGCTTCTTCAGCCGCTATAACTAGCTGATAGTTCCCCAACACACACACCAAAAGAGAATGAACTAGGGTGCCAGGTTTATCCACAGGATCTTTGTTTTTTGTTTTGTTTTGTTTTTGTCGGTCGTGGGGCTTGAACTCTGGGCCTGAGTGCTGTCCCTCAGCTCTTCAGTTCAAGGCCAGCGCTCTACCATTTGAACCACAGCACCACTTCCGGTTTCCTGAGTGGTTTAGTGGACATTAGAGTCTCACAGACTTTTCCTTCCCCGGGCTGGCTTTGAACCACGATCCTCAGATCTCAGCCTCCTGAGTAGTTAGGATGACAGGCGGGAGCCACTGGCGCCTGGCTCTCCAGGATCTCTGTACCCCCATCTTTGGATTCTCCATTGCTATCCAGTGTCTTCACACTGATTTCTTTTTAAATTTTTGGATAGTACTGGGGTTTGAACTCAGTAGTTGCTCTACTATGTCAGCTAGCCAACCTGCTTCCTCCCTTCCTCCCTTCCTCTCTTCCTTCCTCCCTCCCTTCCTCCCTCCCTCCCTTCCTTCCTTCCTTCCTTCCTTCCTTCCTTCCTTCCTTCCTTCCTTCCTTCCTTCTTTCCTTCCTCCCTTCCCTTCCCTTCTCTTCTCTTCTTCTGTCCTTTCCTCCTTCCCTCTCTTCCTACCTTCTCCAGAATCAGAGCTTGATCTCAGGGCCTTACACTTGCTTACTTACCTTTTATTCTACCATGTAAACCATGCCTCCAGCCCAGTTTTTTGCTGGTTATTTTGGAGATGAAATCTCACAGACTCTTTGTTTCCCCTTTTTTTGCCTTTTATAATCCTTTGGATCTCAGAGCCTCCTGAGTAGCTAATGCTCCTGGCCATGAGCCACTGGCACTTGGCTTTTGTGTGTGTTCTGTGTTGTTCCTTTTTTTTTTTGGTCCTGTCCTGGGATTTGAACTCGGGGTCTGGGCACTGTCCTCAAGCTTCTTTTTGCTCAAGGCTAGCACTCTTACCATTTGAGCCACAGCGCCATGTCTGGCGTTTTCTATTGATGTGGTGCTGAGGAATAGAACCCAGGGCTTCATGCATGCTAGACGAGCACTCTACCACTGAGCCACCTTCCCAGAACCTCATGGGTGAAATTTTCTTTCCTCTTGACAGTGCATCCAACTCCACAGAGCCAATGGAACAGGTGGGCGTGGCAATGAGGTTTGGATCCAGCTATGAAAATGATGACAACACCATGCCAGAGTAAGTCTCTATGTAGGTCATGTCTATGTTGTTGGCATGATGGGGGGAAGGAGGGAGGAGGTACAGGTGATGCCAATAGGGACTGGCATGGTTCAGAGTGGTTGAGATTGGGTCTCAGGGAACCTCACTGTGTCTACCCACTGGGACCTTTGATCCTCCTACGTGGGGATTCCATCATCTTTCTGTGGGTGGGGGAAGTGACCGTGGATAGGGCTGAGGGCCGAAGGGCCAGGGGTAGGGATAGGGTCAATATTGACATAGGCAATGTAGAAGCGACAATGTGGTAGGACTGGGGACATGGTTCATGTGGCTCACGCCTGTAATCCCAGCTACTCAGGAGGCTGAGATCTGAGGATCGTGGTTCAAAGCCATTCCGGGCAGGAAAGACTGTGAGACTCTTATCTCTAATAAACCACCAGAAAACAGGAAGTGGCGCTGTGGCTCATGTGGTAGAGTGCTGGCCTTGAATAAAAGAATCTCAGGACAGTGCCCTGGCCCTGAGTTCAAGCCCCAGAACTGGCCAAAAAAAAAAAAAAGCCTTCCAGCAAATCTGAGCCTCCAAAGGAGCTAAGATTATAGGTGTGAATCTCTGGTTTCCTGCCTAATTTTTTTCCACCAGTCCTTGGGCTTAACTCTGGGTCTAGGGGGCTGTCCCTGAGCTTTTTTGCTCAAGGCTGGTACTCTACCACTTGAGCCACAGCTCTACTTCTGGCCTTCTTCTTCTTCCTTCTTCTTCTTTCTTCTTCTTCTTCTTCTTCTTCTTCTTCTTCTTCTTCTTCTTCTTCTTCTTCTTCTTCCTCTTCCTCTTCCTCTTCCTCTTCCTCTTCCTCTTCCTCTTCCTCTTCCTCTTCTTCTTCTTCTTCCTCTCCTTCTTCTTCTTCTTCCTTTCCTTCTTCTTCTTCTTCCTCTCCTTCTTCTTCTTCTTCTTCCTCTCCTTCTTCTTCTTCTTCTTCCTCTCCTTCTTCTTCTTCTCCTTCCTCTCCTTCTCCTCCTTCTCCTTCTCCTCCTTCTCCTCCTCCTCCTCCTCCTTCTCCTCCTCCTCCTCCTCCTCCTCCTCCTCCTTCTTCCTCCTTCTTCCTCCTTCTTCCTCCTCCTCCTTCTTCCTTCTTCTTCTTCCTCCTTCTTCCTCCTTCTTCTTCCTCCTCCTCCTTCTTCTTTCTTCTTCTTCTTTGATTCATTGGAGATAAGAGTCTCATGGACTTTCCTGCCTGGGCTGCCTTGGTACTGTGATCCTCAGATCCCAGCCTCCTGAGTAGCTAGGATGACAGGTGTGAGCCACCAGCAGCCGGCTTCCAGCCTATATATATATATTTTTTTTTGGGGGGGGGGGAGGGGTCTGGTCGTGGGGCCTGAACTCTGGGCATGGGCGCTGTCCCTTAGATCTTCAGTTCATTCGTACTGACTCCAAGCTATGATCTGTTAGGGTGGTGAGATTAAGCTGGAGGATATGAGACCGCGTGTGTGTGTGTGTGTGTGTGTGTGTGTGTGTGTAAAGAGAGAGAGAGAGAGAGAGAGTGTCAGTCCTAGGGCTTGAATTTAGGATTTGGGTGCTGTCCCTGAGCATGTTTTTCAAAGTTAGCATTCTACCCACTTGAGTTTCACTTCCAGCTTTTTGTTGGGTCATTGGAGAGACCGTGTGTGTGTGTGTGTGTGTGTGTGTGTGTGTGTGTGTGTGTGTGTGTGTGTGTGTGTGTGTGTGTGTGTGTGTGTGTGTGTGTGTGTGTGTGTGTCTGTCTGTCTGTCTGTCTGTCTGTCTGTCTGTCTGTCTGTCTGTCTGTCCGTCTGTCTGTCTGTCTGTCTGTCTGTCTGTCTGTCTGTCAGTCTGTCCTAGGGCTTGAATTTAGGATTTGGGTGCTGTCCCTGAGCATGTTTTTTCAAAGCTAGCACTCTACCCGCTTGAGTTTCACTTCCAGCTTTTTGTTGGGTCATTGGAGATCAGTCTCTTGGATTTTCCTGACTTGGGCTGGCTTCAAATGGTGATTCTCAGATCAGCCTCCTTCTGAGTAGCTAGGATAACAAGCTTGTGCCACTGACACCAGCTGATGCTGTTTCTTTTCTTTCTTTCTTTCTTTTTGCCAGTCTCGGGGCTTGAACTCAGGGCCTGAATGCTGTCCCTGGGAGCTACTTTGTGTTCAAGGCTAGCACTCTACCACTTGAGCTCGAGGTCACTTCTAGTTTTTGAGTGGTTCATTGGGGATAAGAGTCTCAAGGGGGACTTTTCTGCCCGGGCTGGCTTTGATCTGGGATTCTCGGATCTCAGCCTCCTGAGTTGCTAGGATTACTGGCATGAGCTACCAGTGCCCATACTCTGAGCTTTTTTTTTTTGTTCAAGGCTAGTGCTTTACAACTTGAGCCACAGCTCCTTTTCCAGGTTTGTTTGTTTGTTTTGGTCAGTTGAACTCTGGGCCCTGGGCCACTGTCCCTGAGCTCTTCAGCTCAAGGCTAAGAGCTCTACCACTTGAGCCACAGTGCCACTTTCTGGTTTTCTGGGGGTTCATTGGAGGTAAGAGTCCCATGGACTTTGCTGCCAGGGCTGGCTTTGAACTTTGTGATCCTCAGATCTCAGCCTCCTGAGTAGCTCAGATTACAGACCTGAGCCACCATAGCCCAGCTTTTTGTTTGTTTTGTTTTTTAATTTGTTGGGAGATCCAAGTCTCACAGATTTTCTTGCCCAGGGCTGGCTTTGAATCACGATCCTCCGATCTCAGCCTCCTGATGTGGTGCTGTGGTACATTGTACCTTAAATCAGATAGAAAAGCAGCCATGAGAAAATAGAGAACCCACATTCTGAGTGGTGGAATGCTGGAGTCTTTAATGTAGCGCTCTGTAGAAGGCCAATTACAAAGATCTGCAGCCCCTAACATAGCTTGCCCCAAGCTTTTAAATATAAAGGCTACTTGTTTGGTGGAGACCAAGCCTTAGCAAAGCGTTGATACATAAACACCACCCGTGGAGCTGGGCATCTACAATTCAAAGGATGATTTATCTCACCTTTAGTCCTAGGAGCTTGGTAGATTAGCCCCTTATCTCCTGGCCAGGCTCTGTTAAACCAACAGCCCCCAGCAAGGCGGGGGGGGGGGGGGGGGGGGGGGGGGGGGGATAGCTGTGACTCAGTTTCCCCATTAGTTTGAGTCGCGAGGCTGATGGGAGCCCTTGGCACCCAGTTAAGGCTGTGTCTTTAAGAGAGAAGCTGCTGGTCTTGTGTGTGTTAGTGTGTTTGTCCTTCCTGTCTCTGACGTCAGAGGTGGGCAGGACCCAAGGAGAGATTAGCTTTCCTTTTCTCTGAAAGGGGTGGAGATTGTGACTGGGGCTTCTGATGGGAAGAGGGGAAGTCTGGGGGGTGCCAGAGGTCCCTGGGTGAAGGTGGAGGCTGAGATGGGGTAAGAAAGGGGAAGTTGGTGGAGGAAAAGGGGGAGGCTGGGGAGTGGGTGATGCATGTTCTACGGAGAAGCTAGGGAGAGAGCTTGCTTCAGAGCTGGGCCTGGCCCAGCTTCTAGTCACTGAATCTGTCTTTCCGATCTCTTAGGCCAGTGACTCTTTAGTCCTATGGTTCTGTTGTGAACCTACTGGTAGGTGTTAGGTCCTGTTTGGGGGGGAGCTTGCTGTGTGCTTTTGATCGTGGACTTTGGGGTAGCCTTCAAGTCTGTCCTTTGGTTGGGGGTGGGGGTGAGGGGAGGCTGGTGAGCTACTGAGAGCTAGAAGCCCTGTTTTTTTGGGGGAGTGGGTTGGGGTAAGGCAGACATCTATTCTGACCCCAATAGCTAACAAGTCTCCTAAAGGAGACTTTCTTTTTAGGGGGGGGGAATGGTGGTATCAGTACTGGGGCCTTGAACTCAGGGCCTGAACTCTGTCCCTTAGCTTTTTTTTATTTTCTTTTGTCGGTCGTGGGGCTTGAACTCGGCGTAGAGGCTGTCCCTGCGCTCTTCAGCTCAAGGTGAGCGCTCTACCACTTGAGCCACAGCACCACTTCCGGTTTTCTAGTGGTTAATTGGAGATATGAGTCTCATGGAGCTTTCTGCCCAGGCTGGCTTTGAACTGTGATCCTTAGATCTCAACCTCCTGAGTAGCTGGAATTATAGTCAGTCATGAACTACCAGCCACCACCGAACAAATCCATTTTCTTTCTTTTCTTCCCCCACCCATCCTCCCCTGCTTGTCTTGGAGCTTGAACTCAGGGCCTGGACACTGTCTGTCTCTTGAACTTTTGGCTCAAGGTTTGCCTGGTGACAGTGGTTCACACGTGTCATCCTACTTATGAAGCTGAGATCTGAGGATCACTGTTCGAAGCCAGCCCATGCTGAAAAGTCCCTCCGACTCTTATCTCCAATGAACCTCTCAAAAACCATAAGTGGAGCTGTGGCTCAAAGTAGTAGATTCCAAGCCTTAAGCAAAAGCGATCAGGGACAGTGCGCAGGCTCTGAGTTCGAGTTCCATGAATGCAAGGGAGAAGAAAAAAGGCTAGCATCTAGCATTCTACCTCTTGAGCCACAGTTCTACTTCCAGCTTTATTTTTGGAGGGCTCATTGGAGATAAAAGGCTCTCAAGACTTTCCTTCCCTGGGCTGGCATTGAACTATGATTCTCAGATCTCAGTCTCTTGAGTAGGTGTGTGTGTGTGTGTGTGTGTGTGTGTGTGTGTGTGTGTGTGTGTGTGTGTGTGTGTGTGTGTGTTGTAGGGCTTGAACTCTGTGTGTGTGTGTGTGTGTGTGTGTTTGTGTGTTGTAGGGCTTGAACTCTGGGCTTGGGCGCTGTCCCTGAGCTCTTCAGCTCAAAGCTAGTGCTCTACCACTTGCCACAGTGCCACTCCCGGCTTTTTTCTGTTTATGTGGTGCTGAGGAATCGAACCCAGGGCCTCATGCATGCCAGGCAAGCACTCTACCACTGAGCCACCTTCCCAGCCCTCTTGAGTAGCTTTGCTTACAGGCATGCGCTACCAACACTCCCAAACAACCCCCATTTTATACATGAGGAAATGGAATAGGCCACAGTTGGGCGCTCTATAGGTACCAGGAAGTTGTTGTGTCTGTATTGAGGACCAGAGGGGCCCCCCCCGGGGTGCGGTTGTAGGATGGACTTCTGGGCCCCTGGAAGCCCTGAGTCATGACTGGGTCTTTGACAGGTTTGGAGCGACGATTGCCATTGGCCTGACCATCTTGGTGCTGTTTGTGGTCACCATTATTGTCTGCTTCACCTGCTCCTGCTGCTGTTTGTATAAGATGTGTCGGCGACCCCGTCGTAAGTAACCCCCCCTCCTCCCCCAAACCCCACTTCTGGTCCTAGTTTGTGCCTCCTTTATGTGCAGGTAACTCCCTCCCCCACTATACACCTAGACCTGGACACTGCCCCGGAGTTGCTTTTGCTCAAGGCTTAGCGCTCTGGTACCACCTGAGACACAGCACCACTTCTGGCTTTTTTCTGTGATTCATTGGAGAGAAGAGTCTCTTGGAACTTTCCTGCCTGGGCTGGCTGTAAACTGTGATTGCTCTTCAGCTAAGCCTCCTGAGTAGCTGGGATTATAGGCATACGTCACTAGAGCTGGTCTACGAGCGGGTCTTGATTGGAATTCTTTCTCCACAGCCATCGTCACTACCACCACGGCAACCACGGTGGTGCATGCTCCGTACCCTCAGCCCCCAAACGTGCCTCCTAGCTATCCAGGACCCACATACCAAGGCTACCAGCCTATGCCACCCCAGCCAACAGCACCTTACCCAGCACAGTATCCACCCCCCTACCCAGCCCAGCCTATGGGCCCACCGGCCTACCACGAGACCTTGGCTGGTAAGTACTTCTGTGAATCTATGGTGCCCCTCTCCCCTTGCTGACCCTCATCCCCTCATGCCTCTGCCTGCCCTGTCCCTCAGGGAATCCATCTTATGGTACCTCATTGAATAAGCCTCTGCCCTCTTCTGCTAGCCCGCCCACCCTGCCCTCCACCAATCAGTGTTCTCTCTGCTTTCAGGAGGTGCGGCCGTGCCCTATCCTACCAGCCAGCCTCCTTACAACCCAGCCTACATGGACCCCCCAAAGGCAGCCCCCTGATCATACCCCTCCCGTTTCTGGCTGCCACTCAATTACCATCATGCTGCGCAGGTGTATGTGTGTGAGTGCATGGTATACGCAGGTTCCCCATTGGCCTGTGTGAGATGTGAGCCCTGTCTAGATTGGTGGCTTCTTCTGATGCTCACTAGGTGCGGACCAATCCTTGCCCGAATAGGGCGGGACCAAACTTTTTATTTTTTTTATTGTTATTTTTTTTCTTCTTTTCTACTTGAAAATGAATGCTTTCCTGCAATCACAAGCAAAATCAGAGATTGGGGGGTACTGGAAGGTATTTTTGAACTCACCCCAGAGTGCCCAGGATAGCACACTTTTCTTTTTGTGAATACTTTTGCACACATCCTGGTTTGAAGAGTGGCCTGTTGCTACTTGAGGCCCATATTCCGCCCCCCCCCCTTCCCCAGGATTTGGGGTGCTCTTTGTTAAATCTGAGCCATGAGGCAGGCAGGTAGGGAAAGTTGAAGCTCAATGCTTTAGGCAAATGTCCTCCTATACACAAAAGCCTGGATCATGCTTAAATGGGGGTCAGCTAGTTCCTTATGGCAAAAACCTCCGGCCAGGGGTCCACCCAACCCAGATGGCTGTCTCTTTGGATTGTCCCTGTGACCTCTCTGGGTCATAGTCCTGGCCACAGGGAAGTTTGCTTGCCTGACCTCTGCTATAGGTGGGCAATAGGAGGAGCTATAACCACTAACACACTCAGCTTTCTACCCTGCAGTGTTGTTTTTACTTTTAGCCAAACATTTTTGCCTGGTTTTTGTTGTTGTTTTTTGCTCCTTTTTTGGTCGTGGGGCTTGAACTCTGGGCCTGGGCGCTGTCCCTCAGCTCTTCAGCTCAAGGTGAGCGCTCTACCACTTGAGCCACAGCACCCCTTCTGGTTTTCTAGTGATTTCATTGAAGAGAAGAGTCTCAAGGACTTTCTTGCCTGGGCTGGATGCTCAGATCTCAGCCTCCTGAGTAGCTAGGATGACAGGTGTGAGCCACCAGTGTCTGGCCTTGTTTTCTGTTTTTAAAATGTGTGGATCACTGGGCTGGGAAGGTGGCTTCGTGGTAGAGTGCTTGCCTAGCATGCAGGAAGCCCTGGGTTCCATTCCTCAGTACCACATACACAGAAAAGGCCAGAAGTGCGGCTGTGGCTCTAGTGGTAGTGTGTCAGGCTTGAGCACAAAAGTTCAGGGACAACACCTAAACCCTGAGTTCAAGCCCCAAGCCTGACACAAAACAAAGCATCCAACTCCTGTCTTACAGCCTAGAGATTGTCCTGGCAGTAGGGACACCAGAGTTCAAGGACTGTCTTTACTCTAGGCAGGGGTGCAGGGCCTGGGTAGAAGCTCTGACCCAGGCACCATGAATACCTCGGTGATTCCTGTCCTGAAAAATGTCTCACCAGCTGCCTTAGCTTGGTATGGTTCGTGTGTTTCCGACAGTCTAGATTCTTGCATCCTGGTTTATAAATAAACGCAATCGTTTTTGGAACTGCTGTCCCTTTTCTTCAGAGCCCTGGCTGCAGGGTCGGGGCCTTCGGCTGAGTAGTTTGCATGTGGATGGTTTGGATTTCTTGGCTTTTCTGCTCGTCTTGGGCTGAGAGCTTTGCTCTTCCGCTTGCAGAGCGAGAAGAGATGATAAATACTGTGAAAAACCTAAGACCCCCTGGAGCTGGGAAGGTGGCTTAGTGGTAAAGTACTCGCCCAGCATGCATGAAGCCCCGGGTTCGATCCCTCTATCAAATACACAGAAATAAGCCAGATGTGGCATTGTGGCCTCAAGTGGTAAGGGTGCTAGCCTTGAGTGAAAGTAACTCGGGGACAATGCCCAGGCCCTGAGTTCAAGCCCCAGCACTGGCAAAAGCCAAACCAAACCCAAAACCCTGAATAGGAGAGTGTGTAGTGGGGTAAAGGCCCAGACTAGGAGGAAAGGCAAGTAGACTATTCAGTGCTGTTTTGAGAGTCTCTTTTTATTCATCAGCTTTTTCTTCTTCCCTATTGCTCTGGAATGGCTCGGGTGAGCCCATACAGTGTGGCCACTGCCAAGGTCAAGAAGGCTAACAGGCCCAGGGGAACCAACAGTCCCTCTTCCAATGTGTCTCCAGAGACCTTGATTGGAGGAAGAACTTTGGGTCTCTTATTCCTGCTAGGGCTGATGTTGCCGGTTTTGGCCAGTGGCTCAGTGGCTGATCTAGCAGATTGACTTAGCTGAATCTCATACATGGGCTTGATGGTGCCGAAGGGTCTCGAGTGAGTATCCACCCATTGCAGCAGGGCCTGTGGCTTCCACTGGCAGATACTAAGCAGGGTTAGCACATCGCCCTCCGCCATGTGGGAGTCTGCCGGGGCCTGTCCATACAGGCGGGTGTAGATGCTGCCCAGGCTGTAACTCTTCCTGGGGCCACGCTCTGCGGGGCTGCTAGCTTGTTCCAAGGCCTTCATGGCAGCCATACTGTCCACACAGAAAGCACCGTCTAGAGCATCAGCCACGCCCAGCATAGCCAGCTCTGCTTGGAGTAGAGGAAAGTCATAGCGATCACCATTGTGCGCCACAAAGCACCAGGGCTGTGGCTGGCGCCGCAGGAAAGCTAGCAGCAAGGTGGCCAGGTTGTCATCGAAGCGCTGTCGTCCGTGTGCTGCCAGATCAGCTGTGGTCAGGCCGGTGATCTCACTGGCACCTGGACTACAGGCCTTTCCTGGAGCCACACACAGGGAGAGTTTGTCCACCACGCGGGGGAACGGGGGTGGCTGTCCCCTGGAAGTAGGGGTGCTCTCCAGGGCCCTTCTGTGGACAGCCAGCATGCACAGCTCTGTGATCTTGGGCTGGGAGAAGGGCAGGCCAGTAGCTTCCAGGTCTAAGAAGATGAGGGTCTGCATGGGGCCAGGGCGGGAAGCCTGCCTGTCCATGATGAACCTAGGGCATGAGTGGTGGGGAGGGGGTGTGAACATGAATGCCAATGGGATGATCAAAAGCAGGGACCGGGAATGTGGCTTAGCTGGGAGAGTGTTTGTCTCGCATGCATGAAGACCTGGGTTCGATTCCTTAGTACCATCTATGTAGCAAAAGCCGGACCCCAAGCTCCTGTGCCCAGGCTAAGGACAGGAAGTGGGAGAAGAGTGGGGGCAGTTTTCATAAAGGGACAAGCATTCTCCCATGGGGGGGGGCCCCTCCCCTAGTGCCCACCGAGACCAGGGTAGGGGAGCCCATGGTCTTTCTGTCCTGCTCTACTTCTCAGGGGTGTTCCAACTTACCCAAGTAGGCCAGATGGCAATGACTGGAGCCACTCCGGCGTCGTCCCTCTACTGACAGCAGTGGCAGGAAATGAAACTGACTGATGCGTCTACTGGCCAGCCTCTCCAGCAAGGCCCCGCCCTCCTGCCCGGATGCCCCTCCCTCCCCTCCCTTCTGCCGCGTGGGGGCTCTGCGGCCTGTGGGAGTCCATGGGGGAGATGGGAATTTGTTTCACGAGAGACAGGGGGCTGCTAGGTGCTTTTGATGGTGTTGAGTTCCTGGCTTTCAGGTTTTGAGGCTGAAGGCTGGCTCATTCCTCGCCTCCAGCACAAAGCTTTCTTCCCAGTGGCTCCAACCCAAAGTTATGACTCAGGACAATTCCAGAGGCAGGGCAGGGCTAGCCTTCCGGGGCTGATCAGTTGCTATGGTGACAGATTTAGCTCAGCCAAGAGAAGTTGGGGGGGGGGGGGGGGAGTGGCACTCAGGCCTAAGGGGGATCTCATCCTGTTCTATTCCTTCCGGGTCGGCCCAAACAGATCAGACTGAGACAAGGCTGGGTTTACAGCAGGAATTGGTCACAGCTTTTAATAGGGAAGGGGTGGGGGGTGGGGGGGAGGGGGAGGGCAGGGAGGAAGTGAAGAGAGCCAAGGCATTGGTGCCCCCGTGTGGCTGGATGCACGGGGCCTCAGGCACAATCCATCTCCGTGTCCTCCATGTCTGCCTCAGTAGCACAGAGGTCATCCAGGGCTGCCTCTGAGTGGGGGGGGAAAAAGGGGGGGGACCCAAAGGTGCTGGAGCCTAGAGGAAGTCCCACCTCGCCGCCCCCAGCACCCACAGGAAGTGACTAGTCCCATGTCCAGGCCTGGCTCCCTCAGCTACTTCCTGCGAGCAAAGTCATCACAAAAGCACTGCAGATCCAGATGTTTCTAGAAAACCCGTGGCTCCGCCAGGCCAACTCAATAGACAGGACTGGACGGCAGCCCAGTGTGTTCAGAGAGGAACCTGAGTAGAATGATCGTGTCCCCATGATCGTGACCCTGGTGGCAGGGCGATGCTAAGGTCCGGAAGTCTAACTGGCTCTGCACTTTGGTGGCAGCAAGGGGGCATCCCTGGCTGGCTTTACCTTCACAGTCGGTGACATCCGGAAGGGCTCGGATAAGCGTGCTGACCCCTGGCATCACTTGGTCATACTGATGCAGGACCTCCACGCAGTGCACAGAAAACAGCTTGTCCTTCTGGGACACGCTGTGTAGCAGCAACACAGCGTCCCGGAGACAGCGCACGGTCCGCTTCTGCTGGTTAGTCTTGAAGGCTGCCCCCGCCCTCCGCACGGTCAGCCACTGTTGGTGCAGCACCACCGTCAGAGCTCTGACCACCTGCGGGGGACACGACATGGTGGCTCATCGGGGGGCCCCCTTGGGCACCCACAGCACTGCCACTATGGGGGTCTGTGGCTACTTACCTCCACACTGCATTGACAGTCAGACCCAGTGAAAGGGGAGCAAGAGGTCTGCATACCCAGCTTGGCCAAGAGCCAGACTGTCTGGAAGAACAGATCATGTTTGATCAAACTCAGTATTTTCTCAGGCTTTCTGCACCAATAGGGGCCCGAGAAGTGGTCACGTGACTCGGAACCAGCCCAAACCTTACTTATAACATCCACCTCCAGCCATGAGGGACCCTCCCGCGCCCTCTCCCCCCCCCCCAAAAAAAAAGCCAGGGCAGAACTAGATGTCCAATGCTAAGTCACAAGACAATCTTGGACTTGCATCTGTGGGGGGGGACCCCCCCACCCCAACTTTCAGCTCTGTAGCTGCTTGGTAAATTCGTATTAGTCTCCTCCCAGCCCCATTCTCCTCCAGAGAGAGAAGAGAAAGACGCGTTCTCCATAAACAGTATACAAGTATCTTGAATGTCTTGGATTTGGGTTTGTGCCAGACCTTGGGTTTGAACTTAGAATCTGGCTGCTGGCCCTGAGTTTTTTTTTTCCTACAAGGCTAGCACTCTAGAACTTAAGCCATACCTTCATTGCTGTTTTTTGTTTGTTTTTGGTGATAAGTCTCACACTTTCTTGCCCAGGGTAACTACCAACTGTGATCCTCCCAGCACAGCCTCTTGAGTAGCTAGAATTACAGGTGTGAACATCTGGACCTCACTATTGGATATTTTTACTTTTTTTTTTTTTTTAAACCAGTACTGGGGCTTGAACTCAGGGCCTGGGCACTGTCCCTGAGCTTCTTTTTGCTCCAGGCTAGCTCTTTAGCACCACTAACAGCTTTTTCTGTTTTTGTGGTACTGAGGAATCGAACCCAGGGCTTCATGCATGCTAGGCAAGCACTCTACCACTAAGCCACCTTCCCAGCCCCTATTTTTACCTCTTGTTCCAACTGAAGCCACTGTGTCTGTGAGGCAGCTTTGTCAGGCTTTGAGGTAATGTATGAGTACAGTAGCAGTAGAAGACAGCGTTCTGAAAAGGACACCACCCCCGTCAAGCAGCGTCCCTCTTCCAATCCAAAGCTTTGGGGTATAAGCTGCAGAAGCCCTGGGGAAGCTCTGAACCAGGTCCTGCTCCAGCCCTTTCCTCCCTCCCTCAGAAGAAACAGTCAAGAGGCCCAGATGATGATGATGATGATGATTAGCCAGTCCTGGGGCTTGAACTCAGGGCCTAGGCACTGTCCCTGAACTTCTTTTGCTCAAGGCTAGCACCACTTCCAGCCTTTGCTGTGGATGTGGTACTAGGGCTTCATGTATGCTAGGCGAGCACTCTACCACTACGC
Source organism: Dipodomys spectabilis (assembly GCF_019054845.1). Lineage (NCBI taxonomy): Eukaryota > Metazoa > Chordata > Mammalia > Rodentia > Heteromyidae > Dipodomys > Dipodomys spectabilis. Next base: position 1,010,314 of record NW_024871037.1, read on the forward strand.
TACATTCCCAGCAGATTATATTACCAGAATGGGAACAGAACTGTTGCACGAGGCCGTCACTGTCTGCAATCTGGGCGAGCAGCTCAACGGCCAGCAGCACACAAGGCAAAGGCGTCTGGGGGCTGAGGCAGGGTGGCAGCACTGCTAACACACATTGTAATCTGAAAGAGGCAAGAGAGGAGACAATCCCCAGATGGAGAGATTTGGCTCAGTCAGACCTGGGTTCAAATGCTGCTCTGATCACTGCCTGAAGCAATCTTGGGAATACGTGAACGATGGCTGAGGTTTAAGAGATAACAAGACCCTCATTAGATCCTGCCACCATTGCAAAATAAGGTAACCTACCTATTTTTTTTTTGGGGGGGGGGAGGGGGCGTGAACTCAGGACCTGGGCAGTATCTCTGAATTCCCCCCCCCCCTTTTTCCTCTACCTAGAACTCTACTATTTGAACCACAGCTCCACTTTTGCTTTTTAGTACTTTACTGAAAGTATGTCAAATGGATGGACTTTCCTGCTGGGACTGGCCTCAAACTAGGATCCTCAGATCTCAGCCTCCTGAGTAGCTAGGATGACAGATGTGAGCCACCAGCACCAGTTAAGACCTTCTTTTTAAGTAAATTTTATGGGTCGGTCCCAAATAGAAAGTAAATGAATTCTAAATTATACTGCAGTGAATGCTGGTGATGAGGTAATATTGGCTCAAAAAAGCCCTCACCATGCTTAGATCTTCAAGGCCACACAGTAGGTCTACAGTTGGGCTGGTCAAAAGAGTCATAATCAGGCTGGGAAGGTGGCTCAGTGGTAGAGCGCTTGCCTTGCATGCCTGAGGCCCTGGGTTCGATTCCTCAGCTCCACATAAGCAAAAAGAAAAAAGCTGGAAGTGGCGCTGTGGCTCAAGTGGTAGAGCGCTAGCCTTGAGCTGAAGAGCTGAGGGACAGCGCCCAGGCCCACAGTTCAGGCCCCACGACCAGACCCCCCCCCAAAAAAAAAGAGTCATAATCTCTGCATTCAGGAGAAGAAACAGGAGGATCCCCAAGTTTAAGACCAACCTGAGCTACATTGTGAGACCCTACTCAAAAAAACCAAACCAAACTCTGGGTGGGCAGAAGAGATAGCAAGCTACTTTGACACACACACACACATATGACATACACACACACACACACACACACATATACATACACGTTTTTTTGGGGGGGGGGGGGTTGATTTGTTTTGTTTTGCCAGTCCTGGGGCTTGAACTCAGGGCCTGGGCGCTGTGCCTAAGCTGCTTTTGCTCAAGGCTAGCACTTTACCATTTGAGCCACAACACCACTTCCGGCTTTTTCTGTGTATGTGGTACTGAGGAATTGAACCCAGGGCTTCATGCGTGCTGGGCAAACACTCTAGCACTATGCCACATTCCCAGCCCTCTAATACCTTTTATAAGTTATATAATTATTACGATTATTAATACCCAGGCATTATACCGCAAGGGATCAGGAGGATGCACAGGGAACCATGTCTAATCCCTGCCTCTTATGCTACTTTGTACCTGGGTAAGCAATCAGAGGAAGCGTTTTCGGCTAATTTCGCCAAAACCTTGAGACACTTGCTCAGGACATTGACTTGCAAGGAGCCTGCTGGTGTGGAGGAGAAGGTCACCAGGTGTAGAAGGATCTTCAAGAGTGGGTGCTGTCCTGAGTGGTCGGCTGACCCCCTGGGGGCTGAGGTCATATCTGCACAGCTCAGTCTGTGAACCCAACTCCCGTTTCCTTCCCCCATTCCTGAGAGTAACAGGCAGACGACGGCGCGGCTGTGGCACACGAGATGGTGGAGGATGCTCAGGGAGGCCACACACAAGCCTTCCACGCTGCACATCAAGTCCTCGGGGCTGGCCTCTCCACCCGAACTCCTTGCACAAGGGGCACGTGTGGGAGAATCTCCAGGCACCCTGCTCCTCCTAGCCGCTGCTACGTCCTGCAGTGCCTGGCAGTGCAAAGTGAGGAAGAAATGCACCAGGGGCAGGAGGTAGATGGCGCCTGGCAGTTGGCAGAGTGGAAAGGTCCTTTGGCTTTCCTCAGCTGAGCTGTCATCTGGGGAGTCTTCGTTTCTGGCAATTAGATTCAATCCAGCGAAGGCTAGACTCTGGGCCTCTCTCAGGATAGAGGGGGAAAAGGACCCACTGGGGCCCCCAGGGGTCCTGAGGCCTGAGATCCTGGCCAGGGTACTGGTAATGAAAGAAAACAGAAAAAGGTCAAAGGCTGGCTGGGCAGGTGGCTCGATGGTAGAGTGCTTGCTTTAGCATGCATGAAGCCCTGGGTTCGATTCCTCAGTCACAGAAAAAGCTGGAAGTGGTGCTGTGGCTCAAGTGGGAGAGTGAGCAAAAAGCAGCTCAGGGACAGTGTGCAGGCCCTGAGTTCAAGCCCCAGGACTGGCCAAAAAAAAAAAAAAAAGGTCAAAATCTCCAAACTGCCTGCCTGGCAAATTCTCCATTCACCTTTCACTCACTCCCTTCACTGCCCAACAGGTTAGGGAAATTAACCAGGAAACTCCTTCCCAAACAAGCATTGATTGATTGGTTGGTTGGTTGATTGAATGTGCACATGCTGGGGCTTGAACTCAGGGCCTGGGCGCTGTCCCTGAGCTTTTGTGCTCAAGGCTAGTGCTATACCACTTGAGTCACTATGCCACTTCCGGCTTTTTCTGTGTATGTGGTGCTGAGGAATCGAACCCAGCGCTTCATGGCTTCATGCATGCTAGGCACGTACTCTACCACTAAGCCAACTTCCCAGCCCCTAGACAAGCGTTTCTGGAGTCTGTCTTATGCTTACTTGCCAAGCCCTGGTGGCTTCATGAAGGTGCCAGCAGGAGTCTCCGAACAACTGCTCAACAGGTAGCAAAGACCTAAGGAGGATCCTGGGACCAAAGGCTGCTTCAGGAGCAGGTTTATCAAAATGGAACCTGCAGAAAACAAGGTGATTCTAGAAGGTTCTGACACAGGAGATCTTTTCATTTTTCCCCTAGTTTTTGATTTATTTTTTTTTTTTTTGAGACAGGGTCCTGTTATGTATCCCAGACTGGCCTTGATCTTATTTGTAACCCTGGCTGGTCTTGAACTTGAGATCCTGCTGCCTTAGCCTCCTGAGTGCTGGGATTACAGATATGCACCACTATATCTGTCTAAAGAAACTTTTTCTTTCTTTCTTTTTTTTTTTTTTTCTCGGTTGTGAGGTCTGAACTCTGGGCCTGGGCACTGTCCCTCAGCTCTTCAGCTCAAGGCGAGCGCTCTACCACTTGAGCCACAGCGCCACTTCTGGCTTTTTCTGCTTATTTGGTGCTGAGGAATCGAACTCAGGGCCTCATGCATGCAAGGCAAGCACTCTACCACTGAGCCACCTTCCCAGCCCCACAGCACTAATTCTGATTGTTCATTGGAGAGAAGTCTCATGGACTTTCCTGCCCAGGCTGGCTTTGAACCATGATGCTCAGATCTCAGCCTCCTGAGTAGCTAGAATTACAGGTGTGAACCACTGGCACCCGGCTTAAGGAGACCTTTTCTACAGTCTCAGAAGGAAAAAAAGTGTAGGTTCTTCAGATGGCAGCTGTTTCCTAAGCTACTACTAAGTAGTAGCTTAGGTTAAGATGTCTAGGGTTGCAAAAGCTCTAGGATCTACCCTTGTATGTATATGTGTGTGTATGTCAGTATAGGGACTTGAACTCAGGGCCCGGAGACTGTCCCTTAGCTTTTTCACTCAAGGCTGGAGCTCTACCACTTAAGCCACAACCATACTTTCAGCTTTTTGGGTTGTTAACTGGAGATAAGAATGTCACTGACTTTCCAAAATCTCAGCCTCCTGAGTAAGCTACAATTACAGGCATGAGCCACTGGAACCTTACTTCCTTTTTAAATTAGGTACTTTTTTTTTTTTTTTTTTTAAATGGCCAGTCCTGGGGCATGATGAACTCAGGGCCTGGACACTGTCCCTGAGCTTCTTTTGCTCAGGACTGGCACTCTACCATTTGAGCCACAGTGCCACTTCTGGTACTGAGGAATCAACCCAGGGCTTCATGCATGCTCAGGGAAGCACTCTACCACTAAGCCACCTTCCCAGCCCTAATTAGGGCATTTGTTTAGGGGTGGAGTCTCACTACATGGCCTGTTCTAGCTTCCTGGGCTCCAGTGATTCACCCATCTCTACTCCTGAGAAGTGGGGACTACAGGTATAAGACACAATGCTCATGGGCTCTTTCCATTTTATAGTCTTCCATTCAATCAGACTCCTATTTGCCTGGATCCTGAATGACTGTCTAGGCAAAAGTGGGGAGTGGGAGCTGGGGAGGGTCCTCAGAGGTTAAGCATTTCTGCAGGGCAACTCTGCCCAACACAGAGGGCAAATGGGGAGCTATGCAGGCCCCTGCAGGGGGGAAAGCAGGGATTCTGCTACCTTGAATGTTTGATCTCTGCAACAAGCTGTCAGCAAGTCTTTCCTGCTGTGCTTCTAGCTTTATGGGGTCCATTCTCAGACCCTGGGTCTTATCTGAAACCAATAAAATGTAAATCAAGCTGAGCACCAAAGTACTCACTTATCAGATGCTTATAGGTAAGGTAATGACTTTCGTAACACTGGTTTGTCTTCAACCTTGGATCAAAACCAGAGCCAAAAGCTCAAGATCCCTCACATCTTCGTGTGTGTGTGTGTGTGTGTGTGTGTGTGTGTGTGTGTGTGTGTGTGTGTGTGTGTGTCCTTAAATTCAGGGCTTGGGCACTGTCCCTGAGTTTCTATGCTCAAGGCTAGCACTCTACCACTTTGAGCCACATCTCCACTTCCAGTTTTTGGTTTTGGTTTTGTAATTTATTGGAAGTATGAGTCTCTCATAGACTTTCCTGTTTGGGCTGGCTTTGAACCATGATCCTCAGATCTCAGCCTTCTGAGTAGCTAGGATGACAGGTGTGAGCCACCGACACCAGCTTTCCCTCACATCTTTTGCCTGTGTTCATGTAAGATAGAAATTCACAAGGAAAGAGAAAGAAGATTAAGCTGTTTGTCTTATTTCAAATGTAAAAAAAAACAAAAAAACAACAACCAGTAACCACTAACATTCTATATAGAGCTGAGTAGGTGCTAAACCCTGTGGTGAAAGATTTACACAGGAGTTCATTTGTTTCAGAGCAGTATTATCCTTAGCTGTTTTACATGGTGGGAAACTGAGGCACAGAGCTTAGGAAACTGGCCCAGTTCAGAGAAAGCTGGTAAATTGGGACTCTCATCTAGGCCGATAGGTTCTATTGCTTGGAGTTATTCAACACCAATAATGTGAGCCCAGTTTCTCAAGAGTGGTTTTGATGATCAATGATTTGAAAAGGTTGAGGGCGGGAAGAGTTGATATATGTAAATTATGTATTTATTTTTTACCAGTCCTGGGGTTTGAACTCAGGGCGTGGGCACTGTCCCTGAACTTCTTTTTGCTCAAGGCTAGCACTCTACCACTTGAGCCACAGCTCCACTCCCGGCCTTTTCTGGGTATATGGTACTGTAGAACTGAACCCAGGGCTTCATGCATGCTAGGTAAGCCCTCTACCACTAAGCCACATTCTCAGCCCCCAAATTCTAAGATTAAATGAGCAGAGCACAATCTCACTGTGTAAACAACTACTGGTAGATGATCTTTCTAGAAGAAGTAAGTCCTCAGCCATGTGAATGAGGCACCTGGAAACAGATCCTCCAGCCGCCAGATTTCTAGGATTGCCCCATAAGCTGGGAACAGGTAAGCTGTACCCCCACTGACCCCTGTGACGACTGACCCATAGAAATGGGGAGAAAATAACTAAGGATGGTTGTTTTGAAGCCCCATCAACCTGTTACCCGGCAATCGATTAGTCTTGACTTACCCTGTCTGCTCACAGATTTGTATCTTTGCTCTGTTTGGCATTGGTGAGGAATAGACATGTTGGCATTAAAAGACTCCTTTGTAGGAAAAGGTGTTCTTCCAAACTGTGGCGAACATGCTTCTGGCTTTACAACCACAGAAGGGTTTTTCCTAGGACTGGAACAAGTTAGCCATGAAATCCCAGTCAGAATTTGGCTAACCCCACTTAAAAGATTGAGTTATAAAACTTCCAACAAAATTTGAACTTTTCATGTGTGAGTATGTTGACCCAAAGGATTTTATTTTTTTTTGTCAGTCGTGGGGCTTGAACTCTGGGCCTGGGCGCTGTCCATCAACTCTTCAGCTCAAGGCAAGCACTCTACCACTTGAACCACGGAGCCACTTCTGGTTTTCTGGTGGTTTACTGGAAATAAGAGTCTGATTGATGCCAAGCGCCAGTGGCTCACGCCTGTCATCCTAGCTACTCAGGAGGCTGAGATATGGGGATCACAGTTCAAAGCCAGCCCAGGCAGGAAAAGACATGAGACTCCTATCTCAAGTGGTAGAGCACTTGCCTTGAGCTGAAGAGCTCAAGGACAGTGCCCAGGCCCAGAGTTCAAGCCCCACAGCCAACAACAAAAGGCTCAGGGACATTGCCCTGGCCCTGAGTTCAAGCCCCACTATGAGAGATGGATAATGTGTGAAAGTTAAGCAAGCTCCTTAGCACTAATGTCTTTAGAAGCCGATCTGATTTAGCCTCTGATCTGATTATACAACCCTGAGGCCTTCCATGTAATTGATATGTGAGGACGAACTTTCCTTAGCTCTTCTGACTTACCTGGCAAAAGAAGTTCCATTTCACATCCTGACTGGGCTGGGAAGGTGGCCACTGGTAGAGTGCTTGCCTAGTGTGCATGAAGCCCTGGGTTCACTTCCTCAGTACCATATAAGCAGAAAAAGGCTAAAGTGGCACTGTGGCTCAAGTGGTAGAGTGCTAGCCTTTAGCAAAAAGTAGCTCAGGGACAGTGCCCAAGCTGAGTTCAAGGCCTAGGACTTGTAAAACAAACAAACAAACAAAACCACCCTGACCACTATGAGCAGAAAAGCCCTAACACAGTTCAGATATTGAGACTGATACCTGCAGTGCCAAATTGCTGAGGTAGAAGAATGCACAGCATAGCACAGACCATTAATAGGCTGAGCCTTTTTATTTTTGGTTAGTCATGGGACTTGAACTCTGGGACTGGGTGCTGTCTCTGAACTCTTCAGCTCAGGGCTAGTGTTCTACCACTTGAGCCACAGTGCCACTTCCGGTTTTCTGGTGGTTTATTGGAGATAAGAGTCTCACAGACTTTTCCTGCCTGGGCTGGCTTTGAACCACGATCCTCAGATCTTAGCCTCCTGAGTAGCTAGGATGACAGGTATGAGCCACCGGTGCCTGGCTCGGGTAGAGCCATTTTATAGCAAGAGGAGGAGCTGTTAGAGAAAAATCTCAGGGAAGCCAATGAACAGAAAATATGCTAAATAGGTCTGAAATATACTTATATGTAGGCAATAACCTGTTGTAATAAAAAAATTACATAAAAATGTTAGGCTGATCTATCCCTAAAATTTGGCAATTATCTTTTCAGCTGTCTAGGCTGAAGGAATTATGTTTATTTATTTGTGTCAGTCCTGGGGCTTGAACTCAAGGCCTGATCACTGTCCCTGGGCTTCTTTTGCTCAAGGCTTGCACTCTACCACTGAGCCACAGAGCTACTTCTGGCCTTTTCTATTTATGTGGTACTAGGGAATTGAACCCAGGGCTTCATGCATGCTAGGCAAGCACTCTACCACTAAGCTACATTCCCAGCCCCTTAAATTTCTTTCTTTTTATTGTCGGTTGTGGGGCTTGAACTCTGGGCCTGGGTGCTGTCCCTCAGCTCTTCATCTCAAGGCTAGCACTCTACCACTTGAGCCACTGGTGCCCAGCAAAGCAGAAAGTACTTTTAGAGAACTTTGGCCTCATCCAAACAATCTTGGAATCTGTATAAAGAAAAACTCTGTCCAGGTGGTAGAGTCTAGATGGCTTTCATTGAAGACCAGCCTGACAAGCGTTATTATGCAGACTTTTTTTTTTTTTTTTTTTGAGCAGTCCCGGGGCTTGAAATCAGGACTTGAGCACTGTCCCTAAGTTTCTTTTACTCAAGGTTAGCACTCTACCACTTGAGCCACAGCTCTACTTCTGAAATTTTTGGCAGTTAATTGAAGGTAAGAGTCTCGTGGATTTTCCTACCCAGGCTGGCTTTGAATCACAATCCTCAGATCTCAGCCTCCTGAGTAACTAGGATTATAAGCATGAGCCACCAGTGCCTGGCTTATGTGGACATTTTGTTAACCAATGTAAAACTGCTCCATTCTTACCTGACATGGGAAATGGAGGGAGAAGCCAATTTATTTGCTCGTTCACTGTTTTGAAGTTTTGTCCTTAATTCATTCATTTCTGCATCTTTAAACTGGAGTTCAGACTGCAGGGATTGGAGCTAGAGTGCAAAAGAAACATGTAGTACTGCATCAACACAAACACACAGAAAAAAATCACAGCCAGGCTCCAGTGGCTCACACCTGTATTCCTAACTACTCAGGAGGCTGAGATGTGAGGATCACGGTTCAAAGGCAGCCCAGGCAGGAAAGTCTGTGAGACTCATGTCCAATTAACCACCAGAAAACCATACACGGTGTTCTGATTCAAATGGTAGAGCACTACAAGCCTTGAGCAAAAGAGCTCAGGGACAGCACCCAGGCCCTGAGTTCAAAGCTAGGCTTTGATGGCTCATGCCTGTAATCCTAGCTACTCAGGAGGCTGAGATCTGAGGATCATGGTTCAAAGCCAGCCCAGACAGGAAAGTCCACGATACTCTTATCTCCAACTTAAGAAACCAGAAGTGGCACCGTGCCTCAAGTGATAGAGTACTAGCTTTGAGCTGAAGAGATGAAGGACAGTGCCCAGGCCCAGAGTTCAAGCCCCATGACTGACCCAAGAAAAAAGAAAAAAAAAATCTCTTGGCTAAAATTCCAAGCTAATAAAAGAAAAATGATAAAGAATGCATACGAAAGTTTGCTCTGAGATAAATGTCCTAAAATATCAAATGTCACCCATTTTTCCCTGAAAGGCAGCATGGCATTCTAGACAGATATTTGATGCTACCTACTGTGGAGGAGATTTGTGAGGATTTAAATACCAGCCCTTTCTTCATCATACTTGGGGATAAAGTAGAATAAATATAAAATGTTAAGCACAGAGACTGGCAAGTTGCCACAGGCTCACCACAAGTTGATCTTTTTTGTTTGTTTGTTTGAGACAGGGTTTTGCTATGTAGGCCAGAGTATTTTAAACTCTTACTTCTTCCTCCTCAGCATCCTAAATAGGATTCTAGGTATAAACCACCACACCTGTGGGTCTTTTAATCAACTTAGTGGTGTACAACTCCAAGTTCTGAAAGTATGAGCAGAGGATCTGAAAGCCTTACCCAAACCCTGTGCTGATATATAAAAGAAGACCCAAGCCAGGTGCCGGTGGCTAATACCTGTCATCCTAGCTACTCAGGAGGCTAAGATCTGGAGGATCCCAGTTCAAAGCCAGCCCGGGCAGGAAAGTCCAGTAAACTCTGATCTCCAGGATCTGATCTCAGAAAAGGCTGGAAGTAGTGTTGTGGCTCAAGTGGTAGATCGCAAGCCTTGAATACAGAGAGATTCAGGGACAGTGCCCAGGCCCTGCGTTCAAGCCGAGGACTGGCAAAAAAAAAAAAAAAGAAGGAAAAAAGAAAAAAAGAAATATGACTATAAGAACAGAAGCGTCATAACTATGGAACCTGTCTATAGCACAGAGAATCAAAATGTGTCCATGGAAGTTCAAGTCATTTAATTTCTAATGCCTTAGAAATAGAAAAAGACGGGGCTGGGAAGGTGGCTCAGTGGTAGAGTGCTTGCCTTGCATGCATGAAGCCCTGGGTTTGATTCTTCAGCATCACATAAGCAGAAAAAGCCAGAAGTGGCGCTGTGGCTCAAGTCGTAGAGTGCTAGCCTTGAGCTGAAGAACTGAGGGACAGCACCCAGGCCCAGAGTTCAGGCCCACAACTGACAAAAAAGAAAGAAAGAAATAGAAAACTTGGCTGGACACAAGTGATTCATACCTGTAATCCCAGCTACTCAGGCTGAGATCTAGGATCAAGGTTCAAAGCCAGCCCAGGAAGAAAGTCTGTGAGAGTCTTCTCTCTAATTAATACTAAAAAGCTGGGGCTGAGAAGGTGGCTCAGTGGTAGAGCGCTTGCCTTGCATGCCTGAGGCCCTGGGTTTGATTCTTCAGCACCACATAAGCAAAAAGAAAAAAAAAAGCCGGAAGTGGCGCTGTGGCTCAAGAGCGCTGGCCTTGAGCTGAAGAGCTGAGGGACAGTGCCCAGGCCCAGAGTTCAAGCCCAACAACTGACCAAAAAAAAAAAAAAAAAAAAGATTAAAAAAAAAAAAAATACTAAAAAGCTGGAAGTGGAACTGTGGTTCAATTGGTAGAAAACCAGCCCAAGCCCATAATTTCAAGCTCACGGACCAGTAAAAATGAAAGACTTGGAAATAGAAGCCAATACATCAATACATTTCCTTTTGGTCTAAGATAGGTTAACTGAGTTCCTGACTTTCCAAAAGAGTCTTAAGCCTGTTTGCCCTAAACCATATGCAGAGTCTAAAAAAAAAAGTATATGGTGCCAGCTGCTGGTGGCTCATGCCTATAATCCTAGCTACTCAGGAAGCTGAGATCTGAGGATCAGGGTTCAAAGCCAGCCCAGGCAGAAAAGTCCATGAGACTCTTCTCTCCAATAAGCCACCAGAAAACTACAAGTGGCGTTGTGGCTCAAGTGGTAGAGCGCTTGCCTTGAGCTGAAGAGCTGAGGGACAGCATCTAGGCCTAGAGTTCAAGCCCCATGGCTGACAAAAAAAAAAGTATATGGTATTCACCAAAAGCAGAAAGTATTTTTGTTGTTATTATTATTGGTTATGGGGTTTGAACTCAGGGCTGAGCGCTGTCCCTGAGCCTCTTTGTGTTCAAGGCTAGCTAATGCTCTATCACTTAAGTCAGAGTCACTTCTGGTTTTTAAGTGGTTAATTGGAGCTAAGAGTCTCAGGGGGACTTTTCTGCCCAGGCTGGCTTCAAACTTCGATCCTTATATTTCAGCCTCCTGAGTAGCTAGGATGACAAATGTGAGCCACCAGCTCCCTACTTAAGCAGGAAGTATCTAAGACAAACAACTTCTGAAATTTCCCTGGAAGATTTACAGTTAACATTGGTCATTGCTTCTAGAGGAACTCAACAAGCAGGCAAAAAACTTCTGTCCGTAGCATATAAAACAAATACACTCCCGTTCACCTTTTTGGAGAATTCCTTTTCTTTTTCACTAAGTACTTGGCTTTTTTCTTGCTCAAGAAGAAATTGTGCTCTTCTCTGTTCTTCAAGAACCAATTCTGTCTGAAAGAGTGAGTCCCGCAAAATTTTAATCTCTCCATTCTTAACGAGGATTTCTTCTTCCATTGTCTTCAGCTGTGAATTCCAAATGAACACCACAGTTTAAGCATGTACCTGTGCAAATATCACTTGTCCCGTGCAAAATCTTCAGGCTCTAACAGTCAAATTCTTCACAAAACTTAAGACTCCATATTATGTCCCTGAGTTAATTTTTTAAAATTCATTTAATTTATCATTTTATTTTATTTTTTTTAAACTACCTGTAAGTAATCTGTACAAAAGAGTTTCAATTCAACATGTTAGTATTTTGGTTTTGGGTTTGGGGCTTGAACTCAAGGCCTGAGCGCTGTCCCTGAGCTCTTTTTGCTCAAGGTTAGTGCTCTAACACTTTAAGCCATAGCTTCACTTCTGGTTTTTAGGTGGTTAATTGGAAATAAAGAGTCTCATGGGCCTTCCTGCCCAGACTGGTTTCAAAGCAAGATCCTTAGATCTCAACTTCTTATGTAGCTATAGACATAAAGCAGCAGCCTCTGGCATTCACATATTTTTTTGTTTTGATTTGTTTTTGTTTGCTTGAACTCTGGGCCAGGCTCTGTGAGCCTCTCTGTGCTCAAGGCTAGCTTTCTACCACTTGAACCACAGTGCTACCTCTAGCTTTTTTTTTTTTTTTTTCAAAAGTAGTTTATTGGAGATAAGTGTCTCCTCTAGTTTCCTGTCAAGGCTGCTTCAAACTAGGATCCTCAGAACTCAGCTTCCTGAGTACCTAGGATTACAGGCTTCAGCTACAGCACTCTGCTCAGTTTTTTAGTACAACGAATCTTTATTTCTTTGCCAGTCCTGGGGCTTGAACTCAGGGCCTGAGGACTGTCCTGAGCTTCTTTCTTGCAACTTAATAAAATAGTAATCACTATGATGTCATGTTCTTCACTTAAACATGCTAGCCTGGTGCTACTGGCTCACACCTTTAATCCTAGCTACTTCAGTAAACTAGCAAAAGCCAGAAGTGGAGCTGTGGCTCAAGCAGTAGTGTGCTAGCCTTGAAAGAAAAAGTTAAGAACAGTGGGGCACTGGTGGCTCACACCTATAATCCTAGCTTCTCAGGAGAATGAGATCTGAGGCTCATGATTTGAAGCTACCCTAAGCAGAAAGGTTCATGAAATTCTTATCTGGAATTGGAGCTGTGATTCAAAACGATAAAGCACTAATTCTACCAGCACCCAGCACCCAGGTCTTCTTTTTGTTTTAACCAGTCCTGGAGCTTGAACTCAGGGCCTGGGCACTGTTCCTGAGCTTCTTTTGTTTTTGTTTTGTTTTTGGGGGTCCAGTCGTGGGGCCTGAACTCTGGGCCTGGGCGCTGTCCCTCAGCTCTTCAGCTCAAGGCTAGCGCTCTACCACTTGAGCCACAGCGCCACTTCCGGCTTTTTTCTTTTTGCTTATGTGGTGCTGAGGAATCGAACCCAGGGCCTCATGCATGCAAGGCCAGCGCTTTACCACTGAGCCACCTTCCCAGCCCCCTGAGCTTCTTTTGCTCAGGACTAGCACTCTACCACTTGAGCCACAGCGCCACTTCTGGCTTTTCCTGTGTATGTGGTACTGAGAAATGGAACCCAGGGCTTCATAAATGCTAGGCAAGCACTCTACCACTAAGCCACATTCCTAGTTCAGCACCCAGGTGTTGAGTTCAAGATCCAGGACCAGCAAAACAAAATCCCTATGCTATACTTTCATCTTAGTTGGTATTTGTGTTTGGTCTGATGCACAGTGTTTTCTTTTCTTGCCTTGCTTGCGGTTAGCAATCTTACTCTTTGGTTTCTTTCAGTCTACATCGTCTAGCTTTCTTTCCCCAACATTCTTTCATTTATTGAGGATGAATCTAGACTGTGTGAAAAAATTTTATTTCAGGGGCTGAGAAGGTAGCCCAGTGGTAGAGCGCTTGCCTTGCATGCATGCATGAGGCCCTGGGTTCGATTCTTCAGCACCATATAAGCAAAAAAAAAAAAACAAAAAGCCAGAAGTGGCGCTGTGGCTCAAGTGGTGAGCCTTAAGCTGAAGAGCTGAGGGACAGCGCCCAGACCCAATTTCAGGCTCCATGACCAGAAAAAAAAAATTTATTTCACACAAGTGGCTAAAGAAGCCATAAATGAGCACTGAGAGTGTACTTCAGTGGTATAGCATGCTTATCTATGCAAGGCCCTTGGCTCTATCCTCAGCACAGAAATCGAACAGGTAGGTACTAGCAGCTTGTCCCTGTAATTCTAGCTACTCAGGGGGGCAGACTCCAGCTGAGGTAAGAAATTCCCAAGACTAGGGGCTGGGAAGGTGGCTCAGTGGTAGAGCACTTGCCTTGCATGCCTGAGGTCCTGGGTTCGATTCTTCAGCACCACATAAGTAAAAAAGAAAAAAGCCGAAGTGGAGCTGTGGCTCAAGTGGTAGAGCGCTAGCCTTGAGCTGAAGAGCTGAGGGACAGCGCCCAGGCCCAGAGTTCAGGCCCACGACCAGACCCCCCCATTTCCCCCCCCCCTAAAAAAAGAAATTCCCAAGACTCCATCTCAACAGCTTGAAACAATGGTAAACACTACTCTAGGCCAGTCTGGGCAAAATAGTTAATCAGATTCCATTTCAACAGAAAAGTTGGGCATGGTAGCATAGACATATCATCCAGGCTATGCAGGAAGCATAAACAGGAGATCATGGGTCCGGGCTGGCTCAGGAAAAAGAAAAGAAAAAAGAAATAAATACAAAGGAAAAAAAAAAAAATAACCAGAGTGGGACTTAGACTGTGGCTTAGTGGTAGAGTGCTTGTGCTTGCCTAGCATGCATGAAGCCCTGGGTTCAATTCCTCAGTACCACATACACAGAAAAAGCCAGAAGTGGCACTGTGGCTCAAGTGGTGAGCACTAGCCTTGAGCAAAAGAAGCTCAGGGACAGTGCCCAGGCCTTGAGTTCAAGCCTCAGGACTGGCAAAACAACAACAACAAAAAACAAAAACAAACAACAACAAAACAGAAAAAAAAAAAGAGCCGGAAGTATGTCTCAAGTGGAAGGATATATATCTACCTAGTATGTTTCAGACCCTGAGTTCAAACTCCCAATACTGCTCTCAACCAAACACACCAAGAAATAACAAGGCAAAAATACCCCAAAAGTTACCTTTTTTTCAAGTTCTTTGTATTGTGTCTGAAGTACTTCAAATTGACAGTTATCGTTAACTGGAGTATTTTCTCTGTTTTTCCCTGCTGGACTTTTTGGCATTTCATCAAATCTGTAGACTTTATAAACACCTGTTAAAAAAATTCCATAATTCAAGTAAGGTGACATGACACTAAGCCCAGCACCTGGAAGGCAGAGGTAGTAGAATCTTGAATCTCAAGTTTAAGGCCAGCATGGCTAGATACAAGACCTTGTTTCAAAAACAATTCCACATAGGGCTGAAAAAGTGGCTTAGTAATAAGAGTGCTTGCCTCGCATGCATGAAGCCCTAGGTTCAATTCCTCAGTATCACATACACAGAAAAAGCCAGAAGTGTGCTGTGGCTCAAGTGGCAGAGTGCTAGCCTTGAGCAAAAGCAGCTCAGGGACAGTGCCCAGGCCTGAGTTCAAACCCCAGGACTGTCAAAAAATTCCACATAAATTTCAGGAGTCAATGTTTCCCAACTTTTTCCAGAAAATAAAAAGAATCATTCTTAAACGCAAAGCAGGGAGGCAGGCACTCGTAGTTTAACATCTGAAATCCAAGCTACCAGGAAGCTGAGATTTGAGGATCGTGGTTCAAGGTTCAAAACTAGCCCAGACAGAAAAGTCTATGACTTTTTTTTTTTTTTTTTGCCAGTCCTGGGGCTTGAACTCAGGGCCTGAGCACTGTCCCTGAGTTTCTTTTGTTCAGGGCTAGCACCTTACCACTTGAGCCACAGCACCACTTTTTCTGTTTATATAGTACAGAGGAATGGAACCCAGGGCGTCATGCATGCTAGACAAGTACTCTACCACTAAGCCACATTCCCAACCCGTTAGACTCTACTCTTCACTAAACGTCCCAAAAAAAAAAGAGCCAGAAGTAGAGCTGTGGCTTAAGTGGTAAAGCACTAGCCTTGAGCCAAAGATCAGGGACAGCACTCAGACCCTGAGAATGAAGGCCCAGGACTGAGTCTGAAAAGTCAGTCTGTCTCTCTCTCTCTCACACTCACACGTAGGAAAAGATTTAGCAATCTAACATATATAGCAGTCTGTTTGTCTTCTCTTTCGTGCCAGTCCTGGCAGGAGACCTCCTAAGAACTAAAGCAGCAGTGACGATTCTGATGGTGCTACCAGTTGTGTTCCAAAGATCTCTGCTTAGAACCAAGAACGCAGTGCCAGACACTTGCGAGAAGGAAGTGGGCAAAAAAAAAAAAAAAAGTGAATCTCTCTCTCTCTCTCTACGTGCAAACTGTGGCGATCTGACGTTCCGGATCTCTCCTCTCAAATCAAAGGCTCCTCCCGGAACACAACCATCGCGGCTGAAATCCGGGTGACTCTGGCCACGGGGTTCTGCGGTCACCACGCCTCCATAGATGGGGGCTGAGATCTGTGATCACCCGCCTAGGTGGGGTGGGAGTGTGAGGAAGAGGAGGCAGGCAGGGTGGGGGGGAGGATGCACAAGACACCCCAAGAACACTCACTAGACATGTCTCGGGCCTCTGCCCGGCACTGACTCAAAGCCTGGGACGCGAGGACGTCGAGTTCCTCCAGATCGTCGGCCGTCAGTTCCCCATGCTCGCCGAAGGGGTCTTCGGTGTCCGGGCCCAGGCCCGCCGAGCAGCCCCGGGCCCGTTTGCTCGGAGGATGCTCGTTCTCGGGCTGCGTGTCCAGGAAGGAGGCTGGGGATGCGCTCCGCCTCCCGCTCCCGGGCCTGGACCTGCCAGCCATGGCCTCTCCTCCCCGGCTCCGCGATCCGCAGCGTCCGGAGGACTCCGGCCTGGCACCACCTGTGGGGGGGGGGGGGACCCCCGTCTACCGCGCGCGCGCGCGCCCCGGCGCGCGTGGCCCGAGCCGGACCAACCGTCCGCGCGCCGCCCGGTTCGCTTCAGCGGTCTGCGCGCCGCAGACCTTCCCCGCCCACCCACCCCAGCCAGCCACGCCCCCTCCCAGCCCCGTGGACCAATCAGCTTCCTAGTGTGGGAGGGGTCGCGCGAGGATGACGTCAGGGGAGCGCGCGCGCGCGTCCGGGCGGCTGGGGTCGGCGTCGGCGGCGGAGGTGGTTTCTGTTTGTTTGTTTGTTTGTTTGGAGATGTGGCGCTTTCGCGGAGGTTTGAAGCGGCGCCGGGGGAACTCAGGGCGATGTGTTCGGAATGATCGGGACCCAGGGCTCCGAAGCGCTTTCCGGGCGCTCGGGTGGAGTCCCCGGGCCCGCGGGGCCCGCGTCGCCCCGGCCCCTGCCGTCCCCTCCCCGGGCCTCGCCTCGAGCGCGCTCGATCCAGCCAGGCTTGTGGCGTTCCAGGTGGTGGTTTTTGGTTTTGATTGTGTTTGCTCTAAGAGTTCTTTGTCTTCTTTTGTGCAGGTCTTGGGGCTCGAACTCGGGGGCCTGCGGGCTGTCTCTGAGGTGGCTTTTTTTTTTTGCTCAAGGCTAAGGTTCTGCCACTTTGAGAGAGACAGCTCGACTTCCGGCTGCTTTTTTCTTGATGGTTCATTGGAGGTAAGGGTCACGGACCTTCACCTCCC
Source organism: Dipodomys spectabilis (assembly GCF_019054845.1). Classification (NCBI taxonomy): domain Eukaryota; kingdom Metazoa; phylum Chordata; class Mammalia; order Rodentia; family Heteromyidae; genus Dipodomys; species Dipodomys spectabilis. Next base: position 1,027,349 of record NW_024871037.1, read on the forward strand.
AAGCTGGCTTTGAACCGCGAGCTGCTGATCTGAGCCTCCTCCTCCGTAGGATCTGCAGGCGTGAGCCCCCGGCGTCCGGTTAGGAGTTTGGTTTTATGGTGACCCATCTTTTCTCAGCCCCCGCCCAACCATCATCACACGATCGTATGAATGGAACTGTGTTGTGGGCAGGAATGAATATACACACACATACATATACGCCATATACACATATACATATGGTCTTGGGAAGAGGGGGAAAAGATCCAAGGAGAGTTATTCTGCAAAATGGTGGTGTCTGTGAGAGAGGGGGGGAACTGTCTTGGGCTGTTTACATTCATTTCGTTTATTTCTCTGTGAGTGCAGGAGTATTTTTTTTGTCCCAATATGAATAGAGCTCAGGAGGTGAAGGAAGGCCACCTGGATTTTCCTACAGGTTTAGTAGGAGTTAAAAGAGCAGGAAGCTGATGCGTGGGGTTATACTCACCCACGAACTAAATATACACTGATCCCCTGGTAGGAGTTATCTATGGCAAAAGGAAAGTGGAGGGAGGGGGTTGAACTGCCCAATTGGGTGTTTGCCATGATTTTATTGAGCAGCAGTGGCAGGTGGAATTGTTAGCAGTATAGAAGATGGTTGTTGGAGAGAGCTCAGTGTGAAACAGCCCATGAGTGCACTTTTCTCCTCTTCCTCTGGTGAGTGTTCTATGAATGTCTGTTAAGGTATTAAGTGTATAAATAAGGGCCTGGCATCCCCTTTAGATTTTTGAAGCAATGGTAGGTCCCCTCACATTCAAATGTTTACTGCTTAAGTCCTAGTTTTTTGGTTTTTGTTTTGTTTTTGTTGTCAGTCATGGGACTTGGAAGTTCAGGCTTGTACACTGTATCTGAGCTCTTTAGCTCAAGGCTAATGCACTATCACGTTGAGCCACTTCTGGTTTTCTGGTGGCTAATTGTTTTTTTGGGGGGGAGGGGGTCTAGTTGTGGGGCCTGAACTCTGGGCCTGGGCGCTGTCCCTCAGCTCTTCAGCTTAAGGCTAGCACTCTACCACTTGAGCCAAAGCGCCACTTCTGGCTTTTTTCTTTTTGCTTATGTAGTGCTGAGGAATCAAACCCAGGGCCTCAGGCATGCAAGGCAAGCACTCTACCACTGAGCCACCTTCCCAGCCCTGTTTCAAGCTTTAAAAAAAATTTTTTTTGCTGGTCCTAGGGCTTGAACTCTGGGCCTGGGCACTGTCCCTGAGCTCCTTTTGCTTAAGGCTAGCACTCTACCACTTGAGCCACAGCGGGCGCCACTTTTGGCTTTTTCTGTGATTAATTGGAGATGAGTCTCATAGACTTTCCTGCCTGGGCCGGCTTGGCTTCCAAACAGTAATCCTCAGATCTTATCCTCCTGAGTAGCTAGGATTACAGATGTGCGCCATCTTCCCCAATTTGTTTCAGTGTTTTAATCCTCTTGTTTTGATTTAGCAATCTCAGAATGATTCTAACCCCACCCCCCCCCCAACCCCCTAGGATCCCACTATGTACAGTCCAGGCTGTTCTCAAATTCATTATCTTCCAGCCCTAACCTCCAGTGGTATGGGATTTCAGGCCTTTACTAACACACTGAGCTTCTGAAGCCCTTTCTAAAAATACATCTTCAGGAAAAATAAAACTGTTAGCATTATTCCCATAACTGTATCATTGTATCAACAGCCCCAAGCCGAAATGTAAATATTGGTGCCTGTCAGGTCTTTTAATTAATACATGGTTTCTGTTCTCCTAAAGTTTACATTGTAGTCAAAGGGGTTAGGAGGAAAAACAAACAAAAAACCAGGTCAAGAGAATGGAAGTGCCTCTTTATAGTAATCAGGGAAGAACTCAATATTGTGGTGGTTGGATTTTCAGTTCTCAGAAGGAAGGTGTGCCCAGTATCTATAATACAGGCAGAAGAAAGGGTTGGTGAAGCAGCTTGAAATTCAGGTCACTGGCGGAAGATGTATTAGGGCATCACTGGTCATCTTAACATTTTTGGCTTTTTCTTTTTTGGTTTTGCCAGTCCTGGGGCTTGAACTGAGAGCCTGAGCACTGTCCCTCAGCTCTTCAGCTCAAGGTTAGCACTCTACCACTTGAGCCACAACACCACTTCCAGCTTTTTCTGTTTATGTGGTACTGAGGAATCAAACCCAGGATGTCATGTATGCTAGGCAAACACTATGACAAGGCACATTCTCAGCCCACTCCCATTTTCTACCCTTCACAGTATAAGCCATGTATATATATGTTTTCCCCTTTCCTATCTCCTGCTACAATAATTGACAGTATGAGCTGTTAACCAGCACATGCCCCAGTGTCTGTACACAGAAAACTTACATGAACAGATGAGTAACAATTTAAAATATAGACCAGCTTGGCAAAAGTGTTTTTTTTTTCTCCTTTCAAAGTATAAAATTTTCCACTAGATGCAGGTAAGGTAATCCACTGGATATACAACACAAGAAGGGCAGCCTTTTAAATGAGTTGGTTTACTTTCAAGATGATACAGAATGCAAGAGTAGAACAAAGAGCAGACTCTGGCAGGAACCTAGGCTGGGTTTACTTGAAATTTACAGCTGAGGTAGCAATGGCTGACACAATGGCTGACAAACTAGAGACTGAGCCACTGTAGGATTTTTTTTTTTAAAGGTTGTTCTTAATGTTCAGAGTCCTAGACAAAACTTCATTCTACCTATAGGTGGCAGAAATGTTACGACAGGAAATCCAGATGTTGAATGGGAATGGAATCAAGGGTCACCATCATCTCAGGAACAAGAAACAGCTTACTTTTTGCCAGATTTCTTAATTCCACCTGTGGCTGCAGAAGGGGGAAAAAATCAGTTAGAAAGTCTGACCTTCCTGGCTTCAAACAACCCCCCCAGGTCTCAGCCTCCTGAGAGACAAGTTTATAGGTGTGAGCCATTGGTGTGTAGTTGGAAAAAAAAATAGTTCTAGACACAGCAATGGCTGTGTACTGTTTTGCATCTACACTGTTGTGTACTTAACAAATTAGCTCATTTACCTTCCAGCCCCAGAATACACTTTACAGCCAAGCCTTTATGTCTGGTGGTGTTCAAGGTTTCAAGCTAGTATGGGCGAACATGAGTGGCTTGACTTTTTTGAGACAGGTTCTGGCTATAGCACCAGTTGGCTTGAAATTCATGATCCTTCTGCCTCAGCTTCCTGAGTGCTAGGATTAACAGGCATATGCTACCAATCCAAAATCTGGTGTACTCTTAATTGCCATACCACATTACCTATATCCTCTATTTTGTTCTTGGGGTCTGATTTGCTCAGTGCCTGTATTTTACTCAAATCCACAAATGGCAATACATTTGGCACCCAACAAGTAATTTTTAAAAACCTGTAGAATTATTAATATTTTGTTGTTGTTGTTCAAAGGGATCGAACTCTAGGCCTGGGCACTGTCCCTCAGCTCTTCAGCTCAAGGCTCTACCACTTGAGCCACAGCCATTTTCTGGTGGTTCATTGAAGATAAGAGTCTAATGAACTTTCCTGCCCAGGCTGGCTTTGAACCCTGATCCTCAGATCTCAACCTCTTTAGTGGCTACGATTATAGGTGTAAGCCACCAATCCCAGTTTAGCTATAGAATTATTTCAAATGACAAGAATGAAGGAACAGGACTAGGATATTTTGGGGGGGGGGGGGGGGGGAAGAGATGGTCCTGGGGCTTGCACTCAGGGCCTGGGCTCTGTGTCTGAGCCTCTTTGAGCCCAAGACTAGTTCTCTATCTTGTGAAGCACAGCATCACTTCCGGCTTTCTCTGAGTAGTTTATTGGAAATTAAGGGTCTCACAAATTTTTGGCTTTGAATTGCAATCCTCAGATCTTAGCCTCCTGAGCTAGGATTACAGGCATGAGCTACCAGTGCCTGGCTGACTTTTTTTTTAAGGTTTACTGGGGTTTGAACTCAAGGTCTTCTGCTTTCTAAACAAGCATTCTACCACCTGAGTGCTGCCCCCCTCCTTTCCCCCCCCCAGACCTGGGGCTTGGACTCAGGGCCCAGGCACTGTCCCTGAGCTTCTTTGGCTCAGGCTAGCACTATACCACTTGAGCCACAGCACCACTTCCAGCTATTTGTGGTACTGAGGAATTGAACCCAGGGCTTCATGCATGCACTCTACCACTAAGCCACTTTCCCAGCCACCCCCACTTTATTTTTAGGTATTTCTCAGATAGGGTCTTTCTTGCCTTAGTGGGCCTGGACTACATGTAGTTTTCCTACTTTATGTCTCTTGCCTTAGTGGGCCTGGACTACATGTAGTTTTCCTACTTTATGCCTCCTACATAGCTGGATGATAGACTGCACTATCATGCCCAGCTTTATTCATTTAAGAGTCTCCCTAATCGTTTTTGGCCCAAGCACACTTTCAACTATCTTCTCCCCTGATTTCCTGAATAGCAAGGATTACAGGTATGAGCCACTGCCTTAGACAAAATAAATCCTAACAAAAGTCAAGCTGGTCAGCCGGGCACCAGTGGCTCATGCCTGTCATTCTAGCTACTCAGGAGGCTGAGATCTGAATGCAGTTCAAAGCCAGCCCAGGCAGGAAAGTCCATGAGACTTATCTCCAATAAACCACTAGAAAACTGGAAGTGGCGCTGTGGCTCAAGCAGTAGAACACTGACCTCGAGCTGAAGAGTGCAGGGACAGCGCCCAAGCCCAGAGTTCAAGCCCCGTGACTGACCATAAAAAAAAAATTAAGCTAGTCATGGTGTCATATGCCTGTAATACCAGCACTTGGGGAGGTGTTTGAAGGCATCCTAGGCTACATTACTAAGGAAGAAAAAAGGATGTGCTCAAACAGTACTGGTTAGGTATTCCTCCTCTAAAATGCTGGGAACAGGAGTGTTTCAGATTTGGTGATCTTTCCATATACAGAATGAGATACTTGTGGATGGGATCCAAGTCTACAGTGCAAGATGCTTGACATTCTGAAAAGGTGTTTTCAATAGCTACACCCTCAGTGCAGTGTAAACAATAATGGAAAGCCAGGCACCAGTGGCTCCTGCATGTAATCCTACTCAGAAGGCTGAGATCTGAGGATCTCAGTTCAAAGTCAGTTGGGCACAAAAGTCCCCAAGGGAGTATCATCTCCAATGAAGCACCCAAAAACCAGAAGTGATGCTATGCCTCAAGTGGTATAGGAATAGCCTGGGGCACAGAGAGGCTTGGGGACAGCCCCCAAGTCCTGAGTTCCACCCCACAATTTACAAAAAAAGAAAAAAAGCACCTGACATGAGATAGTTAACTCCTCTGTACAGCATCTTAATAACAATAAGATTATATTTAAAAAACGGGAAAAAGACACACAAAGAGAAACTATTTGGGAAAAGAGAATTAAAAACTAACAATAATGAATCAAAGTCACTGGAACAGAGGTCTTGAGAAGACCTGAGTAAGAGTTCCATTATTCTTGCCTCCATTATGCCTTGCATATTTATGTGCTTAAGAAGCACATAAAGAAGCCAGGCACTGGTGGCTCACGCCTGTAATCCTAGCTACTCAGGAGGCTGAGATCTGAGGATCACAGTTCAAAGCTAGCCCAGGCAGGAAACTCCGTGAAACACTTATCTCCAATAAATCACCAGAAAACTGGAAGTGGTGCTGTAACTTAAGTGGTAGAGCACTAGCCTAGAACTGAAGAGCTGAGGGACAGCGCCCAGGCCTAGAGTTCAAGCTACATGACTGACAAAAAAGAAGCAGCACATAAAGAGGCTGGGATATAGCTTAAGTGGTAGACTGCCTGACTAGCATGAATGAAGCTCTGAGTTCGATTCCTCAGTACCACATAAACAGTGGCACTGTGGCTTAAGTGGTACAATGCTAGCCTTGAGCAAAGAAGCTCAGGGACAATACCCAGGCACTGAGCTCAAGACCCAGGACTGGCAAAAAATAAAAATGGATAAATAAAAAGCGCATCAAACATTAGGGCTGCTGGGCCAGAAAGTCTTTTAAAATGTAACACATTTCTCTTATACCCAGGGGAAAAAAAGACAAAATAATGCAAGTGTGGGGGGGGTGGTGTTTAGGTCAGGAAAGTACAAGGAGTAATAAAGCAAGCCCGGGAGCCTGGACTTTTTATCTTTTAGCCTAGACACACCCACAACTGACTCAAGAAAAGAGGGAGAGAAAAAGCCATTTATTACAAGACGGTAGGAGTAAAAAAAAACAAAAAACCGAACAATGTTCAAAGCAGCAGAGGCGGTAAATGGCACATGTGGGCAAAGAAAATTGTGGACGCTGGTTTAGCAACCAACCTACGTGAACCTGGGGATCCCTGTCCGCAGGAATGGGAACCCGAGGCTGCCCAGGGCCGAGGCCCAGGGTGCCGGCCCGGATCCCCCCCCCTTCCCGGCCCGGTTCCCCCCCCTTCCCGGCCCGGATCCCCCCCCCCTTCCCGGCTCGGATCCCCCCCTCCCCGGCCCGGATCCCCCCTTCCCGGCCCGGATCCCCCCCCTCCCCGGCCCTGATCCCCCCTCCCCGGCCCGGATCCCCCCCCTCCCCGGTGAGCCACTTACCGAGGGGCCCCTTCCCCGCGGCCTTCGCTTTCAGCTCCTCGAGTTTCTTCTGCTCCTCTTTCTGTTTCTGCTTGAAGGCCTTGTCTTCCTAGGGGAGAAGGCCGCGCGCGATCACTGCAGGCCGGGCCCCGGCCCCCGATCCGCCCCGGCCCCCCCGGCCCCCCGGCCCCAGCCCCCCCCCCCCCCAGCCCCCGGCCCCGGCCTTCCCCCCAGCCCCCGGCCCCGGCCCCCCTCCCCGTCCCCCCCCGGCCCCCGGCCCCGGCCCCCCCCCCGGCCCCCGGCCCCGGCCCCCCCCCCAGCCCCCGGCCCCGGCCCCCCTCCCCGTCCCCCCCGGCCCCCGGCCCCGGCCCCCCCCCGGGCCCGCCCCCCCCCAGCCCCCGGCCCCCCCCCCCCGGCCCCGGCCCCCGGCCCCGGCCCCGGCCCCCCCCCCCAGCCCCCGGCCCCGGCCCCGGCCCCCCCCCGCGCCTCCAAGGCCCCGGCCTCACCTCATCCATCTCCTTGGCCTGCTTCTTGGGCTGCTTCAGGGGCTTCTTCTTGCCACCTGCGGGCGACACGAGCGCGCTCAGCCCGCCCCCCGCGGCCCGTGCCCCGGTCCCGCCCCGCCAGCCCGGCCCCGCCGCGCAGACACTCACCCTCGCGGCCGGACATGATGCCAGCCGCGCCTCGGCCCAGACCCTGACCCGAAGCCGGAAGCCCGCTTCCCACAAGGCGCGGCTCCTCGCAGGCGGGCCCGCGGATTGGCTCTCGAGCCGGAAGTTTCCCTTCCATCACAGCGAGGGCCTTTCCGGGACGGGAGGGCGGGTGCTGAGGGGTCAGGGGTCGGCCGGGTGAAGGCCGCGGGATCCGGCCCGCCGCTGGCGCGGAGGCGGGCTGGGCGCTGCAGGTACGGGGCCCGGGGCTGCGGGAACACCGGGAGGCAGGTCCTGCTGTTACTGTTCTTGCCGTTGCTGTCGGTGTCAGTTTGGTCGGTGGCGGGGCTTGAACTCGGAGCCCGGGCGCTGTCCCCGAGCTCTTCAGCTCCAAGCTGAGCGCTCCCGCCCAGCGCCACGGCCGGCTTCCTGGCGGGTCACCGCAGACGTGAGTCTCACGGCCTTTCCTGCCCGGGCTGGCTCTGAACCGCGATCCTCAGCTCTCCTGCCTCCTGAGTAGCTAGGATGACAGGCGTGAGCCACCGGCGCCCGGCTTAGAAGGCAGGGGTGTTTTGTTGTTGTTGTTATTTTGTTTTAAGCAGGGTTTCATTCTATATCCCAAGCCAGTTTGGGATGTATCCTTGTAGCCCCCAAGCTGGCCTTGACCTCACTGTCTTCCTGCCTCAGCCTCCTCCAGAGTGCTTTAATGACAGATGTCAGCCACTACACCTGGATGAAGTTTGGGTTTTATAAAAATAATCAGGGTGCAACTCTTTTGCAAATTCTGTTTATTCATTCAGTACATTTGTGTGGAGGGAGGGAGGGAGAGGTCCTGGGGCTTGAACTCTGGGCCTGGGTACTGTCCCTGAGCTTTTTTTGCTCAAGGTTGGGCCTCTACAACTTGAGCCACACTTACACTTTCAGCTTTTTGGTGGTTAATTGGAGATAAGAATATCATGGAGGTGGGCTGGGAAGGTGGCTCAGTGGTAGAGCGCTTGCCTTGCATGCCTGAGGCCCTGGGTTCGATTCCTCAGCACCACATAAGCAGGAAAAAAAAAAGCTGGAAGCGACACTGTGTCTCAAGTGGTAGAACACCAACCTAGAGCTGAAGAGCTCAGGGATGGCGCCCAAGCCCAGAGTTCAGGCCCCAAGACCGACAAAAAAAAAAAAAAAAGAATATCATGGAGCCTGGCACCAGTGGCTTACACTGGTCATCCTAGATACTCAGGAGGCTGAGATATAAGGATCGTGGTTCAAAGCTGTTAGAATCAGAGAGAGAGAGAGTAGCCAGCTGTATGGGGGAACTCTAGGGCAGGGAGGAGTTCAGATCTGGGTGGAGCTAAGGACCAGAGGGTGGGTATAATACTAACAAAAGCCAGCCTGGGCAGAAAACTCTTTGTCTCCAATGAACCACCAGAAAACCAGAAGTGGCTCTGTGGCTCAAAATGGTAGAGCGGTGGACTTGAGTGCAAAAGCTCAGGGACAGCCAGCCAGGCCCTGAAATGAAGCCGCTGCTGCCTTTGAACCTCCATCCTCAGATCTCACCTTCTGGATTACGGGCGTGGCTCTGGATTACTGGTGGCTCACCCACCAGTGCCCAGCAAGAGTCTCAGATGTGCCTGCCCAGGATGACTGGACTGAGATCTTCACATCTCAGCCTCCTGAGTAGCTAGGATTACAGGTGTGAGCAACAGGTACCTGGCTGCCTGGACCCCCTTTAGCCAGAAGGCACATGACGGCCCCCCCCCCCCCCCGCTTTGTTTTTCAGGGGGTCTGAGTTCTTCACCAATGAGAAGGCAGAGGCTGCGGTACTGTGTTCTCTATCACAGCTTCCTCAGGAAGCACTTTGTTCCTCAGCACCTGGCACTGTCTTGTCCCCGTCTCTCTCTTGCTTTACTCCCTGTGGCTTACTGAGTCAGCCACCAGGTGTCGCTCTGACACATAAGAGCTTTGGGATCTATGAAGAAGGCACCAGAAACCAGGGTCTTCAGAGTCATTCTGTTCTTGAGCTGTGGCAAAGCCTGACTCTAGATACTTCTGGTGCCCCATTCAGATCAGAGTAGTAGGCATTGGTAGGGCCCAAAGGGAAGGAACAAAGAAGCCTGACCTGCTGTGCAGGCATGAGACAGGGGAGGTAGGAGAAATCTCCAGAAGGTGAGAAATCTAAGACTGAGACTTAGTAGGCCAGAAAGGCAGGTTGAAGGGCTGACGTGAACATTAGAAAAACTATTCTCTGTGCAAGACAACTGTTTTCCCTTGCCCTGGAATTACCTTCTCCAAAGAGAACTTTTCTGTCTTGTGACATCAATGATCTCTGTCCTCATCAGGGAGTCTGGGAAGTTGCATGTGAGAATCTTTTAGAGAAATGACCTGAGAGCTGGGAATGTGTTTGCCTAGCATGCATGAAGCCCTGGGTTCCATTCCTCAATACTATATAAGCAGAAAAAACCAGAAGTGGTGCTGTGGTTCAAGTGGTAGAGTACTAGCCTTGAGCTGTTAAACTGAGGGGCAGTGCCCAGGCCCAGAGTTCAGGTCCTATGACTGACACACACATACACACACACACACACACACACACACACCAAAAAAGAGCCAGGCACCAATAGCTCACACCTATAGTCCTAGCTACTCAGGAAGCTGAGATCTGAGGATCACAGTTCAAAGCCATGAAAGTCCATCAGACTCTTATCTTCAATAAACTACTCAGAAAAAGCTGGAAGTGACACCCTGGCTCAAGTGGTAGAGTGCTAGCCTTGAGCACAGAGGCTCAGGGACAGAGCCTAAGACCAGAGTTCAAGCCCTGGGACTGGTGAAACAATCAATCAATCAGTCAATGTAACTGTGCTTCTTAAACTGCCCTGTATCACCCTCAGTCCCACCAATGCACAGAGAGCCTTTAGGTATCTGTGGGACTTGGTTCACATGGACACAACTGAAGTTTGAGAACTTTCTTCAGCATTATCAAAAGACTGGGCATTCGATTCTCAGTCAGGTTATCAGAGAGACCTGAGAGGTACAGGGAGGGATAGGAAGGAGGGTTTGGTTTATGTGGTGTCGTGACAGAAAGGGGTTCAATGTCCCAATCTGTTTTGTCCAGGGGACTACATCTTGCCCCAGAAGCTGTTGTCTGACTTTAGCCGAGTGGCCCCTCTGACATTCCTCCCCCCTTCTCCCCAGCCTCACAGATCTGATGATGGGGTGCAGCCCTGTGTTTGCCATGCAGCAGATGGGAGGTGCGCCCCACACACTGGCACGGAGACGCCTCCTTGGAAGGGATCTGTTTCCGATCAGGAGTCTATGCAGCTCCAGCTCCAGCCAGCCGGGAGAGAAGCGATCTGAAGAGGTAGCCCTCCGGCTGTCTCATCGCCTGCCAGCACTAGGCAAGGCCCTGGGGCACAGCATTCAGCAAAAAGCAGCCTCCACTGCCAAGACGTGGTGGGACAGATACGAAGAGTTTGTTGGACTCAATGAGGTTCGAGACGCCCAGGGAAACGTGACTGAGGTGAGAATCAGAACTAAGATGCTTGTCCGGCTCTCTTGACTTGGGAAATGTGGCCTGCTGGCCCCCAGGAAACACGTCACCAGCTGTGTAGTGCTGGGAAGCCACGTTCAGATTTGCTTCTTTCTCTTCTCCCTCCCCTCCCCACCTTCCCGGGCTCACCCTCCCTCCCCTCCCCTCCCCTCCTTTGTTTCTTTCTCTTTTTCTTTCTTCCTGGCCTTGAACTTCAGTCCTCAGATCTCAGCCTCCCGAGTGGCTAGGGTGACAGGCGTGAGCCACGGCCTTAGTTAGCCGTGCTGTTGCTGGTGGTATCACCAGGCCTTGCTGTGGCTTGGGAATAGTGAATACAGATTATGCTCATTGTTAGGCTGTGTGCAAGTTTCTCAGGGGCGTGTTATTTCCGCCTGAGTGGATAAATTCCACGGCTTCAGACAGGGTGTGGCCTGGGGCTGCATTTTAACCACCACTGAGTAAACCCGGATTAACTGCCCAAGGACTGGTTCTACCTTTGCAGCTAACACCCCAATGGGGCCCGCCTTTTGTTTTTGCTGGGGGAGGTGGCTGGGCCTGGGCACTGTCCCTGAGCTTTTGTGCTCAAGGCTAGTGCTCTACTACTTGCACCAGAGCACCACTTCTGGCTTTTTGTGGTTCACTGGAGTTCAGTCTCATTGCACTTTGCTTCCCCCAGGCTGGCTTTGAAGCCCTGATCCTCAGATCTCAGCCTCCTAAGTAGCTAGGATGACAGGCGTGAGCCACCAGCTACCCAGTTCCAGCACCCTCTTCTTAGCCATGAAGCGGAGCCTGTGTAGGTGTGGGGAAAAGGAGCTGATGGTGTCTGCTCTCCTCTCTCCAGGCAGAAAAGGTGTTCATGGTGGCTCGAGGCCTTGTCCGGGAGGCTCGAGAGGCTTTAGAGGTTCAGCAGGCCAAGCTGAAAGAGGTGAGGGCCCGCTTGGACCGCGTCTCCAGAGAGGACAGCCAGTACCTGGAGCTAGCCACCCTGGAACACAGGATGCTACAGGTAGGTCTTCCTCGCCCTGGCATACTGGAGGAGGGCTGGCTGGAAACCCTGACTGTCTCGTGGGACAAGAGGTCTGGAGACCAGGTAGCCTGGAAGGCAAAGCCAGGGCTCCACTCTTCACAAGTCTGTCCACCTGCTTTTTCCTGAAGGCTGGAGTGGACAGGCCAACGCAGTCCTCCATGGAAGGAGTGCTAGGTTCTTTCTTTTCCTTCCTTCCTTCTCCTTTCTTCCCGTCTTCCCTCCCTTCCCCTCCTCCCCGGCTCCCATCTTTCTGTGTGTGGATGGTGAGGCTTGAACTCAGGGCCTAGGCACTGTCCCTGAGTTGTTTTTTTTTTTTTTTTACTAGCCTTCTACCACATGAGTCACTGCTCCACTTCTGGCTTTTTTGTTTGCTTGTTTATTTTTGCTTTTGTTTTTTGGCCAGTCCTGGGGCTTGAACTCAGGACCCTGACACTGTCCCTGAGCTGCTTCTGCTCAAGGTTCGCACTCTACCACTTGAACCACAGCGCCACTTCTGGCTTTTTTTTGTGTATGTGGTACTGAGGAATGGAACCCAGGTCTTCATGCATGCTAGGCAAGCACTCTACCACGAAGCCACATCCCAGCCCCACTTCTGGCTTTTTTTTTTTGGTGGTTAATTGGAGAGAAGAGTCTCAACAGACTTTCCTGCTGGAGCTTTGAACCATGATCCTAGAACTAAATCTCCTAAGTAGCTAGGCCCTTCCTTCTTTTGTTCCTGCCTTTTTTTTTTTTTTTTTTTTTTTTGCCAGTCACGGGCCTTGAACTCAGGGCCTGGGTGCTCTTGCTGAACTTTTGTGCCCAAGGCTAGTGCTTTGAGCCACAGAGCCACTTGGATTTTCTGGTGGTTCATTGACTTTTCTGCCTGGGCTGGCTTTGAACCACAGTCTTCAGATCTCAGCCTTCTGAGTATCTAGGGTTGCGGGCATGAGCCATCAGGGCCTAGCTTGCTCCTTTCTGCCTGCCTGCCTGTCTTGGGCCTTGAACTCAGTGCCCTAAACTTCATTTGTTCAAAGCTAGTACTCTACCATTTGAGCTACAGCTCCACTTCTGGCTTTTGGGGTAGTTCATAAGAGCTATGAGTATCACGGACTTTTCCTGCCTACGTTGGCTTGGAACCATGATCCTCAGATCTCAGCCTCCTGAGTAGCTAGGATGACAGGTGTGAGTCACAAGTACCCAGCTCCTTTGCTCTTCTGTGATGATGCTTTGCTTCTACAGGATGAGAAGAGGCTGCGTACAGCCTACCTGCGTGCCGAGGACTCTGAGCGGGAGAAGTTCTCTCTCTTCTCAGCCGCTGTGCGGGAGAGTCACGAGAAGGAACGCACAAGGGCAGAGAGGACCAAGAACTGGTCCCTTATTGGGTCAGTCCTGGGAGCCCTCATTGGCGTGGCTGGTTCTACCTATGTGAACCGTGTCCGGCTACAGGAACTGAAGGCCTTACTCCTAGAGGCCCAGAAAGGACCTGTGAACCTCCAGGAGGCCATCCGGGAGCAGGCATCTAGCTACTCTCTCCAGCAAAAGGATCTCCAAGACCTCATGGTGGACCTGAGGGGCCTGGTGCATGCTGGGAAGGGCCAGGGTTCTGGGTCGCCAGCGGGCAGTTCCCCCACTAGAGACAGAGAAGCTGATGCCTTTTCAGCCGCTGTGAAAGAACAGCTCAGTCACTCCCGGCAGGTCCAGTCCTGTCTTGAGGCTTTACGAGAACAGCTTGATGGCCTGGAAAAGACTTGTAGCCAAATGGCTAGAGTGGTTCAACTTGTAACAGCTGCCACACACCCAGGCCTGGTGGAGCCAGTAGATGGAGCTCTGGCCAGCCCTTTGCTAGAGCAGGGGAGCATGATTCTGGCCCTGTCTGACATGGAGCAGAAGCTAGAGGCCCAGGTTAACAGGAACACCTTGTACAGTACAGCACTCACCTGTGTGACCTTTTTGATCACACTCCCTGTGTTCTACATGCTATTCAAGGCTGGCTAGTCCCTGGAGCCACCTCCAGAGGGTCTAAGGAGTAAAATAGGGCTGTCTTTATTTTGATTTTTTTTTTCTTTTTAGTTGGTCATCAAGTCTTGAACTCAGGGCCTGGGCGCTGTCCCTGAGCTCTTTGCTCAAGGCTAGTACTCGACCACTTTAAGCCACAGCTCCACTTCTGGTTTTCTGGTGGCTTATTGGAGATAAAAGTCTCATGGATTTTCTTGCCCGGGCTGGCTTTGAACTGCAATCCTCAGATCTCAGCCTCCTGAGTAGCTAGGATGACAGGAGTGAGGTACAGCACGGGGCTGGGCTTGCTCTGTGTGTGTGTGTGTGTGTGTGTGTGTGTGTGTGTGTGTGCGTGTGTGCGCATGCTGGTACCATGGTTTGATCTCAGGGCCTGAGTGCTGTCCTTTAGCTCTTTTTGCTCAAGGCTGGTACTCTTTCTCTTGAGCCACAGCTTTTTGGTGGTTCATTGGAGATAATACTGTCACAGACTTTCCGACTCTGAGTGACCTAGAACTCCGATCTTTAGTTCTCAGCCCTGAGAAGCTAGGCTGATAGTACCTGGCCTTAGCTTTTGGTCTATTTGAGCATCTTCTGTGTGGCCTCACCAGCAGACCTACTTGGTTCTGTAGTTAATGCTTCTTTATCTTAATTGTCCATGCCTTGTGTTAATGTCCAATTAAAAAGTCTTAAAGAGTTTGTATTACTTACAAGAACTTCGATCAGAGTCTTGTCCATTGAAGTCTTTGATCGGAGACCCAGGATTGGGCCTAGCCTGGAAGGGATCACCCCCTTTAGTTCCTTTTTTATCTCTGCTAGGTTCCCATTTCAGGAGTATGCTCCCTCCTGAAGCCTGGACTATCATTTACTTTTTGTTTTTATTTTTATTTTTGTTGCTCATGGGGCTGGAACTCTAGGCCTGGGCGCTGTCCCTCAGCTCTTCAGCTCAAGGCGAGCACTCTACCACTTGAGCCATGGCACCACTTCTGGGTTTCTGGTGATTCATTGGAAATAAGAATCTCATGGCCTTTCCTGCCAGGCTGGCTTTGAACCGCGATCCTCAGATCTCAGCCTCCTGAGTAGCTAGGATGACAGGCCTGAGCTACCAGCACCCAGCTAAGCCTGGATTTTTGTTTTGCATTTTCTGGCCTGCCTACATTATAGCTTGTTGGACTTCCTGTCAGGTGCTTTTGGGGAATTCCAGGGAGTTCTACCACTCGATGTGATCAGAAGAGAGCAGGGAGAAGAGAGCCCAAGGAAATGGTTCATAAGTGTTCCTGGAGACACTCTTACAGTGACTGGTAGTCAGTCTGGGTCCCTGGTGCGGAGTATTTGGGACAGCACTAGAATGTTACTGTGCCTACACTGCCTTAGGATGACTCTCCATAGGCGTAGACAAAGTTCTGGCTCTCACTCAGGACAAAGAGTCAAAGGGAGAGCCCCCCACAAAAGGTATGGTCAGGCCTAGAGTTAGACGGTCTTGAGGACCTCCGATCTCTTTATGTGTATATGTTAGTCCTAGGGCTTGAACTCAGAGCGTGGGTGCTAACCTTTGTACTCTTCTGTCAAGGCCAGATCTTTGAGCTACATACAGCTACATACAGCTCCACTTCTGGTTTTCTGGTGATTATCTAGAGATAGGAGTCTGACTTTCCGGCCAAGCTGGTTTTGAACTTCCATTCTCACATCCCAGCCTCCTGAGTAACTAGGATTACAATGTGAATCCAATATGAACCTCCAGTGCCAGAACATAGCTCCTCTTATGGCTTTTATTTATTTATTTTTTTTGGGGGGGGTCCAGTCATGGGGTCTGAACTCTGGGCCTGGGTGCTGTCCCTCAGCTCTTCAGCTCAAGGCAAGCGCTCTACCACTGAGCCACCTTCCCACCCCCCCCCATTTTTTTTTTCTTTTAACTTGGAGATAAAGATTCTCGAGGGCTTCCTTGCCCAGGCTGGCTTTGAACTATGATCCTCAGATCTTGGCCTCCTGAGTAGCTAGGATTACAGGTGTGAGATACAACATAGTCCAGGCTGGCCTCAAACTTGAGATCATCCTGCTTCACCTTATGGCGTGCTGGGATTACAAGTGTGCACTATTATACATGGCTACCTTTCCTTTTTCAGAGGATTTCTCCAGCTAAATGCATTAGTGGTCCCTTGTAAATAGAAACTGTTGCTCTGCATACACTCAAGAGTTGGTCCCTCCCCCCCCCCTTTTTTTTTTGTTGGTGGTGGTAGGGTTTGAACTCAGGGTCTGGGCCCTGCCACTGAGCTTTTTTGCTCAAGGCTAACACTCTACCACTTTGACTCACAGCTCCACTTCTGATTTTTGACTGGTTCATTGGAGATAAGGGTCTGGGGTGGGGGGGTGCTTCAAACTGCAATCCTCAGATCTCAGCCTCCTGAGTAGGTGGGATGATGGGTATGTCAACTAGTGCCTGGCTCTCCCAGAGTGCACTGGAGCTTTGTTTGTGTCGGAGGTACCAAAAGCATTTCTCATGAAGCAACTTCTGCCCTTGAGTCCTGTATTCCATCCTAGGCTGCAGATGCAGCTCCAATGGTGCTGCTATGAACCTTGGTGCATTTTGGTCCTTCCACCTCTGGTGTGGTCCTGGTTCCAGAATGGCAGGAAGAGAAATCCCTGCCCTTGAATATTCCTTCTCCTGATATGATAGGGGGTGTCCTGTCTGTGTCGCGAGAAGAAGAGTTGTGGGGGGTGAATCTAAAGCTCCTGTCTGGAGCAAGGTAGATCCTGATAGGTATGCACCCAAGTAAGGAGACTTGGAGAGTGGAGATTCCCTGCACAGGAAGGGGGGGGGGGTAGGAGGGGGTGGATCCATACACTGCAAATCAGAAACACCAAGATGTAGTGAGAGAATCAGAACAGCCCATTCTGCCCGTGGTGTGGAATGGGTGTGGGGGAGCTGTGGGGTCTTAGAGAATGGGAAAGAAGAGTTGCAGTGTGCGTGCTGTCTTGTCAGCCATGATGGTACTTGACCAAAGGGCTGGGTAGGTCTCGATTGAGGTATTAGAAGCAGAGGTGGGTGAAAGGGGGTGTTGGGGCGGGTGAGACAGATGACTTATAGGGGTGGGACAAAAAGGAACCAATAATTGGTCTGATTGAGGCCCTGAGAGTCTTCTTGGTGATGATACAATGATTTTGCCTGAGGTTGAGCTGAGTCAAAACATGAGGCTCCTGTGGCCCACACCTGTCATCCTAGCTACTCAGGAGGCTGAGATTGAAGGGTCACAGTTCAAAGCCAGCCTGAGGACAGGAGAGTCCCTGAGCCTCTTACCTCCAGTTAATCAGCAAAAAGCCACAAGTCAGAGTTTGTGTGGCTCAAGTGCTAGAGCACCAGCCTTGCAGGAGAAGTAAAGAAAAAAAAATGCTAAGGGACAGAGCCTACCCAGGCCCTGAGTTCAAGCCCCTTCCTCCCCCCCCCCCCCCCCCCCCAGTATTGGTGGGACAGTTCTGGGCTCCCGTGTTCGCAGGCCCATGCTTGAAAAGTTCTTACACTAAGCCCCAGAATGGGTCTCAGGAAAACAAAATCCAAGCGCATGTGTGTGCTGCACGCGTGGAGTTCAGACTTGCCCAAAACTTTCTCGGCTTGGGAGTGGGGGGGGGGGGTGGATCCAGGTATAGACTTGGGAAGAAAAGAAGCCAGTGGAGGTGAACCCCCTCCCTGGAGCTCCCCCCCCAACACACACACACCATCCTGTGACAGGCTGGGGGGGGTGTCACCTTCAACTTGCCCAGGAGCAAATAAAGTTGGGGGGGGGGGGAAGAGAGAGAGAGAGGGAGGGAGGGAGGGAGGTGTCGGGTTACAAGGTTTAGTGGATGGCGCAAACTCAGGTCCAAAGCCCGTGATCTTTCTCCAACAGCCTGGGGTGGGGACCGGAAAGAGAGTCCCAGGAAAAAGAGAGAGAGAGAGAGAGAGAGAGAGAGTTGGGGGGAGGAAAAGAGAGGGAGGGAGAGAGAAAGGGAGGGAGGGAGAGGTGGGCAGGGCCAGGTGCTAGAGAGCGCGCGAGCTCCTGCAGGAGTTCAGGTAAAGAAAGTTGGGAGAGCGGCTTGGAAGGAAGCTCCCAGAGAACAAAACACAGGTGAGGGGCGGGCAGGGGAGGGGGGACAGGGGGTGGGGGGTCCCAGGGGTGGGTAGGGGAGGGGGGCAGGGGGTGGGGGGGGTCCCAGGGGCGGGCAGGGGAGGGGTCAGGGGGTAGGGGGGTCCCAGGGGTGGGCAGGGGAGGGGTCAGGGGGTAGGGGGGTCCCAGGGGTGGGCAGGGGAGGGGTCAGGGGGTAGGGGGGTCCCAGGGGTGGGTAGGGGAGGGGGGGCAGGGGGTAGGGGGGTCCAGGGGTGGGCAGGAGAAGGGGGGCAGGGGGGGTCCCAGGGGCGGGCAGGGGAGGGGGGGCAGGGGGTTCCCAGGGGCGGGCAGGGGAGGGGGGCAGGGGGTGGGGGGGGCCCCAGGGGCGGGCAGGGGAAGGGGGGCAGGCGGTGGGGGGTCCCAGGGAGGAAGGATCCAGGAGTGGGGGGAGAGATCAGGCTCTGCACTACTCACCCCTCCGAAGGCGGGAGTGGGGGGTGGGGTGCAGAGCGTGACCCCCTGCGTGCAGGTGAGGCCCGGCGCGGCCCCCTCCCCTCTCCCCCCCCCCCTCACCCTCGTTCCCGCGTCGCCATGGTGACCGCCGCCGGCGCTCCGCCCCCCTCCCCACGCCGCTCTCCGCGAAGGCAGACGGGAGTGGGGGGGGGTGGGGGGGAGAGTCGGGGGAGGGGGTGGGGGGGAGAGGGTTCCCCGATGATTCAGGACCCGTGCACCCCCCCCCTCCTCCTCCTCCTCCTCCCGCGGCTTCCGGCTTGGCCCGGGGCACCCAAGGGGGTGGGGGAGGGGAGGGGAGGAGGGGGGGAAGCTCCCCCCTCCCGGGGCGGGGGGGGGGGGGAGCCGAGCCCCTCTCGGTCTGTCCGTCGGTCTGTCTGTCTGTCTCCCCCCCGCTCCCCTTCCCGATCGCCTCGGAGCCCGGCTTTTTGTCTCCTTTGTTCCCAGCCGGTGGCAGAGCCCGGGAGGGGAGGGAGGGAGGGAGGGGAGGGAGGGAGGGAGGGAGGGCGGGCAGCCCGGGCAGCAGCAGCACCGGCAGCGGCGGCGGCGGCGGCAGCAGCAGGGCGGGCGCCGTGTTCCAGCCCGTCTCGGTCTCCGGGTAACAGCTGAGACCCACCTCCCGGGGCCGCGGGGGGGGGGGGGAGGGCCGGGGGAGGGGAGGGCAGGGGGGAGGGCCGCCGCCGCCGCCGCCGCCGCGCGCGCAGAGCCCCGCCAGCCCGAGCCCCGCGGCGCGCGCGAGCATCCCGCTCCCCACCCACCCCCGCCGACCCCGCCCCGGCTGGTGAGTTCCCCGGGAAGGGGGGCGGCGGGGGTGGGGCGGGCGCCCCCCTCCCCTCCCTCCCCCCCCCCCCACACACCCCTTGCTCTCTAACCAAGTGTCTGCAGATCTCCCGGGGATGGGACGGGATGGGGGGGGGGGGATGAGGTCCTGGGAGGAAGTTTGTTTATTTTTGGGGTGGGGGGGAGCCACACACTTGTGAGCGCGGGAAAGCCAACTCTCCCCCCCCCCACTCCCACCTCCAGGCGGGGTGGCTCCTTCCCCCTGTCAGGCGATTGGGAGATGGGAGGAGGTGGAGCTGCTCATCTGAAAAGAGGGGGACCCCCCTTTCTTCCTGGCCCAAAGCTACTCCTACTTATTCCCCCCCCTCTGGCCAGCCCCCCCCCCAGCCACTTTGCTTGGGATCCTGGTTGGTGGCCCCTTTTTAGCCCCTTGGGGGTGCACAAAAGAGCCCAACGTGGAATAAGGGGGGGGGCAGTGTTCAGGTTTCCTTTCCCCTTAAAGCTTTTCCCAGGCTGGACTGACAAAGAGTGGGGAGGGGGGGCCTTGAGAGAGGAGACCCTCCCTCCCCCTGCCCCCCCCCTTCTCCATACATAGTCTTTTCTTGGGCAGGTGAGCCTTGGGTCTTTGTGAATGGCTAAGTCCCTGGTGAGCCTAACATCATCAGGAAGGCAGGTGTCACTGTCAATGGGTGGCATCCCCCCCCCTCTGGATAGACCCTGGAGAGTGAAACTTTGGGAGTAGGGGTGTACAGAAAGGGAAGGCCTCTTTCTTACTGATTCTCAGACCCCCGTAAAGATGTGCAGGTATGGAAAGGCTGAGTTTGTGAGCCACCGATTCAGGACAGAGGCTACTGTGAGACTGTAGGCAGAAGTCTGATGGTCTTGTTGCCTGCTGAGGACAGGTTCAGAGAGAGAGGGAGTGGGAAAGAGAGGGAGAATGGGATTACTCCCCAAGAGGCCTGGCTGGGCAGGCCTGGGCACAGGCAGAGTTAAGACTTGGGCTTTGAGCCTGAGCAGGGTCTGAGATTGGTGGAGGGGGGGTGGGGGGGGCGCGGAGGGGGGATATAGGCCTGAAATCCTGGTTGGTGCAAGCTAGAGATATGAGGCCTGGCTCCAAATTAGCCTTTGCAGACTGCTGTAAGCCTGGTCAGTAATAAAATATATATAATCCATAATAGATGTATGTATTCTTGTACAGACTGTGCAGTGGAATAGGTGTTCATTTGCTAGGTGGGAAGCACATGCTTTGTGCTAATAATGTCTGTACCAACTTGCTGGGGGGGGGGGGGGCGGGCTTCCAATCAAAGGCCAGACTCTCCCCTGTTTTAAGGAGTTCAAGTGCCAGGCATTGGTGACCCAGGCCTGTAATCTTAGCCTAAACTCAGGAGATCTCGGAGGAACCACAGGTTGAACCTGAGCAGCAACAGGCACATAACCAGCAGAAAGCTAGAAGTGGGGTTCATGGGGCTCACGTTGGCAGAGCACTAGCCTTGAGCAGAAAAAGCTTAAGGGATGACACTCAGGCCCTGAGTTCAACCCCTAGTACTGCCCTCCCACCACCCCCCCCCAAAAAAAAAAACAAAGAAAAAAGAAGCTTTGGTTTTTGGTGGTGTCTCTAATAATAGGTACGCACTCTACCACATAGACTTGTCAGAGCAGTTCTACCTCCTCCCATCCTTCCAATGGGGAATTAGAGCCCAAGGCAGAGCTCAGGATTGGTCAGGCCAGCAGTTGGCTGGGTGTGGTGTATTCCATCCACCGCAGCAGGAAGGTGACCCGGTCTAGGGCCTGGAGGCTTAGGAAGACTCCCCAAGGAGCTGATGGCTGGCTGGGTGTGGGAGTTAATGAGTTAGTGAGGGAGTGTGGAATTGCTGGCTGTGGGAAGAGCCATTGGTGAAGGCCCTGCGTGGAGACTTGGGCCTGTGGTTCTGGCTGGAATGAAGAGCATGTGGACTGGGATGGAGCGAGAGAATCTGACCTTTATCCCTCCACCCTTAGGATTCCCTCCAGAAGCTATAGAGGAAAGGATGCACTTTTTTTTTTTTCCTGCTCCAAGAAAAGATACATATATATCATGTGAAGTTGACAGAGATGGAAAAAGGGTCATCTGGAGAAATAGGAGATTGTTCTAGTGACCTGAAGCAGAAGCTAATGTTTGTGCAAAGACAGAAGGAGGGGGAAAAAAAAAAATATGTCACTGCCCTTTGACCTCTAGTGCCAAGTGGTTTGTGGGGAGAGGGTACTGATGCTAAGTCCTGCTTTGCGTGGGTGAAGTGAGATCAAAGAAGTTCCACATTTCTTTGCCCTCTCCTTCTCTGCTGTGGGTTGGGTCTGTAAGCCCTGACTTTTTTCTTTGGTTTGATCCTGTTGGCATTTTTCTTGTGGTTCTTTCCAAAAAAAAACAAACCCAGTTGGGGTTTTCACATTTAGGGAGTTGGTTTTGTTCATGTCCCCCCTCCAGGGCTGGAGAATCTTGGCATCTAGATAGTAGCACCTCTGAACAAATATTTGCCCTGTGAATAAAATGGCGAACGGGGAAGGGGGGGGGTGTCAAACTTAGTGGGGTATCCCTTCACCCAAGTCATATTCTCATGGCTTCCCCCAAAGGAAGACACTTTGTCTCTCCATCACTTAGAAACAAGTTGTTGGGGGGAGGAGGGGGAAGGGGAGGGGGGGGCCTCCTTGGCAAAGTCCTGGGCTTCTTGCCGGGTTCAAGACTTTCCCTACTGCCTCTTACCGCCGCCCCCCCACCCCTCTACCTCCCCACCTCCCAGCCCTCACCCCCTTTGGGTGGCAAACAGAGACAGCCTTGTTCTTCTCCCATAGAGCGAGTCCTGTTCTCTGCACACTAAAAATGGAAACCCCCAAGCTATTTTGGGAGCAGTGCCCAGCCAGGCTGAGGCCAAAGCAACACCCCCCCCCCCCAACCCCACACACCCTCTGCTACCATCAGGCAGTATTAGTGTCCTTGTTCCCAGCCTGACTCCTTGGACCTTCCTGAGTTCAGTCCTCCTCAGGAGCACCCTTCTGAGCCCTCCTCCATCCCAAAGGGATGACCAAGTGAATCCTTGGTACCAAAGCCTGGCAAGGGCTGGGTCGCGGGAGGGGCAGGCCACAAAGCCCTGGGCACAGGCAAGTAGAAGGATCACTTGGTCTGGGGTTTATATTTCTGTACCCTCATTTCACCAACCTTGGTTGCGGGGAGGAAGCATTAGCATCTGGAGATTCAAGCCTGGGATCTGATGCCTTTTTATTTTTTGGTCGAGGGTGGGGCTTGAACTCAGGGCCTGCACACTGTCCCTGAGTTCTTTTTCTCAAGGCTATAACGCTCTACCACTTTGAGCCACAGCTCCATTACCGGTTTTCTGGTGGAGCTAAGAGTCTCGTGGACTTTCCTGCCCAGGCTGGCTTGGAATCATGATTCCCAGATCTCAGCCTCCTGAGTAGCTAGGATGACAGATGCGAGCCACCAGCACGTGGCTCTCTGATCGCTTCTTTTCTGATACTCTCTCATTCATCGCATACCCTGTGCCCTGCAGAAGAGGAAGTAACAGAGAATGGCCTGGTCTGCCACAGCTCTTCTTTAGGATATGATGCTTGAACCAGGAAAATGTGTGTATGCATCTGTATACGCAGGTGTCTAAATGTGGTTGTTGATGTGTGTGTTTGAGTTTGTATGATTGTGGGGGGTGGGGGTTGGTTTGTTTTTTTTGTCAGTCGTGGGGCTTGAACTCTGGGCCTGGGCGCTGTCCCTGAGCTCTTCAGCTCAAGGTGAGCACTCTATCACTTGAGCCACAGGGCCACTTCCTGTTTCCTGGTGGTTAATTGGTATTCTTGTGGACTTTTCCTGCCTGGGCTGGCTTGGAATTGCAATCCTCAGATCTCAGCCTCCTGAATAGCTAAAGATGACAGGTGTGAGCCACCAGCCCCAGGCTTTGTGTTTGTCTTTCTGAGTGAGTGTGGGTTATGGTTACAGATTGCATTTGCTTGCCTCTGTGTGTGCACCAATTGGCCATATATGTTTGTATGTGCATGTATGCATGCATCCTGGGAGTGTGTGCATCTTGCTGTATGTGCAAATGTACTGGGGCGGGGTGGGGGTGGAGGAAGGAACGATTTGGGCCAGGACTGACCTCCGTCTCTGTGACAGATATATTTATCTGGGTGCCTGGACAGGGCAGAGTTGGGACAAAAGGTAGGGATGGGAGGGGACCGTCACAGAGTGGGAGAGAGGGAGAGAGAGAGCAAAGGCAGTGCTAGGGGACCTGAGTGGGCTCTGGTGTCACTCTGGGGCTTCTTGCTGACCTTTCCCAGGCCCCTCGGGTGCCTGGCTCTGCTCCCCTCCCCCTCCCCCATGTGGAATGTGTTTGGTGGCCGAGGGCCAGGCTGGGCGGGGCCTCCACAGGCAGGCTGGGTAGTGAGGAAGGGGGTACTTTGATGCTGCCTTCCATAATGGGGAGCCCAGAGATCCCCACATGTCTGCAGCTCAAGGCCTCCCCCCCCCAAATCCCCCCCCCCCCCCCCCCCCCCCCCCCCGCTTCATTCAGCTTTACCCTCTTGCTTTCTTTCAGGCCAAAGTCTCAGGCCAAGGTGACTCACACTCAGGTCATGCTGTTGTCGGTTAATTCAGCTGGCCCTGCCAGGTAAGGGTGCTTGAGCCCTAGGTATTGGGGGGGTAGGGGGGGGATAGTGGCTCGTGCCTCCTCTCTGGACCAGGTAGCTCATTACACACTGATTGCATGTGAGCTACCCCGCCCTTCGACTTTGACTTTTCCCACACTGACTCAACTTCCCTCTTCTCTGGCCTGTTGGGTCTGGATTCCTGGCTTCAAAAAAAAAAAGATCTGCTTTGTTCTGACCTACTGGTGCCTTTCCCGCCTCCAGGATCTGGGATCCCTCCTCCTCCCCCCCCCCCCACCTTTTTTGTTGTTGATTGTGAGACTCGAACTCAGGGCCCTGGCCCTTGTCTTTGAGCTTTTTTGCTCCAGGCTAGCCATCTAGCCACAGCTCCACTTCCAGTTTGCTGGTTATTTGGAGATAAGAACTTGCCTGCCTGGGCTGGCTTCTAATCACAATCCTTAGATCTCAGCCTCCTGAGTAGCTAGGATTATAAGTATGAGCCACCCAGATCCCTCCTTCTTTCCTTCCTTCCTTCCTTCCTTCCTTCCTTCCTTCCTTCCTTCCTCCCTCTCTCTCCCTCCCTCTCTCTCTTTCGCTCTCTTCCTTTCTTTCTTTCTTCCTTTCTTTCTTTCTTTCCTTCTTGCTCCCTTTCTCCCTTTCTTCCTCCCTTTTTTGCTTTTCTTTGTGCCAGTCCTGAGGCTTGAGCTCACAGCCTAGGCGCTGTCCCTGAGCTTTTCTGCTCAAGCCTGGCACTCTCCTATTTGAGCCACAGCTCCACTTCCAGTTTTGTGGTGGTTCATTGGAGAGAAGAGTCTCACAGACTTTCCTGCCTGGGCTGGCTTCGAACCTCGATCCTCAGATCTCAGCCTCCTGAGTAGCTAGGATGACAGGCGTGAGCCACCTCCTTCCCCTTTCTTTGCTCAGCTAAGTCTGTGGGCATCTTGGCATGCCATAGTCCGGTCCTTTACAATGATGGTCAGGAGCCTCACTGGACCCCTCTGTCCGTCTGTCTGTCTGTCTTTCAGGTGATCATGCCTACCCTTGGCCCAGCTCTTCTTCAAGTGCTCTGGGCTGGGTACGTCCTTACCCTCCACCTCCCTCCACCAGCTGCTTTTACTCCCAATGGCACACAGCTGCAACATCTGGCCAGGGACCCCGCTTCAGGTACCCTCTATGTGGGGGGCACCAACTTCCTGTTCGCGCTGAGCCCTGGGTTGCAGCTGGAAGCCATGGTGGCCACGGGTCCTGTGGATGACAGCCGGGATTGCCTGCCACCTGTCTTGCCAGATGAGTGTCCCCAGGCCCAGCCAACCAACAACCCCAACCAGCTGCTCCTGGTGAGCCCAGGAGCTCTGGTGGTCTGTGGGAGCGTCCACCAGGGGGTTTGTGAACTGCGGACTTTGGGGCAGCTTCAGCAGCTCCTGAGGTTGGACCGGCCTGGAGATACACAATACGTAGCTGCCAACGATCCCGAGGTCACCACTGTGGGTGTGGTGGCCCAGAATTCAGCAGGGGAGCCTCTTCTATTTGTGGGGCGGGGTTATACCAGCAGGGGTGTCGGGGGTGGCATTCCACCCATCACAACCCGCACCCTGCGACCCCCGGACCCCCAGTCTGCCTTCTCCTATGAAGAGACAGCCAAGCTCGCCGTGGGCCGCCTCTCGGAGTACAGCCACCACTTCGTGAGCGCCTTCACGCGTGGGGCCAGCGCCTACTTCCTGTTCCTGCGACGCGATCTCAAGACCCCATCGAGGGCCTTCCGGGCCTACGTGTCACGCATGTGTCTCTGTGACCAGCACTATTACTCCTACGTGGAGTTGCCCTTGGATTGCCAGGGTGGCCGCTATGGTCTGATCCAGGCCGCCGCCCTGGCCACCTCCGGGGATGTGCTGTTCGCGGCTTTCTCCTCCGTGGCTCCCCCGACTGTGGACTGGCCCCTGCCCGAAGCTCCCAGGGCCCCGCACACATCTGTGCTCTGTACCTCCCCCCTGGATGAAGTCGACCGCCTGGCCAACGACACCCGTGATGCCTGTTATATGCGAGAAGGCCGGGCTGAGAACGGGACCAAAGTGGCCTACATTGCCTACGACGTCATTTCCGACTGCGCGCAGCTGCCAGTGGTGAGTTCAGGCAGGGGCCTGGCCTTTGCCCGTTGAGGTCAGCCAGCTGGGCATTTTGTAAGCCAAGTTGGGGTGGAGCAAGGCTGATCGGGTCAATAGACAGCAAGTGTTTGCTTCTAATGTGTGTGTATGTACGTGTCCTAGGGCTTGAACTCAAGGCCTGGGTGTTACCCCTGAGTTAGCACTCTACTAACTCTCCTATTTGAGCCACAGCGCCGCTTCTGGCTTTTTCAGAGTAGTTTATTGGAGATAAAAAGTCTCATGGAAGCCGGGCACTGGTGGCTCATGCCTGTAATCCTAGCTACTCAGGAGGCTGAGATCTGAGGATCGCGGTTCAAAGCCAGCCCGGGCAGGAGAGACCGTGAGACTCCTATCTCCAATAAACCACCAGAAAACCGGAAGTGGCGCTGTAGCTCAAGTGGTAGAGCGCTCGCCTTGAGCTGAAGAGCTGAGGGACAGCGCCCAGGCCCAGAGTTCAAGCCCCATGACCGACCAAAAAAAAAAAAAAGTCTCATGGACTTTCCTACCCAGGCTGGCTTCTAACCACGATCCTCAGCTCTCAGCCTCCTGAATAGCTTAGATTGCAGGTGGGGGCCACAAGCTCCTGGAAGCAGGTGCTTTCTTTAGGGCTGGGCGATGGAGGGCTATGTTACTACTGTGTGGTAAGGTGATGGGAAGCAATGCTGGCATGGGCCTGAACAGGGTGATATAGAAGCAGTACTGGGCTGGGATGGTGGCTCAGTGGTAGAGTGCTCGCCTAGCATGCATGAAGCCCTGGGTTCGATTCCTCGGTACCACATGCACAGAAAAAGCTGCAAGTGGCCCTGTGGCCCAAGGGGTAGAGCGCTAGCCTTGAGCCAGAGAAGCTCCGGAACAGTGCCTAGGCCCTGAGTTCAATGGGGATGGGGTTAGAAGGTATTTGGTTTTGTTTTGGTTTTTTTTGGGGGGGTCCAGTCGTGGGGCCTGAACTCTGGACCTGGGCGCTGTCCCTCAGCTCTTCAGCTCAAGGCTAGCGCTCTACCACTTGAGCCACAGCGCCACTTCTGGCTTTTTTTTTTCTTTTTGCTTATGTGGTGCTGAGGAATCGAACCCAGGGCCTCAGGCATGCAAGACAAGTGCTCTACCACTGAGCCACCTTCCCAGCCCATTTGGTTTTGTTTTTATGTTTGTTTTCATTTTGTTTTAGTTTATGCTGGTACTGGGACTTAAATTCAGGGCGTGGGTCCTAACTCTTAGCTTTTTTCCATTCAAGGCTGGTGCTTTACCACTTGTGCCACTCCACTTTTGGCCTTGTCGAGGTTCATTAGAGACCAGAGTCTCAAGGACCTTCCTGCCCCAGCTGGCTTTGAACTGTGATCCTCAGATCTCAGCCTCCTGAGTAGCTGGGATGACAGGCGTGAACCGCCTACCCCTGGCCTAGAGTTCTAAGATAGGGGTAGAATTTTGGGTCAGACCTCTTGATCTAGGTTCTGGAGCAAGATAGGAATGAGGGGTTTTGATATATGGTTGGAGCATGAGATCTGAGTGCTAGGTAAATAGGATGGGAGGTGTGAAGTTTAGGAAGTGGAGTGAACAGAGAACATAGCAACAAGGGAAAGAGTAGCATCAAGGCTGGGGATGGGAGAAGGTGGAGCTACAGGCAAAGGTGAAGATCCAATGAGAAGGAGCCAGATGATGTGTGGCTCACGCCTGTCATCCCAGCCACTCAGGAGGCTGAGATCTGAGGATCACAGTTCAAAGCCAGCTGTGGCAGGAAAGTCCTTGAGACTCTGATCTCCAAGGAACCGCCAGGAAACCGGAAGTGGGATGCCACAGCGCCACTTCCAATTTCCTAGTGGTTCATCGAGTCTCATGGACTTTCTTACCCAGGTTGGCTTTGAACCATGATCCTCAGATCTCAGCCTCCTGAAGTAGCTAGGAGCTTCCAGCTCTGGGCTGTCCAGCCAGTCTTACTGATACTTCTGGCTTCCTGTAGGACACACCAGATGCTTTTCCCTGTGGCTCAGACCATACACCCAGCCCCATGGCTAGCCTGATCCCGTTGGAAGCCACGCCAATTCTAGAATTGCCAGGGGTTCAGCTAACAGCTGTAGCAGTCACCATGGAAAACGGACATGCCATCGCTTTTCTGGGTGACACTCAGGGGCAACTGCACAGGGTGAGTCCTCTCTCCCTTCCTACCCTTCTTCCCAGGGTTTGTGCGAGAAGGATGGGTGCAGTCACCCAACTCTGCCTGGGAGGACATTTCCGGTCTGTAGCGAGGTCGTTTGAGTTGCAAATAGCTGTGGGTATCTGGTGACAGATTTGGTGGCTGATCTCGTGGCCTCTGATCTCAGGTCTACTTGGGCCCTGGGAACAATGTCAACCTTTACTCTAAAGAGAGCATCCAGCCTGGGTCTGCGGTGAACAGAGATCTTACCTTTGATGGGACCTTCGAGAACCTGTATGTCATGACCCAAACTACAGTAAGAGCCGGGATTGGTCCAGGGCATGGCTGCTGCTGGGAGGGGCCAACTCAGATGTGGATTGGCTATTGGTGGGTGCATTTGCCAATCTTGGGTCTTCTTTGTTGTCACAGGTGGTGAAGGTTCCTGTGGCCCCTTGCACCCAGCACCTAAACTGTGCCGCTTGCCTTGCCCACAAGGATCCCTATTGTGGGTGGTGTGTGCTCCTGGGAAGGTCAGCACAGTGCTCCCCCAACTCCTCACCCTGCCTCAAGTTCTTATAACTGTCCTGTCCAGGATTCTTCTGTTGGTTTGTGTCTGGGAGTGTGGGAAGGTGTGTGCATGTGTTGTGCACACATGCATGCCCTTGACACAGACCTGAACTGAGGGCTTCAGGCACTTGCTGGGCTTTCTTGCTCACAGCTGGTGCTCTACCACTTGAACCATGCCACCAGTCCAGCATTTTGCCAGATGGGGTGTCTCAGACTTTTTTCTTTGTCTTTTTCCTGTGTGTGTGTGTGTGTGTGTGTGTGTGTGTGTGTGTGTGTGTGTGTGTTGTTGTGGTTGTTTTTGCCTGTCTTGGAGCTTGACCTCAGGGCCTGGGCTCTGGGCTCTGAGCTTCGCTCAAAGCTAGTGCTCTACCACTTTGAGCCACAGTGCCACTTTGGGTTTTCTGGTAGTTATGTGGGGATAATAGTCCCCCAGGCTTTCTTGCCTGGGCTGGCTTTGAACCGTGATCCTCAGATCTCAGCTTCCTGAGTAGCTAGGATTTCAGGCGTGAGCCTCTCTCCCAGCTTTTATTTTTTTCCCCCTCTCATCCCTGCCTACAAGTTATATAGTTCATTTTCAATGTCGTGTCTAGTGAGTTCCACTGCTGCATTTGTTCATGCTTTGTTCCTCCATTCCTGTCCCCCTTTTTCCCTCCCCAAACCAGATGAATGAACAATCTTTTTCTTTGCCAGTCCTGAGGCTTCAACTCGGCCTGAGAGCTATCTCTGAGCTTCTTTCTGCTCAAGGCTAGCACCCTACCACTTGAGCCACAGCCCTACTTCCAGCTTTTTTTCTGCGTAGTTTATTGGAGCTAAGAGTCTCACAGACTTTCCTGCCTGGGCTGACCTCGAACCCGTGATCCTCAGATCTCAGCCTAGTGAGCGTAGCTAGGATGACAGGCGTGAGCCACCAGCGCCTGGCCTAGATTTCTTTTCGATTGCTAGATTGTATATATTTTATGGGCTATAGACATGGATAGACTGTGGAATCTTCCAGGTCTCCGCTTCACGAGTAGCTAGCTGAGATTACAGGTGTGAGTCACCGGTGTGTGACTTGTCCAGAAATTGTCATCTTAACCCTTGCTCTCAATCCCATCCTCTAGTTGTTCCATTCCCCTGCCTTTTTCCTCCCTCCTGGCATCGGTGCCCTTGGTGAGACATAGGAGCTTGGTGTCTGCCCCTCCTTGTCTGTCTTTGCCCTATGCTAGCCATGAGGGTCATAGGTGGACGCTGGTCTTTTCTCAGGTGCACTCGCCATTCTGAATGTTCCAGGGGCCAGGGCCCAGAGCAGTGGCTTTGGAGCTTCCAGCCTGAGCT
This sequence comes from Dipodomys spectabilis, assembly GCF_019054845.1. Taxonomy (NCBI): domain Eukaryota; kingdom Metazoa; phylum Chordata; class Mammalia; order Rodentia; family Heteromyidae; genus Dipodomys; species Dipodomys spectabilis. The sequence goes on from NW_024871037.1 coordinate 1,057,165, forward strand.
GGGCTGTCTGCGAGTAGATGCTCTCAGTCCTGCCAACATCAGCCGAGAGGAGAGGAGGGAGGTAAATGACCAGTCTTCAGTGGGGCCCCAGTGGGGAGGTCTCTGAGGATGGGTGGAGGCCTTGGATTTGGGGGTCAAATGCACTCAATATTACATAGCCTTGCCTGGACACTCTTATTTTTCACTTGACCTTGAACTCAGCGCCTGGGCATTGTCCCTTGAGTTCTTGTGCTTAAGGCTAGCACTCTACCACTTGAGCCACAGCGCCACTTCTGGTTTTCTGGTGGTTCATTGGAGATCAGAGTCTCACAGACTTGTCCTGCCTGGGCTGGCTTTGAATTTTGATCCTCAGATCTCAGCCTCCCAGAGTAGCTAGGGTGACCAGCACGAGCCACCAGTGCCTGGACAGGTCATTTGTCTAGGGGCCTAGATTTCTCTACTTGTTCTTATCTGGGTCAGAGAGGGTCTTGGTGAATGCTTTGAGGGCTGCGGGCTGCTGATTGCTGTCCACATTTGGGTCCTAAACGTGAAAATCCTGGCCTTAAACTTCCAGTGTCTCTTGGATTTTCTTTTCTTTTTTTGTGCCAGGCCTGGGGCTTGAACTCAGGGCCTGGGCACTGTCCCAGAGCTTCTTTTGCTCAAAGCTAGCGCTCTACCACTTGAGCCACTTCTGGCTTTTTCTGCTTATGTGGTATGGAGGAATCAAACCCAGGGCTTCATGCATGCTAGGCAAGCACTCTACCACTAAGCCACCTTCCCAGCCCTCTCTTTGGTTTTCTTGGCAGGTTTTCCTGTCAATCCCAGATCTGCCACCTCTGTGGCCCGGGGAGTCATATTCCTGCCATTTTGGGGATCATCAGAGTCCTGCCCTGCTGACCGGTTCCGGCGTGATGTGTCCTTCCCCAGATCCTAGTAATACTCCGGTGCTGCCCAGAGGAGCCGGTGGGTGAGAGACGGCGCTGGTCTCGAACATGGGATTCCCTCACTGTGTTCCTGTCTTGCTCCTAGGGCTGTGGTTGGGGCGAGACGTTAAGCTCACGATTGATGGCTTCTATTCATTCATTCATCTATTTATGTCAGTCGTGGGGTTTGAACTCATGGCCTTGGCGCTGTCTCTGAGCGTTTTTGGTTCAGGGCTAGCACTCTACCACTTTGAGCTATAGCTCCACTTCCAGTTGTGGAGGTAAGGGTCGCACAGACTTTCCTGCCCGGGCTGGCTTTGAACCACAATCTTCAGATCTCAGCCTCCTGAGGAGCTAGGATGACAGGCGTGAGCCACCAGCACCCTGGCTACCACGGATGATTTTCTTGGGAGTCCTAATGTGTTCAATTCTGTGTCTGGGGAACTTGATTCTTTTGTACCCAGGGTCTGCTTTCCCCAACCTCACGTGATCTCAGCCTGTGTGGTCTCTAGGTCTGAGTCTCATCAGTCCACGCTCTTCTCTTCCACTTTGCAGACCACGTCTCTGTGGATGTGGAACTCCGGTTTGGCAATGTGATGATCGCCAAAGCATCTCTCTCCTTCTATGATTGTGTGGCCATCACAGACTTCCATCCATCTGCACCGTGAGTAGTTTACCCTGTCCCCAGCCTTACCCTGTCCCCAGCCTCTTGGGCCCAGCATATGGTGACCTCCCAGCACACACGCACACGCACACGCACACACACACACACACACACACACACACCATGATTGTGTTCTGTTCAGGTGCCAGGCCTGCGTGAGCAGCCACTGGGGTTGTAATTGGTGTGTTTGGCAACACCGATGTACCCACAAGGCCTCTTGTGATGCTGGACCCATGGTTGTGAGCCAGCAGGTGAGTGTGTCTCTACAACGGGCCCCATGGGATGGTTTGGGGTTGTGGGTGGGTCCCCAAGTGTTTTCTGATGGCCGTGGTTGGGGGGGGTGTCTCTGTGTCTCTGCTTTGTCCGCACGAGGCCACGTCCTGAGTGGCGAAAGCCACGGTGTGTGCCACTTGTATTGGGAGATCGTGGTCAGGGCTGAGAGCTTGGGAGATTGTAGGCCTCCACAGACCCCCGCCCTTCCCCCTACCCCCCACCCCCTCAGCACAGACACCCCTGGAAGCCCCTACCCCTACCTTTTCCCGCGTTTTGTCCTTTGGAAAATTAACGGGCTGTTTTTTGTTTTTCTTTTCCTTGGTTCTTTTCCTCTTAACATCCCCTTTGCCTGCCTGCCTGCCTGCCTGCCTGCCTGCCTGCCTGCCTGCCTGCCTGGCTGCATCTTGATGCCCATGCCTGCCTGCTGAGTGGCCCTTCCTGTCTTTCTCTGCGCCCTCCTCCTCCCCCACCCCTGCAGAGCCCGCTTCTCCCCCTGACCCTCCCTGCAAGAGATACCCCCACCCCTTTGCCATCTGTAGCCCCCAAAGCCACAGTCACCCCTAATCCTGATACCCGATCTGGGGAGCCGGGGGCTCCTTCCATAGCAACGGCTTCGGATGCCCTACCTGCGGCCCAGCCTTCCTTGCTTAGCCTCTGGGGACCGTGGGCAGGTCCAGGCCCTCCCTTGTCTCCCACTGCCACCCAGAAGTCCCTCCCTTCCGGCCTTCCTCCCCTCCCTTCCGGCCTCCCTACTACCCAACCCGGATCTGTCCTCCTCCCTGCCCCCACCGGCCTGGGAGTTAGGGCCAAACCTGAGGACCTCTCGGCCTCCCTCCCGTTACCCCCAGATGCAGCGACAGTGCCCCTCGCACAGCCCGTGCCCCCCACAGTGGCCCTGGACCTGCCCCCTGCCACCGCTCCCGCCACCATTTTCCCAGGGGCCGCTGGCTCCACCAAGGCCGTGCCGGATCCGCTCATGAGAGGAGGCGACGCAGCGGCCAACGCGGACGAGTGGACGGGGGGTGACCCTCCCGCCTTCTCCACTTCCACCCTCCTCTCAGGTGACGGAGACTCCACAGAGCACGAGGACCCTCCCGCCCCCCTCATCCTCCTGTCCAGCCTCGGCTACCAGTACGACACCCCCGGGCTCTGGGAGCTGGTGAGGTCCAGCCCAGGAAGGAGAGGCCTCGGGAAGGGCGATGGGAGAGAGACGATGGAGTCCTTTGCCCAGCTTGCATTGCAGGGGTGGGGAGGGAAGGGGGGAAGGGAAGAGGGGGTGGGGCGGGCAGAGTCCACCCCCCTTGGACTCTGAAATCCAACCAAGGTGGAGGACTGAGCCGGATCGGGCGGGTTCTACACACTGTCTTGCTCTGGATGCCTGCAGGAAGAGGCAAATGAGAGGGTGAGCTCGTGTCCGTGCGTGGAGCGTGTCCATGGCTCTGTGCTCATGCCCGTGTCTGTGGAACGCGAAATCCAGCTGGAGGGCCGGAACCTGCATCTCCTCCAGGTGTGTGTGTGTGTCTTTGATTTTTTTTTTTTTGCCAGTCCTGGGGCTTGAACTCCAGACCTGGGCGCTGTCCCTCAGCTCTTCAGCACAAGGCGAGCGCTCTACCACTTGAGCCACCCAGCCACTTCTGGTTTTCTGAGTGGTTGATTGGAGACAAGACTCTCGTGGAGTTTGGACTTTCCTGCCCGAGCTGGCCTTGAACCACAATCCTCCGATCTCAGCCTCCTGAGTAGCTAGGATGACAGGCGTGAGCCACCCATGCCCAGTCCTGAGCTTCTTTTGCTCAAGGCTAGCGCTCTACCACTTGAGCCACAGTGCCACTTCGGCTTCATGCATTGCTAGGCAAGCACTGCACCACTAAGCCACATCTCCAGCCCCCGGGGCCCAGGTCTTCAGCTGGAAAATCTGTGTAACACCTAAGATCCAGGTCCTGAAGCTATCCCTGTGTCCATGTGTTCTGTCCTCCAGGGTAGCCCAGGAGGTAGTAGTGAGTGTGTAATGGAACTGGAGGGCCTCACGGTAGCAGTAGAAGCACGAGTCCAGTGTGAGCCGCTTCCGCATACCGTGTGTCACATCACGTGCCAGCAGCATCAGGTGCAAATTCAAGAGCGTGGTGGGGCCTAGGGTGTCTGTAACACCGCTGGATCCTGTCACATTTGTCTACCCTGCCCCTCACCCGTGGGCCCTATGAGGTCTTTGCATGCCAGTCCAGACCTCTTGAGATCTCTCCGGGTTGGAGGCGTAAGCTTAGTAGAGAGAAAGCAGCCACCAAGTACTGAGTTCGAGTTCCAGTCTCAGACTGAGAAAAAAAAAATTGAGCTATAGGTGGATGCCCTTATACCCCAACTTTGACCTTTGACACTGTGCTCTTATAGTTCATCCCTTTCCATTTTAGTTTATTTGTGTTGGTCCTGGGGCTTGGAACTCCCTGTCCCTCAGTTTCTTGGGCTCAAGGCTAGCTCTCTCTACCATTTGAGCCACAGCACCACTTCTGGCTTTTCCTGTGTCTGTAGTACTGAGGACTTGAACCCAGGACTTCGTGCATGCTAGGTAAGCACTCTACCACGAAGCCACATTCCCAGCCCCCTTACTGTGTTTGTTTCTCCAGCTCAACTATAAGGCTGTGCAGCCGGAGCTCCAGGTGGGGCTGTTTCTGCGTTGGGCCGGCCGTCTGCGGGTAGACAGTGCAGAGGGTCTGCATGGTGAGCGAAAGCTACCGGGAAGCCTGCGGCGGGAAGGTGGATCGGGTTGGTGGAAGGGGAGTGGGGTTTCTCCTGTCTACTGCTCAACATTTGTTCCTGCCGGGTTCCAGTGATCTTGTACGACTGTTCGGTCGGCCACGGGGACTGCAGCCGCTGCCAGACTGCTATGCCCCAGTATGGCTGTGTGTGGTGTGAAGGGGACCATCCACGTTGCGTGGCCAAGGAGGCCTGTAACAATGCCGAGGCTGTGGCCACCCAGTGTCCCGCGCCCCTCATCCACTCGGTATGTTGGAATGCTGGCATGTCTTCCTCGTTGCTATGCTTGGAGAGAGGGAAGAGGGGGGAGGGGAGGGCTGGAGGGGGAGGGACAGAAGCCATGGATTCGGGAAGACCAGAGGTGGGAGGCCAGGGGTTAGCTGTCTGCCAGATGTTGGTAGGTGAGGCACAGTCTTTGTCTTGGAACAGGTGAACCCACTGACTGGGCCTATCGAGGGGGGTACTCGTGTCACCATCAGAGGTTCCAATCTGGGCCAACATGTACAGGATGTGCTGGACAGGGTCTGGGTGGCCGGAGTGCCCTGTTCTGTGGATGTCCAGGGGTATGAGGTGTCCAGCAGGTAAGCCAGCTAATTACTAACATGAGAACGGCTCTGTGATTGGCTCACCTCCTCTTCAGGGACTCAGAATGCCCAGAACGATTACATGGTCTTCCTATGTCTAGCTGCATGTTCCTGGCCTGGGAACCAGCGTGTCAAGCCTGTTGATTAGGCTCTGCTTGGATTTTTGGTGTTGGTGTTGGTGTTTGAGCCCCAGCATCACTTCTGGTTTTCCTGGTGGTTCCGGCATTAAGAGTCTCCTGGACTTTCTTGCCCTGGGCTAGCTTTGAACCCCGACCCTCAGATCTCAGCCTCCTCGGTAGCTAGGATGCCACGCGCGTGAGCCCACCAGCACTTGGCTGGCTCGACAGTCTGTGTTTCAAAGCACTTGCCGAGAGCATGCAGTTTCCCTTCCAAAATATTTTTGACGGAGTATTTATGGAGACTTATCTCGATTATTAACGATCCCGGAACGTTAAGACTTACATCGTGCCGTGTATAAAGTGATTTATGAAACAATTAAAAATATATCCTGGCTAGACTGGCCAGAGCCTCCCCCCCTCCCCAGTCCCTTCCCCCTCCTTCCCCTCCCCCCCCTCCCTAGTAGTTCACACTTGGCTTGTTCTATTTTCCCTGGAGTGTCACAGAGTTAAGCCACTGCACGGCTGACATTGTGGCTGTTCATTTGCCCCAAGCTTTTTATTTTCTGGCTACAAACCAGCAGTTATTTATTAATTTTTTTTTTTTAAAGACTGTTCACATCTACCCGTCAGATTTGACTAGAGGCTTTCAGGGATGTTGTTCCAAAAAGAGATCAGATTTCTACCACTTTGTCAGTGGGTGCTTTGCATGTGGTGACGGTGGTAGACTGGAGCAGTTAGCAAAACTCAGCCACCACAGCCCCCTCCACCACCCCCACCAGCCAGCCTTACAGGGCTCCTTTGTAACAATATGCTATGACAGCAGTAAATTCCTTTTCTTTTCTTTTTGCTGTGTGTGTGTGTGTGTGTGTGATGGTTCTGGGGCATGAGCCTCACTTTCTCTTGGCATTTTCATTCACAGATGGGGCTCTTACCACTTGGGTTATGCCTCTGCTTCTGGCTTTTTGCTGGTTAATTGGGGATAAGAATCTCTCCAGTGTGTCTGGCTAAGCTGGTGTCAAGCCTTGCCTTGGTCCTGTTTTCAACCTCTTCTTTGTGTGTGTGTGTGTGTGTGTCAGTTGTGGGACTTGAACTCTGGGCCTGGGCACTGTCCCTGAGCTCTTTAGCTCAAAGCGAGCGCTCTACCACTTGAGCCACAATGCCACTTGCGGTTTTCTGGTGGTTCATTGGAGATAAGAGTCTCTTGCACTTTCCTGCTGGGCTGGCTTTGAACTGTGATCCTCAGATCTCACCCTCCTGAGTAGCTAGGATGACAGGTGTAAGCCACCAGCGCCTGGCTTTTCAGCCTCTTAAGTATCTAAGATTGTAGGCATAAGCCATCAGCCTTATTGCTAAAACAGCAATAATTGTTTAATTTTTTTTGTGTGGTGGGAAGGTGCAGGTATTGGAGCTTGAACCTTATGCTCGTTCTTATGTGGTGCTGAGGAATCGAACCCAGGGCCTCATGCATGCAAGGCAAGCACTCTACCACTTAGCCACCTTCCAAGCCCTATGTTGGTTAATTGGAAATAAGAATCTTTTAGACTTCTCTGCCCAGCTTGGCTTCAAGCTTCCATCCTCTAGGTCTCGGCTTCCTGAGTCGCTAGGATTACAGGCATGAGCCACCACCAGCAGACACTGATTGATTATTGGGGATTCTAGAATTGCATTCAAATTGTTAAAAAAAAAAAAAAAAAAAAAGTAGGGTGTTGGTGGCTCACACCTATAATCTTAGCTATTCAGGAGGCTAAGATGTGAGGATCATGGTACAAAGCCAGCCCGGGTAGGAACAACCGTGAGACTCTTATCTCCAGTGAACCACCAGAAAACCGGAAGTGGCACTGTGGCTCAAGTGGTAGAGCACTAGCCTTGAGCTGAAGAGCTGAGGGACAGTGCTTAAGCCCAGAGTTCAGGCCCCATAAGAACCAAAAATAAAAAACAGCCAGGGATATTAATTCTTAGATGCTAAAGCCCTGCTAGTGTGTTGTAATAGTTTTCAGTTTCAGTGCTATAGAGGATCCTGAGGCTGGGCACTGGTAGCTCACATCTATAATCCTAGCTATTCAGGGGGCTGAGATTTGAGAATCATAGTTCAAAGCCAGCCTGGGCAGGAAAGTCCATGAGACACTCATCTCCAAAGAACTACCAAAAAGCCAATAGTGGAGCTATGGCTCAAAGTGTTAGAGCACTAACCTAGAGCAAGAAAGCTCAGGGACAGCACCCAGGCCCTGAGTTCAAGTCCTAACCGGCACCAAAAAAAAAAAAAAAACTAATTAAAAATCATCCTAGCTGGGTGCGGGTGGCTCACGCCTGTCATCCTAGCTACTCAGGAGGCTGAGATCTGAGGATCACGGTTCAAAACCAGCCTGGACAGCCAAGTCCCTGAGACTCTTATGTCCAATGAACCACCAGAAAACTGGAAGTGATGCTGTGGCTCAAGTGGTAGAGCGCTAGCTTTGAGTTGAAGAGCTGAGGGATAGCGCCCAGGCCCTGAGTTCAAGCCCCAAGCCTAGCATCCCATTTATCTGTGCGCCCTGTGCCCACAGTCTTGTGTGTATCACTGGAGCCAGTGGAGAAGAGGTAGCGGGTACTGTGACCGTGGAGGTGTCAGGAAGAGGCCGGGGTGTCTCAGAGCTCAACTTTGCCTACCAGGTACGTAACTATCGAGCCACCATCTATAGGCCGGTGTGATTACCTCTCTTGGCCTCTCTAATGCTGGGCACTCTAGGGCCATCTTGTCTTTCCCGCTGGCCTCTGTGTTTCTAGCCTAATGCTTACCTCTCCCTGGCCTGCTTTCCTTCCTTAGGACCCAAAGGTGCAGTCCATCTTCCCGGTCCGCGGCCCCAAAGCCGGGGGCACCCGCCTCACCCTGCATGGGTCTAACCTTCTGTCTGGTCGGCTGGAGGACATCCGCGTGGTGATTGGAGAGCAGTCTTGTCATTTGTGAGGCCCGCTTCCAAACAGCTGTGCACCCAGGGACGGGCTGGAGGGAGAGGGGGAATGGGGAGAGGCCCACATCTGCCCCATGAGAAAAGTGGCCAAGGGCTGGGAGGGTGGCTCAGTGGGTAGAGCGCTTGCCTAGCATGCACACAAAGCCCTGGGTTCGATTCCTCAGTACCACATAACAGAAAAAAGCCAGAAGTGGCGCTGCTGTGGCTCAAGGGGTAGAGTGCTAGCCTTGAGCAAAAAAGAAGCTCAGGGACAGTGTGCCCAGGCCCTGAGTTCAAGTCCCAAGACTGGCACGAAAATAAAAAATAGTAGCCAGACCCTCCCACAGCTGGGGCCGGGAGGGAAGCGTGCAGAGAGCCCTGGGTGGAGTCCTGAGTTCAGCACTCTGCTCCATCCTGCCAGCTCTCCTCTCTGCTCTTCCCTTCCCAGGCTGCTCGAACAAGAGGCAGAGCAGCTGCGGTGCCAAACCACCCCAAACCCCACGCCTGCCCTGCTCCCCGTCTCTGTGTGGTTTGGGGCCACGGAGCGGAAGCTTCAGCATGGCCAGTTCAAGTACACATCAGACCCCAACGTCACTTCCGCTGGCCCCAGCAAAAGCTTCCTCAGGTACAGCAGTGAGTGGGGGGGGGGGGGGGCGAAAATATAACAGCTGTGTGGGGCGGGTCTTCATAGTGCCCTTTATCAGAGAGGAGGGGTCGTAGGGCATTTTTTGGGGGCGATGGCTAGTGCATCCCTTTTCTCAATAGGGTAAAGGGGTCATGAGGTTTGGGGCTGGGGTTCAGCTTTGCAGGGGACTGGGGGGGCATCCTGCATCCCCATAAATCACACGTGGTTCCGGGGCTCGTATTTCAGTGGAGGACGTAAGATCTGGGTTCATGGCCAGAATCTGGATGTCGTACAGACGCCAAGAATCCGGGTGACTATGGTCCCCCCAAGAGGGCTGCAGCCCGGCCAAGGGCTTGGACGGAAGCGCCGTGTGGTCCCAGAGGCGGAGTGCTCCCCTGGAACATTCTGCAGTCATAAGGTAGGAGACAGGAGACTGGAACCCCCATCCCTCCTCCATGCCCCAGTTGATCTACCTTTTTTTTTTTTTGGTGCATCGTGGGACTTGAACTCGGGGCCTGGGCGCTGTCCCTCAGCTCTTAAGCTCAAGGCTAGCACTCTACCACTTGAGCCACAGCGCCACTTCTGGCTTTTTCTGTTTATGTGATGCTGAGAAATCGAATCCAGGGCCTTATGCATGCAAGGCAAGCGCTCTACCACTGAGCTACCTTCCCATCCCTGATCTACCTCCTGTGTGTGTGTGTGTGTGTGTGTGTGTGTGTGTGTGTGTGTGTGTGTGTGTGTGTGTGTTTAATGCTTATCCTAGGCCTTAAATCAGGACCTGGGCTCTGTCCCTGAGCTGTTTTTTGCTTAAGGCTAGTACTCTACCACTTGAGCCCTAGCCCCACTTCTGGCTTTTTCTGTGATTAATTGGAGAATACAGAGTTTCACAGACCTTCCTGCCCAGGCTGGTTTTGGAACCACGATCCTCCTATCTCAGCCTCCTGAGTAGCTAGGATGACAGGCGTCAGCCACCGCCACCTCCCCCACCAATTCCCTCCATTGATCTCTGTTCTCTTCCTCCAGTTTGAGGAGCCATGCCTGGTGAACTCTTCCCAGCTCATTGTGTGCCGCACACCCGCCCTCCCCAGCCTGCCCGAGAACCCCTGGGTCCAGGTGGAGTTTATTTTCGACAACCTGCTCTTTGACTTCGCTACGCTGAGCCCCACACCTTTCTCCTATGAGGCTGACCCCACCCTGCAGCCCCTCAACCCTGAGGACCCCACGACACCGTTCCGGCACAAACCTGGCAGTGTGTTCTCCGTGGAGGTACTTGGGCTTTGTGGGACCCCAAGACGTTTCCTCGGGAGGACAGGCACCGTGCATGTGGTTTTTAAAGGCCAGGATGGTAGAACAAGGGTGGAGTAGGTCTTTGTGCCTGCTGGGCAAGCGCTCTTTCCCACGAAGCCACCTTCCCAGCCCAAAGGACTCTTATTTTCTAGGGGGAGAATCTGGACCTGGCCATGTCCAAGGAGGAGGTAGTGGCCATGATAGGAGACGGCTCCTGTGTGGTGAAGACCCTGACCCGACACCACCTTTACTGCGAGCCCCCAACCCAGCAGCCTCTTCCCCGGCACCACGCCCTCAGGGAGTCGCCTGATGAGCTGCCCGAGTTCACGGTCTGTGGGCCTGGCTGGAGCAGAGCTGGGCGTCGGGATGTGTTGACTGATCCCTCTCCCCGACTCACAGCTGGCTCCCCCCCCCCCCACCAGGTGCAGATGGGGAATCTGCGCTTCTCCCTGGGTCACGTGCAGTACGATGGCGAGAGCCCCGTGGCTTTTCCCGTGGCCGCCCAGGTGGGCTTGGGGGTGGGCGCGTCTCTCCTGGCTCTGGGTGTCGTCATCATTGTCCTCATGTACAGGTGGGTGCAGCCAGACGTGGCCGGGATGGGCTGGGGAGACGTTGTAGGGTGTAGGTGCGTGGGGTAAGCAGGTATCAGGAAACTTTTTTTTTTTTTCCTGCTGGTCCTGGGGCTTGAATTCAGGGCCTGAGCACTATCCCTGACCTTTGTTTGCTCAAGGCTAGCACTCTACTACTTGAGCCACAGCCCTGCTTCCGGCTTTTTCTGTGTATGTGGTACTGAGGAATCGAACCCAGGGCTTCATGCATGCTAAGCAAGCAGTCTACCACTAAGCCACCTTCCCAGCCCTTTGAGTGGTTTATTGAAGAGTCTCAGTGGGACTTTCCTATTCAGGCTGGCTTTGAGCCACGATCTGCAAATCTCAGCCTCCTGAGTAGCTAGGATTACAGGCATGAGCCACCGGCTTGCTCTGTAAAGCACTAAAGCCAACAAATGAGGCTTTGTAGACCAGGCAGTTTCTATTTTACTGCTAGAGTCTACCACTGGGCAGAGGAATCGAACCCAGGGCCTCATGCATGCTAGGCAAGCACTCTACCACTGAGCCACCTTCCCAGCCCGAGCTGCTTTTTTTTAATTGCTTAATGCTGGTGTTTTACCACGGTTCCACTTCTGCCTTTTGGTCTCTAATTGGAGATAAGAGTCTTATGGACTTTCTTGCCTAGGTTGCCTTTATACTGTGATCCACAGGTCTCAAGCCTCCTGAGTAGATGGGATTATAAATGTGAACCCCAACAGGTGTCTACCCTGTTGTAAAATAGATTGGAGGCCAGATTGGTTGCGGTCGTAGTTTGCGCGCCACCTCTGCTGGGCTAGAGGAATGCGTGGTTATAGCTGGCTGGCATGGGACAGGCTGAATTAATGAGGGGTCAGGTATGATCTTTGTGGGGCCATTGTCAAGTTACACTCATGTTAGATGTCAGTATTTGCCTGGAGCTGGATTAGCCCGGCCTGGGCAAAGGAGGCCAGAGGGGGCAAGGGCTTGGGCCTCCTTCTCCAGCCTTCTCCTCACCTTTCATGTTATTTGGAGCCAGGCGGAAGAGCAAGCAGGCCCTGAGGGACTATAAGAAGGTTCAGATCCAGTTGGAGAATCTGGAGAGCAGCGTGCGGGATCGATGCAAGAAGGAGTTCACAGGTGAGGTTTTAGAGAGCCAGGTAGCTTCTGCAGGATGGCCCTGCCTACTGGGAAAGGCGCTGTCCGGGACACGCCCATTGGGCCATGCCCATTGGGTGGCTTTGCCAGAAGCCACACCCACTAGAATGAGCTCTGCCCAGGCCTACTAGGCAGGCGCTGTCCAGGACACATCCATTGGCTGGCTTCGCCAGAAGCCACGCCCACTGGAATGAGCTCTGCCCAGGCCTACTGGGTAGGCTCTGTCCCTGGCCACACCTACTGGGTGGACTCCATAGGGCCACGCCCACTGGGAGGGCTCCGCTCCAAGGCCATGCCCACTGGATGAGGCTGAGGCCCAACCTGACCTGGCCTGCTCCACAGACCTGATGACCGAGATGACGGATCTCACCAGTGACCTGCTGGGCAGTGGCATCCCATTCCTTGACTACAAGGTGTACGCTGAACGTGTCTTCTTCCCCGGGCACCAGGAATCGCCCTTACACCGGGACCTGGGTGTGCCAGAGTGCAGGCGGCCCACGGTGGAACAAGGCCTGGGGCAGCTCTCCAACCTGCTCAACAGCAAGCTTTTCCTCACCAAGGTGGATCCCCAGAACCCACTGGGTTCCTTCTCCCCCCAATCCCTCCATCCATCCACCCATCCCTCCATCCATCCACCCATCCATCCATCCATCCACCCATCCATCCATCCCTCCATCCACCCACCCGTCCATCCCTCCACCCATCCACCCCTCCACCCATCCACCCATCCATCCATCCACCCATCCATCCATCCATCCCTCCACCCATCCACCCATCCATCCATCCACCCATCCATCCATCCATCCATCCATCCATCCATCCATCCATCCATCCATCCTACCCCTAATCAGACCTTTCCTGGCCCAGCCCTGGCCAGGCCCTGCTTGCTCTACGCCTCTTGCTTTCTGACTTCACCCATCCCATAACCTTTCCCCTCTCCCTTCTCCCACCCCACCCCTCCGACCCCCCAGTTCATCCACACACTGGAGAGTCAGCGCACCTTCTCCGCTCGGGACCGTGCCTACGTGGCCTCTCTGCTCACCGTCTCCCTGCACGGGAAGCTGGAATACTTCACCGACATCCTCCGCACTTTGCTCAGTGATCTGGTCACCCAGTACGTGGCCAAGAACCCCAAGCTGATGTTACGCAGGTTGGTGTAGCGTCCAGGGTTGGTGGAAGGGGCTGGGGGGGGAGAGGGAGGCAGTGGTAGACAGCTGGAGGCAGGGCCTAGGGGGGAAGGGGGTCAAGGGTCTTTAGGAGAATTCTGTAGTCATCCCCCCCTCCCATCCTGCTGACCCTGGCTGGCCCTGTCATTTCAGGACAGAGACGGTGGTGGAAAAGCTGCTCACCAACTGGATGTCCATCTGTCTCTACACCTTCGTGAGGGTGAGGGAGACCAATGGAGCCGCTTGCGGGGAGGGCTGGGCCCTTGAGATCATTATGCCTCAAGCCCCGCCCACTGCTTCCCTATTCAAATCAAAGCGGAGACCACGCCTTCCCTGGACTGTTCACTGTAGTTCTGCGTCCCGGCCCTGTCCAGTCTACATCATGTCCCATACACCCCTGCCATCTGCCAGGAAGGGAGGCGGGGGGTGTGCCCTAAACTACCCTGTAACCCCTCTTTCTAGGACTCAGTAGGGGAACCGCTGTATATGCTCTTCCGGGGTATTAAGCATCAAGTGGACAAAGGACCCGTGGACAGTGTGACTGGCAAAGCCAAGTACACCCTGAATGATAATCGTCTGCTCCGAGAGGACGTGGAGTACCGGCCCCTGGTGAGGGTTTGGGGGGGGGGGGTGGTCTGCAGTTACAGGTCTGTTATTTGGGTACCAGCTTCTGGTATCTACACCTAGCTAGGGAGCCCCATTGTGACTTTCTAACTACTTGCTGGCTAGAGGCATTTATTAGTTTTGAGTTTTGGGTTTTTTTCTTTTAATTTTTTATTATTTTTAAATCTTATTTTATATCTTGTGTATGGGGTACCAAGGAATCGAACCCAGGGCCTCATGCATGCCAGGCAAGCGCTCTACCACTGAGCTACCTTCCCAGCCCAATTTATTGATTTACTGATTTAGATTGGTCATGGGGCTTGAACTCAGGGACTGGGCAGTGTCCCTGAGTTTTTGTGATCAAGGCTAGCACTCTCTTGCTTCGAGCCGTAGCACACTTCGGGCTTTTTCTAAGTAGTTTGGTTTTTTTAAGAGATAGCAGTTTTACAAGCTTAGCATTGGTGGCTCAGGCCTGTCATCCTAACTACTCAGGAGGCTGAGATCTGAAGATTGTGATTCAAAGCCAGCCCAGGGAGAAAAGTCACCAAGAGACTCTTGGCTCCGATTAACCACTCAAAAGTTTGGAAGTGGTGCCGTGGCTCAAGTGGCAGAGTGCTAGCTTTGAGCACAGAGACTCAGGGACAGTGTCCAAGGCCCATAACTGACAAAAAAAAAAACAGCAACAATAAAAACAGAAAAAGTTTTATATACTTTCCTGCCCAGGCTGTCTTCCAACCTCAATCCTCAACTCGTAGCCTCCTGAGTAGCTAGGATTACTGGCGTGAGACACTGGCAGCCTAGCCTAAGTTGCTAAATTGTTATTATAAAGGTCATGTACAAAGGGGTTATAGTTACATAAGTCAGGTAACATTTCTATTTCTTCTTCTTCTTCCTCCTCCTTTTTCTCCTCCTCCTCCTCCCAGTTCTTGGGCTTGAACTCAGGGCCTGTGCTCTGTCCCTGAGCCTCTCTGTGCTCAAGGCTAGCACTCTCTACTTTAGCCACAGCGCCACTTCCAGCTTTTTCTGTGGATGTGGTCTTGAGGAATCAAATCCTGCACATCCTGCATGCTAGGCAAGCACTCTACCACTAAGCCATTTCTTTTACCACTAAGTTCATTTCTTTTTGGACAGTGTCACCCCTCCCCTCTCACTCTCCCAGTTAATTTTATTCATTTATTCATTGTGGTGAGGATGTAACTCCTGGCTTCCTGGATACTGAGAAAATGCTAGATCAGTGGGAGGTCTTGGGGTGATCTGAGTAGTGTTGAGAGCCACAGACTTAGATTCGGGACCATGATGGTCAAACTGGGACTTGGGAAGAATCTTGTTCTGTCATGGACCACAGTCCTGTGCTGGTGGCCAGGGTCTGGATATGTGTGTGTGTGTGTGTGTGTGTGTGTGTGTGTGTGTGTGTGTGTGTGTGTGTGTGTGTGTGTGTGTGTGTGTGTGTGTGTGTCTTGAGCTCAGGGCCTGGTGTGTCCCTGAGCTTTTCAGCTCAAAGCTAGGGCTCTATCACTTGAGCTACAGCACCACTTCTGGTTTTCTGGTGCTTCTTTGGAGAGAAGAGTCTCACAGAGAATCCTTCCAATATCTCAGCCTCCTGAGGAAGATGACAGGTGTGAGCCACCAGTGCCCAACTGGGTTTGGCTGTCTTTCTGGCCATCTTAACATGGGTGTAACCTGGCCCACAAAACCAGGAGCTTTCCTGGCAGACCTACTTATTATTTCCCTGTCTGTGCTGTCCCTGTTAAACATGATGGTTCCTTTAGGTTCCTATCCAGGCTGTACTGAACTGGACTTCTGTCTGGTTGGGTGGGGGGGCCCTGGTTCATGCAGGTTTCTCTTGGGCACGGACTGTCCTAACTTAGTGGAGGACAGAGGGAGAGGGAGACAGATGAGGAGCTAAGAATGAGGGACTATGAGCCAGGTACCTGTGGCTCACGCTTGTAATCTAGTTACTCAGGAGCCTGAGAACTGAGGATAGCAGTTCAGAACCAACATGGCAGGAAAGTCTATGAGACTCATCTCCAGTGACTCGCCCAAAAGCCAGAAGTGGCGCTGTGGCTCAAGTGGTAGAGTGCTAGCCTTGAGCAAAAGGAGCTCAGGAACAAATGTCCAGGCACTGAATTTAAGCTCTAGGACTGGCAAAAAACCAAAACGTTTGAAAAAAAATTAAAGTCTAAAGCATTCTGAAGTCTTGGTCCTGTGTCTTGGCCATCTTGAAAGGACATGAATCTTGACTACTCCTTTGTGTTTTGCGTAGACCTTGAATGCGCTGTTGGCTGTGGGGCCTGGGGCAGGAGAGGCCCAGTGTGTGCCGGTGAAGGTTCTAGACTGTGACACCATCTCGCAAGCCAAAGAGAAGATGCTGGACCAGCTTTGTAAAGGATTGCCTCTTGCCCAGCGCCCAGATCCTCGCACCCTGGATGTTGGTAAGGGCAGGGAGCAGGGGAATTGGGGGGGGGAATCAGAGATAATGTTGGGACCTGGATTGGTTCAAGACTAGACCTGCAGGGACAGCTTTTCACCCCGGCCAGGTGAGATGCTAGAAATTGGCACAGCTGGATGCCAGCGGCTCACGCCTGTTATCCTAGCTACTTGGGAGGCTGAGATCGAAGGATCAGGGTTGGAAGCCAGCCTAAACAGAAAAGTCCTTGAGACTCTTATCTCCAATAATCTATTCAGAAAAAGCCAGAAGTAGCACTGTGGCTCAAGTGGTAAAGCACTAGCCTTGATCACAAAGAAGCTCAGGGACAGCGCCCAGGCCCTGAGTTCAAGCCCTATAGTGTCACACACGTTAGACCACAAGGTTGGCTTTATTAGGCAATCTCTCACCTACTGAGAGATTCTCCTGTTCTTCGGAGAAGAGGGGCAGCTCTCTCTCTCTAGGCAGGACCATGCACCTGTGTTTACGGAGGACAAGATGGACTCCATTATAGGAAGGAGATCCTGGAAACTCTGGGTCAGGTCATTTCTGTATGGTTTTTTTTTTTTCTTGCAGAATGGCGATCGGGCTTGGCCGGCCATCTCATCCTGTCTGACGAGGATGTCACTTCTGAGGTCCAGGGTCTGTGGAGACGCCTCAACACCCTGCAGCATTACAAGGTGGGGAGGGAAAATGCTTGCCCAGCCTGCAGGAAGCCCTGGGTTCGATGCCTCAAGACCACATCCACAGAACAAGCCGGAAGTGGCGCTGTGGCTCAAGTGGTAGAGCGCTGGCTTTGAGCACAGAGAAGCTCAGGGACAGTGCCCGGGCCCTGAGTTCGAGTCCTAGGACCAAGCTGTGGAGGGGTGAAGGGCGGGATGGGGCTTGGCAGTGAGGTCATCAGCTGTGGTCAACAGGTGCCAGATGGAGCGACTGTGGCACTTGTTCCCTGCCTCACCAAGCATGTCCTCCGAGAAAACCAGGATTACGTCCCTGGAGAAAGTGAGTGCCTCCCCCCCTCCTTCCCCCTCCCCCCCCGCCCCCGCCCCCCAGTATTTGGGTCCTCTGCACTGGCTTTGCTTACCTAGCCCTTATATAATAAGGGAAGGATCCAGCCAGGCACCAGGGGCTCCCGCCTGTCATCCTAGCTACTCAGGAGGCTGAGATCTGAGGATCGCAGTTCGAAGCCTGCCCAGGCAGGAAAGTCTGTGAGGACTCTTAGCTCCGATTAAGCATCAGGAAACCGGAAGTGGCGCTGTGGCTCAAAGTAGTAGAGCACTAGCCTTGAGTAAAGAGCTCAGGGATAGTGCCCAGGCCCTGAGTTCAAGCCCCATGACCAACCAAAAAAAAAAAAAAAAGGGGAGAGGGGGAAGGGAAGGGTTAGATTCAGGGTAGACTTCTACCGATCTTCCTTTTCCCCAAAGGAACCTTATTCTGGTTCCTCTACTTCGGGGCCCATTGGCAGGACCTGGAGTGGTAGAGCCGGCGACACCCAGGGCCGGTGGCATCTGCAGTGGGGGTGGGTGGACAAACTCTATGGTCTTGGCCCAGGGACCCCAATGCTGGAAGATGTGGACGAGGGAGGCATCCGGCCCTGGCACCTGGTGAAGCCAACTGAGGAACCTGAACCTCCCAGGCCCAGGAGAGGCAGCCTCCGGGGCGGAGAGCGGGAGCGAGCCAAGGCTATCCCTGAGATCTACCTGACCCGCCTACTGTCCATGAAGGTGGGACGGGGCCCGGGATGGGGGACAGGGCCCGGGATTGGGGGACGGGGCCCGGGATTGGGGCACGGGGCCCGGGATTGGGGCATGGGGCCCGGGATTGGGGGACAGGGCCTGGGATTGGGGGACAGGGCCTGGGATTGGGGGACAAGGCCTGGGATTGGGGGACAAGGCCTGGGATTGGGGGACAAGGCCTGGGATTGGGGGACAAGGCCTGGGATTGGGGGACAAGGCCTGGGATTGGGGGACAGGACCCAATAAGAGTCTGGGCTATGAGGGAGGAAGATGACTATTCAGGGTTTTTTTTTGGGGGGGTGTTATGCTTTGGGACAAGTGGGGGTCAGGTGAGGCTGAGGTCCCCTGGCTGAGTATACCCTCTCGACTCCCCACTGTCTTCCCATAGGGCACCCTGCAGAAGTTCGTGGATGACCTATTCCAGGTGATCCTCAGCACCAGCCGCCCGGTGCCTCTGGCGGTCAAGTATTTCTTCGACCTGCTGGACGAGCAGGCCCACCAGCATGGCATCTCTGACCAGGACACTATCCACATCTGGAAAACCAACAGGTATGAAGGGCTGGGCACGTGGCTTAGTGGTAGAGCGCTCGCCTAGCACGCACGCAGCCCCAGGTTCGATTCCTCAGTACCACATACACAGAAAAAGCTGCAAGTGGCATTGTGGTTCAAGTGGTAGAGTACCAGCCTTGAGCAACAAAGCAGTGGGGGGGGGGGGGGAATTTGGGGCATATGATTATGTGGGGGGGAGAGGGGTGGTTTACCTTGCTGACTTCCCAGCATGCTCATGGGCGACGTCTGCCTCACCCACAGTTTACCGCTGAGGTTCTGGATCAATATCATCAAAAACCCACAGTTCGTGTTCGATGTACAGACGTCAGATAACATGGACGCCGTGCTCCTGGTCATCGCCCAGACCTTCATGGATGCTTGCACCCTGGCTGATCACAAGCTGGGCCGGGTAAGTGGACTGGAAAGGATGGGGTAGTTAAGGGGATAGGGAGGTCTTGGTATATGCACATAGCTTCTAGAATGTTCCTGAGAATTTTAAGGAGGTGGATTAGGGGAAAGGCTTTCTCTCCAGACTTCCAGGGGGACAGGGCACCAACTATCGATTGGCTGTTGGGGACGTGGGAGAAGGAGGGGTTCCAGGGACCCCCAAGATCCTCCTATGCCTCCATCTGCGGAGAGGTCAGGCTTCCATCGGGGCCTGAGTTTTTTTGTGTGTTTTGGTCAGTCGTGGGGCTTGAACTTGGGGCGTGGGTGCTGTCCCTGTGCTTCCTCACTCAAGACGAGTGCTCTCTATCTCTCTAAACCACTTTGAGCTGGTTTTCTGGTGGTTCATTAGGGATCAGAGTCTCAGGAGCTTTCCTGCCCAGGCCTGGCTTTGAGCTGTGATCCTCTGATCTCAGCCTCCTGAGTAGCTAGGATGACAGGTGTGAGCCACCGGCGCCTGGCCCAGCTGACGTTCAGTTTTAAAGCTCTAGCAGTCCAGGGGAACGCAGGGAGGGAGCTGATGATCCTAACAGGGGCCCTGTCTTCGTCTTTCACCGCTGTCCCTCCGGCCTCAGGATTCCCCCATCAACAAGCTTCTCTACGCACGGGATATTCCCAGATACAAGCAGATGGTGGAGAGGTACAGGGGAGGGGCGTGGCCTTAAGGAGATGAGGGGCGTGGCCTGAGTTGTGGGTGTGGCCTGGGAGGTGGGCGTGGCCGGGGAGGAGGGGCCAGGTAGGGCCTGGGGTGAGTACTGGTGAGGCCAAGGCCATGCATTTACTTTACTCAGCAGCTGCCATCTTGGGCTTTCTGGCAGGTACTATGCAGACATCAGACAGACCATCCCTGCCAGTGACCAAGAGATGAACTCTGTCCTGGCTGAGCTGTCCCGGGTAAGATGTCCCTCTGCTTTTGGTTTGGGCCCAGACATCCTGCCTTAACAATCATGGTCTCCCCCATCCACCCTCCCATTTTACACTGTGGGACCCCAGCTTCCCTAGGAGCTTGTGGGTGCAGGACCCCATACCCTCAACATCCGTGCTGGAGGTTCACACCTGTCGCCCTAGCTACTCAGGAGGCTGAGATCTGAGGATCGTGGTTCAAAGCCAGCCCGGGCAGGAACGTGGTAGCGCACTCACCTTGAGCTGAAGAGCTTAGGGACAGTGCCAGGCCCAGAGTTCTAGCCCCACAACCAACAAAAACAACACCCAGCCCTGGCAGGAAGTCTGTGGGACTCTCTATGTCCAAGGAACCACCAGAAAATGGGAGTGGAATTGTGGCTCAAAGTAGTAGAGCTCTAGCCTTGAGCAAAAGAGCTCAGAGACAGTGACCCCCAGCTTTGAGTTCAAGCCCCATGTCTGGCCCCGTACACACACACACACACACACACACACACACACACACACACACACACACACACACACATACATACACACACCCCAAAAAAAACAAACCACAGCTAAATGTGAACTTGGGGCCTTTGTGAAGTGTTTCTGAAATGATGATGATACTAATGAAAGCACCCTAACTCTACTTGTGGGATATACCTATGTGCTGAGTCCTTCACAGGGTGCTGTGTGCTGAGTCCTTCACACAATGCTTGCTTTCATTGGGTCCCTGTAAGAGCTCCACTAGTGAGATGAAGGGCATGGGAATGAGCAACCTGAGGAAATACTTGGAGTTAGAACAGAGTTACACTGGGTCTCTAGACAGCAAACAACCTCTGTCCTGCTTGGTTATCTGATGAATGGGGGGGGGGGGGGGGGGGGTGTGGGAGAATTAAGCTAAGAGGCAGGGTCCTCGTGGAGCCCCAGACCCGCAGGTCCCTTCCTGTCATGGAGGCCCAAGACCTATTCTTCTGACTCCCCAGTGAGGCCTCCTCTGAAAAGGAACCTCCCCGTCTCTTCTTCTCCCCATTCCCTAGGATCCTGGGTCTCCTGCCAGGGCTGACTGCACCCCTCATCTCTCTCTATTATCTTTCTCCCTAGAACTGCTCTGGAGACCTCGGGGCACGAGTGGCCCTGCATGAACTGTACAAGTATATCAACAAATACTATGATCAGGTAGGTAGACTCCGGGCCTTGTCGATGAGGTTGAGGGGATGGTGGGGAGAAACCTAGTGTGTGTATGGGGGGGGGAACATCTCCACTTCAGAACAACTTTGAACAGGGGAGGTAGATACTGCTGGGTACTTGAATAAACAATGTCACTCCCCACCCTCACCAATCCTTCATGCTCTATAGCATATGCCTTTAGTCCCAGCCCTCGGGAGGCTGAAGTTAGGAGGATTCTGAGTTAGCCTGAGCGATAGAGTGAACAAATACACCAACACAAAGTAGGCTGGCCAGGCACCCGAGGCTCCCACCTGACATCCTAGCTACTCAGGAGGCTGAGATCTGAGGATCATGGTCCCAAGCCAGCCCGGGACAGGAAAGTCTACGAGACTCTTTTATCTCCAATGAAAACACCCAAAAACTTGGGAGTGGAGCTGTGGCTCAAAGTGGTAGAGCGCTAGCCTTGAAAAAGCTCAGGGGATAGAGCCCAGGCCCTGAGTTCAAGTCCTACCACTGACCAAAAAGAAAAGAAAAGCAGTCGTGGCTCTCAAAGTCCTGAAATCACAATATCGGTAAGTGAGGGGCTCCCTTCGCCCCCTGTGTGTGCCAACCCATCCCCCCCAGGCCCATTTCAGTTTGCCATGAGAACCTGATGGTCTCCATCTTGTGTTTCAGATCATCACGGCCCTGGAGGAAGATGGTACAGCCCAGAAGATGCAGCTGGGCTACCGACTCCAACAGATTGCAGCAGCTGTGGAAAACAAGGTCACAGACCTATAAAAAGCGACCCCAGGACACAACGCCCTGGTCTGCCGGGGCCTCGTGCCTCTCTGGGCGGCCTCAGCGTCGAGAGAGAGAAAAACCGCCACCTTCTTAGACGCCTGTAGTGACTGACAAAGCAGAGTTAGTGGAAGGTGGCTGCGTGTCTGTGGGGTAGCTTTGCCCCTCTCCCCAACCTGACAAGACCTGGGGGCTTTAAAAACTCATGGCGGTGGGGTTCAGGGCCGGGGCAGGAATAGCCCTGAGGGCTACTTCCTGGAGGGATATCAGGCTGAAAGGAGCTGGGAGGGGGGAGGGTTCTAGAATGGCTGGAAGGGCCTCCAGACCCCTGGGGATTGGGGGGGTGGGGGGGAAGGGGAGTCTGAATTTGTTCCTGAGCACTAGTTTGGTTTTTTTTACTTTTGTTCCATCAGAGGAAGGCAATGAGCCCTTCCTCCCCAGCTTCTCCCCTGGTCCTCGATCTAGCACCCTGCTGTCCTGTCCAAAGTCAGGGAGATAATGTCTTATCTAGGCAATTTGCCCTCCCCCCCCCCACCCTCGATTCCCTGCCTCCCAGGGAGCCAGGGTTGAGGGGTGCCTGTTGCAGGGGATTCTGGGTAGAAGGGGGGGTAGCCCATGGACCCAGCTCTTCATTAAAAGATAACACACTGTGTGGAATCTGTTGTGTGTGGCCTAGGATGAAAGGATTTGTGCTGGGTGGCACTGAGGAAAGCGGGGTGGGGAGGGTCCCCCACTTCTTCATGGAGCCTACCCCTGGTGGACACCCTATTTTGGTTTGTTTTTGGCCAGTCCTGGGGCTTGAACTCAGGGCCTGGGCGCTGTCCCTGAGCTGCTTCTGCTCAAGGCTAGCGCTCTACCGCTTGAGCCACAGCGCCACTTCCAGCTTTTTTTCTTTTTGCTTATGTGGTGCTGAGGAATAGAACCCAGGGCCTCAGGCACGTAAGGCAAGCGCTCTACCACTGAGCCACCTTCCCAGCCCCTAGGTTCCACTTCTGAAAGGGTTGGGATAGCATGGCGTCACAATACCCAACTCCAGGTTACAGGGGTCTCCAAGTTTCTGACTATCCACAGCCCCATTTCTGTCTTGCTGTATTTGATTTTCGTGCCAGTCCTAGGGCTTGAACTCAGGGCCTGAAACACTGTCCCCAGGCTTTTTGGCTCCAGGAGAGCTCTCTACTACTTGAACACAGCTCTACTTCTGGCTTTGTGCTAGCTCATGGGAGATAGTCTCCCAGACTTTGCCACATGAGCTGGTGTTGAACCACAATTCTCAGATCTCAGCCTCCTGAGTCACTAGAATTACAGTCCTAAGCCACTGGTGTCTGAGAGCCACCATTTAAATTTTTTAATTTAATTCTTCTATGTTGGTTGTGGGACTTGAACTCAGGACCTGGGCACTGTCCCGAGCTTCTTCTGCTCAAGGCTAGCACTCATCACTTGAGCCACAGTGCCACTTCTGGCTTTTTCTGTGTATGTGGTACTGAGAAATTGATCCCAGGGCTTCATGCATGCTAGGCAAGCATTCTACCACTGAGCTACCTTCCCAGCCTGACCACTAATCTTTATTGGTATTTGTGTATCTCCTGCCAGGCTCCCGTAGGACACATTACAGAATAAACACATCCTGAAAACACGTAGATCAGCTGACATGATTCATGGTTCTCTGTTCTAATTAAGGACCATGGTTTATCCAACTATAAGTTTGCCAGAGATTGAAAACAAAGATATTGTCACGCTATTTGGAAGGAATTTTATTTATTTTTTTTATGCCCATACTGGGATTTGAACTTAGGGCTATTTATTGATATTCTAAAGGTGATGTAGAAGCCAGGCGCTGGGGGCTCACACCTGTCATCCTATCTACTCAGGAAGCTGAAATCTGAGGATCATGGTTCAAAGACAAACTGGGAAGGAAAGTCCATGCGGTTTCATTCCAATTAATCACAGAAAAAAGCCAGAAGGGGAACTGTGGGTCAAGTAGTAAAGTGCTAGTCTTGTGTAAAAGAAATGCAGGGACAGTGCCCAGGCCCTGAGTTCAAGCCCCAGGAGTGGCCAAAACGAACAAGAAACCCTTCAGGTGTATAAGAAATGTGGAGCTGGAAAGCCCAGGCTTCAACCTCAGGTGAGTTGGAGCTCTACCGCCACCATGTGGCTGTCTTGTGGAACTGAGGGTTCAATGGTGGTTTTACATTAAGGCAAGAGTTGAAATGATGTAACAAAACAACAACAACAACAAAAACTACTGTAGGAGTGGCCAACAGATTGAATGAAAGGAAGGGCAAATGGAGGAGGAAAGTTGGCCCAGAGATTTGTGGCTATCAGTCTTATCACCTGGAAGCAAGATGCTGTTTAAAAATGGATGCTAAAGCCCAGTGCTGGTGGCTCACGCCTGTCATCCTAGCTACTCAGAAGGCTGGGATCTGAGGATCGTGGTTCAAAGCCAGCCCCAGGCAGGAAAGTCTGTGAGACTCTTCTCTCCAATGAACCGTCAGAAAACCGGAAGTGGCGCTGTGGCTCAAGTGGTAGAGCGCCAGCCTTGAGCTGATGCGCTGAAGGACAGCGCCCAGGCCCAGAGTTCAAGCCCCAGGATCAACTAAAAAAAGGATGCTAAAGGCCACTCAGCACCGTATCTCCTACCCTGGCTGACCAGGTTGTAAATCCATGGGTTTACATTCCTGAATGCATGCCGCCAGGAAGAGGACTCAAGCTCCTCCTCCTTCTTCTACCTCCACCTCTTGCCCTGGGCTGTGGTTAAATCTAAAGGGATTTTTTTATTTTTTGTTATGTTTATGTATATGTATATGTGCTGGTCCTGGGGCTTGAACTCAGGGCCTGGACACTTTCCTTTAGGTTTTTCAGTCAAGCCTGAGATTCTACCTCTTGAGCCATAGCCTCTACTCCTGGCTCTTTGGTGGTTAATTAGAAATGAGAATCTCATGGACTTTTTTTTTTTTTTGGTCAGTCCTGGGGCTTGAACTCTGGGCCTGGGCACTGTCTCTCAGCTCTTCAGACAAAGACTAGCGCTCTACCACTTGAGCCACAGCGCCACTTCCAGTTTTGTGGTGGTTCATTGGAGAGAAGAGACTCACAGACTTTCCTGCCTGGGCTGGCTTTGAACCACCATCCTCAGATCTCAGAATCCTATGTAGCTAGGATGACAGGTGTGAGCCATCAGCACCCGGCTGCAAGACACTCGAGTTACAATTCACCCGTTTGGTCATTTTCAGGATAGGTTTTCCGTTGCTATCCAGGTCTTGAACTAAGGTCCTGGGCATTGACTCTGAGCTCTTGTGCTCAAGGTTAGCATTCTACTATTTGAGACATAACTCTACTTTTGGCTTTTTCATAGGTAATTGGAGATGACTGGAGTTTGGTGCCAGTGGCTCACACCTATAATCCTAGCTATTCAGGAGGCTGGATCTGAGGATCTCAGTTCAAAGCCAGCCGGAGCAAGAAGGTCCATAAGATTCATGTCGTAATCACAGAAAAAGTCAGAAGTGGCGCTGTGGCTCAAGTGGTAGGCCCCGAGTTCAAGTCCTAGGACCAGCACTTTTTTTTTAAAAAAAGAATCTCAAGCCAGGAGCCGGTGGCTCATGCTTGTCATCCTAGCTACTCAGGAGGCTGAGATCTGAGGATCATGGTTCAAAGCCAGCCTGGGCAGGAAAGTCCGTGAGACTCTTATCTCCAATAAACCACCAGAAAACTGGAAGTGGTGCTGTTGCTCAAGTGGTAGGGCATTAGCCTTTGGCTGAAGAGCTGAGGGATAGTGCCCAGACCCAGAGTTCAAGCCCCATGATCTGGGAGCGGAGGGGGAAGGCCTCATGGGCTTTCCTGCACAGGCTGGATTTGAACTGAGATCCTCAGATCTCAGCCTCCTGAGTACCTCGGATTACAGGTGTGTGTTTGAATCTCTA
Source organism: Dipodomys spectabilis (assembly GCF_019054845.1). NCBI lineage: Eukaryota > Metazoa > Chordata > Mammalia > Rodentia > Heteromyidae > Dipodomys > Dipodomys spectabilis. Next base: position 1,082,684 of record NW_024871037.1, read on the forward strand.
CCTACTTTAGGTCTCCCAGTGTCTGGGATTACAAGCATGCACTGCCACACCCAACCTTTACTCCATGGAGACTGAATCTCACGAACTTTTTCTGCCCAGGTTGGTGTGGAACTGCAGTCCTCCCATTCTCTGTCTCCAAAGTAGTTTAGGATGACAGGTACTGCTAATGCACCAAGTTGACAGGTTGAAAAAAGGTTGCCTAAGCTTATCCATATAGGCTGGCCTCAAATTACGATCCTCCTCTTCTCAGGCCTCCCCCACCAAGGAGCTAGTATTACAGGCTCCTGGCTCACCACTTGTTAATAGCATACACACACACACACACACACACACCACTATTTTTGTGACTTGCAAACAAATTATTTATTACATTGGAGAGGATACAAGGCTAATCTATTTACTTCGATTTTTATCTCTTCAAGGCAAACAGAACAAGCACACTACCCTCCGTTTCTAAGAAGGAGCAAACCATGCTCACATTATCACAGGCTAGATAGCTCGAGCTGTTGAAAGAAAGTTTAGTGATGTCTGAGAATGTGGCTTGATGGTAGAGTGCTTGCCTAGCATGCATGAAGTCCTGGGTTCCATCCCTCAGTACCACATACACAGACAAAGCCAGAAGTGCTGTGGCTCAAGTGGTAGAGTGCTAGCCTTGAGCAAAAAGAAGCTTGGGGACAGTGTTTAGGCCCTGAGTTCAAGGCCCAGGACTGGCAAAAAAGAAAAATAGCATGCAGGATCTGAGTTCAAGAAACAGAACTAGCACAAAAGAAGCAAAAGAAAAAAGCGAAAATCTTGGGGCCAGGTTCCAGTACATGCCTTTAATCCAAGCTACTCAAAAGCTGAGGTTCGAGGATTGGGGTTCAAAGCCAACCCTAGGATAGGAAAGTCCATGAGCCTATCTAGAATGAACTACTTAGAAAAAGCCAGAAGGGGGGCTGGGAAGGTGGCTCAAGTGGTAGAGCGCTAGCCTTGAGCTGAAGAGCTGAGGGACAGTGCCCAGGCCCAGAGTTCAGGCCCCAGGACGGGCCAAAACACAAAAGCAGGGAAAAAACAACAACAAAACTCAGTATTAACCTTCAACCCAGATTGATAAGCTGACATAAAACACATACACCCCTTTGTGGGGTGGGGGGAGGCTCTGGTATTTGGGGCTTGAACTCAAGGGTTTTGGGCTCCCACTTGGCTTCCTTGCTTGAGGTTTCCATTGCTTTCATTTTTTGGTTGGTCATGGGGTTTGAACTCTGGGCCTGGGCGCTGTCCCTCAGCTCTTCAGTTCACGGCTAGCGCTCTACCACTTGAGCCACAGCGCCTCTTCCGGCTTTTCCTATTTATGTGGTGCTGAGGAATCGAACCCAGGGCCTCATGCGTGCGAGGCAAGCGCTCTACCACTGAGCCGCTTTCCCAGTCCATTTAATAAAGTGTTTAGGGCAAGCGTAAGACACAAAGAAGAACTTACAAGATTGTGGAAAATTCCTTTTCCTGGAACCTCAGGACACAGCAGCTCTTGAGGTACGGGGCGTGGCCGGCCTCCTCCCACAGGTACAGGTGCAGAGCGCCACACACAGGCAATGACGTGGACAGAGTCCTTCAAAGAATCGATACCCAGATGTGAGTGGCCAGAGGCATTATAAAAGAAAAACGAAAACAAGACTGTGGGCTGGGAAGGTGGCTCAGTGGTAGAGCGCTTGCCTCGCATGCATGAGGCCCTGGGTTCGATTCCTCGGCACCACATGCACAGAAAAAGCCAGAAGTGGTGTTGTGGTTCAAATGGTAGAGTGCTAGCCTTGAGCAAAAAAGCTCAGGGATAATGCCCAGGCCCTGAGTTCAAGCCCCAGGATGGAGGAAGAGGAGGAGGAGGAGGGATGAACTCAGCAGGGTAAGAAAAGCCTAGTACCTACCACCAATAGCTGACTGACATAGCTTGTGTGGTCAAAGTGCAGCAGTTTATTGCCGTAGATACTGAAGAGTTGCAGACCGTTTCCACTCCCAAAAACCACCACATCGTTTTCACTGACTCCCATCCAGCGCGGGTTCTTCATGTTACCCGGCAGCAGGAAATGGGCGATCTGATGTCCCGGTTTCATGCAAAATACACACAAGCCTCCTTGTAGATCAATATAAAGAGGCTGGGTTCCAGTGGCTCACACCTGTCATTCTAGCTACTCAGGAGGTTGAGATCTGCTAGGTTGGTAGAGAGGGATGAAGAGATAGGGAGGAGATGGGTAGAGATAATTGAGAAGAGGTGGAGAGGATGATTGAGAAGAGGTCCAAGATGATGGATAAAGAGGTAGATGTAGATAGGGAAGGAGAAGTAGGTAGAGAAAGCAGCAGAGATAGAGGCAGACAGAAAAAGCTGCAAAGAGACAGATAAAGGCAGGTACATGAGCTAGAGAAATAGATGCATCTAGAGATAAAAGTCGAGAGGTAGACACAAATAGATACATTATATATCTAGACAGAGAGATGGGTGGGAGATACAGAGAAAAGTAGAATTGTAACAGAGTACTTGGGGGTGTGGCTCAGTTGGTAGAGCACTAACCAATGAGCAAAAGCATCAGGTACCAAGTTTGGACCCCCCCCCCAAAAAAAAAGATGTGGATTGGAAGAGGTAGATCTGTAGGATCCGTAGGAGAACAGAGAGAGAGAGAGAGAGAGGAAATAGAGGTAGGGAGAGAGAGAAGACAGAAATGGAGATATAGCCGGGCGCTGGTGGCTCACGCCTGTCATCCTAGCTACTCAGGAGGCTGAGATCTGAGGATCGCGGTTCAAAGCCAGCCCGGGCAGGAAAGACCGTGAGACTCCTATCTCCAATAAACCACCAGAAAACCGGAAGTGGCGCTGTAGCTCAAGTGGTAGAGCGCTAGCCTTGAGCTAAAGAGCTGAGGGACAGCGCCCAGGCCCAGAGTTCAAGCCCCACGACCGACAAAAAAAAAAAAGAAATGGAGATATAGAGAAAGAAGATCAGGAGAGAAGTAGAGAGGTGGAAAGGGTATCTATCTAGAGAGGTAGATTGACAGAGTTAGAAATAGAGGCAGAGACAGGAGAGGAAGAGAGGGGTAAGAGGAAGAGAGAGGTAAGAGAGAGAGAGACAGACAGACAGACAGGAATACATCTATACCTACCTGAAGGCAAACTTTAAATTATTCACATCAGAGCAAACATATCATCCTCACACAAATTGAAAACAAAATACACAATGATTTGATCTCAAATGACAGAACGTGGGATTTCATCCATTGAGCTATATCATATGGACATAGGAGTGTGTGCGCAGGCCCATACTGGGACTCAATAAAACTCAAGACCTCGAACTCGTGTGTGTGATTTTTTCCCCCTCAAGGATGGCACTCTACCGTTTGAACCACACCTCCAATTCCAGGTTTTCTTTTGAATGATCCAAAAATGGAGATGGGGGAGGGCTGGGAAGGTGGTTCAGTGGTAGAGTGCTTGCCTTACATGCATGAGGCCCTGGGTTCGATTCTTCAGCCTTGAGCTGAAGAGCTGAGGAACAGTGCCTAGGCCCAGAGTTCAAGTCCTACAACTGACCAAAAAAAAAAAAAAAAGAATCTCAGGGATATGTCTTGCCCAGGCTGCTGGCGCTGTCTGTCTCTCTCTCTCTCACTGTGTGTGAGTGTGTGTTGGTTATAGGGCTTGAACTCAGGGCCTGGGTGCTGCCTCTGAGCCTCTCTGTGCTCAAGGCTAGCATGCTACCACTTTGAGCTACAGCATCACTTCTGAGTGGTTAATTGGAAATAAGAGTCTCATGGGGACTTTTCTACCCGGGCTGGTTTTGAACTGAGATCCTCACATCTCAGCCTCCTGTGTCGCTAGGATTACAGGTGTGAAGCTTCTCATTAAGCAGTCAGCCTCAAAACTTTTGATTTTTATTTTTCCTTTCCTGGGGCTTGAACTCAGGGCCTGGGCACTGTCCCTGAGCTTCTTTTTGCTCAAGGCTAGCACTCTACCACTTGAGCCACAGTGCCACTTCCAGCTTTTTCTGTGTATGTGGTTCTAAGGAATTGAACCCAGGGTTTCATGGATGCTAGGCAAGCTCTCTACCACGAAGCCACCTTCCCAGGCCCTGAGTTCAAGTCCCAGGACTGGCACGAAAAAAAGAAAAAGACCATGGATGAGAAACCACAACTCCAACATGGAAACTAGAAGTGCATTAGGAAAAGGTCATGGGAACTTACCCCTTAATGGAAAAGTAAATAGGTCTGCCCACTAGATCAATTAGACTTGGGCGAGAAGTCCACTTGGGTAAACAAGAGTCCAACAGGCATGGCCTCATATTTTTTTGGTGCCTCTCCTCCCTCCCTTTTTATTTTGGACCACAGTTCTGGGACTTGAATTCAGGACCTGGGTGCTGTCTCTCTTGAGTTGTTCTGCTCCAGGCTAGCTCTCCACTACTGAAGCCACACCTCCACTTCTGGTTTTGTTGATTGGTCCTGAGTGATCAAGAGTGTCGGAGACTTCTGGCCTCCAACCACAATCCTCGAATCTCCAGCCTCCCTGAGTAGCAAGGAAGAGCCCACCGGTGCCCAGCTTCCCGTCCCTTTTTCTGTAGACAGGATCTGTCTTCCTACATTTATACTAATTGAGTGTGTGTGTGTCATAACCTACCCAGGATGACAGTGCTACCTCCCGCCATCTCCTTGGTCACATCAAAGGTCACAAATCCGGCGGTTTTTCCACCAGTACTGCCTGCACGGTACAACACCGTGATCCTGTTTTCCCGCCTGGGGTTCCAGCCAGCTTGGATGCTTGAGGCAAACGGCACAGAGAAATACACAGGGCTGCTGCCTCTGGGTGTCTTCATTAAGCACTCTGAGGAAAAGATCTAGGGAGGGAAGAATGGCGCATGCGCACTCAGGGAAAGGGAGAAGTTGCCTGTCAGCCTGTCATGTCTCTAGGCCAGGTGCGCTGGTCATCCTAGCTATTTAGGAGCGCCTGGAGATTTGAAGGTTGTCGGTTCAAAAGCCAGCTGGAGCAGGATTTGCATCTATCACTGCTTCCCCTAACATGTTTATGGAACTCACTGTCAGCCGGGTTGCTGGTGGCTCACGCCTGTCATCCTAGCCTACTCGGGAGGCTGAGATCTGAGGATCGCAGTTCAAAGCCAGCCCAGGCAGGAAAGTCCGTGAACCTTTTTATCTCTAGTAAACTACTCAGAAAAAGCCGGAAACGGGGCTGTGACTCAAGTGGTAGAGTGTTAGCTTTGAGCACAAAGAACATCAGGAACAGCACCCAAGCCTTGAGTTCAAGCCGCCGCCCCCCCCAAAAAAAAAGAAGGAAGGAAGGAGGAAGGTAAGAAGAAAGGAAGGAAGGAAGGAAGGAAAGAAGGAAGGCAAGCAAAGAAAGCAAGAAAGGAAAGAAAGCAAGAAAGGAAAGAAAGGGAAGGGAAGGGAAGGGAAGGAAAGAGAAAAAGAAAGAGAAAAAGGAAAAGTTTTATTTGAACTCTGTTTCCTACTCGCTTTTTCATTCAAGGCTGGTGCTCAACCACTTGAGCCATACCTCCACTTCTGGCTTTTTTGCCAGTTAACTGGAGACAAGATTCTGTGTGTGTGTGTGTGTGTGTGTGTGTGTGTGTGTGTGTGTGTGTGTGTGTGTGTCCATCCTTAGGCTTGAACTCAAGACCTATATGCTGTCTGTGAGCTTTTGTGCTAGCCCTTCTACCTCTTGAGCTTTAGCTCCACTTCCAGCTTTTGGGGGGTTCATTGGAGATAAGAGTCTCATAGACTTTCCTGCCCTGGGCTGGCTTTGAACTGCGATCCTCAGATCTCAGCCTCCCGAGTAACCCAATGCCCAATGCCTAACTATCAAAACCAGATGATGTCCACCTCCAAGAGCATTGTTTCCTGCCCATGAAATCGAGCTTGTAATGTGGCCATGGCAGAGAGGTTGTTCCCGGGGATCCCCCTCCCTAAGTAGATTCCCCTGACCCACCCTGGCCTGACCTTCCTCCTATCCTAAAGTCCTCCTACCTTGGGAAAGAGATGTGGGTGGTTCTTGCATATGAAGATCCATTTCTTATCCGGGGAGCCGAGGAGTAAATTGGCAGTGTATGGAAATACTTTGAATTCACAGAGGAGTTGCAGCTCTGGCAGGGTGAATACCATCATGTTACCCCTATAATCATTTATCTGAAATCACAACACCGACAGGAAAGAAAAATGGTTCACAAGAGGCCGGTGCTATCCTTTTGCCAGATGTGGCAATCATTTATTTAGAGATCAGAACCTCTGGCCAGTCTGCCTCACAAAAAGTCATTAAAGGATAAGTCCATAAAATAGTATCTTCCTTCCTTCCTTTTCTTTGATAGTCCTGGGGCTTGAACACAAGGCCTGCGCACTGTTCCTGGGCCTTTTTGGCTGAAGGCTAGCACTCTACCACTTGAGCCACAGCGCCACATCTGGCTTTTTCTGTGTATGTGGTGCTAAGGAATCGAACCCAGTGCTTCAAGCATGCTAGGCAAGCACTCTACCACTAAATCACATTCCCAGCCAATCATGCTTTTAACTCTTTTGTTGTTGTTGTTGTTTTTGTTTTTTGGGTCCGGTTGTGGGGCCTGAACTCTGGGCCTGGGCGCTATCCCTCAGCTCTTCAGCTCAAGGCTAGCGGTCTACCACTTGAGCCACAGCACCACTTCCGGCTTTTTTCCTTTTGCTTATGTGGTGCTGAGGAATCGAATCCAGGGCCTCAGGCATGCAAGGCAAGTGCTCTACCACTGAGCCAACTTCCCAGCCCATGCTTTTAACTCTTAAGCTAGTCTGGAGAAAGAGATCTGAAGATTTTCAGTTCGAGGCCAGCCTGGGCAGGAAAATCTGTGAGACTCCTATCTCTTATGAGCCCCCCAAAAAAGTTGGAAGTGGTGGTCTGGCTCAAGTTGTAGAATGCCAAGTTCTACCACTTCTAGGGGGGAAATGCCAAGTTAAAGCCCATGGTGCTGATAACCCCAGCCCCATAAGAGTCTCATGGACTTTCCTGCCCCAGCTGGCTTTGAACAGCGATCCTCAGATCTCAGCCTCCTGATAAGCTGGGATGACAGGCGTGAGCCATGGGTGCCCGGCTCCTTTTTCTTAAAGAAAAGAAAAAAAATCAGGCTGGGAAGGTGGCTTAGTGGTAGAGTGCTTGTCTTGCATGCATGAGGCCCTGGGTTCGATTCCTCAGTACCACATACACAAAAAAAGCCGGAAGTGGTACTGTGGCTCAAGTGGTTGAGGCCTAGCCTTGAGCAAGAGAGGCTCAGAGACAGTGCCCAGGCCCTGAGTTCAAGCCCCAGGACTGGCAAAAAAAAAAAAAAATCTCATGGAGTTTCCTACCCTCTGCCAGCTGTCAACCACAATCCTCACAACTCAGCCTCCTGAATACCTAGATTTATAGACTTGAGCCACCAATTCCTAGCCTCGTAGTGCTGACCTCAAAATTCATGATCTTCCTGCCTCTGCTGACCCCAGTGCCGAGACCAGAGGCGTGAGCCACCTTATCCAACTTTCAAGACTTTTATTTTGGTTGTTTGTGAAAAGGCCAAGCTGTTACTGAGTTTCTGTGGTTAACATTCCCTGGTATATTGTGACCGCCAGTGCACACAAAAGGGCCAAGTCCAGGAAGAGAGTTTGTGACCAGACAGTAATGAAAACTTCACGCCTTTGAAACAGGATAGATTAGGAACAAAGGGTCATGGTAAATGGTAGCCAGGAATTCAGAAACATTCCATTTAGAAAACGTAGACACATTAGCTTCTAATACGTCTATGTTTTCTTAACCCTTATACTCCTTCATAACCCGTGGTATTTTTTTTCCAGCATTAATACAAGGGGGGGAAAAAAGGAGCAAAAGCAGCCTTCTCCATCTGACTTTACATGCTAGCTCCAAAGAATTAGTGTGCTCTGAAAACAGAGCCAGGACATCATAAAGAATAACATGTATAACCAGGTGCTGGTGGCTCACGCCTGTCATCCTAGCTACTCAGGAGGCTGAGATCTGAGGATCGAAGTTCAAAGCCAGCGGGGGGCAGGAAAAGTCCATGAGATTCTTATCTCCAATCAGCCACCCGGAATCAGGAAGTGGCGCTGTGGCTTAAAGTGGTAGAGAGCTACTAGCCTTGAGCAAAAAAAAAAGCTCAGGGACAGTGCCCAGGCCTAGTGCCCAGGCCTAGAGTTCAAGCCCCAGGACCAGCAAAAATAAAAAGATTAAAAAATTTTTCTGTGAATGGTCCAAGTTTAACGAGCAAGATTCGTGGCCTAGCCCTTGAGCTATAATAGCTCCACTTTCCGCGTTTCTAGTTATTTATTGGCGAAAAGAATCTTATGAACTTAACTGTGTGTCCAGTCGGGCTTTGAACCATGATCCTCAGACCTCAGCCTCCTGAGTAGCTGGGATGATGGGAATGAGTTGTTGGTGCCCTGCTATATGCCAGGTGTAACAACAACAACAAAAACATTTCTCCTAGAATAACTAAGTCAAATCTTGTTTCTCTTACAGATACCCCTGGTGTCAAAGACCTTGGGGTGTCTCTTTTGGAGCACCCACATTCTGTGAAAAGTGTGCCGCTGCCCTTCATTTGCCCGATTTTTCGCTGGCTCAATAAAGCACTGCCAAGTGTTCTTACCATTGTGACTTGTCTGGAAAGAACGTGTTTTCTTTTTTTTGTCAGTCATGGGGCTTGAACCCAGGACCGGACGCTGTCCCTGAGCTCTTTTCATTCAGGGCTAGCTCTCTATTACTTTGACGTCACTTTACACATCCTCACTTGGAGCGGGGAGCACCTTTAAGGCGGCTGGGTTGGTTGGGAGACCTGGGGAGGGAGTTAGTTGGGGGCGGGGGAGGCTCACCAACAGGATAGGGCCATCTTTTGTGAGAAAAGCAGCCACACCACCACAGTAACCACAGGATGCAGGCAGGACACGAGTGGCCAAAGCATCAGGGTCTCGACAGTTCCACACTTTGACTTTGGAACTGGAATCCACTGTGATAGCCAGGCCCAGCTGGGGGACAGTCGCCAGTTTCTCGATGATGCTGTCCTGGGCTGGGCTGCTCCAGATAACTGCCCTAGAGATCAAGAATGACAGGGCTGGGAAGGTGGCTTAGTGGTAGAGTGCTTGCCCCCGCATACATGAGGCCCTGGGTTCGATTCCTCGGTACCACATCCATAGAAAAAGCTGGAAGTGGCACTGTGGCTCAAGTTGGTAGAGTGCCAGCCTTAAACACAAAAGCCCAGGGACATCCCCTAGGCCCCGAGTTCAAGCCCCAAACCAGCACAACCCAGCAAAAAGCAAAATGAGAATTGTTATAAAAGCAAAATAAAAAGCGATCATTAAGAGATATCCCATGTGCATAGATTAATGTTAAAATATTAAAATGTCCACACTTTCCAAAGCCCTCTATAGATTCAATGCAATCCCTAGCAAAATGACAATTTTCATATGTCTAGAAACAAGTCTAAAATTCATATGGAAGCCAAAGACCCCCAAATAATCAAAGCAGTCTTGAAATCAAGGTTGCCAGGTGCTGGTGGCTCAAGCCTGTCATCCCAGCTACTCAGGAGGCTGAGATCTGTGAATCATAGTTCAAAGCCAGCCCAGACAGGAAATATCTGTGAGAATCTTCTAACAACAACAAAAAAGACAGAAGTGGAGCTGTGGTAGAGCAGCCAGGATCAGTGGCTCACATCTGGATTACTAACTACTCAGGAGGCTGAGATCTGAAGATCACAGTTCGAAACTAGCCTGGGCAGAAAAAGCTATGAGACAATTGGTGGTGGTGGTCGTGGGCCTGAACTCTGGGCCTGGGCGCTGTCCTTCAGCTCTTCAGCTCCAGGCTAGCGCTCTACCACTTGAGCCACAGCGCCATTTCCGGCTTTTTCTGCTTATGTGGTGCTGAGGAATCGAACCCGGGGCCTCATGCATGCAAGGCAAGCACTCTACCACTGAGCCACCTTCCCAGCCCCCACCTACAATTTTCCACATAACGTTTAGGGAATGCCATAGCTGCATTTGTTCACCTTTTGTCCCTCCAATTCTGCTCCCCCCCCCAAAGACAGATAAATGAACAAACAAAAGCCACCACAAAAATAGAAGAAAAAACCCTCGTGTGTTAGTTACCAATTCTGAGGATGATTTTCTGCATGATATCCATGAAGTGTCACAGGATGGGCGCATGCGCAGTTACTTGGTCCTCACTGGCTAGACTTACCTGTTGTACGTCGAAGGCATACAGTGACAAGTCAGCCCCAGCACAAATGACCGACTTCCCCTCTCCACGCATGGTGAGGCCGCTCCCTGAGAGGTAAGCCACGTTTGTGAAGGATCCTACAAGAAAATATCCACTCAACTTGGCCGCTAGAAATGACTTATGCCAAATAAAAGATCCTTTTCCTTTTTTTTGGTTGGTTTTGAGGCTTGAACTCAGGCTCTGTCCCTGAGTTTTTCTGCTCAAGACTCTAGCTCACTTAGAGCCACAGCAGCCCTTCGTTCTTTTCTGGTGGTTCATTGGAGAGAAAAATTCTCAGATGTTATCGCTGGGTTGGCTTTGAACCATGATCCTCAGATCCTAGCTACTCAGGAGGTTGAGCAAGGATTATAGGTGTGAACCACCAGGGCCTGGCTTTAATTTTCCATTTTACCTTATTATTTTTTTAGCCAGTACTGGGATTTTTTTTGGGGGGGTCCAGTTGTGGGGCCTGAACTCTGGGCCTGGGCGCTGTCCCTCAGCTCTTCAGCTCAAGGCTAGCGCTTTACCACTTGAGCCACAGCGCCACTTCTGGCTTTTTTCTTTTTGCTTATGTGGTGCTAAGGATCAAACCCAGGGTCTCACGCATGCAAGGCAAGTGCTTTACCACTGAGCCACCTTCCTAGCCCCAAGGCCTTAAACTCTTGCTCTGCTTTCTTGCTCACAACTGGTTCTCTACCACTTGGGTCATGCCTCCAGCCTGGCATTTTGCTAACTGACTGGAGATAAAGTCACTCAGATTTCCTCATCAGCACCTGGCCCCTTTTTTTTGGGGGGGGGGGGGAGAGAAGAAAGGAAGAGGAAAGGAGGGGAGGGCAGTCCTGGGACTTGAACTCAGAGCCTGGGTGCTGTCCCTGAGCTTTTGTGCTCAAGACTAGTGTTCTATCCATCTTGAAACTACCAAAAACAACAGAAGTAGAGGTGTTAATTGGAGATAAGAGTCTCATAGGTTTCCCTGCCCAGGCTAGTTTTGAACCGCCATCCTCAGAGCTCAGCCTCCTGAGTAGCTAGGGTTACAGGGGTAAGCCACGGTACCTGGTTATTTTCCTGTACTGTTGTAGGAAGATTTAAATACAAGCCAACAAAAAAATGGAAATCTGAGGCTGTGAATGTGGCTTAGTGATAGCGTGTTTGCCTAGCATGCATGAATCCCTAGGTTCGACTGCTCAGTACCACATACACAGAAAAAGCTGGAAGTGGCACTGTGGCTCAAGTGGTAGACTGCTAACCTGGAGCAAAAGAAACTCAGGGACAGGGCCCAGGCCCTGAGTTCAAGCCCCAGGACTGGCAAAAAAGAAAAGGAACTTCATACAAGTGGAAAACAAAACACAGGCAATAGTGTTCACACCTGTCATCCTAGCTACTGGGGAGGCTGAGATCTGAGGATCACGGTTCAAAGCCAGCCTGGGTAGGAAACTCAGACTCCTGTCTCCAATGAACCACCAGAAAACCAGAAAAGCTGTGGCTCAAAGTGGTAAAGCACTTCCCTTGAGCAGGAAGAGCTCAGGGACAGCGCCTAGGCCCCGAGTTCAAGCCTTACAACCAACTCTCCCCACATTCCCCCCCAAAAACAGAAACCAATTGGCGGGGGGGCAGGCTTCTGACTCTAGGGCCTCTGTTCATACCAGATGGCTTAGTTATTCTTTGGTAGTTAAAGTCCATTGCTGTTGCAGATTCTAACTGACGTTCTTGTTTTGTTCGCTCAAGGAAGAACTTCTTCCATGTCAAGTTCCTGGGCTCGCAGAGGGAGCCGCTGTAACGCCATTTCTTCAGACACAATTTCCTGGAAACAAAAGTCACAATTCCACGAGGCTATTCCCAGTCGGTTCACAACGGGGCTACTGTTAAATTGCACACACGTGCATGCACGCATGCGTGTGCACACACACACAAAATATCTTGTCTCAGGTGCACCTTCCCATATGTTTCTCATCTTCAAATAAGAATAGAGGCCTACAGGCCCATTGCTACTTTTTGTGCCCATCCTGGGAATTGAACTTAGGGCCTGGGAGCTGTCCCCGAGTTTCTCTTTGCTCAAGGCTAGCGCTCTACCACTTGAGTCACAGCTCTTCTGGCTTTTTTCTTTTTTGGTAGTTCATTGGAAATAAAGAGTCTCGTGTATTTTCCTGGGCTGGCTTTTAACCACCTTCCTTAGAGCTCAGCCTCCTGAGTAGCTAGGGTGACAGGTGTGAGCCACTAGCACCCCATAGCCCCATTATTAAATGGCATCCCCTTTTTCCCCCTAACATACATGCCCCTTTTCTTACCTCCACAGGGAATCTGAGCTTGCCAATGAATTCCATGTCTGTGGGAGAGAAAGTAATTGAGCAGCAAGAATACCCAAGTGGCTGGGTGCCGGTGGCTCACGCCTGTCATCCTAGCTACTCAGGAGGCTGAGATCTGAGGATCACGGTTCAAAGCCAACCCCGAGCAGCAAAGTCCATGAGACTCTTATCTCCAATAAACCACCAGAAAACTGGAAGTAGCACTGTGGCTCAAGTGGTAGAGCGCTAGCCTTGAGCTGAAGAGCTGAGGGACAGCGCCCAGGCCCAAAGTTCAAGTCCCGCAACCACCACCACCAACAACAACAAAGAGAATATCCGAGTGCTAGTTCTTGAACTCAGGGCCTGGGGGCTGTTCCTGAGCTCTTCAGCTCAAGGCTAGCGCTCTACCACTTGAGCCACAGCGCCACTTCCAGTTTTCTAGTGGTTCACTGGAGATAAGAGTCTCACAGACCTTCCTGACCAGGCTGGCTTTGAACCGTGATCCTCAGATCTCAGCCTCCTGAGTAGCTAGAATTACAGGTGTGAGCCACCAACACCTGGTTCAACTCAAAGAATTTGAATCCCTCAACAGGGAATGAAGCTATAGTCACCAACCTCCTCTCCCCGCCTCAAATCAATGGATCGCTGCTGTTGTTGCATTGGTATGCCACGTAATCAGAAAATCCACTAGATCCTAAGATACTGGTAGTTTGTCAAAGTGGAATGGATGTTTGTTGTTGTTATTGGTCCTGGGGGTTGAACTCAGGGCCTGGACTTTGTGTTCAAGGCTAGCACTCTACCACTTTAAGTCACAGGTCCACTTCCGGTTTTCTGGTGGTTCAATGGAGATAAGGGTCTCATGGGCTTTCCTACCCAGGCTGGTGTTGAACCTCAATCCTCCTGAGTAGCTAAGTTTACAGATGTGAGCCACCAGTACCTGGCTGGAATTTTTTTTTTTTTTTGATGGGTCATGGGTCTTGAACTCTGGGCCTGGGCGCTGTCCCTCAGCTCTTCAGCTAAAGGCTAGCCACAGCACCACTTCCGGTTTTCTGGTGGTTTATTGGAGATAAGAGTCTCATGGACTTTCCTGCCCGGGCTGGCTTTGAACTGGAATCCTCAGATCTCAGCCTCCTGAGTAGCTAGGATGACAGGCGTGAGCCACCAACACTTTGGAATGCCTTTTTCTTTTGAGGAAGGTAAAAGTAGCTGAACACCAGCGGCTCTTGCCTGTTATCCTATCTATTCAAAAGGCTGACATCTGAAGATTGTGGTTCGAAGCTAGCCAAGCAAGGAAAGTCCATGAAACACTTGTCTCCATTTAACCACCAAAAAAGGCCGGAAGTGGAGCTGTGGGCACAAGTGGTAGAGTGCTAGCCTTGAGTGAAAAAGCTCAGGGACCGTGCCAGGACCTAAGTTCAAGCCTCAGGACTGGCATAGAAGGAAGGAAGGGAAAGGAAAGAAGGGAGGGAAGAGAGGAAGGAAGGGAAGGGAGGAAGGGAGGAAGGGAGGAAGGGAGGAAGGAAGGAACTGACATTCTGGGCGCCAGTACTCCATGCCTGTCATCCTAGCTACTCAAGAGGCTGAGATCTGAGGATCATGGTTCAAAGCCAGCCGAGGCAGGAAAGTCTGTGAGACTCTTATCTCCAATTAATCACAGAAAAAGCTGGAAGTGGTGCTGTGGCTCAAGTGGTAGAGCACTAGCCTTGAGCAAAAGAAGCCTAAGAACAGCACCTAGGGCCAGAGTTCAAGGCCTAGGACTGGCATAAAAGAAAAAGAAAAGAACTGACATAAAGTAGAGGAGAAGTGGGCAGATTGGAACAGGAGAAAATGGGCAGCCGTTTACCTTGTTTACTTGGGAAGCCTGTAGCAAGTAGACTGCGTCTAAATAGCTAAAGATTTCAGATAACACCACATCAGGAAAGTCCTCCATCTTCCTTAGCTTGAGACGACAGCCAGCCTCCTTGGTCCTGAATTTGGTCCTAATTTAAAGGGTTTGGCTAAAGATCTCAAGCACCTGAAGGGAGTTCGAGTCCCAGCCTAACCTGAATCCGATTGAGAGACAAGCTACAAGTGGGCAGACCTCCAGTCTGACTTCCACTTTGGCCTCTTTCCTGGGATCAGATCTACACAACTGAAGGCATTCGCACCTAAACTCTTGTATAAAAGAGATCAGCACCTTCTTAGCTCCTGTAAGGACCTGGTGTACCACACACACACACACACACACACACACACACACACACACACACACACACACACACACACACACACACACACACACACACACACACACACACACACACACACACACACACACACACACACACACACACACACACACACACACACCTAATGCACTATCAATAGTCAGTCTTCTAATTCTAACCTGTAAAGGGTTGTTTTTGTTTGTTTCCTCATTTGTGGGGCTTGAACTCAGGGCCTGGATGCTATCCCTGAGCCTCTTTCTGCTCAAGGCTAGCACTCTACCACTTGAGTCACAGCACCACTTCCAGCTTTTTCTGAGTCATTTATTGGCGATAAGAGGCTCAGGGACTTTTCTTCCCCGGGGCTGGCTTCGAACCATGATCCTCAGATCTCAGTCTCCTGAGTAACTAGGATGACGGGCGTGAGCCACTGATACCCAACTTAACTCTTTCAAGTGTTTTTTTCCTTAACATTGTGTGTACACACACACACATGCACATGTATACTGGTACTGGGCTTAGAACCCATGCTCTCGATTTTGAACCACATCTCCAGTTCAGCAATTTTTTGCTAGTTAATTGTGGAATCTTCTCCAATTTTCTCCCAGGGCTGGCTTTAAGGGGAGATACTCATATCTCAGTCTCCTGGGTAGTTAGGGTTATAGACATGAGCTACTAATGCCCAGCTTCTTAGCACTCTTTGCGGGTTTTTTTGCAGTTTTTTTCTTTTTAAGCATCAATTTTGTACAAAGGTCTTTCTTTTTTATTGTTGTTGTGCTGTGACTGGGGCCTGATGCTCTTCCTGAGCTTTTTGTGCTCAAGGCTAGCATTCTGGCTCATGAAGCACAGTTCCACTTCTAACTTTTTGATGATTCATTGGGATTAAGAGTCTCCTGAACTTTCTTGCTGGAGCTGACTTCGAACGGTGATTGTCAGATCTCTGCGTTGTGAAGAGCTAGGATTACAGGTGTATTGTAGGTGTGAGCCCAGTCTATTGTCTCCTTAACCTCCATGTTTTGCTGCTAAAGAGGCAGCTCAAACTTCACATT
The DNA here is from genome assembly GCF_019054845.1 of Dipodomys spectabilis. Taxonomy (NCBI): domain Eukaryota; kingdom Metazoa; phylum Chordata; class Mammalia; order Rodentia; family Heteromyidae; genus Dipodomys; species Dipodomys spectabilis. Next base: position 1,098,431 of record NW_024871037.1, read on the forward strand.
TTATTCTATTTTATATTATTTATTTTTTGCTGGTCCTGGAGCTTGAAATCAGAGCCTGTTGTGCTGTCCCTAAGTTTGTTTTGGCACTCTACCACTTGAGCCACTGCACCACTTCCGGCTTTTTCTGTATATGTGGTACTAAGGAATCGAACCCAGGGTTTCATGCATGCTAGGCAAGCACTCTACCGCTAAGCCACCTTCCCAGCCCTGTCAAACTTCATATTTTAAACCAAAATTCTCTCTCTCTCTCTGGCCCCATAGACACACGTTTTGCCTGTAGATCTCCACTACCAACACATGTCACTTAGTGTTCATTTCCTTGTTCAGGCCAAGAACAAATCTCAAAGTCTTTAAGCCCAAGCACTGGTGGTTCACACCTGTAATCTTAACTCCTCAGGAGGCTGAAACCTGAGGATTGTGGTTTGGAGTCAGTCTGAGCAGAGAAGTCTGCGAAACTCTTATCTCCAATGAGGCACCCAGAAAAGCTGGGAATAGAGCTCTAGGTCAAGTGGTAGAATGCTAGCTTAGGGACAGTATTTGGGACCTGAGTTTCAAGCTGTAGGACTGACACCCCAAAAATAAGTAAATAGGTAGATAGATATAAATCTTGAAGTTTCTATTTCTCTTTGCCAATGACACTAACTTCCTACATCTGTAACTCTGTAGTGCGTTATTGCTTCCTCCATCTCAATAATACAACTATGTCCCATGAAGATTTTAATCAAATCATAGTTGCCTTCCTGTCCAGCCCTTTCTGTTACTTCATTTGGGCTCATTACCCTTAGTATCACCTGTCATTAGACTCGAACGGAATTATTATTAAGTAAATTTATTGAATCTGTTGATTGTCTTGTTTCCTTCTATGGAAACTAATTGTCTTCATGAAAGGAAGCTGTCTGGTCCACTTCTCAGTTCACGTAGTCCAGGATTGTTTCTGGTACATGGGATTTAATTATAATCTGAGGGCTGCTGAGATGGATTAATACATTCTAAGCTGCTGAGCTCGAAAAGTGCTCTCTAAATTTCATGGTTACTAAACACCAAGGCTGGTACAGAAGAGCTCCTGCATGAGGTAAGGAAAAGTAGAAACGAAAAAACAAGGCTTAAGGGCTGGAAAGGTGGCTCAGTGGTAGAGCGCTTGCCTTGCATGCATGAAGCCCTGGGTTCGATTCCTCAGCACTACATAAGCAGAAAAAGCCGCAAGTGGCGCTGTGGCTCAAGTGGTAGAGTGCTAGCTGTGAGCCCAGAAAGGCTCATGGACAAAGCCCAGGCTCTGAGTTTAAGCCCCAGGACTGGCAAAAATAAGGAAGAACTACTCTCCTTTCCCTTCTATTTATTTTTGCAGCTCGTTGACTTTAGAAAATGTGTACACTCTTTCTCAGTCTCTTTCTCTCTATATTCTTTTTTCTTCTTTTTTTTTTTTTTTTTTGGGTCCGGTCGTGGGGCCTGAACTCTGGGCCTGGGCGCTGTCCCTCAGCTCTTCAGCTCAAGGCTAGCACTCTACCACTTGAGCCACAGCGCCACTTCCGGCTTTTTTCTTTTTGCTTATGTGGTGCTGAGGAATCGAACCCAGGGCCTCAGGCTTGCAAGGCAAGCGCTCTACCACTGAGCCACCTTCCCAGCCCCTCTTTTTCTTCTTTTTTTTTTTGTATGTGTGTCAGTTGTGGGGCTTGAACTCTGGGCCTGGGCACTGTCCCTGAGCTATTCAGCTCAAGGCTAGCACTCTACCACTTGAGCCACAGCACCATTTCTGATTTTCTGATGGTTTATTGGAGATGAGAGTCTCATGAACTTTGCTGCCCGGGCTGGCTTTGAACCATGATACTCAGATCTCAGCCTCCTGAGTTGCTAGGATTACAGGTATGAGCCACTAGCACCCAGCTCCACTTCCCGTTTTTGAGTTGTTCATTGGAGATAAGAGTCTCATAGGGACTTTTCTTCCTGGGCTAGCTTCAAAGTGGGATCCTCAGATCTCAGCCTCTTTAAGTAGCTAGGATGACAGGCATGAGCCAACAGCACCTGGCTATAATATTCTTTTCAATATTCTCTCCACTCAAATTCTAATTGCCTAGAATAACTCTGAGAATGTTATATAAACTAAGTGTGTGTGTGTGTGTGTGTGTGTGTGTGTGTGTGTGTGTGTGTGTGTGTGTGCCTGCCAGTCCTGGGGCTTTAACTCAGGGCCTAGGTGTTTTGCCCCTGAGCTTTTTTTGCTTAAGGCTAGTGCTCTACTACTTGAGCCACAGCTCCAATTCCAGCTTCTTAGTAGTTTATTGGACATTAGAACCTCACAAACTTCCCTCCTGCCTGGACTGGCTTTGAATGATCATCCTCAGATTAACTTTTATATTAACTTAATTATTATATGTTACAATAAAATTCTATTCTTAAATTTTTTAAGTAGTTGTACAAAGGGGATTCAACTGAACAAATCAGTTTATAAATACATTTTTTGATCAGTTGTGGGGTTTGAACTCAGGGCATGGGCACTGTCCCTGAACCTCTTTGTGCTCAAGGCTAGTGCTCTACCGCTTGAACCACAGCACCGCTTTTGGTTTTTGGGTGTCTAATTGGAGGTAAGAGTCTCATGGAGACTTTTTGGCCTGGGCTGGCTTTGAACCACAATCCTCATATCTCATCCTCCAGAGTAGCTAGGATTACAGGTATGAGCCACTGACACTTGGCTAATGCAATTTTTTGTGTCAGTGCTGGGGCTTGAACTCATGCCTACGTGCATGAGTGGTTTGCTTAGAACCTGATACTCACAGATAGCAAGGATAAGTAGTGTATTTTTTTTGCAGACAGTCCAAAGACACTGATGTAATTTGAATGAATCAACTTGGGCAGATCCATCTGTGATACCCCTATCTCCAATGAACCAGAAAAAAAGCTGGAAGGAGAGATATAACTCAAGCGGTTGAGCGCCAGCCTGGAATGAAAAAAAACAAAAACAAAAAACAAGGGGCAGTAGTACTTGGCCCTAAGTTCAAGCTCAGCACACACACACACACACACACACACACACACACACACACACACACAGCCCTGCACACCCACTGTCCACCAGCTATGTCAGGTTTCCTGTTCTATGTCACAATGTGCAGTGGAGGAATCTTAAGCACTCTGACATTCTACTAGACTGATGAAGAACACGCTATCTGGAGCAATGTCATGGCTAGGAGGTAGGAAGTTCTCTGGGTGAGAATGAACCAGAGGGTAGGTTAAACACTCAGGTCCCACCCTCTTTTCACGTCTAACATAGTTAAGAGGAGGTCGAAGATGTTTCCTATTTGCCTCCCATTTCTTAGCCTTCTTCAAACACCACAGGCCCAGTTGGGCACAGTGGTGGACACCTGTAATGCCAGCGACTTGGGAGGCAGAGGCAGGAGAGCCCTGAGTTCAAATCCAGCCGGGAAAAAGTTAGTGAGACCCTATCCTAAAATAAATAAATAAAAAGAACTAGGGGGTGTGTGTGGTAGAATGCCAATGAGGAGAGCAGAAGGCCCCGAGTTCAAGCTCCAGGACTGCCAAAAACAAACAAACAAAAACAAAAAAGAGTTGGGAGGCTAGACCCCCCCCCCCCCGCCCCGTAATCCTAACTTACTCAGGAGGCTGCCATCTGAGGATCACAGTTTGAGGCCAGCTCAGGACAGGCAAGACTGTGAAACTTGTCTCCAAATTCATCACCAAAAAGCCAGACATGGTCTCTGTGGCTCAAAGTGGTAGAGTGCTACCCTTGAGTAAAACAGCTCAGGGACAGCATCCACGCCCTGTGTTCAAGCCCCAGTATTGGAAGCAAAACCAAAAGTCGCGGGAGATAGAGGTATGGATTGAGAGATAGAACACTAGCAGGCACCAGTGGCTCACATCTGTCATCCTAGCTATTCAAGAAGCTGAGATATGAGGATTGTGGTTCGAAGCCAGCCCGGGCAGGAAAGTCTGTGAGGCTCTTAGCTCTAATTTAACCACCAGAAAACCTCCAAGTGGAGCTGTGGTTCAGAGTGGTAGAGTGCTTGTCTGGAGCAAAAGAGCTCAGGGACAGTGCTCAGGCCCTGAGTTCAAGCTCCGTGACCTACAAGGAAAGAAAAAAAGGGGCAGAGCACTTTGCTTAGCATGCATGAGGCCCTGGTTTCAACCTGCAGTATTGCAAAAACAAAACAAAAATCATCAAATCACATGAAACCTGCCATAGCCATTCATTTTCCCCAAACTTTCCTTCTTGCTTCATTCAGGAGATATTTTTTCTTTTTTTTTTTGTCAGTCATGGGACTTGAACTCAGAACCTGGGCACTACCCCCTGAGCTTTTGTGCTCAAGGCTAGTTCTCTACCATTTCTGGCTTTTGGGTAGTTAACTGCAGATAAGAGTGTCATGGCTTTCCTTCCCAGGCTGGCTTTGAACTGTGATCCTCGGATCGTAGCCTTCTGAGTAGCTAGGATGACAGGCGTGAGCCACCAGCGCCCAGCTATACATTGATTTTGTGACTGTGGTTTCGCTGTTTACCAAACTATAAAGGCCTGGGAATCTAAGATTTGAGAGGAAGAATATGAAATTATACAGAGAAACAGATTCCTCCCTGGAAGCATAATTCTCTCCGGAAAGTGGAATTTGATTTTCTGCATGCATTTACTGCCTCTGAAGGTATCTGTTTCCTATCCAGAAATGGCTGCACAATTTCTCTTCCAGTTCCTGTTGACCATCCTTTGGGGCATTTTCATGAACCACTAATCATTGTTCATATAATCAAGCCCCGGGATAGAACTTTCTAGAAAAGTAGTATTGATATTCCTTGTCATTACTGCTATAGATCACGTGATTATCACAGTTCAGTAAGGAGATGAGGTCTCAGTCTCCCCCAAGTTATAATGTAGCATTTAGGGGCCGCTTACTACATACAAAGGCTGTCACCCCTGAGCTATGGTCCCAATAGCAGAGTTTAGGTGAGTATGTAGATATTTCAGGTACAAGCCAGGCTCACACTTCTAATCCTAGCTTAGTCAGGAGGCTGAGATCTGAGGATCATGGTTCAAAGCCAGCCTCAGGAGAAGAGTCTGGGAGACTCCTATCTCCAATGAACCGTCAAAAAAGCTGGAAGTATGCCAGGCACCCAGTGGTTTACTCCTGTCATCCTAGCTACTCAAGAAGCTGAGATCTGAGGACTGCAGTTCAAAGCCAGCCTGGGCAGGAAAGTCATTGAGACTCTCTTGTCTCCAATAAACTATTCAGAGAAAAAAAAAAAAATGGAAGTGGCACTGTGGCTCAAATGATAGAGTACTAGACTGGAGTACCAAGAGGCTCAGGGACAGTGCCCAGGCCATGAGTTCAAGCCTCAGGACCTGGCAGGGAGGGTGGGGGGAGCGGAGGGAAGCTGGTAGTGGAGCTGTGGCTTCAGTGGTAGAGAACCCACCTGAGTGGAAAAAGCTAAGCAAAAGTGGAAAAAGCTAAGAAAGAATAGCTTTGAGTTCAAGCCCCAGTACCAGTACAAAAATACGTAAACAAACAAATAATCAACAAATACAATCATAGGTTTAGGTTTGGTAAGAACAGCTAGATTCCATAATAATGATGAACAATCCATTTCACCATGAGGAAGTTGAGATAGGAACTTGTAGGATTTAGTATAGAATTGGGAGTTGGATAAAATAGGTTTGAGCTATATTTATACTTCTTTCTTTTTGTCAGTCATGGGGCTTGAACTCAGGGCCTGGCCACTGTCTCTCAGCTCTTCAGCTCAAGGCAAGCGCTCTACCACTTGAGTCACAGCGCCACTTCTGGTTTTCTGGTGGTTTATTGGAGATAAGAGTCTCATGGACTTTTCTGCCTGGGCTGGCTTTGAACCATGATCCTCTGATCTCAGCCTCTAGGATTACAGGCGTGAGTCACAGGCATCTGACTATATTTCCTAATTTTAAATTTCACTCGGTTTTCCTTCCAGGCACTATAAGGCCAGGAAGATAAATACCTTTAGCCTGGCTAGTTATTTCCTTTTCAAATTGCCAAATTGCCTTCCTGTCCAGCCAGTTTCTCAGAGAAACTACAAGAAGTTAAAGCAGGTAAGACAAACTTATTAATATGCAAGCTTTTGCATAGGAATTTTTTTAAAAAAAAATAGGTTGTATTATTTATAATTTGTTTTCACTGAGGAAAGAGCTTGGGTAGAAATGATCTAGATCTATCACGTATGTTGGAAAATGTGGAGGACGGAGGGAAATGTGCAAATTGAATCTGTGGACATGTGCTGTTGTTTCTGGAAGATCAGTCAAGCATTTCAAGCTGGTGAATTGTCTCTGGTTTTCATTTCAGTAATTTGATTGGTTAACTCCATCAGTGAATTTGATTGGTTACCAAGGTAACAAACTCAGACCCGGTAAGGAATGTGAGAGCAGATAGCTCTTGTGTTGTGTCTTCTCGTTTCAAACCATCTGTTGACTTGTAAGCGTCTGCCAGGTTCCTTGTGATTTCCGTCCACCTCAGTGGTAAATAGAAACGTGTGTGTGTGTGTGTGTATGAGTGTGTCCGGCACACATGCCGGTCCTGGGTTTCGAACTCAGGGTTTGAGTGCTGATCCTGAGTTTTCTTTGCTCAAGGTTTACACTCTACCACTTGAGTCACAGCTCCATTTCCAGCTTTCTCTCTCTCTCTTTTTTTTTTTTTGTGCTTAATTGGAGATGAATCTTACCAACTTTCTAGCCTGGGCTGGCTTTGAACCTTGATCCTCAGATCACAGCTTCCTGAATAGCTAGGGTTCCAGGCCTAGGTCACCACACCCAGGAGAAACTTTTTAACAGTTTGATTGAAAGTTCTGGGCCTGTATTCTTTCCCTTAAAGATATTCTTTAATTAGTTCCCCCCCCCCCCCGCCCCCCATCCCTGCCTCATTCAGTAGCTTCTAAAATTCTGTCTTTTCACTAACTTATTTTAGTGATACTGGGATTTGAACTCAGGATCTCATACTTGCTGGGCAGGCACTCTTCACTTAAGTCATGGTAAAATTCTGCTTTTTCAACATCAATCCTTCCTTTCTTCCCTCCTTCCTGCCTTCTTTTCTTCCTTCTTTCCTTCCCCCTCTTTTTTTCCTTCTTTATTCTTGTGTCTGTGTTGCCAATCCTGGGGCTTGAACTTGCCTGGGGCACTGTCCCTGCGCTTCTTTTGCTCAAGGCTCTTGCTCTACTACTTGAGCCACAGCGCCACTTGCAGCTCTTTTGGAGTGGTTCATTGGAAATAAGAGTCTCACAGTTTCCTTCCCAGGCTGGCTTTGAACCCTTAGCTTCTCTGCTGGTGCTCTACCATTTGAGCCACAGTTCTACTTGTGGCTTTTTACTAGTTATTTGGAGGTAACAGTCTCACATTTGTCTGCCCAGGCTAGCTTTAAACCACAATCTTTAAATCTTAGCCTCCTGAGTAGCTAGGATTACAGGCATGAGCCACCAGTGCCCAGTTTTCTTCCTTCCTTCCTTCCTTCCTTCCTTCCTTCCTTCCTTCCTTCCTTCCTTTCTTCTTTTCCTTCCTTCCTCCCTTCCTCTTCTTCCCTCTTTTTTTTTTTGCCAGTCCTGGGTCTTGAACGCAGGGCCTGGGCACTATCCCTGAGTTTCTTTTGCTCAAGGCTAGCACTCTTACCACTTGAACCACAGTACCACTTCTGGCTTTTTCTCTGCACATAGTACTGAGGAATGGAACCCAGGACTTTGTGCATTCTAGGCAAACCCTCTACCACTCTACCACTAAGCCACTGCTGAGGTAGAGTGGCACATCCCTTTATCTTAGAAGAAAGCAGATTGTGTATCTGAAAACTGTCTGAGCAAGATTTGGAACTATGTGATATTGAGCTTACTAATCTCTATGTACCCAAGGGCTGGGTGGTGGTTGATCTCCGTGGTTCTTCGTAGGTGTGCACCCGTGTTTGTGTGTGTGTGTGTGTGTGTGTTTGCTTGAACTTAGTGCCTAGGAACTGGGATCCTCAGATCTCAGCTTCCTGAGTAGCTAGGATGACAGGGGTAAGCCACCAGCGCCCAGATTCAACAGTTCTTTCATACGATCCAGTCATTCTCTGTGGTTGGGTAGAACCTTCCTCACTTAAGCAGAAAACAATTCTATCAGATGGGATTGTTCTACAGATTGACTCTTTCCTTCCTATAGAAAGGAACTTCAAAGCTGGGTGCCAGTGGCTTCCTCCTGTAATCCTAGCTATCAAGAGGTTGAGATCTGGGGCTGGGAAGGTGGCTTAGTGGTAGAGTGCTTCCCTAGCATGCACGAAGCCCTGAGTTCGATTCCTCAGTACCACAAAAACAGAGAAAGCCAGTAGTGCTGTGGGGTAGTAGAATGCTAGCCTTGAGCTCAGGGACAGTGCCCAAGCCCTGCGTTCATGAGTTCAAGCCCTAAGATTGTCCAAAAAAAGAGGTAGAGATCTGAGGATCATGGTTCAAAGCCAGCCTGGGCAGGAAAGTCTTTGGGATTCTTATCTCTAACTCAGCACCAAAAAGCTGGAAGTGGATCTGTGGCTCAAGTGGTAGAGTACCAACCTTAAGCGAAAAGCTCAGAGATGGACCCCAGGCCCTGATTTCAAGCCCCCAGGACTAGCAGAGAGGAGAAAGAACAAATGAGGGAGGGAGGGAGGGAAGGAAGGAAGGAAGGAAGGAAAGGGAAGGGGAGGGAAGGGAAGGAGGGAGGGAGAGAGGGATGGAGGGAGGGAGGGAGGGAGGGAAAGAGGGAGAACGGAAAAGAGGGGAGGGAGGGAGGGAGGGAGAGAGGGAGGGAGGGAAGCAGGGGAGGATCATTGTTGTCAAGTGCTAGTGGCTCACACCTGTAATCCTAGTTACTCAAGAGACTGAGATCTGAGAATCAGGGTTCAAAGCCAGCTCAGACAAGAAAGTCTACTGAAAGTCTTATGACTCTTGTCTTTTTGGGTGGGTTTTTTTGTTTGTTTGATCATTCATTTTTTTACCAAGAGTAGTTCATTCCTACACTGAATTTTTTTGGGGGGAAGGACTGGTCCTGAGGCTTTAAAACAAGAGTCTGGGGGGCTGAGAAGGTGGTTCAGTGGTAGAGTGCTTGCCTTGCATGCATGAGGCCCTGGGTTCGAATCCTCAGCACCACAGAAGCAGAAAAGGCTGGAAGTGGTGCTGTGGCTCAAGTGGTAGAGCGCTAGCCTTGAGCTGAACTGAAGGACATCGCTCAGGCCCAGAGTTCAGGCCCCAGGACTGGCAAAAAAAAAAAAAAAAAAGTTAAAACGGAGTCTGGGAGCTGTTCCCTCTTTGTGCTGAAGGCTGATACACTACCAATTGAGCCACAGCGCCACGTCTAGCTTTTTCTGAGTGGCTTATTGGAGATAAGAGTCTCACAGAGGGGCTAGGAAGGTGGCTCAGTTGTAGAGTGCTTGCCTTGCATGCATGAGGCCCTGGGTTTGATTCCCCAACACCACATTAAGTAGAAGCAGCCAGAAGTGGCGCTGTGGCTCAAGTGGTAGAGCGCTAGCTTTGAGCCAAAGAAGCTCAGGGACAGTGCCAAGACCCTGAGTTCAAGTTCCAGGACTGGCAAACAAACAAACAAAAAACGCAAAACCTTCTAAACAAGAGGAGCTGGGGTATCTAGAGTTTACTTACCTCTTCCCTGGGTGTGCTACTACCATCAGAAATTGCCTATTTCCACAGTTCATCAGCACCATGAAGGCAGTTGTGGTCCTAACCATCTCTGTGTGGACTGCCTTTGCAATTGGTAAGTTCCAGGTCTTTGCCCTATTTGTATTTTCTACAGTAGATTTTCAGATCCTGGGGAGGGGTGGCTGGAAATCGGAAGTGCAATGCCATTCAGCTCTGTGTACCTCTTCATCACTCGTGTTGCTAAGGAAACTACAATTCAGAGGAAAGAAAAGAGTTGATTACCTATCGTCATAGCCACTCAGGAGGCTGAGAGCTGAGGATCACGGATCAAAATCAGCCCAGAGAGGAAAGTCTGTGAAATTCTTACCTGCAATGAAACACTGAAACCAAACTGGAAGTGGAGCTATGGCTCAAGTGTTAAGAACACTAGCCTTGAGCACAAAAGCTCAGAGAAAGAGCCCAGGCCCTGAGTTCAAGTCCCAAGACTAGACAGACAGACAGACAGATATAGATATAGCAAGCTGGGGGTTAGATCCAGGTTTTCCAAACCCTGACTCAATGAACTTTTCAAAATACCACATTCTCATCTAAAACACTCGGACCTTGGAAATACTTATTTCTTGAATCTGTATGCAAGGCAAGTACTGAGCCACTTTCCCAGCCCTTGAATCTGTATGTTTACATATTTCAAATCCAAGCACCAGACTCTGTGAAAATGGACTCTGGCTGGGTGCTGGTGGCTCACACCTGTAATCCTAGCTACTCAGGAGGCTGAGATCTGAGGATCACGGTTCAAAGCCAGCCCGGGCAGGAGAGACCGTGAGACTCCTATCTCCAATAAACCACCAGAAAACCGGAAGTGGCGCTGTAGCTCAAGTGGTAGAGCGCTCGCCTTGAGCTGAAGAGCTGAGGGACAGCGCCCAGGCCCAGAGTTCAAGCCCCACGACCGACAAAAAAAAAAAAAAAAAATGGACTCTGCTATTATTCTGGTTAATCGTGTTGATGATTATAAGGAAATGCTTAAAGATCTACACACTATGGGCTGGGAATGTGGCTTAGTGGTAGAGTGCTTGCCTACCATGCATGAAGCCCTGAGTTCAATTCCTCAGTACTACATAAACAGAAAAAGGCCAGAAGTAGTGTTGTAGCTCAAGTGGTAGAGTGCTAGCCTTGAGCAAAAGAAGCTCACGGACAGTGCCCAGACCCTGAGTTCAAACCCCAGGACTGGCAAAAAAAAATACCCTCAGCATCTTTTAAGGCATCTCAATGTAACTCTTACATATAATTTATAACTTGTGTGCTTTCTGAAACAATTACAGATTATAGAAGTTATCATTTACAAGCCAGGCACCAGCGCCATGCCTATAATCCTAGCTACTCAGGAGGCTGAGATGTAAGGATCATGGTTCGAAGCCAGACTGGGCAGAAAAGTCCCCAGGAGACTCTTATCTCCAATAAACCACTCAAAAACCAGAAGTGGTGCTGTGGTTCAAGTGGTAGAACATCAGCCTTGAGCACAAAATGTCTCAGGAACAGAGGAAGAAGAAGTTGTCATTTACCCAGATCTCTTCTTCACTAGGAGATGAGAGGCAGAAGAGTTGCGATACTTTGCTCTTCTGGGGGAAAACACCATGCACCAAAGAGGAGGCCCAGCCTTTTTTTTTTGGGGGGGTGGGGGGTTGGTCATGGGGCTTGAACTCTGGGCCTGAGTGCTGTCCCTCAGCTCTTCAGCTCAAGGTGAGTGCTCTACCACTTGAGCCACAGCACTCCTTCTGGCTTTCTGGTGGTTCATTGAGCATACGAATCTCACAGACTTTCCTGTCTGGGCTGGCTTTGAACTGTGATCCTTAGATCTCAGCCTCCTGAGTAGCTAGGATGACAGGTGTGAGCCACTGGTGCCCACCTCTTCTCTCTTTTTGTCTTCCAGACTTCCCTCTTCCTGTGGCCCCCAAAGGAGAAAACTTCGAAGAGACAAAGGTGAGCTCTCCTTCCTTGGTTCCTTGGGACAGGAATAAGGGGCAGAGCCACCTTCCCTGAGCAGCCTCCATCTTTCTTCTGGGAGGTGGAGAAGGGTGGAGGAGAGAGAACTTATAGGAGAGGAGTCATCAGACAAAATGAGTTACCAAGCTGAGCACCAGGAGCTCTCGCCTGTCATCCTAGCTATTGAAGAGGCTAAGATCTGAGGATCATGTTTCAAAGCCAGCCCAGGCAGGAAAAAAAAAAAAAATCAGTGAGGGCTGGGAATGTGGCTTAATGGAAGAGTGCTTGCCTAGCATGCATGAAGCCCTGGGTTCCATTCCTCAGTACCACATACACAGAAAAAACTGGAAGTGGTGCTCAAGTGGTAGAGCGCTAGCCTTGAGCCAAAGCAGCTCAGGACAGTGCTCAGGCCCTGAGTTCAAGCCCCAGGACTAGCAAAAAAAAAAAAAATCAAGTGAGACACTCATCTCCCATTAACTAGCAAAAATTAAGAGTTATGGCTCAAGGGGTAGAATACCATCTTGATTTAAAAACAAAAAACAGCTTAGGCTGGGTGCCAGTGGCTCATGTCTGTCATCCTATCTACTCAGGAGGCTGAGATCTGAGGATCATGGTTCAAAGCCAGCCCAGCCAGTTCTTATTTCCATTGAACGACCAGAAAACCAGAAGTGGAGCTGTGGCTCAACGTAGTAGAGCTCTAGCCTTGAGCAAAACAGCTCAGGGACAGCATCCAGGCCTTGAGTTCAAGCCTGACAATGGACAAAAACAAAATAATAAAAATAAAATGGGCAAATAAAGTGGTCATGACTCAAATTCAGGGTGGTCTCATTTCTGCAGTGGAGACCCTGTCCATGGTGATATCTTCTTTTTCTTTTGTTGTTTTTTGCCAGTCCCGGGGCTTGAACTCTGGGCCTGGGCACTGTCCCTCAGATTCTTTCACTCCAGGCTAGCACTCTACCACTTCTAGCTTTTTCTGTGTATGTGGTGCTGAGGAATCGAACCCAGGGCTTCATGCGTGCTAAGCAAGCACTCGACCACTGAGCCACTTCCCCAGCCACCCAGAGCGTATTCCGTATTCTCACCCTGCTGTAATCATAGGATCTTGTAACACATGACATCACACATGAGATCGGTCACTCAGACTTGAGGATTCTGTAGCTTGTCCTCTGAATTCTTAGTCTGGGGCCTTTACTCAATCTCCTGCTGCTTCTACCAGTGCTAGTGGCCAAAGAAACCACAGGAAGGCCACTGAGGCCATGCTCTGTATCTCTTCTTCAGGCCCAGTGTTCCAACAACATTTATAAGTGCTGGATTCTCCCCTACTTTAAGCCAAGTGAACCCATATGCGGCAGTGACCATGTTACCTACAGCGGTGAATGCCATCTCTGCTCCAAAATTCTGTAAGTCCTGACTTGTCTTCTCCCATATACCAAGCCAAGAGGCTAAGAGTGACCAATGCTAAATAAAAATAAAATAAAATAGGGCTGGGAAGGTGGCTAAGTGGTAGAGTGCTTGCCTTGCATGCATGAGGCCCTGGGTTCAATTCCTCAGCACCACATAAGAAAAAGCTAGAAGTAGCACTGTAACCCAAATGATAGAGTGCTAGCCTTGAGCTGAAGAGCTCAGGGACAGCACCCAGGCCCAGAGATCAGGCCCCACAACAAAGAAAGAAAGAAAGAAAGAAAGAAAGAAAGAAAGAAGAGAGAGAGAGAGAGAGAGAGAGAGAGAGAAAGAAAGAAAGGAAGGAAGGAAGGAAGGAAGGAAGGAAGGAAGGAAGGAAGGAAGGGAGGGAGGAAGAGAGGGAGGAAAGGAGAGGAAAGGAAAGAGAAAAAGAAAGAGGAAGGAAGGAAGAAAGAAAGAGGAAGGAAGGAAGGAAGGAACGTAGGCCTGATGAAGAAGAGGAAGCTGATAAAAAAGAATCTCCCAGAGCTGGGAAGGTGGCTTAGTGGTAGAGCGCTTGCCTTGCATGCATGGGGCCCTGGGTTCGATTCCTCAGCACCACATAAGCAAAAAGAAAAAAGCCAGAAGTGGTAGAGTGCTAGCCTTGAGCTGAAGAGCTGAGGGACAGCGCCCAGGCCCAGAGTTCAGGCCCCAAGACCGGACCCCCCCAAAAAAAAAAAAAATCTCCCAGTTTAAGCAGGGCACCAGTGGCTCATGCCTGTAATCCTAGCTACTCAAAAGGCTCAGATCTGAAGATTGAGGTTCAAAGCCAGCCCAGGTAGGAAAGTCTGTGAGACTCTTATCTCCAATAAACCACCAGAAAATTAGAAGTGGCGCTGTGGCTCAAGTGGTAGAGCTGAAGAGGTGAGGGACAGCGCCCAGGCCCAGAGTTCAAGCTCCACGACTGACAAAAAAAAAAAAAAAGCAACAAAACCAGAATCTCCCAGTTAACGCTTTCACGGCTAATGAATTAGCAAGTTTCCTCCTCAAAGTCAGCCAAAGATCACAAATAAAATTCAGTCGTATTTCTTGATGGTATACCAAAAGAGCAAAAAATAATCATCTCAAAATACCATTTCTTTCAGATATGAAGGGTTTAACGTCACTAAACAACATGACGGATCATGTGTAAGTAAAGTTATTTCTATTTTAGTAGTAAGCCAGATATATTTTAAGACTCACTGTTGCTGGGCACCAATGGCTGACACCTGTCATCCTAGCTACTCAGGTGGCTGAGATCTAAAGATCATGGTAAAGCGAGCCCAAGCAGGAAAGTCTGTAGAAACTTTTATCTATAATTAAATACCAAAAAGCCAGAAGTAGAGCTGTGGTTCAAGTGGTAGAGCACTAACCTTGAGCAATAAAAGCTCAGAGGCAGCCCAGGCCAGGACTGGCACAAATCAATCAACAACAGCAACAAAAACCACCTCATTGTTGTCAAAGACTTGTAATGTTCTGTTATAAAAAAAATGTTCAACAGGGCTGGGAATGTGGCTTAGTGGGAGAGTGCTTGCCTAGTATGCATGCAGCCCTGGGTTCGATTCCTCAGTACCACATACACAGAATGGCTTGAGCCACTGTGGCTCAAGTGGTAGAGTGCTAGCCTTGAGCAAAAGAAGCTCAGGGACAGTACCCAGGCCCTGAGTTCAAGTTCCAGGGCAGGCAAAAATATTTTTTCAGCATACCTAAAAGACAGTAATGTTAATAAAGGTCCTGTGTCCATCATATAGATTTAACAAACTAGGAGGTGTTTTTTTTTTTTAATCAGGTTTTCTTCCTCTGTGCTTTGTTTCTATTTTATTTTATTTTTTGTGTTGGTGACTGGGGTTTAAACTCAGGGCGCCTGATCTCCCTTAGCTTTTATATTCAAGACTGGCCCTCTACCACTTGAGCCAGAGCTCTACTTCCAGCTATTTGTTAGCTAATTGGAGATTAAAAAAAAAAAATCTTTTGGCCTAGTTGACTTCAAATCTCAATCCTCCCATCTCAACTTCCTGAAGAACTAGGATTCCAGGTATGATTCACCAGTGTTAGACTCTTGCTCTCCTCTCCTCTCAACTTTTTTTTTTTAACCTCTCCAATGATATTAGAATATCTCTAGTCTGCCTTAATGCAGAGAATAGTTGTTTAGCATTCCTCTTGCTAGCTCATAGCTTTTCATTTAATCAAATTGGTTTCTCTTTATTTATTTTGTTTTATTTTTTGCCATTCCTGGGGCTTGAATTCAGGGCCTGGACACTGTCCCTGAGCTTCTTTTGCTCAAGGCTAGGACTCTACCACTTGAGCCACAGTGCTACTTTCAGCATTTTCTATTTATGTGGTACTGAGGAATTGAACCCAGGGCTTCGTGTATACTAGGCACGCACTCTACCACTAAGCCACATTCTCAGCCAAACTGAGTTCTCTAAACGGGTATTTCTCTTACAGAAAAACTCCTGAACTTACTACGTCTTCAGATGGCCAAATGAAGTACAATGGTTAACTCTTCAAGAATATCCTCTTTTGAAGAGAATTCTCACACTGGAGGAAACTAGTACTTATGATCAGATTCATTAATATGCTTTTTCAATAAAATGATTCTTAGTAGAAAACCTGGCTGGCAAATGGTGCCCTTGTTCATCTTTTTATAAGTATATTAGATTGTTATATTTTCATCTCCAAACTGTATGACTTGTGCCATAGGACCTCACCATTCTCACATAAAATTGTGAGCAAATGATCACTGAAATATAAAAGGGGGGGAGTTGAGGGTGTGGTTCGGGTGATTGAGTATCAGCCAATGAACAAACATGTCATATCAAGAGTTAGAATCCAGCCGGGCACTAGTGGCTCACGCCTGTCATCCTAGCGACTCAGGAGGCTGAGAGCTGAGGATCACGGTTCAAAGCCAGCCTGGGCAGGAAAATCCGTGAGACTCTTATATCCAATGAACCACCAGAAAACCGGAAGTGGCGCTGTAGCTCAAGTGGTAGAGCGCTCGCCTTGAGCTGAAGAGCTGAGGGACAGGCCCTGAGTTCAAGCCCCACGACCGACCAAAAACAAAAATTGAAATAAAAAAACTATACACGAAGAAAATACATAACTAAAACCACAAATAATATTAAAGTAGGGGCGCGCGGTTAACGCGCTCTAACGCACCTCCAGTCTCACTTGACTTCCGGTCTCGCTCCCCGCGCGGCCCACTACCACTTCCGACTTCCGGCCTCACACGGCTGCTAAGCAACCGCTCAAGAACCCGCCCCACGACTCCCGTAGTTGGGCTGCCCGGCCCAACGCCTGAAGGAGCGGAAGGACCTCACCGGGCTACCTAGCGCAGTGCCTGACGTTCCGGCGCCGCCGCAGGGAAGAGGCCGGTGAGGCCCCGGGAAGCTATGGTGGTTGTGGGGCTCGGGGATGGCGCCCCTGGGGGGAGGGCTAGAGGTGCGCGGGGTTGGGCGGAGGTGGAGCAGCTTGTGGGGAAAATGCCATGGGGGCCCGTGGCTGAGACCTGAGGATCCCGGTTCGAATCCAGCCTGGGCAAGAAGGTCTGGGAGACTCTTCCTCCCCATTTGAATCACAGGATGAATGAATGAATGAATGAATGAATGAATGAATGAATGAAATAATAAATAATAAAGTATAGAAGTGCAGCTATGGTTCCAGTAGTAGAGCACTAACTAGCCTTGAGTGAAAAAAAGAAAAAAACAGATCCAGGGACAAGGCCTGGGTCCTGGCTTCAAGCCGGCGTGTGCAAAGACACGCACACACACACACACACACACACACACACACACAGAGTCTAATTTGCTGATGGGATCACCAATTTCACACCTTGACATTTTGTAAACCTGATACTGGAAAAAAGAAAAGGCCCTGGATCCTCCAAGCAGGTCGATGACTCCCTAGCCTTCTGGGCTTGGAATAATTAGAACAAGTTCAGATACTAATGGGCGTCAGCTGTGGGTTGGGCACACCTTGCACATGGCACCAAGCCTAGAATGAGTGAAAACGATCTCTGCGTTCACGAAGCCGGGCTTTGAGTTCAAGTCCCTTAGAGGCAGCGTAGGAGCTAAGAGGGATTATTATTATTATTATTGGTGGTGGTGGTGGTCATGGGCTCAGGGCCTGGGTGCTGTCCCTGATTTCTTTTTTGCTCAAGGCTAGTGCTCTACCACTTTGAGCCGCGGCTCTACTTCCGGTTTTCTGGTGGTTCATTGGACATAAGGGTCTTGTGGCTTTTCCTGCCTGGACAGGCTTTGAACTGTGAGCCTCACATCTCAGCCTCCTGAGTGGCTAGGATGACAGATGTGAGCCACCAGGGTCCAGCTGAGAAATTATCTGAGTAGGAGGTAACTAGAGGCATACAAGAAAGAGAAGTGGTAGAAGTGCCACCCTTGAAGGAAAATGCAAAGGGATTAGTGCTTAGGCTATGAGTCCAAAGCCTAGTACACACACACACACACACACACACACACACACACACACGGAATCAGTCATTATACCCTGGTTAGGCTGAAAGTCCCCGCTCCTACTCCTCTGAGTGCTAATAAGCAAGTAAATAAGTAAACAATGCATGTCACTGTGAAGTGTAAGTATCAGGTGTTTGGTTAGTGTCAGGAGGGAGGGTGCTGGCTGGGTTGCAGAGTCTCCTGGGCTTCCAGAGGAGGGAGGGGTGAATCCATCATTGGTGGATCCCTAATGCAGCTCTCTAATGGCAGGAAGTGACATGAGCACCGTCTTGCGAAGCCCCCGGGCTCTCCAGCTCACGCTGGCCTTGCTCAAACCTGATGTAGTTGCTCATCCACTGATTCTGGAGGTAAGAACTTGAGTCCCAGCCAGGCACTACTGACTCACGCCTGTCACCCTCGCTATTCAGGAGGCTGAGATCTGAGGATCTGCCTGGGCAGGAACGTCCTTGAGACTCTTATCTCCAATCACCAGAGAACCAGAAGTGGCGCTGTGGTTCCAAGTGGTCAAGTGCTCGCCTTGAATGAAAAAGCTCAGGGACAGTGCCCAGGCCCACAGTTCAAGCCCCATGATCAATACACACACACACACACACACACACACACACACACACACACACAAATATGGGGAACTGGTGACTCATGCCTATAGCCCTAGCTAGTCAAAAGACTAAGAACATCATAGTTCAAAGCCAACCTCCAATGGATGAGCAAAAGGCTGGAAGTACAACTGTGGTTCAAGTGGTAGAGTGCTAGCCTTGAGCGGAAAAAGTTAGGGGATATCACCCAGGCCTTGAGTTCAAGCCCCAGTACTGGGACAAAAAGGAGCAGGCAGCGAGTTGGAGAATGGAGGAGCAAAAACAGCACTTCCTGTCCTCCATTTGCCCAAAGCCCAGCACAAAAAAAGAGTTAAGGGTCCTAATATTATCCCCTTGAAGGGCATACCCCCATGAACACCAAATTCCTTCAACTAGGCCCTAGCTCCTAAAGTTTCCACTGCCTCCCAAGAATGCCTGTATCTGAGGACCTAGCATTGAATGCTTGAGTTTGGGAGAACATTGAAGACCCAGATCATAATATTTATTAATGGGATGACCTACCAATTTCTGAACTTCATGGGGATCCTCATGGCTTCTTTGTGTCAGCACAGGTGTTTTGTTATAAATTCTAAATTAGTAGATTTGGGTTTTTTTTTATTGTTGTTGTTGGTCATGGGACTTGAACTCAGGGCCTGGGCACTGCCCCTATGCTTTTTTGCTCAAGGCTAGCACTCTATCACTTTGAGTCACAGCGCCACTTCCAGCTTTTTCTGAGTAGTTAATTGGAGATGATTCTCATGGACTTTTCTGCCTGGGCTGGCTTGAAACTGTGATCCTCAGATTTCAGCCTCCTGAGTAGCTAGGATGACAGACCTGAGCCACCAGTGCCCCAGCTTAATCTGAATTGATTTTTATTTTTGGGTGGTATTTGTCCAGGCTATTCATCAGCAGATTCTGAACAACAAGTTCCTGATTGTACGAATGAAAGAACTATTATGGAAAAGGGAAGATTGCCAGAGGTTTTACCAAGAACATGAAGGTAAGACCAATAGTCTACTGAATGGAAAGCTTCATAATCCTAAAAAGCTTGTAAGAGAATATTTCCCACCTGGTACCAGTGGCTCACTCCTATAATCCTAGCTACTCAGGAGGCGGAGATCTGAGGATCTCGGTTCAAAGCCAGCATGGGCAGGAAAGTCTATGAGACTCTTTTTTTTTTTTTGGGTCCGGTCGTGGGGCCTGAACTCTGGGCCTGGGCACTGTCCCTCAGCTCTTCAGCTCCAGGCTAGTGCTCTACCACTTGAGCCATAGCGCCACTTCCGGCTTTTTTCTTTTTTCTTATGTGGTGCTGAGGAATTGAACCCAGGGCCTCAGGCATGCAAGGCAAGCGCTCTACCACTGAGCCACCTTCCCAGCCCCTATGAGACTCTTATCTCCAATAAACCACTGTCAAACCAGAAGTGGCCCTGTGGCTCAAGTGGTAGAGCACTAGCCTTAAGCTGAAGAGGTGAGGACAGTGCCCAAGCCCAGAGTTCAAGACCCACAAGCAACAGAAATAAAAGTAGGTATTGTTACATCCTCAGTACACAGATTTAGAAACCGAATTAAAAAGTTTAGGATTTATCCAAAACTACATGGGTTGTAAGTAACAGAGACTGGATTCAGACTGAGAAATGTGAGGCTTCAAAGTCCTTGGGTTTTTTGTTTGTTTGTTTGTTTTTCTCTAAAGCACTATTTGCTTTTTTTCTTTTTTGGGGGGGGGTCCGTGGTGGGGTTTGAACGCTGGGCCTGGGCGCTGTCCCTCAACTCTTCAGATCAAGGTGAGCACTTTACCACTTGAGCCATAACA
Organism: Dipodomys spectabilis; assembly: GCF_019054845.1. NCBI lineage: Eukaryota > Metazoa > Chordata > Mammalia > Rodentia > Heteromyidae > Dipodomys > Dipodomys spectabilis. The sequence goes on from NW_024871037.1 coordinate 1,118,278, forward strand.
CCACTTCTAGTTTTCTGGTGGTTTATTGGAGATGAATCTCTGGGCCTTTCCTGCCCGGGCTGGCTTTGAACCACTATTCTGAGATCTCAGCCTCCTGAGTAGTTAAGATTACAGGTGTGAGCCACCAGTGCCCAGCTTACTATTTTTTTAGAGATAAGGAGACATTTTAGGAATTAAAGAGATAGAAGTATAAAAAGTTTTCTCCTGGGCAGCAGTATCTTTTTTTTTTTTTTTAATTGTGAAAATACCTTAAAAGGGTTACAATTACATGGGCAAGGTAATGAGTACATTTCTTTTTCTTTTTTTTAATTTTTTTTTTTTCCGGTTGTGGGGCCTGAACTCTGGGCCTGGGCGCTGTTCCTCAGCTCTTCAGCTCAAGGCTAGCGCTCTACCACTTGAGCCACAGCGCCACTTCCGGCTTTTTTCTTTTTGCTTATGTGGTGCTGAGGAATCGAACCCAGGGCCTCATGCATGCAAGGCAAGTGCTCTACCACTGAGCCACCTTCCCAGCCCAATGAGTACATTTCTTATCAAGCATTGTTGCCTCCTCCTCCTTTGTTTCCCCTTCCCATCTTCCCTCCATCCTCCTCTCCCTCCCTCTCCCCTCCCCCCCCCCCCCCCCCCCCCCCGCTTCCCCCTTCCCTATCCCCCCCACTCCTACCCCCAGCAGTATCTTGATAAATATATTCTCTCTTTGCAGGGCGGTTTTTCTATCAGCGGCTGGTAGAGTTCATGGCCAGGTACTGGTAATTTTGGTCCCAACATCTTTATCCATTTCAAAGTGGATGATCACCTTGGCTCCATAAGTTAATTAATTTAAATAAAAAATCTCTTTCCAGTCCTGGAGCTTGAATCTCGGGTCTAGGCTCTGGCCCTCAGCTTCTTTTGCTCAAGGCTAGTGATCTACCACTGGAGCCACAGCCTCACGTCCTGCTTTTTCAGAGTAGTGAGAGATAAGAGTCTCATACTTTCCTGCCCTGGCTGGCTTCAAACCATGATCCTCAGATCTCAACCTCCTGAGTAGCTCGGATGACAGGCGTGAACCACCAGCACCTGGCTTGGAATTGTTTTGTTTTGTTTTGCCGGTCCTGGGCTTGAACTTGGGGCCTGGTCTCTGTCACTGAGCTTCTTTTGCTTAAAGTTAGCAATTCCATCCATCACTTTTGTTGTTGTTGTTTGCCAGTCCTGGGGCTTGAACTCAGGGCCTGGGCGCTGTCCCTGAGCTGCTTTTGCTCAAGGCTAGCGCTCTACCACTTGAGCCACAGCGCCACTTCTGGCTTTTTCTGTGTATGTGGTACTAAGGAATCGAACTCAGGGCCTCATGCATGCTCAGCAAGCACTCTACCACCGAGCCACCCTCCCAGACCCTCCCATCTATCACTTTTGTTTTGAAGCCGTACTGTATCCTCCAGAAAGGAAACAAAAAACAAATCTCTCTTAGATGCCTAGGGCCCACAGCTTGGTACCCACGACTGGGTGGCCACATTCCTCATGTGTAGTTTTATTCACAGTGGGCCAATCCGAGCCTACATCCTCGCCCACAAAGATGCCATCCAGCTCTGGAGAACACTGATGGGACCCACCAGAGTGTTTCGAGCACGCTATACAGCCCCAGATTCTATCCGTGGGAGTTTTGGCCTCACCGATACCCGCAACACCACCCACGGCTCAGGTGAGTCTACCTCAATTTGACCACAGCCAAGGATAAGGATGGATGTCTTAAGGTGGATGGGTGGGCTCTATAGCAAGATTGACAGCTAGAGTCCTCCAATGAGCTTTCTTCCTATGTATGATAATGGTACTTGGTAGCCATCTCAACTGATAGGGCCCAGAGGTCCCTTCTTTTCCTTCTCCTTTCCTTTCTTCTTTTTCCTTCTCTTCTCGTATTCCCTTTCTTCTTCTTGTACTTTCTAAGCACTTTCTCAAACCACCACACCCCCCCTAGCACTTTTTGCTTTAGGTTATTTTTCAGATAAGTTCTCACATTTCTACCCAGGACCAACTTTAAATCTTTTTTTTTTTTTTTTTTTGTCAGTCATGGGGCTTGAACTCTGGGCCTGGGCTTTAGCCCTGAGCTCTTCAGCTCAAGGTGAGCGCTCTACCGCTTGAGCCACAGCGCCACTTCCGGTTTTCTGGTGGTTCATTGGAGATCAGAGTCTCAAGGACTTTCCTGCCTGGGGCTGGCTTTGAACTGTGATCCTCAGATCTCAGCCTCCTGAGTAGCTAGGATGACACCAGCACCCGGGTTTATTTTTAATTTGTCTCTGTATGTATGTATCTATCTATCTGAGACCGTCTCTAGCCATATTGGCCAGGCTAGCCTCAAACACAGGATCTTTCTACCTCAGCCTCCCAATCTCTTTCTCTGTCTTACCTCCCCATACCCAGACTCTGCAGTTTCAGCCAGCAGAGAGATCGCGGCCTTCTTCCCAGAGTTCAGCGAAGCACGTTGGTATGAGGAGGAGGAGCCGCGGCTGCGCTCTAGTGCAGAGGGAGGTAGGCCCTGTACCACTGATGCAGGATTCCTAGGACCAGCCTGAGACTTGTCGCGCTCTAAAAAGCCTTTTCACACAGCCCTCCGAGTCCAAACCATTCTTCCAAGACTAGAAAAGCCAAGATCATGGCGCCATCCATGCTGGGCGCTACTAATCTACCAGAGGGTCTAGCTCATCACTGCCTACTCTTTAGCCTCTCGCGGTCTACCTCTTCTCTAGAATGTTCCTGGGGAGTGAAGAAGGATGGTGATTCTTCCTTTTGCTGAGAACTATCCCTCCTTTCTCAAAAAGGAGCTTGCTTCATGGTCTTGCCTAGACAAGGCTGTATTTCTTTTTTTTTTTTTTTTTTTATTTTTGCTTATGTGGTGCTGAGGAATCGAACCCAAGGCCTCTGGCATGCAAGACAAGCGCTCTACCACTGAGCCAACTTCCCAGCCCGACAAGGCTGTATTTCTATGAGTTGTATTTTGGCCTGTTTTCCTAATAAACTCAAGTGTCCTAATGAATCCTCCAAGTTTAAAGTATTTTTTCTTTTTTTGTCAGTCCTGGAGTTTGAACTCAGGGCCTGGCACCGTCCCTGAGCTTCTTTTGCTCAAGGCTAGCGCTCTACCACTTGAGCCACAGCGCCACTTCCAGTTTTTGAATAGTTAATTGGACAAGAGTCTCTGCAGGACTTTTCTGCCCAGGCTGGCTTCAAATCGCAATCCCCAGATCCCACCAGTGCCTGGCTTTGGTTCATATTTCTTAAAATCAGGAAGATTTAAGAGCATAGTAGCAATATCTGTTTGTTTGGCTCCCTGTGAAGATTTTCTGGTGGTTCAACTCATGGCAGAAAACAGAAAGGTCGGGGGAGGGTTGGGAAGGTGGCTCAGTGGTAGAGCGCTTGCTAGCATGCTGAAGCCCTGGATTCAGTTCCTCAGCACCACATACACAGAAAAAGCCTGAAGTGTTGCTGTGGCTCAAGTGCTAAAACTGTAGCCTTGAACTGAAGAGCTCAGGGAGAGCGGCCAGGCCCCAGAGTTCAAGCCCCACAACCAACCAAAAAAAAAATATATATATATATAGCTATGCATACTTCTATAATCCTAGCTACTTAGGCTGAGATCTACAGATCGTGGTTCAAAGCCAGATCCAGCAGGCAAGTGTGTGAGACTCATCTCCAATTAATCACCAAAGAAACTGGAAGTGGAACTGTTGATCAAGTGGTAGAGAGCTTGCTTTTAGCAACAAAGCTCGGGGACAGCACCCCAGGCCCTGAGGTCAAGCCCCATGACTGACAAAAAAGTAAAGATTCCATCGCCGTGAGAAAGAAGGGAGGCAAAGATGAACGAGACAGTCGGGCACCTGTGGCTCACGCTTGTCATCCTAGCTACTCAGGAGGCTGAGATCTGAGGATCATGGTTCCAAGTCAGCCCGGGCAGAAAAGTCCGTGAGACTCTGCTCTCCAGTAAACCACTAGAAACCCAGATGTGGTGCTGTGGCTCAAGTGGTAGAGTGCTCACCTTGAGCTGAAGAGCGCAGGGACAACACCCAGGCCTACCAGAGTTCAAGCCCCACAACCAACAACAAAAAAAAAGATAAGCGAGACAGAGATCTGGAGCCATTACTTTCACAATATTTATTTTTCAGAGTCGAGGCTGCGTATACCCTAAGGCTCTGGAGGCTCTCCCTTGGGTGCGAACTTGTGAAAAAAATCCTTGATTTTCTGGCCAAGTTTCTCAAGCTTTTTACCAATCTTCTTCCCACCTTCTCGGAGAAATTTACCCAGCTGGGAGATTTTGTGGACAGGTTGAGGCTGTATACCAGGAAGAAATAGGCACTTGGTAGGGCTAGATTCAGGATCAATTCAAGATCTCTCCCCAGCTAAACCTCTTCTTCTAGTTACACTAGGAGGTGTGACACCCCAGGTCAACCCCTGGCTGGGGTGCATGGTTAAAGCTATATTCTCAATTTAAAAATGCTAAAACTGAGGCCTATAATGGGCAAGGAGTTCCCTAGCTTCCTGAGAACTCACTGATTTTTTTTTTTTTTTTGCCAGTCCTGGGGCTTGAACTCAGGGCCTGGGCACTGTCCCTGAGCTTGTTTCGCTCAAGGCCAGATGCCCTACCGCTTGAATCATGGCGCCCCTCGTGGCTTTTTCTGTGTATGTGGTACTGAGGAATCGAACCCAGGACTTCATCCATGCTAAGCAAACACTGTACAACTAAACTACATTCCCAGCCTCTTGGCTACTCTTAAGTCAGTGCTGTCCCGAACGCTGTGGCTCAAGTGGTAGAGTGCTCACCTTGAGCTGAAGAGCTCAGGGAGAACACCCAGGCCCAGAGTTCAAGCCCCACGACTGACCAAAAAAAGCATTTAATGCTGGGTGCGGGTGGCTCACACCTGTCATCCTAGCTACTCAGGAGGTTGAGATCTGACAATCTCAGTTCAAAGCCAGCCTGAGCAGGAAAGTCTGTGAGACTCTCATCTCCATTAAACCACTCAGAGAACCAGAAGTGGTGCTGTGGCTCAAGTGGTAGAGCACTCACCTTGAGCTGAAGAGCTGAGGGACAGCACCCAGGCCCAGAGTTTAAGCCCCACGACCAACAAAAAAAAGTCAGTGCTCTCAGCCTTCAGCAGAAGTCAGAATCTCCAAAAAGGTTTATTAAAATACACACTGTATGCCATGCACCAGGAGCTCATGCCTATAATCCCAGCTACTCAGGAGGCTGAGATTTGAGGAACATGGTTCGAAGCCAGCCCAGGCAGGAAAATCTGTGAAACTTTACCTCCAATGGACCACCAGAAAACTGGAAGTGGTGCTGTAGCTCAAAGTGGTAGAGTGCTAGCCTTGATCACAATAAATAAATAAATAAATAAATATATATATATATATTTACATATATATATATATATAAATACCCTCAGGACCAGCCAAAACAAACAACAACAACAACAAAAAGCAAACCTTGCTAGGTCCCAGTGTTAATCAGTAAGTCTGTGGACTCAAGAGAGTCTATGTATCTTACAAGTTCCAAGTTAAGGCCAAACTTGGAGAGCCACCGCTTTTATTAGACTCAGCACTGCAGATAGAGTTCAGACTGAGGGAGGGGGAGCTCAGGTGTGGGGAAGGCTCCCCTCTTCCCTCCCCTCTTCCCCCCACTTCCCCTCCCTTCTCCCCTCTTCTCCCCTCTCCTCTCCCCTCTCTCTTTCTCAGTCTTGGGTTGGGAAGGACCTGATTGGTCCATAAGATGATCTATGCCCCACCCCCTGCGTCTGGACCCCTGCTCACCATCAAATTACAGTCGAGGTCAGAGTCACTGCCCTGGTCCATAGTGACAGTCCCCACACACCGCCTCACCAGCTGGAAAGGGAACTTTCATGGTCAGTGGAATTCCCTTGATATAACTCTTCCCCCCCCCCCCCCACATACCACACCCCAGTAGATGGAAATGTCCCCCCTTCCACTCCCTCCCCAAAGCCCTCTCCAGCCTTACCCCATTCTCCTTGAAGTCACACTGCTCCAGGGCCTGCCTTGATCCCTTGGGACACACTGTCTCCTTCATGGTAAAGCTCACAGGCTTTGGGCTGTCTGGGTCTTCCTCCTGATCAAGGGGAATGAATGGGGAGCCCCAGTTCAGGTCCCTTCTAACTTTTCTGTGATCAGTTTCTCTGATCTCAACAAGAAAACAGCCTTTTGGCCTGGCGGCTCGCCCCTGTCATCCTAGCTACTCAGGAGGCTGAGATTTGAGGACCAGCAGTTTGAAGCCAGGCAGGGCAGCAAAGTCTATGAGATTCTTTTTGGTGGTGGTAGTGGTGGTCGTGGGGCTTGAACTCTGGGCCTGGACGCTGTCCCTCAGCTCTTCAGCTCACGGCGAGCGCTCTACCACTTGAGCCACAGCGCCACTTCCGGTTTTCTGGTGGTTCATTGGAGATAGGAGTCATGGATTTTCCTGCCTGGACTGGCTTTGAACTACGATCTTCAGATCTCAGCCTCCTGAGTAGCTAGGATGACAGGCGCTGTGGATCAAGTGGTAGACCGCTAACCTTGAGCAAGAAGAGGCTTCAGGACAGCACCTAGGTTCTGAGTTCAAGCCCAGAATTGGCGCGCGCGCGTGCGGACGCACGCACACACACACACACACACACACACACACACACACACACAGCCTTTCGACATCTATGTGCCAGGTATTGGGCCTAGTGCTGGGGCACAGAGAGGAGGAAAAAGAACCCCCTCTCCGCCCTCTAATGAGGATCACCTCCCCCTCTGGAAAAGGGGGACAGAGAGATTAGGGGCTTCCTGGGGGAAAAGACAAGACACACCAATGAAACTTCAAGGCCGGGAAGAGCCCTTCCCTTATAAAGGCATACTGGGGTATAGGGTCAGAGCAAAGTAAGTCTTGTGCCCACAGCACTGATCCCCAAACTTGTTCCTGGAGGTCCCACCATCCTTACACCCTGTGTGTGCACTCTGCCACTTTGTGTGTATGTGTGTGTGTGTGTAGAGTCTAAGGCTGAAAGCTGTCAAGGAGGGGACCCAGCTCCTAGGAAGACTGTCTGGAAGACACCCTCCAAAAAAGGAGGAGGAGGAGGTAAGAGAAAAGAAGGAGGGGGAAGAAGAAAAAGAAGAGGAGGAGGAGGAGGAAAGCAGCAGCAGCTGGGTGCTGGTAACACACCTGTCATCCTAGCTACTCAGGAGGCTGAGATCTGAGGATCGTGGTTCAAAGCCAGCCCAGGCAGAAAAGTGCATGAGACTCTTTTTTTTTTTTTTTTTGCTGGTCGTGGGGCCTGAACTCTGGGCCTGGGCGCTGTCCCTCAGTTCTTCAGCTCAAGGCTAGTGCTCTACCACTTGAGCCACAGCGCCACTTCTAGCTTTTTCTGCTTCTGTGGTGCTGAGGAATTGAACCCAGGGCCTCATGCATGCAAGGCAAACGCTCTACCACTGAGCCACCTTCCCAGCTCTCCATGAGACTCTTATCTCCAATAAACCACCAGAAAACCGGAAGTGGTGCTGTGGCTCAAGTGGTAGAGCACTCTCCTTGAGCAAAAGCAAAAGCAGCTCAGAGACAGTGCCCAGGCCCTGAGTTCAAGCCCCAGGACTGGCAAAAGGAAGAAAGAAGGAAGACAAAGGAAGAAAGGAAGGAAAGACGATCTGGGCAGGCGCACACTGTGGCCAGGTATGGCTAAGGTTGGCATGAGCCGCTCACCCCTTGGGGCTGGGAGTCCAGGGCCAGAAGGCGGTAGGCATTGGTATCCAGTGACCTCTGGTTGAAGCTGTCCACAGCCCGGAGCACAGCTTCCTGGTAGCTGAGGCTCTGAGCAAAGGCTGGAGGCATAAGCAAGATCAGCACCAATGCCCACTGCCCCAGGAAGAGGCCTTCCCTCTGAGCATGCATGGTCCTCACGAATGCCTCCCCCCAGGGCCTACAGCAGCCTCCTTTATGCCCAGCCTGAGCCGGATGCAAAAGCTCACTCAGTGGACTTCCTAGGCCATCTCCAGCCTTGGCCACCAGCCAGCTGAGGTTTACCTCAGCCCCTGGGGTTGCCTCATGAGAGACTTGAAGAAATGATTGCTCCAGCTTCCTGGGATGGCTGGCCTCGACTCCTCCAGAGGTGGTGGAAGCAGGGATTGCTCAAGAGGATCCCCCCAAGACAGAAAGACACACAAGGCCTCCTCCATCTTGTATCCTTCTACCCCTTGGGGATCTGGGTGTGGATCTAGTATGCACTGCAAAATCTCTGGTTCCAGATACTTCCAGACCTTCAGTGGACAGTCAGTTAACATGTAATGGGGTAGCTGGGAAGGTGGCTTAGTGGTAGAGTGCTTGCCTAGCATGCACGAAGCCCTGGGTTCGATTCCTTAGTACCACATACACAGAAAGAGCCGGAAGTGGCTCCAGTGGTAGAGTGCTAGCCTTCCTTGGGCAAAAGAAGCTCAGGAAGGCCAGGCACCTGTGGCTCACGCCTGTCATCCTAGCTACTCAGGAGGCTAAGATCTGAGGATGGTGGTTCAGAGCCAGCCCAGGCAGAAAAGTCTATGAGACTCTTATCTCCAATAAGCCACCAAAAAAACTGGCACTGTGGCTCAAGTGGTAGAGCATTCTTCTTGAGCTGAAGAGCTCGGGGACAGCACCTAGGCCCAGAGTTCAAGCTCCATGACCAAACAGAAAAACAAAAAACTAAGGGACAGCACCAGGGCCCTGAGTTCAAACCCCAGGACTGGCACACGAACATACACAAAAATGTCCCCAGCAGGAAAGTCCATGAGATTCTTTTTTTTGTGGTTATTTGTTTTTGCCAGTCCTGGAGCTTGAACTCAGGCCCTGGGCTCTGTCCCTGAGTTTCGTTTGCTTAAGGCTAGCACTCTACCACTTGAGCCACAGCGCCACTTCTGTCTTTTTCTGAGTAAATTATTGGAGATGAGTCTCACCGACTTGGGCTGGGAAGGTGGCTTAGTGGTAAAGTGCTTGCCAAGCATGCCCGAAGTCCTGGGTTCCATTCCTCAGTACCACATACACAGAAGTAGCCAGAAGTGGCACTGTGGCGTGAGTGGTAGAGCACTAGCCTTGAACAAAAGAAGCCCCAAGATTGGCACAAAAAAAGAAAAGGAAACAAAAAATAATAATAATAACCACCTACCTGCTCCCTTTTTCTCCTAGGACAATCCTCACTGGCCTTGAGCGCCACCTGCAGGCAGCCTGACACCTTTCCTCCTAAGTGAAATTCCATCACCACCTCCAGACTTCACATTCCTTAAGTTCTAAGTTCCTCCCAGTCCACCACAGTCCACCCTTCACATCACTGCCCAGGAGTTGCTTCAAACCCGCCCACAGGATCCCACGCATCCTCTGGCTGGTATTAGGCCTTCCCCACAAATTCCTAACTGCCAGGCTGCTATAAACATAGCCACTTCCTGCCCCTCTCTCAAAATGACTTAGGATCTCAAAACAACTTTGCCCAGAGTTCTAGGTAAGACACTAGGCTAACACAGGTGGGTTGAAAGGAAGAGCAAGAACCCAGTTAAAAACCAAGTACCAGTGGCTCACTGTAATCCTAGGTACTCAGGAGGCTGAGATCTGAGGGTTGAGGTTCAAGGCAGCCCAAGCAGGAAAAGCTGGGAATCTCTTATCTCTAACCACCAAAAAAGCCAGAAGTGGAGCTATGGCTTGTGTTAGATCACTAGCATTGAGCACAAATGCTTAGGAACAGCACCCAGGCCATGAGTTCAAGCCCCAGGATCAGCATTTTTTATGTTTTTGCCGGTCGTGGGGCCTGAACTCTGGGCCTGGACACTGACCTTCAGCCTGGACACTGATCTTCAGCTCTTCAGCTCAAGGTGAGTGCTCTACCATTGAAGCCACAGTACCACTTCCAGCTTTTTCTACTTATGAGGTATTGAAGAATCGAACTCAGGGCCTCCTGCTTGGAAGGCAAGAACTGAACCACTGAGCCACCTTCACAGCTCTCCAGGATCAGCATGTTAAAGAGTGCTTGCCTAGCATGCATGAAACCCTGGGTTTGATTCCTCAGTGAATCAGAAAAAGCAGAAGTGGCGCTGTGGCTCAAGTGGTAGAGCGCTAATCTTGCTCACAGAGAGGCTTAGGGACAGAGCCCAGGTCCTGAGTTCAAACCCCAGGCCTAGCAAAAAAAAAAGGGGGGGGGGGCTGGAGATGTGGCTTAGTGGTAGAGTGCTTGGCTAGCATGCATGAGGCCTTCGGTTCAATTCCTTGGTACCACATAAACAAAAAGAAGGAGAAGAAAGGAGGAAGAAGGAAGAAGCCAGATGCTGGTGGCTCATGCCTGTTATCCTAGCTACTCAGGAGACTGAAATCTGAGGATCACAGTTCGAAGTTAACCTGTGCAGAAAAGTCCATGAGACTCTTATGTCCAATGAACCACCAGCAAACCAGAAGTGGCGCTGTGGCTCAAGTGGTATGGCGCTCGCCTCGAGCTGAAGAGCTCAGGGGCAGCGCCCAGGCCCCAAGTTCAAGCCCCACAACCGACAAAAAAAAAAAAAAAAAAGAAAAGATAGGTTAAGGTAATGACAGGTCTAAAAGTCCACAAGGCAAATTTGAGTGCTAGATTCTCTGTGTACTGGCCATGAGGCCTGGGCGAAATCTTGGTTTCAGATGCTGTGCAACCCTGGAGGCTTGGACAGGATATGGTGGAGGGTAAACACCTGAACGATTGCCACTGATTGTACACTCAGCCCCGGGAGGAGGAAGGAGAAGTGGGCTCCTGCGCAAGCCTGTTTCACATCCAAGCGTTGCTCCAATGACCTCTTGGTCAAGCGAGTCTTGCACCTCAATCTCTCATGCTCTCTGTCTCTCTCTCATTCCTCCCCCCCTCCCCCAGTAGGTTGTGGGGCTTGAACTCAGGGCCTGGGCGCTGTCCCTGAGCTCTTTTGCTCCAGGCGAGCACTCTACTACTTTGAGCCACAGCGCCACTTCCAGTTTTCTGGTGGTTCCTTGGAGATCAGAGTCTCATGGACTTTGCTGCCCAGGCTGGCTTTGAAACCCTGATTCTCAGATCTCAGCCTCCTGAGTAGCTAGGATGACAGGTGTGAGCCACCAGCGCCTGGCTCACATCAGTCCCTTTCTAGCAGCTAGAGAAGAGATCATCCAAAGGACATCAAGCCTAGGGCTCTGCTGATTCCTTTATTTTCCTCACTTCAAGATTGGGTGCTAGGAACGTGGCTTAGCAATAAGTGCTTGCCTGAGTTCAATTCCTCAGTACCATATACAGAAAAAGCTGGAAGTGGTGCTGTGGCTCAAGTGGCAGAGCACTAGCCTTGAGCAAAAGCAGCTCAAGGACAGTGCCCAGGCCCTGAGTTCAAGTCCCAGCCTGGGTAACACAGCTGGAGCCCCTTGATGGAGGACATTGGTTGTGCCAATGAACCACCAGAAAGCCAGAAGTGGAGCTATGGCTTAAGTGACAGAGCATTTGCCCTGAGGGATAAAGCTAAGGGACAAGGACAGGGGCCCTGAGTTTAAGTCCCAGCCCCCCCCCCCCACACACACACACGGAGTAATGGGTAAAAACAAACGTAGGCTGGGGCACTAGTGGCTCACGCCTGTCATCCTAGCTACTCAGGGGACTGAGATCTGAGGATCGGGGTTCAAAGCCAGCTGGGGCAGGAAAGTCCATGAGACTTTTATCTCCAATGAACCACCAGAAAAATTGCAAGTGGCACTGTGGCTCAAAGTAGTAGAGCACTAACAAAAAAAAAGCTCAGGGACAGAGCCTAGGCCCTGAGTTTAAGCCCCACGACCAACCAAAAAATAAATAAAGGGGGGTGGAAAAAAAACACATGAATGAGGCCCTGGGTTCAATTCCTCAGCACCACATAAACAGAAAAAGCTGGAAGTGGTGCTGTGGCTCAAGTGGTAGAGCGCTTGCCTTGAGCTGAAGAGCTGAAGGACAGCACCCAGGCTCAGAGTTTAAGCCCTACAACGGACAGACACACACACACACACACACACACACACACACACACACACACACAAAGTGAAAGGAATGGAAGGAAGGAGAAAATGAAAAAAGTCCTCAGTTATTCTAGATTTATCCTAGGCAAACAGGCACCAATGATTCGTGCCTGTCATCCTAGCTACTCAGGAGGCTGGGATGTGAGGATCCCAATTCAGAGTCAGCCTGGGCAGGAAAATCCAGATGACTCTTATCTCCAATGAACCACTGAAAAGCCACAAGTAGAACAAGTGGTTCAAGTGGTAGAGCTCCAGCCTTGAGCAAAAGCAGCTCAGGGACAGTGCCTAAGCCCTGAGTTCAAGCCCCAGGGCTAGCACAATCCATCAATCATTCATTCATTCATTCTTAGTGTATAGGAGCAGGCCCAGGCCTTTTATCCCATCCTTGGCCCACCCACAGGAAATGTCCACTGTTCCCTAAAATGGAGGAAGCTGTGTAGGGCATTAGGTAGAGGGGAGAGATCTTCAGGCTCCTAGAACCTTCAGTACCCAAAATGAACTACCCCCTAGAACAGCTGATCAGAACTGAGGTCCATCTTGAGTTCTCTGGAGATGTAGAGGTGAGGAAAGTCCTGAGCTGCCCCGGGGCCCTTCCATAACCAAGTTAGACGGACTCACCATGAATCTCACACCAACTATGTCCTGGCTGAACCCAGTCAAGTACCTGTGTGTTCTGAGTCAGAACTCAGAAGTGTCCAGCTGGGCCAGGTGTCAGTGACTCATGCCTGTAATCCCAGCTACTCAGGAGGCTGCAATCGATAAGGATCCAGGTTCAAAGCCAGCCTGGGCAGGAAAAAAAATCCATGAGACACTTATCTCCAAATAACGACCAGAAACCCAGGAGTGGCAGTGTGACTCAAAGTGGTAGAGGTCTATCTAGCCTTGAGCATAAAAGCTCAAGGACAAGGCTCAGGCCATTATGATCAACAATGTAAAAAAAAATGGAGGTGGTGCTGTGGCTCAAGTGGTAGAGTGCTAGCCTTGAGCAAAAAAGAGCGCTGAGATAGTGTCCAGACAAAAGGGTGAACTGAAGAAAGAGGCCCTGAGTTCAAGCCCTGCCCCCAAACAAAAAGAACAACCAATTAGGTTGTTCCCAGTTAGGGCTGGGAAGGTGGCTTAGTGGTAGAGCGCTTGCCTAGTATGCATGAAGCCCTGGGTTCGATTCCTCAGTATACCACATGCACAGAAAAAGTCAGAAGTGGTGCTGTGGCTCAAGTGGTAGAGTGCTAGCCTTGAGCAAAAAGCAGCTCAGGGACTGCACCCAGGCCCTGAGTTCAAGCCCCAGGACTGGAAAAATAAAAAAGAACCAATCTAATTCTCCTCTGAAGACCCTACCAGACCCCAGCCAGGCCATCTTGAATGTGTATAAGGGAAGGAGGCTCAGGTTGTGCTCAGGAAACCTCAAAACAGCCTGAGGGTGATGTAGTGGGGGGCTGGGGGTAGGGGTGGGGAGTCAATTCCTCTTTCCTCCTCCCCAACCATGCATATAGGACTGCTCACCGTTCCACATAGAGCAGTGGTCTGGCAAGATTCTTGTGAAAAAGGCTCCTCATTCAGGACAGAGGCCACATCAGTCTTGTGGCCTAGAGCCCCAGCATTCACAGCTCATTCAACTCATTCCCTTGGAGGAATGGGTTGGGTTTTCTCCTCAGCTCTACCCCTTTCCTACAGAATGCACGCACAGTCCTGGAGCCAGCCTCGGAGTCGTGGACCTCAGACTGGAAAGATGTGCAGAGGCCCAGCTCCAGTTCGCTCTGGGACGGGCACTGCTCAGAGAGGTCAAAAGGGGGAGGGTCAGCTCCAACTTCTACCCTCCGCCTCTCTCCCACACAGCACCTTGCCCAATGTGGGCAATTTGTTCAACAGCGGTGGCAGATTGTACAAGAAGCTTTTACCTCAGCCAGGATAGGAGGTCAGCCCCAGGAGCAATGGCTCCTACTAAGGCCCAAAGATTGAGACAGGCCTGGACAGAGTTATGACACCTCAAAGCCTGGCCTGCCCAGCTCCCCACTTCTTCTTAGCCCTCCCCCCAACCCAATCCCAGCAGTGTTTCCTCTCTGCTAAGTATATTGAAGGGGTGGAGAGTAATGATAAGCTAGAAAGATCCTTGATTTTTAATTTTTTGCCAGTCGTGGGGCTTGAACTCAGGGTCTGGGCACTGTCTCTGAGCTTCTTTTGCTCAAGGTTAGCACTCTACCACTTGAGACACTGTGCCACTTCCGGGTTTTTCTGTGTGTGTGTGTGTGTGTGTGTGTGTGTGTGTGTGTGTGTGTGTGTGTGTGTGTGTGTGTGTGTGTGTGTGTGTGTGTGTGTGTGTGTGCATGTGGTGCTGAGGAATGGAACCCAGGGCTTCATGCATGCTAGGCAAGCACTCTACCACTAAGCCACCTTCCCAGCCCAGACCTCTGATATTTCCAAGCTCTTCCACATGAAGTTTTCTCTTTATTCTGGTTTTGCTAATTCAAAGAGTAAATTTGGGAACTCTTTCCCTTTCTCTGTCTCTCTGCCTCTCTCTGTCTCTTCTCTCTCTCTCTCTCTCTCTCCCCTCCCCTTTTTTGATGCCAGTCCTGGTGGGGCTTGAGATCAGGACCTGGGAGCTATCCTTCAATTTTTTCACTCAAGGCTAACACTCTGCCACTTGAACCACAGCCCCACTTCTAGCTTTTTGGTGGTTCATTGGAGATAAGAGTCTCTCAGGCCTTCCTGCCCACACTGATTTTGAACTGTGATCCTTGGAGCTCAGTCTCTTGAGTAGCTAGGATTACAGGCGTGAGCCACACTGGCACCCGGACTTCTTATGTCTTTGCCTCTGCAAAAATGTGACTAATCCATATTAGATAAATGGCCAGCAGAGATGAATAACCTAGCTGTGATGTTCTTGTGTCTGAGCATGCCCCATCTTGCAAAGAGTTCTGAAGCCAGGCACCAGTGACTCAAGCTTATAATCCTAGCTACTCAGGAGGCTGAGATCCAGAAGATGGTGGTTTGAAACTGCCCTGGGCAAAAAAACGTCCTCAAGACTCCATCTCCAAAATAACCAGCAAATAGGCAAAAATAGAGGTAAATACCCAAGTAAAGTACCAGCCAAGCAAGCTGAGCGAGCTCATTACTAGCAATAAAAGAAAAGGAGGGGGAAACAGTTCTGAAAACAGAAAACAAAACAAATTGGGGGCCCATTTGGTTTCTGGCTTAGTCTCTCTATAACTCTTTCCAAAAAGCCAGCAGCTCACCTCGTCTCTCCCAAAGAATATTATCCTGGTTCCCGGGCGCCCTCTGGTGGCCAGTCGGCTCAGGAGTACGGGAAAGTGGAAGAAAATCCTCAACCTTCCACCTCACCATCTCAAGGCAGAAATCAGACCAGGAGGAAGGAAGGAAGGAGGGAGGAAAGGAGGAGAAGAGATATTTTCTCAGAAGCTTTTTCTGAACGCACTGCCTTCAAGATACAGTTCAAAGGCTTGGTCTTCATTCATACCACTAACATTCTCCCCATCCCACGACTGAGAACACAGAAACGCTCAGTTCTCCAGGAAGCTCAAAGCTCTGTGTGTGTGTGTGTGTGTGTGTGTGTGTGTGTGTGCGCGCGCGCACACGTGTGCGCGTGTGCGTGGTGGGCCCATTTGGGAACTCAAACTCAGGCAGGGTCTTACATTGGTGCTTTGGCTCTTGGCTGGTGCTCTACCACAGAGCAGAACAGAGGCTTGGAATGTGGCTTAGTGGTAGAGTGCTTGCCTAGCATGTATGAAGCCCTGGGTTCGATTCCTCAGTACCACATAAACAGAAAAAGCCGGAAGTAGCACTGTGGCTCAAATGGTACAGTGCTAGCATTGAACAGAAGAAGCTCAGGGACAGTGCCCAGACCCTGAGTTCAAGCCCCAGGACTGGCAAATAATAATAATAGGAAACTGCCTTCCGGCTAGAGATGGCAACCATCGCCCCTGGGCCTAAGGACACACTTGTCCTAGGCCCTGTAGCATTTAAGAACCAATCCAAGATGGACGCTGGTGGCTCACAACTGTAATCCTATCTACTGAGGAGGCTGAGATCTGAGGATCTCAGTTCAAAGCCAGCCCAGGAAAGAAGTCCATGAGACTCTTCCAATAAACCACCAGAAAACTGGAAGTAGCGCTGTGGCTCCAAGTGGTAGAACGCTAGCCTTGAGTTTTTTTGGTGATGGTCATGCCTGAACACTCATTGTCCCTGAGCCTTTTTCGCTCAAAGCTAGTGCTCCACCATTTGAACCACAGTGGAAGATAATAGGGGAGGTGGGACTTCCCGGCTGATGCTCAAAAATTAAAAGCAAAAAAGGGCTGGGAAGGTGGCTTAGTGGTAAAGTGCTTGCCTATCATGCTTGAAGTCCTGAGTTCCATTCCTCAGTACCACATACACAGAAAAAGCTGGAAGTGGCGCTGTGGCTCAAGTGGTAGAGAGTTAGCCTTGAGCCAAAGTAGCTCAGGGATAGTGCCCAGGCCCTGAGTTCAAGCCCCAGGACTAGCAAAAGAGAAGAAGGAGGAGGAAGAGGAGGAGGAGGAGGAGGAAGAGGAAGAGGAAGAAGAGGAGGAAAAATAAGATGAAGCCCCAGAAGAAGATATTTTCCTAAGACCTGATGTTGGCTCATGTCTGTAATCCTAGCTACTCAGGAGGCTGAGAGCTGAGGATCATGGTTCAAAGCCAGCCCAGTCAGGAACATCTGTAAGACTCTTATCTCCAATAAACCACCAGAAAACCAGAAGTAGGGTTGTGGCTCAAGTGGTAGAGTGCTACCCTTGAGCTGAAGAGCTGAGGGACAGCGCCCAGGCCCAGAGTTCAGGCTCCAGGACCACCACCAACAACAAAAAAATAATCATAAAATAAATTCCATTTCAGGCTAATCGTGTTAGAGTGGGAATTGAGTTTTGAGTTTTGGAGGGAGAGTCTAGTTGGAGAAAGGAATGTCGGGATGGTAGGAGATGAGGAAGGAAGCTATGGAAATCCCTGGGGGCTGGTTCAAAGTAATCCTTGGTGCTGGTGTAAATTTGTCAGAGAAGCTCTAGTGAAAGAATTTGTAGGGCTTCTGCTGGAATGTTCTGCATTCCAGAGGGGACATTTATTTAGCCAGGAGGCAGAGCTAGCCTGTATTTAGAATGCTATCTACCTAATTAGCACAACCTAGTATGGACACAAATTATGAGATCGCGGCCATCTCTGAGCTTTTAAATAGGTCGGTGGCTCCAAACCTGCTTGAGATCTACAGAGCATTATTATTATTTTATTTGTTTGTTTATTTTGGCCAGTCCTGGGGCTTGAACTCAGGTCAGGGCCTAAACGCTGTCCCTGCCTCTTGGTACTCAAGGCTTGGCGTTCTACCACTTGAGTCACAGGCCCATTTCCGGCTTTTTCTATGTATGTGGTACTGAGGAATCAAACCTGGAGCTTCGTGCATGCTAAGCAAGCAGTCTACCACTAAGCCACTTTCCCAGCCCACCAGAGAGCCTTTCTTGATTAAGCAATTTCCAGATCCCTTATCAGCTTTCAGAAATCAAGATATCTCAGGAGTCAGGTGCCAGTGGCTGCAGCCTGTAATCCCAGCTACTCAATAGGTTGAGAACTAAGTATACAGGGGGCAAAGTCCAGTGAGACTTATCTCCAATTAATTACCCCCTCCTTCCCCTCCTCCCCCAAAAAAAAATCTGGACGTGGAGGTGTGGTTCAACTGGTAGAGCTCTAGCCTTAAGGGGAAAAGAAAAAGAAAAGGCTCTGGGACAGCACCCAGGTCCTGAGTTCAAGCCTTAGGACCTTCACAATAAAGGTAAAAAGAAATTTTAAAAGTACACATGGGAAGATAGGTATGGCCCCGCTTAGCTTTTGAGATCAGACCATAAGCATGCAGGATAAATCCAATTCTGGCACCACCAGTTGAATAAAAGGAGAATGAGCAGGTGATCTTTGAATGAAAGAGGAATGTTTCACTACAAAACATAAATCCTAACCATTGATGGAAAGGGGGAAAACAAGTTTTATTGTTATTGTATGAGGTTTTTAAGTTAGTGCTTTGGCAAAGGAAATCTCTTCTTCAAACAATACAGGATGCAGAAGATAACACTTGCTGTTTTGAGAGGCCTAATTTTGACCTCACCACCCAAGGTAAAAACCAAGGCTTCCTTCTCTTTTTTTTTTTTGGTCAGTCATGGGGCTTGAACTCTGGGCCTGAGTGCTGTCCCAGAGCTCTTCAGCTCAAGGCTAGTGCTCTACTATTGAGCCATAGAAGCACTTCCGGCTTTTTCTGCTTATGTGGTAATAAGGAATCGAACCCAGAGCCTCATGCAGGCAAGGCAAGTACTCTACTGTTAAGCCACCTTCCCAGCCCCCAAGGCTTCCTCTAGCACTGTTTCATTCCTTCCTCATTTCAAATCACACCATCCCACAGAAGGACTGCTATTGATCCCTTCTAGCTACTTTCCCTAGCTAAATAATAATGCATTCTTCATCCTGTAACCAAAGTTATATTTTATTTACTGGCACTAGAACTCAGGGCCTGGACACTCCCTGTCCCAGAGCTTTTGTGCTCCAGGCTAGTGTTCTAGCCTTAGAGCCACAGCTTCACTTAGGACTTTTGGGTGGGTCAGTGGAGATAAGAGTCTCAAAGACCTTCCTGCCCAAACTGGCTTCCAACTGTGATCCTCAGATCTGAGCATCCTGAGTAACTAGAAGTACAGGCTTGAGCCATTGGTGCCCGGCTTTGATCATTCTTTAAACAAAGAAGACAGGGCTGGGGCAGCTTAGGGACAGTGCCCAGGCCCTGAGTTCAAGCCCCAGGACTGGCACGAAAAAAAGGAAAGAAAGAAAAAGACAACGAAATAGGCCAGATGGGGCTGGGAAGGTGGCTCAGTGGTAGAGCGCTAGCCTTGCGCTGAAGAGCTGAGGGACAGCGCCCAGGCCCAGAGTTCAGGTCCCAGGACCAATAACAACAACAAAAAAAGAAAAGAAGAAGGAAAAGAAGGAGAAAAGGAAGAGGTGGAGGAGGAGGAGGAAGAAGAAGAGGAAGAAGTGAAAGAGGAGGAGGAGGAAAAAGGAGAAGAAAAAAAAACAATAAGAAAACAATGATTTACTGACACTAAATCAGTTCATTCCAGTACTTGGACTTTCTGATAAAAATGCTCAGATATATCAATTCACTTGAGTGGCTCTCAATCGGAGAATGTCTCTCCCAATCCCAGAATGTCTATTTAGATAGGAGGGCCTCTCATTGTTTAACCGCATCAAGAAACAAATAATAAATAGATATGCATGATGCCTACATAGATGTACACACAGAGAAATGGATACATGCACACACGAGTTTAAAATGTTGACAGTTTCTCTGAAGACAGTAAGGTTACAGATTATTTTCCATTATGCTCACTTGTATATTCTAAGGCTATATTATTGTATAATACTAACCTCTGAAAACAAATTTTTCCTTGTTTTGGCACAGAGTGCTGTTAAGTAGGCTGCATTGGCCTTGAACTCCCCCTGACTCAACCTCTTAAAATATATTAGGATGGGGCTGGGAAGGTGGCTTAGTGGTAGAGTGTTTGCCTAGCATGCGTGAAGCCTGGGTTCGATTCCTCAGTACCACATACACAGAAAAAGCCGGAAATGGTTCTGTGGCTCAAGTGGTAGAGTCCTAGCCTTGAACACAGAGAGGTTCGGGGACAGAGCCCAGGCCCTGAGTTCAAGCCCCCAGGAGTGGCAAAAAAAAAAAAAGAAAGAAAGAAAGAAAGAAAGGAGAGAGGGAAGATAATCCCTCTGTAAAACACCTTAATAATAACAAAATTATATTTAAAAATAACATAAGCATGGTGCTGGTGGCTCACACTTGTAATCCTAGCTACTCAGGAGCCTGAGATCTGAGAATCAGGGTTCAAAGCCAGCCTGGGCAGGAAAGTCTGTGAGACTCTAATCTCCAATTAAACCACCAGGAAACCGGAAGTGGCGACTGTGGCTCAAGTCCTCGAGCTCTATAGCCTTGAGCTGTAGAGCTCAGGGACAAGGCCTAAGCCCAGACTTCAAGCCCCACAACCAACAATAAATAAATAAATATTTAAAAACAAAAACAGAAATGGGGCTGTGTTTCACAGGGTTGAGCAATAGCCTTGAGGGAAAAAGCTAAGGGACATTACCCAGGCCCTGAGTTCAAGCCTCATAATAGCACAAAAAAAAAAGGGAGCGGGGCTGGGAAGGTGGCTCAGTGGTAGAGTGCTTGCCTTGCATGCCTGAGGCCCTGGGTTCGATTCCTCAGCACCACATAAGCAAAAAAGAAAAAAAAAGCCGGAAGTGGTGCTGTGGCTCAAGTGGTAGAGCGCTAGCCTTGAGCTGAAGAGCTGAGGGACAGCGCCCAGGCCCAGAGTTCAGACCCACGACTGAACCCAAAAAAAAAAAAAAAGGAGCAAGACTGAAAGAGACTGATGGGAGGGTGAGCCTAAATGCATAAATGGACATAATAAATGTGAGAAGAGCCGGTGCCAATGGCTCACACCTGTAAGCTTAGCTACTCAGGAGGCTGAGATCTGAAGATCATGGTTCAAAGCTAGCCTGGGCAGGAAAGTCCTTGCGACTCTTATCTCCAAACACCTCTAAAATACAGGAAATGGTTCTGTGGCTTAAGTGGTAGAGTGCTGGCCTTAAGCTGAAGAGCTCAGGGACAGCACCCAGGTCTAGAGTTCAAGTCCCACCACCAAAAAAAACCCAAAAACCTGAAAAGCCACCTAAAGCACAATCTTAACAAGCATAGTATATTTTCCCTAAAAACAATGTCAAAAAGACAATTCCTTTTACAGCTAAATTGCTGCACCTTTCCCCATTTTATAATTTTAAAAGCCACTATTTTTTATAGCCCTCTATAGCCAGGGCTCTAAAAATAAATAGTCACCTATAAAACAGGAACCGTTTCTCTCCCAGAGAACTGTTAAAGATCAGATGACGTCAATCAGGGAAGGCAGCAGCTGGGTGCCAGTAATTCTAGCTACTCAGAAGGCTGAGATCTGAGGATTGAGGTTGGAAGCCAGCCTGGGCAGGAAAGCCCATGAAAACTCTATCTCTAGGTAACTACCAAAAAGCTAGAAATGGAGCTGAGGCTCACATGGTTGAGCACTAGCCTTGAGGAAAAAAAGCTAAGGGACAACACCCAGGCCCTGAGTTCAAAGTCCAGAACATACACAAAACACACACATACACACACAACACATAAGCCATTTGTAATAGTGTCGGGCATAAACCCTACTTAAGTGTTAGCTATTATTTTATTTCTTTACTAGTTTCTCCCAGTAGGGTGAAACAGGGCGGAAAAGAAGGAATAATTCTGAGAACATATATAGTAAGAGCAAAAATTACTGAAGGATGTAGGACAGGCTGTATTGGTAGGGCTCATGTCCTATGTCCAAAAGGTCTGTTAATTCTGGTGGTCAGGAATCTAATCCTCCTCTTCCTCCTTATAAAGTCACAGCCCAGGGGCTGGGAAGGTGGCTCAGGGGGTAGAGTGCTTGCCTGGCATGCATAAGGCCCTGGGTTTGATTCCTCAGCAGCACATAAGTAGAAAAAGCTGGAAGTGGGTGCTGTGGCTCAAGTGGTAGGGCGCTCGCCTTGAGCTGAAGAGCTGAGGGACAGCGTCCAGGTCCAGAGTTCAAGCCCCACGACCGACCAAGAGAGTAAATAAAAGTCAGATCCCAGTCAGCCATCTCGGATGGACCTGTGGGTTTCATGCTTGTAATGCAGCACTCAGGAGGTTGAGGTCTGAGGAATCTGATCCTAGGCAAGCTGGGGGGCTAGATGACAAAACCCAACCTCAAAAACAAAGCAATCAAAACCCAGCAGGTCTATTTCCAGCTCCCATATTCTGGGGTCTGGTTACCAGTGTGCATTAGTGGGGGCGGTGGGCCTAAATCAGGACAGGAAAACCCGACCTGTGAGTGTGGCGAGAACTACAATACCCAGCATGCAGCGGGGTGAAAAAAGGAAGGTGTGGGCGGGGGGGGGGAGGAGAAGCCTTCTTCCGCCGCGACTAGCAGGTGCTGCTGGGAGTTTCATTGACACCCCCCCCCCCCATCTTTCCAGCTCCCACCCACCTCCTCTCAGCCCCGTTCACTCCCTCGGACCTCCCCTCCCCACACACTCCACCCCTTCCCTTTTTTTGTGTGTTGAGAGCGGGTGAGAGAGAGAGAGAGACACCCCCCCCCCCCCCCCCCGGCAAAGCCCGCGAGCTGCTTCCTCTTCCCGTCTCATTGGTCCAGCCTACCTGTCACTCCGGGAGCTGAGGAGCGAGATGCTGTCTCCTGATTGGTGGGTTCTGTTTGGCGCCAACTAGGCCGGGGCGGAGTGGGCGGGGCGACGAGGGTCTCTCCTCGGCGGGTCTGTCGCTCTCTCCCCCGGTCCCCCCCCCACCCCGCCGCCACTCCCCGCCCCCTCCTCCGGGGGGAGCCGAGCTGTTTTACCGCGAACTGAGCCGCTCGGGGCTGGGACCTCGGTGAGGGGCGGGGGTGGGGGGGGACCGGAGGGGAGGGTCGAGCCGGGTCCAGCGGGGCGGGCCCGGGAAGGACAGGGGGAGGCGCGGCCGGCGGGAGAGCACGGCGGCCCTTCCTCACCGCCGCGGCGGATTTGATCTTCAGATTGCTCCCCCCCCCCCCCACACTTCACCCCCCTCCTCCTCCGCCGGACACCCCCCCCCATACACACAGGTGGAGGTGGTGCTGGCGGGGCCGGTGCTCGGTGGGTGCGGAAGCTTCTGCTTGAGGAAAGCCGGGCATCGCGCTTGGGATCCCCGCGGCTTCCCCCCCATCCCCTCACTCCATCCTCCCCCCCCCCATCATCATCATCATCATCATCATCATCCGCCCGTCCGCGCCGCTTTGCCCGCGGCCGCCGCGTCCCAGAACCGCGGGGTCGTCGCGTGTTTGTGTTTGATCCCGCGGGCGGCGCGGGCGGCCGGGGGGGGGGCGCGCGTGTGCTGAAGCCGGTGCCTGCGGGGCGGCCGAGGTAGATCACGGAGCGGGACTCCTCTGGGGCAGAGCCCGGTGCCCCCCCCCCCCTCACCCCTCACCTACCCACACACCTTGATCCGCCTTCACTGCCGCCGCCATGGAACTGGGCCCGGAGGCCCCCCACCGCCGTCGTCTGCTCTTCGCCTGCAGCCCTCCTCCTCCTCCCCACCCCGCGCCGCAGGCCACGGCCCAGGCCTTGTTGGGCGCGTCTGCTGCTGGGGGGATGTCCCCTGTCACCAACCTGACCGTCACGATGGACCAGTTGCAGGGACTGAGCAGGTAAGATTTGGGAATGGGGGGTAGGGGGAGAAACAGGCGAGCGATCCTTTCCCCCCTTGGCCCCCCCGACATTTCCCTCACTGGGCTTTTTACCTGTGGGTCCTCGGGAAGAAATCAGATCGTGGGGAGCCCACCTCCGTCCTGCTGGAGAGATCCGGATGCTCCCCTCGAGAAGGAGTAAACTGGATCTAGTCAGGCCTTGCCATGTGCACCTTCTTCTTCTCCCTGGGAGGTCCGGAAGGTTCAGGTGGGAGAAAATGGTTCAGATCCTCTCCATGGGTTTATCCCTCAGCCCGAGTAAGACTTAAGTAGGGTCCCCTACTTGTGGACACCCACCCCCTTTTCAGACTGCTTTGTATGACTCCCAGTTCCTTAGACCAGGAAGCTGGTTTGGAAATGAATCCCTACATCTTCCCCCCACCCCTACCTCCCCCCCATACCCTACCTCCCCCCCATACCCAAACTGCGAGGCCTTCATTCCCCCCCCTCCCCCTTGGCTGAACCAACGCCTGAAAAATCTTAGTTTCCTGTGAGCTTTGTTCCTTCTCAACAAAGGGACCGGCGGCATTTTCCTGCCCCGCATTTGTGCAAAATCTACAAACCCCAGTCCTTGATGTCTACCCGTCTCTGCTTTCCTAAGGCCAAGTCCTTTTTACTTTTCCCTAGACTTTTTCTTCTTTTTTCCTATAGCAAAATACATCCCACCATATCCCAGCAAAAGCTACTTTTATGTTCTCAAACTTTGGGTATTTCACTCGCTGATCGCTGCCTTTGGAAAGCTAGAATTTCTAGTTCCATTTCCCCTCCACCTCTCTGTCAAGCACATTAATCTAGTGCTTTTGGGAAACCATACCGTAGCCTTTCAGTCTTACAATATGGCTAGGGCCAAGTCTATCCACTCCTTTCCTTTGCTCTCAGACATTACTCTGGGTAATGTGGGTGGCAAAGAGGGGTGGTGTGGTGAGGCCTCATAATGATCAAGGTAGGTGACAATGTGGTGTGTGTGACTTTCAACTGTCCTAAAAATTGCTCACGTGCAACTCTTTTTCTTGGTTTCAGTGAGTGTGAACAGTCACTGGAGGCAAAAAATAACAGCAGTCTTCAGAGAATGGGCTCTTCCGAATCCACTGATTCAGGTATTTTCTTTTCTTTTCATCTTGATCCTGTATTTTCCAGTGTGCTGTGTGGAGAATGATACTGGAGATTTTCTGAAAGAGATTTCTTCCAGGGCTGGGAAGGTGGCTCAGTGGTAGAGTGCTTGCCTTCCATGCGTGAAACCCTGGGTTCGATTCCTCAGCACCACATAAGCAGAAAAAGCCAGAAGTGGTGCTGTGGCTCAAGTGGTAGAGCGCTCGCTTTGAGCTGAAGAGCTGAGGGCCAGCGCCCAGGCCCAGAGTTCAAGCCCCATGACTGACCCCCCCCCCCCCAAAAAAAAAAAAAAAAAGATTTCTTCCACCTGGGCACTTATTTTTGGTGAATTGAAACACAGACAAGTCTTTGGAAGGTGTTGGGTGTTTGCTTGCTCATGAAGGATGAGTAAAATTCATTACATAATTGGCATTAAGGGCTAGGAATGTGGCTTAATGCTAGCATGCTTGACTAGCATATGTGAAGCCCTGGGTTCGATTCTTCAGTACCAGTGGCACTGTGGCTCAAGTTGTAGAGCACTAGCCTTGAGCAAAAGCAGCTCAGGGACTGTGCCCAGGCCATGAGTCTAAGCCCCACAATTGGCAAAAACAAAACCAAAAACACCCAAAACTGTCATTCAGAAAAGTATATGGGGTCGGGTAATTGGAAGTATAGTGAAATCTCAGTGTAGGAAATAATAGGCCATTGTCTTTCATTTTGTGCCATAAGTTCAAGTTATGGTGGGGTTGTACAGATAGAAATATGCCACAAAACCTTTTAGGTTTGAGGGCTGGGAAGGTAGCTCAGTGGTAGAGCGCTTGCCTTGCATGCCTGAGGCCCTGGGTTCGATTCCTCAGCACCACATAAGCAAAAAGAAAAAAGCCAGAAGTGGCGCTGTGGCTCAAGTGGTAGAGCGCTAGCCTTGAGCTGAAGAGCTGAGGGACAGCGCCCAGGCCCAGAGTTCAGGCCCCACGACCGGACCCAAAAAAAAAACCCAAAAAACAAAACCTTTTAGGTTTGAGAAGTATAAGAGCAAAAGCAAAAGTCGTAAACTGTAGTGTATAGGCTTGCCACCTCCCCCACTCCCATCCCCCCCAATCATGGGGCTTGAACTCAGGGCCTGTGAGCTATCCCTGAGCTCTTTTGCTCAAGCTAGTACTCTACCACTTTGCGCTAGAGGTCCACTTGTTTTCTGGTGGTTCATTGGAGATAAGTCTCAGAGAACTTCCTGCCTGGACTAGCTTCAAACCATGATCCTTCGATTTTAGTCTCCTTAGTAGCTAGGATTACAGGCTTGAGCCACCAGTGCCCTGCTCTACTTAGGCTTTCTTTCTCCTCTCTTCTGCTCCCCCCTCTCAAACACACATTCTCAGAAAGATCTTCCTTTCTGGCTCGTATGGTCATCCTCCTTCCTCATTAGTCAGGAGCTCTTTTTGCCAGTCCTGGGGCTTGAATTCAGGGCCTTTTGCCTCGTACTGTCCCTGAGCTTCTTGTGCTCAAAGCTAACTCTCTACCACTTGAGCCACAGCGCCACTTCCAGCTTTTTCTGCTTATGTGGTGCTGAGGAATCGAACCCAGGGCCTCATGCATACAAGGCAAGAGCTCTACCACTGAGCCACCTTCGCAGCCCCCAGCCAGGTACTCTAATCTTTAACTTTATGCAAAGCTACATAGACACAGACTGAATTGGTACCAGGCAGGTTCTAATGGGGCTGAGCCATTCTGAACTGGCATACAGTCATGCTGAGCAATGGGACAGTTACCTGCAGTCTTTGGTAAGTAGATATATTACTTGATATTTTGTTAAAGGCAGCAAATTTTTGTCTTGTACACCATATGAGTAATGAATTTGGGGGGTTTGTGTTTTGGCCAGTCCTGGGGCTTGAACTCTGGGCCTGGGCACTGTCCCTCAGCTCTTCAGCTCAAGGCGAGCGCTCTACCACTTGAGCTACAGCTCCACTTCTGGTTTTCTAGTGGTTTATTGGAGATAGGAGTCTCACAGTCTTACCTGCCAGGCTAACTTTGAACCGAGATTCTCAGATCTCAGGCTCCTGAGTAGCTAGGATTACAGGCATGAGCCACCGGCGCCTGGCTTAAATATGTTTTTTTATACACTCAACTTAGGATATGATTTGACAAAATACTTGAAATCAAAGTTATTCGAGGAAAAATCTGGTATTCTTTCCATGCTTGGATTTACAGAAAATTATGTAGGTCACCTACTTCTATCTGGATAAGTAAATTATCACGATTGGTAGTTTAATTCAAGTTTTCCTCAGGTCTTATTTCCCTTGTTGGTATTTGCCAGTTTAAAAAAAATAAACCCAGCCGGGGCGCTGGTGGCTCACGCCTGTAATCCTAGCAACTCAGGAGGCTGAGATCTGAGGATCGCAGTTCAAAGCCAGCCTGGGCAAGAAAGACCGTGAGACTCCTATCTCCAATAAACCACCAGAAAACCGGAAGTGGCGCTGTAGCTCAAGTGGTAGAGCGCTCGCCTTGAACTGAAGAGCTGAGGGACAGCGCCCAGGCCCAGAGTTCAAGCCCCACGACCGACAAAAAAAAAAACCCACTGTGTGGGAGAGGGAGGGAGAGGAAACCTCTGAATATACTATGAAAATGTTGCTTTTAATAACGAAAGAGTCTTTTGGGGAATAATTTCTGAGATATTTTTTCTCTCCCCACAGGTTTCTGTCTGGATTCTCCTGGACCCTTGGACAGAAAAGAAAAGTATATATTCACTATTTTAAAGTTTTCTATTTTTTAAGATAAAAATTCTAAACTCGGGGCTGGGAAGGTGGTTCAGTGGTAGAGCGCTTGCCTTGCATGCCTGAGGCCCTGGGTTCGATTCCTCAGCACCACATAAACAGAAAAAGCCGGACGTGGCGCTGTGGCTCAAGTTGTAGAGCACTAGCCCTGAGCTGAAGAGCTGAGGGACAGCGCCCAGGCCCAGAGTTCAGGCCCCACGACTGGACAAAAAAAAAAAAAAAATTCTAAACTCTTAACTGTATTATTATTATTACTTCTTTTTTGGAATTGATGATCAAACATAGGATGTTGCATTGCTAAGCACGCATTTTGCCACTGAACTATATATCCCAGTTGCAAAATTCTAAACTTTTACTGTTTGGGTTTTGTTGTTGTTGTTTTTTTGCCAATCCTGGGGCTTGAACTCAGGGCCTGGGCATTGTCCCTGAGCTTCTTTTGCTCAAGATTCCATTCTACCACTTGAGCCACAGTGCCACTTCCATCTTTTTCTGTTTATGTGGTACTGAGGAATTGAACCCAGGGCTTCATGCATGCTAGGCAAACTCTCTTACCATTAAACCACATTCCCAGCTCTGGCTTTTTTTGGGGGGCGGGGGGTGGTCATGGGCTTGAACTCTGGGCCTGGGCACTGTCCCTGAGCTCTTCAGCTCAAGGTGTTGCTCTACAATTTGAGCCACAGAGCCACTTTACCTCGCTTCCCTCCTCTCCCTCCCTTGGTTTATTGGAGATTAAAGTCTCCCAGACTTCCTGCCTGGGCTGGCTTCTAACTGAGATCCTCAGATCTTAGTCTCCTGAGTAGGATTACAGGCATAAGCCACCTATGACTGGCTACTTTTTTTCTTTTTAACCTAAAAACCTATGTTTGGGGGTACTTCTGGGACTAGCCAGCTTTAGAGCCTAGCATCTAGCCTAGCCTCTTGAGCCACAGCACCACTTCCAGTTTTCTAGTGGTTTATTGGAGATATGAGTCTCACGGACTTTCCTGCCCAGGCTGACTTTGAATCCAGATTCTCAGATCTTAGCCTCCTGAGTAGCTAGGATTACAGGCCTGAGCCACAGGCGCCCGGCTTATGTTTACTTTTTTATTTGCTTTATTCTCAGTTATTTTCCTTGATCTCATTACAGCCTTGAAAATCCCGTGAGGAGAATAAATTTCTTACCTGTAAGTTAATTTCATTGTTTATTTTGAGCTAATACCTGTTAATACCTTTTGTAGGCCCTCCTCCCCCCAGTCCCCAAGCTACTAGGTGACCTTCATAGGTGACCTCAGTTTAGAAAATGAACATTATTTTTCTGTACTCTCAGAGGCTACAGCGATTGCTTCTTTGGGACTTTGTCCTCTGTCTCTTCCTGGTTTTATCAAACCAGGAAGGGATTGGTTGAGCACTACAATTCGTGTTGAGAAAAAGGAAATAGACCTTTGTAAATTGGGTGCAAAGCTTTGTTGGGAGTACTTCTTTCTGTATGCTAGCTAGGTGGGGTCCTGTTGTGCTGTGTAGAAAGTTAAGCATTCCCACCCCATTCCACCTCTTTCAAGATCTGAATTTTTGCTGGGTATGCTAACACAGCACTTGAGAGGCTAAGACAAGTTAATCTGGAATTTGACATCAGCATGGACTATATAGTGAGTTCTAAGCTACCCTATACTACAGAGTGAGGCTTATCTCAAAACATTAAAGAACTGAATTTTCCATTGGGAATTTTTTCCCCCAGTCCTGGAGCTTGAACTCGGGGCCTATGCACTGTCCCTGAGCTTCTTTTGCTTAAGGCTTTCCCTCTACCACTGGAGCTACAGCACTACTTCCGGTTCTCTGATAGTTAATTGGAGATGAATCTTAAGGACTTTCCTGCCTGGGCTGGCTTTGAACCAGAATCTTCGGGTCTCAGCCTCCTGAGTAGCTAAGATTACAGGCGTGAGCCACCAGTACCTGGCTAACTTCTGGCTTTTTCTATTTATGTGGTGCTGAGGAATCCAAACCCAGGGCTTCATGCATGCTAGGCAAGCACTTTTACTACTAGGACACATTCCTAGTCTGCTTTTCATTATTTTTCAAAGAGGGTCTTGAATTTTGCCAGGCTGTCCTCAAACTGCCATCTAATCTGTTGTTGCTGAGTAGTTAGGGTTATAGGCATGAACCACTGTACCCAGTTCCCATTGAATTTTTCTTCACCTGCTCACTCAAATTTCCTTTTTCTTTTTTCCCCACTTTGATAGCAGAAGCTTTTGGGGTGTAGCCCAGCTTTGAAGAGGAGCCATTCCGATTCTCTGGACCATGACATTTTTCAGCTCATCGACCAGGATGAAAACAAGGAAAATGTGAGCATCACATCATTGTAGTAACGGGGGGGGGGGGGGGGGGGGGGGGGGGGAGTGGAGTCTGCCAAGTATCAGCAGTTTAGGAAGGACAAGGCTGGACTACTACAAGATAATTATGTGCATATAGACTATAAAATGGTACCTGGAAGATGTCACTCAGATTGTTGCTCTGGGAGATTGTTTGTCTAAAATGTATGCACAGAGGCTAGAAATGTGGCTTAGTTGTAAAGTGCTTGCCTAGCATGCATGAAGCCCTGGGTTTGATTCCTCAATACCACATAAACAGAAAAGGCTGGAAGTGGCTCTGTGGCTCAAGTGGTAGAGTACTAGCTAGCCTTGAGCACAGAGAGGCTCAGGGACAGAGCCCAGGCCCTGAGTTCAAGCCCCAGGACCAGCTTCCTCCCCCACCCCCCCCCACAAAAAAATGTTGTGGGGTGCTGGTGGCTCATGCCTGTAATCTTAGCTGCTCAGGAAACTGAAATCTGAGGATCCAGGTTCAAAGCCATCCCCAGTAGGAAAATCAATGAGACTTATCTGCAGTTAACCGCCAGAAACCTGGAAGTAGCACTGTGGCTCAAAGTGGTAGAGTGCTGCCCTTGAGCCAAAATGCTCAGGGACAGTGCCAGGCCCTGAGTTCAAGCCCCAGGACTGATTCCCCCCCCACCCCACTTCTCCCCACCCCCCAAAAGCCGGGCGGGGGGGGGGGGGCTTCTTGCTAGTGTTTGGAAGCTTGGAGCCAACAAATTCAGAGTAACTGAAACAGTGATTTTGAAGATGAGTTCCAGGTACACCTTAGCTGGTTTTCTGCTTCAGGCTACCTTTTCTAGCATTCTATGTCAGTCTTATTTCCCTATGTTTATTTTCTCCTCATTCCCTGCTAAAATGCCACAGCTTTTAATCTTTATAATCTTCCAGACTTAGTGTAAAACCAATGGCCTCCCAGAACTCACCTGGTTCTTCTGTTTGGCTCCTTGAGAAATGTCATGAGGAAGATAGATTCTTTGCCTTGAGATTTGGAGCAGTACACTGGCTTCTCCCGCCGCCCCCTACCAAATCCTGCAGTCCTGGGGCTTGAACTCAGCCTACATGCTGTCCCTGGGGTTTTTTGTGGTAGAGATGGTTGGACGACTAATGCTCAGAAAGTACTTCCTGTGTTTGTGTTGGCGTTCTAGACAGCTGGTTTTAATGCTTTATAAGTTCTTAAGTGAATAGCTTAGGATGGGGTGTATGAATACTTTAGATTTTTGAACTTTTTTTTTTTTTTTTTGTCAGTGCTTTGGTTTGTACTCAGGGCCTTTCTTTTTCATTTTTTTCTTTCTTTTTGCCAGTCCTGGGCCTTGAACTCAGAGTCTAGGACTGCCTCTGAGCTTGTGTGCTCAAGGCTAGTGCTCTATCGCTTTTGCCATTCATTTTTTGTTTTGTTTTGTGAGTCATGGGGCTTGAACTCTGGGCTTGGGAGCTGTCCCTGTGCTCTTCAGCTCAAGGCGGATGCTCTACTGTTTAAGCCATAATGCTACTTCCAGCTTTCTAGTGCTTTATTGCCAGGGCTAGCTTTGAGCCAGGATGCTTGGATCTCAACTTCCTGAGTAACTAGGATTACAGGCGTGAGCCACCAGCGCCTGGTGGGGCTTGAACTCTGGGCCTGGGCTCTGTCCCTCAGCTCTTCAGCTCAAGGCGAGCGCTCTACCACTTGAGCCACAAAGCCTCTCCTGGCTTTTTCTGCTTATGTGGTGCTGAGGAATCAAAGGGCTCCATGCATGCTAGGCAAGCAGTCTACCACTAAACCATGTTCCCAGCTCCTATTTTGTTTTATTTTTATTTTTATTTTTTGGCAATTGTAAGTCTTAAATGCAGGGCCTGAGTGCTGTCCCTGAGCTCTTTTGTTCAGGGTTAATGCTCTACCACTTTGAGCCACAGCTCCATTTCTAGTTTTTGAGTGGTTAATTGGAGCTGAGAGTATCTCAGACTTTCCTGCCTAGGCTGGCTTCAACCCGTGATCCTTAGATCTCAGCCTCCTGAGTAGCTAGGATTGCAGGTGTAGGCCACTAGCGCTCAGCAAGTGTGATTTTTGTTTAAGCAAACAAACAAACAGAACAATTTTCTTTGCATTGCTGTCAAATTCAGGATTTTTTTTTTTTGGTCAGTTGTGAGGCCTGAACTCTGGGTCTGGGCACTGTCCCTCAGCTCGTCAGCGCTAAGGTAGTGCTCTACCACTTGAGCCACAGCACCCCTTGTGGTTTTTTTCTGCTTATGTGGTGTTGAGGATTCAAGCCCAGGGCCTCATGCATGCAAGGCAAGCACTCTACCACTGAGCCACCTTCCTAACCCCTCAAATTCAGGATCTTGTGCATTACTATGCAAGTGCTCTCTAACCACCGAACAAACCCACCCCAGTCCTGGATGCTGCATTTGAAGTTAACTATTTACAAATCAGTGTTGGAATTTGATCAGAGATGAACTCTGAATTTGGAGGCAGTTCCTGAGGGTAATCAGTGCTCACACCTTTGTCTTCCCAAGTTATAACTGACTGAGGCTGGAGAGCTGGATTTTCATGAGCAGTAGATGTCTTATCTATGCCTTTCAGGAAGCGTTTGAGTTTAAGAAGCCCATAAGACCTGCCTCTCGTGGTTGCCTGCATGCCCATGGACATGACGAGAGCAAAGATGTCTTCACACAAAGGCAGAACTCAGCCCCAGCTCGAATGGTATGTGTTCTGCCCTTTTTTTTTTTTTGGCCAGTCCTGGGGTTTGAACTCAGGACCTGGGTACTGTCCCTGAGTTTCTTGTGCTCAAGGCTAGTACTCTACCACACGAGCCATAGTGCCTTTTCTGGCTTTGAAGTAGTTAATTGGAGATAGGACTCTCAACAAAGACTTTTCTGCCCGGGCTGGCTTCGAATTGAGATCTTCAGATCTCAGCCTCCTGAGTAGCTAGGATTACAAGCGTGAGCCACCAGCACCCAGCCTGCATGGTCTTTATCTTCAGTTAACCACTAAAATGCTAGACTAGAGGTGTTGTGCAAGGTCCTGAGGATAAACCTCAGTACTTCATTATAAATTTTAAAAAATCAAAACTTTCTCCTGCACAATGTATCCAAAGTGCTGAAGCATTTCCCAAAGAGTAATTTTGTTTGGAGAGAGTATTTGAAACCAGCTGAGGCAGGAAAGTCCATGAGACTCTTATCCCCAGTAAACAACCCAGAAAAGCTAGAAGGGGCGCTATGGCTCAAGTGGTAGAGTGCTAGCCTTGAACACAAAGAAGGCAGCACCCAGGCCCTGAGTTCAAGCCCCAGGACTGGCACCAAAAAACTTCTTTGATCGGTTGATGCTAAAATTTCCCTTCTATGTAAAATAGGGCATATAATACATGGTTGGAGTTTTTTAGTTGTTGTTTTTTTTTTTTTTTGGTATTGGGGATCGAACCCAGGATGTTGCACTTGTAAGGCAAATGCTTTGCCACTGAGCTACCTCCCAGCCCCGTAGTATGGTTTTTTTTTGTTGTTGTTCTTTCTTTTAGCTTTCCTCACATGAAAGAGATAGTGAGCCAGGGAATTTTGTTCCTCTTTTTACACCCCAGTCACCTGTGACGGCTAGTTTGTCTGATGAGGATGATGGCTTCATGGACCTTCTTGATGGAGAGAATCTAAAGGTAGTGTGTGTGTGTGTGCGTGTGTGTGTGTGTGTGTGTGTGTCTCCAGGGCTTGCAAAAGCCAATACTTTTGTATCATTTTTAGTAAGAATTTATTGGCTACTGGCCTGAGCAAATCAGAACTTAAGTGGATTTCAAAAGAAGACCCACATGATCCTTCTTTTCTGAACAGAGGTGTACTATCCATTAAGTACTTCCTCTCTTACCCAGGCCTGTCTGGTGTTCCTCAGGTAGAATTATATATAGGCCAAGTGCTGGTGGCCCACACCTGTAGTCCTAGCTACTCTGGAGCCTGAGAGCTGAGAATCATTGTTCAAAGCCAGCTCTGGCAGGAAAGATCATGAGACTCTTCTCTCTAATAATCCACTCAGAAAACTGGAAGTGGTGCTATGGCTCAGGTGGTAAGAGTGCTCGCCTTGAGCTGAAGAGCTGAGGGACAGCACCCAGGCCCGGAGTTCAATCCCCACGACCAGCAACAACAAAAAAGAATTACATGTATAGGAGCTGGGGGTTTAGCCCAGCAGAAGGGCGCCCGCCTGGCACGCGCAAGGCTGTGGGTTCGGTTCTCAGCCCTGGTTTTAAAAAAAAAAAAAAAAAAGACACATAAAGAATTACACGTATAGCATTTAAGAGTGGGGGATGTCTAGCCCATAGTCCAGATTAGGACCTTGAAATCACTTGGTAGAGGATAATATAGACACATAATGTTTCCCAATGGCTACCCTTAGCCCATCTGCCAATATCGATCTTTGTATATGGCCCATAATGATGTTATAAATATCCAGATGGTCCTGGGCAAAGGGCTGGGGGAGGTTCCCAGCCTTTGGCCTGGTCTCTTATTGGTTACTTCAAAGCCATTTTTCTCTTTTCTTTAGAACAACGAGGAGACCCCGTCGGGGATGGCAAGCCTCTGGACAGCTCCCCTGGTCATGAGGAGAGCTACAAATATTGTAAGTTATTTAGGGGGTGTCTGGACGGAGAGTAGTTGAAGCACTGGATAAGAGTTGTGTCCTTTGCTAAGTACAGCCTAAGGCTGACTGGAATGGCGTGACTGTGACTTGAAAACCTCTGTTTTACACCCAGGATGTGTTTGTGAGCCTGATGTTGCACGTGGTCTGTGCACGTTTTTTCCAGTCTGTAAATAACCTAGCTACTCAGGAGGCTGAGATCTAAGGATCGTGATTCCAAGCCAGCCTGGGCAAAAATAAATCCCTAAGACTCTTTATCTCCAATGAATTTCCCACGAAAAGTGAGGAACAGAGTTGTGGTTTGACTGATAGAGCTCCATGACCTACTGAAAGAAAATTCTGAAAAAAATTCTAATTAATGGGTTTCATTTGGACATGTGCTTATCCCTCCCTATGGTGCTTATTGATGTTTATTTATTTTTGCTGGTCCTGGGGCTTGAACTCAGGGGCTGGGCACTGTAACACTTCCAGCTTTTTTGAGTAGTTTATTGGAGATAAGAATCTCATAGGGGCCCAGTGTGGTGGTTCATGCCTATAATCCCAGCTACTCAGGAGCCTGAGAGCTGAGGATGGAGGTTCAAAGCTAGCTCTAGCAGGAAAGGTTGTGGGACTTTCAATCTCCAATAAACCACTCAGAAAACTGGAAGTGGTGCAGTGGCTCAAGTGGTAGAGTGCTAGCCTTGAGCTAAAGAGCTAAGAGACAGTGTTCAGGCCGAGTTCTAAGCCCCATGACCAACAACAACAAAAAAAAAATTAAGAGACAGTGTTCAGGCCTTGAGTTCAAGCCCCAGGACTGGTGTAAAAAAAAAGCCGGGCACTGGTGGCTCACGCCTGTAATCCTAGCTACTCAGGAGGCTGAGATCTGAGGATTGCGGTTCAAAGCCAGCCTGGGCAGGAGAGACCATGAGACTCCTATCTCCAATAAACCACCAGAAAACCGGAAGTGGCGCTGTAGCTCAAGTGGTAGAGTGCTCGCCTTGAGCTGAAGAGCTGAGGGACAGCGCCCAGGCCCAGAGTTCAAACCCCACGACCGACCAAAAAAAAAGGGGGGGGGGGAGGGGGATGTAGAATAAATCCTAAATTTAGCTTTGATTTTTAACCCACCTAGGAGCCTTTGGTCTAATTTCTCTTCAGCTAAGTGGATTTTAGTACATGATGAATCTTGTCTTTCATCCTAAGGGCAATGGCTGCAGGCTATTTGATTCCCCTTCCCAGTGTGTCTCTAGCACTCGGTCAGCAATGAAGAGAACTGACCGATCTCAAGAGGAGTCTCCCCAAGGAAGCACCAAGCGGCGGAAGAGCTTGGCTGGAACTATTCCTGGAGGGTCACTTAATCCAGAGAGGACTCCTGAGGTTTGTTTTGCAAGTCCCTTCGGGCATGTTTCACCCGATTGTTTGTAGAAGTTCTAGACAGAATCCAGCTTCATTTTTTTTTTTTTTTCCCCTCTGCCTTTGATTTCATTACAGATTTTACACCAGTCTTTGTCTCTGACATCTTCCCCCAAAGGGACCATAGAGAACATCCTGGACAATGACCCCAGAGACCTTATAGGAGATTTCTCTAAGGTATTACTGCCAGCAGCTCTTGCTGATACATGGGGTGTGAGGACATACAACTCTTCACTCAGCCTTGCTCCAGTCTCAAAGTGGTTTGTGTTAAAAATAGGGCTGGAATGTGGCTCAGTGGTAGAGAGCTTGCCTAGCATGCATGAAGCCCTGGGTCTGATTCCTCAGGACCACATACACAGAAAAAGCCAGAAGTGGCGCTGTGGCTCAAGTGGTAGAGTGTGTTAGCCTTGAGCAAGAGAAGCTCAGGGACAGTGCCCAGGCCCCAAGTTCAGGCCCCAGTACTGTCCAAAAAAAGAAGAATAAAAATAGGGAAACAGCCAGGCCCTGGTGGCTCATGCCTGTCATCCTAGCTACTCAGGAGGCTGAGATGTAAGGATCACAATTTGAAGCCATCCCAGGCAGGAAAGTCCATGATACGGTTACAGCCAAAAAAACTGGAAGTTTAGTTGTGGCTCCTGTGGCAGAACACTATCCTTGAACAAAAAATGCTCTGTGTAGCTTAGCGCCTGGGCCCTGAGTTTAATACCCAGGATGAGCACAAAAAATATTAACAATAAAGTTGGGAACTGGTGGCTCACACCTGTAATCCTTAGGTACTCAGGAGGCTGAGATCTGTGGATCACGGTTCAAAGCCAGCCCAGGTATGAAAGTAATAACGGAATAAACTTGGTTTCTCACAGTTGGGTCCATTTTGATCTTTGAGCATATGGCTCTTCTTCATGTTGATGAGTTTGAAATAGAGAGCTACCCCCCACCACCAGGCAAACAGTATAAATATAACATGTAGTCTCTCAGAGTCTCTAAATAAGTATCTTTTTTTCTTTTAAAGGGTTATCTCTTTCATACAGTTGCTGGGAAACATCAAGATTTAAAATACATCTCTCCAGAAATTGTAAGTTATCTTTTGGGACCTGCCACCTCTGAAGTATCTGAATCCAGTTGTTCCTGACAGTACAAGTTGACCTTCTTCTGCTTTCTCTTCACAGATGGCATCTGTTTTGAATGGCAAGTTTGCCAATCTCATTAAAGAATTCGTTATCATTGACTGCCGGTACCCATATGAATATGAAGGAGGCCACATCAAGGTATGGATTCTTGAGATCTTTCTTGCTGGGCATAGAAGGAGCCATAGAGGGCTAGGAAGGTGGCTCAGTGGTAGAGTGCTTGTCTTGCATGCATGAAGCCCTGGGTTTGATTCCTCAGTACCACATACACAGAAAAAGCCGGAAGTGGCGCTGTGGCTCAAGTGGTAGAGTGCTAGCCTTGAGCTGAAAATCTGAGGGACAGTGCCCAAGCCCAGAGTTTAGGCCCCATAACCAACAAAAATAAGAATAGAGAGCCATAGAACAAGACCTATTTTTTTAAAAGTGAGAGGGTGGGATACATATATGTTATCCCAGCTGTTTGAAAGATAAAGACAGGACCAGCCTGAGTAAACTTAGCTTTAACCTTATTTCAGAAACAAAATATGTATAATTAAAAGGTGTGAGTTCGATCTCCAGTATTACAAAACAGGGGAGGGGGGGGGGTTGTTTAGTGCATATGGTAGTGATTGTTTTTGTTTTTTGTTTTCCTATCTTGAGACTGGGACTTAAACTCAGTAGGGTGTGTGTGTGTGTGTGTGTGTGTGTGTGTGTGTGTGTTTTGCTGGTTGTGGGGCTTGAACTCAGGGCATGGGCGCTGTCCCTCAGCTCTTCAGCTCAAGGCAAGCACTCTACCACTTGAGCCACAGCACCACTTCCCGTTTTCTGGTGGTTCATTGGACATAGGAGACTCACAGACTTTCCTGCCGTGGCTGGCTTTGAACCTCAATCCTCATATCTCAGCTTCCTGATCCATGTTTTTTTAAGAAGCTTAGATACAAAGATTTGATGCCAGGCACAGTGGTTCATACCTGTAATCCTAGCTACTCAAGAGACTGAGAACTGAGGATTGCAGTTTGAAGTCAGCCCAGGCAAGGTGCAGATTTGAATACCCCAAGCTCCCTACCGGGAAACTGGCAGAATCCCAAGCATGGTGAAACCCAAGGGTACTAAAGGAGGTGTGGTACCTTCACAGGGTGCAGTGAATTTACACATGGAAGAAGAAGTTGAAGACTTCTTGCTGAAGAAGCCCATCGTACCTACTGATGACAAGCGTGTCATTGTCGTGTTCCACTGCGAGTTTTCTTCAGAGAGAGGGCCCCGCATGTGAGTGCTTCTGAGCATGAGGCTTCTGGGGAGGAAGTCCCTCCCCCACACTGCTTTTGTGGAACATAGTGGTACGGTGTGTGGCTTTCCCGTGGAGCGTACTTCAGTGTATCGAGCAGGTCATTTCCCTGCTTCTGCCTCTAGGTACAAGACATACTTTATGTTGTAAAAGGTATTTGAGGGGCTGGGAATGTAGCTTAGTGGTAGAGTGCTTGCCTAGCATGCATGAAGCCCTGGGTTCGATTCCTCAGTACCACATACACAGAAAAGGCCAGAAATGGTGCCGTGGCTCAAATGGTAAGAGTGCTAGCAGCTTTAAACAAAAGAAGCTCAAGCATAGTGCCCAAGCCCTGAGTTCAAGCCCCAGGACCAGCTAGCATCAAAGAAAGAAGAAAGTATAAAAGTTTTTATCTTCGGGGCTGGGAAGGTGGCTCAGTGGTATAGCACTTGCCTTGTATGCATGAGGCTCTAGGTTCAATTCCTCAGCCCCACGTAAGCAGAAAAAGCCAGAAGTGGTGCTGTGACTCAAGTGGTAGAGCTCTAGCCTTGAGCTGAAGAGCTGAGGGACAGCGCCCAGGCCCAGAGTTCAGGCCCCACAATCGACCAAAATAAATAAATAAATGAATGAATAAATAAAAGCATTGGGCTATTTAATTTAAAAAAAAAAAAAAGTTTTTCTCTTCAATTAACAAGAAACCAGAAATAGAGCTGTTGCTCAAGTGTCTCCTGAGGTTAAGGACTTGTCCCTGTCCTAACTCCCATCTCCCATTCCACACCCCCCACCTTGTGTGTGTGACAGCAAGCACTCCACTATTGAACCATTTTCCCATTCCTGTGCTGTACATTAATATGAAGCTATTAATTGTATTGATTAACCTGTGAATGGCTACGTTGGAGCAAAGTCCCCATGTTCACTCATGAGCAGAGGTAGCTGATAACTTCCCTTTGCCTCTCCAGGGCCCGAACCTCTTGCCACACAAGCAAAATCAACCCCTAAACCTGTATGCATGTGGCCTGGGAAGGTGGCTTTAGTGGTAGAGTGCTTGCCCACCATGCATGAAGCCCTGGGTTCGATTCCTCAGTACCACATACATGGAAAAAGCCAGAAGTGGTGCTGTGGTTCTAGTGGTAGAGCACTAGGACATTGTAAGGATTTCAGCTTTTTTTAAATCCTACTTCTGAGCCAGGCACAGGTGGCTCATCTCTCTCATCATTGCTGCTCAGGAGGCTGAGATCTGAGGATCGCCATTCAAAGCCAGCCTGGGCAGGAAAGTCTGTGAGCCTCTTTATCTCCAACTGAGCCCCAGAAAACCGAACATAGTACTGTGGCTCAAAGTAGTAGAGCGTTAGCTTGAAGCAAAAAGCTCAGGGAGAGTGCCCAGGCCCTCAGTTCTTTTGCTGAGTTGTGTTTGTTTCTCTGTATGGGCAAAAACTAACCTGGCACTGGCCTTCCTTCTCCTTCACTAGGTGCCGGTATGTGAGAGAGAGAGATCGGCTGGGTAACGAATATCCCAAACTTCACTATCCTGAGCTATATGTCCTGAAGGGAGGATACAAGGAGTTCTTCCTGAAATGCCAGGTGAGATGGGGTCTCTGGAGAGCATGTCTGCACCCCTCAGTTGCGTTTTATGTTTTGCCAGTCTTGGGGCTAGAACTCAGGGCCTGGGCAATTGTCCCTGAGCTGCTTTTGCTCAAGGTTAGTGCTCTACCGCTTGAGCCACAGTATCATTACAGGCTTTTTCTGTTTATGTGGTACTGGAGAACTGAAACCAGAGCTTCATACATGCTAGGCAAGCACTCTACCACTAAGCCACATTCTCAGCCCACCTTTGTTTTGTTTTGTGCTAGTTCTGAGGCTTAAACTCACGGTCTGGGTACTATCCCTGAGCTTTTTTTTTTTTCCCTTGGTCATGGGCTTGAACTCTGGGCCTGGGCGCTGTCCCTGAGTTCTTCAGCTCAAGGCGAACGCTCTACCACTTGAGCCACAGCGTCACTTCCGGTTTTCTGGTGCGTAATTGGAGATAAGTCTCAAAGACTTTCCTGCCTTGGCTGGCTTTGAATCATGATCCTCAGATCTCAGCCTCCTGAGTAGCTAGGATTACAGGTGTGAGCCACCCGGCACCTGACTCCTGACCTTTTCTTTTCCTTTCTTTTCTTTTTTCTCAAGATTGTGCTGTGCCGCTTTTTTGTTGTTGGTGGTGGTGGTCATGGGGCTGACACTGTGGCTCAAGTGGTAGAGTGCTGGCCTTGGGCAGAAGCAGCTCAGGGATAGTACCCAGGCCAAGTTCGAGCCCCAAGACTGGCAAAACAAGCAAAAAAAAAAGTCTGTGAGACTCCTTTGTCTCCAGTAAACTACTCAGAAAAGGCCAGAAGTGGTGCCCAGGCCTTTACTTCAAGCCCCAGGACCAGGGCTAGTAATGTGGTGACAAGATGGCTATCTGCTTACCACAAAGAAAGCCCTGGAAGAACATGGTGTCTATCCAGGAACTGCACCTCTAGGCAAAGAGGGCCTGACAAGGATATCCTAACCTCCTTTTCTCGTCTTTTTTAGTCTCACTGTGAACCGCCCAGCTATCGCCCCATGCACCATGAAGACTTTAAAGAAGACTTGAAGAAATTCCGTACCAAGAGCCGGACCTGGGCAGGGGAAAAGAGCAAAAGAGAGATGTATAGTCGTCTGAAAAAGCTCTGAATGTGGTGGTAGGGTGCCGATGCCCCTCTCCCCTTTCCTCTTTGCTGCAGAAAACAAAACAAAACCTTGAACAAAAACCATCTAGCCGAGTGACATTGGGAGAGAGAGATTGATACCAGACTTCCCATACTCCCTGGGCAATCTGCTGTGTTGCACCTCTTAGCCTATCCCTATAAGATGCCCATTAGAACCGTCTGCCAGGGCTGTGAGTGCCACAGGCCCAGTCCCGGAGCTCCATTTGCCAAGCTCCGTCACCGTTTTGGGTAAAGCATGAGAAGAAAAGCAACCAAGAGAGATGCTACTGCGGCTGCTAGCCCAAATACCAAAGACAGCCCAAGGAAGAATCATCGGCCTGGAATAACCCAGATCTTTATAATTTATTCAACTTCATCAATTATTTTAAATTTTTTTTTTAAACTCCTGGAGACTTTTACTGCTTCATTAAGTCAAAAATACTGCCATTTCTAGGTAGAGTGGTTTTGGTTTTTGTTGTGTGTCTGTGTGTGTCTGTGTTTCGTTAAACCATCCCAGAGACTACTACCTCTGCTTTTAATTGGGGGGTAAAAAAAAAAAAGACAACTAAAAAGGAAGGTAGGAGATAAGAAAGGGCAAACCTGTTGGGAGTCTTGGGGGACAGAGCTGGGAGCTCTGTCTCTTGTCAGTACCCCCATGCAACTCCCAGGTTGTGCCCTATACTAAGGGCTGCTGCTATTAAAGTCAGGATCTGAGATACTGCTCTCAGGCCTGGCTACAGGACATAAGCTTACTACCACCTCCCCAAACCTACCTCCGGGTCATCGCGATCTCTTTGGGAGAGGGGTGGAGTTGTGTCCTGTTCTTCCTCACCCCCAGATTCCTGTCAACGGTGGCTGGTTGTAGGAATCAGGAAGCCCTTGATGCAGGTTCCCATTGGGCCCACGTTGGAACTTGGTAGCATGGAAATCCCAGGGTATTAGATGGGGGATGTGAGTGGACTCCATAGGGTTGAGTCGTCTGTTCAGTGCCCTTCTATTAACTCTGGTTGATTTTCTCCATACGTCATTTTTGTGCGTCAAGATTGGAATCAGTGTCCAAGTGAACTACCTGAAGGCAGAGCTGGAGATGGAAGCCCTGGGTATTCAAAGGAAGAAGGTGGTTCCCGTCACAAAGGCGACGTTCGTTGTAGATTATTTCTTCCGAGGAGAGTGTGGATTTTGAAGGTGTAAAAACGTTCTGGGTTTATCATGTTTTAATTTGAGGGACAAAGTGATGAGTCTTTACCCGTTAGGTAACCCCATATCAAACTTGCTGGAAGTAAGGGTCTCGAGGGAACGCATCCGACTGTAAGGGGCTGAGGCTGCCCTTCAGTGATTCACTCCCACCCTTGGGTGCTGGCCATCATGGCTCCATTGGGGGAAGGGTTTAGCCTTTCCCCCTTCCTGCTCTGGGATTGGAGGAGTACTGGAGATGGCTAGTTGGCTGTGTTATGGGTTTGAGTTGCATTTATTTGGCTTTCAAAAACAATCTTGGGAAATGAATGGAATCGAACCTGGGACGAAACCTCTGTCCACATACATCAAGATACCATTGTATTGTGTACCATCTTAGCATTGTTTAGCTAATGGTTGCAGATTCTGCAAATAAAAAACATCAAACCCAAGTTCGGC
Source organism: Dipodomys spectabilis (assembly GCF_019054845.1). NCBI lineage: Eukaryota > Metazoa > Chordata > Mammalia > Rodentia > Heteromyidae > Dipodomys > Dipodomys spectabilis. The sequence goes on from NW_024871037.1 coordinate 1,160,432, forward strand.
CTAGTTTTTTGGTAGGTTTAAGGAAAATTGCCATGCCCTTGGAATTCCAAGATCATGCAACCCTAAAATTGCCTGGGCAGCCTGGTCCTGGTGGCTCACACCTGTAATCTCAGGAGGCTGAGATCTGAGGATCGCGGTTCAAACCCAGCCCAGGCAGGAATCTGAGACTCATCTCCAATAAACCACCGGAAAACGAAGTGGTGCTGTGGCTCAAGTGGTAGAGCTCTCTCCTTGAGCTGAAGAGCTCAGGGACAGCACCCAGGCCGAGTTCAAGCCCCACAACTGATAGAAGAAAAAAAAAAAAGCGATCAAAGAGAGGTTCAGAGAATGTTCCAGATCAAAGGATGTGCCATTCCCTCCCCACCTCCAAAAAAAAAATCTATGAAGACCATTTTATAGATAGCTGACAATACTGTATTAAACTCATTTGGGAGCAGATACCATTGTCCTTAGCCGTGGGCATTTCAGTATCTCTATAAGGATATGCCTGTGCATAACTAATATAACGATCAAATTTAAGGAAATTGAATAATATTTCTGCCTAATCCAAAGTCCAGCCACGTACTGGGCATGGGTCGCTCACACTTGTAATCCTAGCTATTCAGGAGATCTGAAGGTTGCAGTTTGAAGCAGAAAAGTCTGTGAGATTCTTCCAATGAACTAGCAAAAAACCAGAAGTAGAGCTGTGGCTCATGTGAGAGCAGCAACTTTAAGAAAAAAAAAAAAAGCCAACTAAGAGCTCAAGACCATGAGTTCAAGCCCTAGTACCCTGGGGGTACATGCACACACACACACACACACACACACAGTCTAGCCAGCTATGGTGGTACAGGTAATGTGGCTTAGTGGTAGAGTGCTTGCCTAGCATGCATGAAGCCCTGAGTTCAATTCCTCAGTAACACATCCACAGAAAAAAAGCCAGAAGTGGCGCTGTGGCTCAAGTGGTAGAGTGCTAGCCTTGAGCAAAAGTAGCTCAGGGACAGTGGGCAGGCCCTGAGTTCAAGTCCCTGGTCTAGCACACACACACACACAAATCTCTGGGATTTTCCAGCCTGAACTGGCTTCAAATCACGATCCTCATACCTCAGCCTTGGGTGGGAATAGTGGAGTGAGGCTAGAGGATTAGCTATTGGGGAATCCCAGCTGGGAGAGAAAAGTGGGTCGCCTGGCAGTGTACCACACACACACAGGTCCGACTCAGATAAGACAAACTCCTTTGGGGAGCACATGTCACTGATAACTTTGGGGAAACAAAGGCTTCTCCCAGTAGGCTATGGAGCAGAGGGAGATATAAATCAGTTACCTCTGTTTTGGGATTGCCTTGTTCATTTTGGTGATTCAGATTTCTAGGCTCCTGCTCCTGGAAGTCTTGACCCCTTGTCTGTCCATTCCTAGAAGTGTCAGGTTGATTCTCCTAATGACCGACAGAGGGCGCAGCTCTTTCGAGCCAAGTGCAGTCAGCCTCTCAAGCATGCACTGAGGCCCCCTTTTGTCTTCTCAGATGTCTTTTCAACTTGGGGTTGATCCAAGGGCTTTTCTAGGACTACTGTGATGATTATGTCTTGCCACTAGATGGCGATGGTGCCAAAGTTAGTCTCCTGAAGCAGCTGCTCCCACCTCTGCCCTGAATCAGTCAGTAATTGGGAGTTGCTGGGGATCAGCAACCACCCCACCTCACCCTTTCCCCTTCCCCCTCCTGGTTGCTTGTTTTGTTTTGTGAAGTTGGGAATAAGGATAGAATGCAGCCAGCCTGGCAAGCACGCCACACCATGCAGCTAGCTACACATTCAGCCCCATTTCTGTGTGTGTGTGTGTGTGTGTGTGTGTGTGTGTGTGTGTGTGTGTGTCTGGTTTTGTTCTGTTTTGTTTTCAACAGTCCTAGGGCTTGAACTGTGGCCTGAGCTCTGTCCTTGAGCTTCTTTGGCTCGAGACTAGTACTCTACCACTTGAGCCACAGCACCACTTCTGGCTTTATCTGTGTAGGTGGTACGGAGGAATCGAACCCAGGGCTTCGTGCATGCTAAGCAAACACTCTACCACTAAGCCATCTTCCCAGCCCTCAACTCCACTTTCTAATTGACTCAAGAGTTCACTGTAGGGGCTGGGAAGTTGGCTCAGTGGTAGAGTGCTTGCCTTGCATGCCTGAGGCCCTGGGTTCGATTCCTCAGTACCACATAAGCAAAAAGAAAAAGGCTGGAAGTGGTGCTGTGGCTCAAGTGGTAGGGCGCTAGCCTTGAGCTGAAGAGCTGAGGGACACAGTGCTCAGGCCCAGAGTTCAGGCCCCACAACCGGACCAAAAAAAAAAAAAGAGTTCACTGTATAGCCCAGGTAGGCCTGGAACTCACTCTGCAGCCTAGGTTGGCCTCTTACTCCTGATCCTCCAGCCTCAGTTTCCTGAGTTGCTGGGAGTACAAGTGCACACCACCATACCCAGTTTTGATCTCCAATTTTAAATTTGGAGGCTTTGATTTTTTTTTGTTATTTTTATTTTTTGTCAGTCATGGGACTTGAACTCAGGACCTGGGCTGTATCCCTGAGCTCTTTCCTACCACTTTGAGCCATAGTGTTACTTCCGGTTATGTTTAAGTTGTTAATTGGAGATAAGAGTCTTACAGGGACTTTTCTGCCAGGGCTGACTTCAAACTGTAATCCTCAGATCTCAGCCTCTCAAGTAGCTAGGATGACAGGCATGAGCCACCAACTGGCGCCTGGCACGGTGATTCAGCTCCAGTCCAAGTCTCAGCTCTCCTGAGCTGAGGACACACCCTGTCTCTCCCCTGCTCCCTGCCTTATGCCAACCCAGCACCTGGAGGGCAAGGCAAGAGGAGGAGGAGGAGGCCTGGTGGAAACTGAGGCACGTCACCTGCCTGGCATTCATCTGCACCCAAACAGCTGGGTGTGCTGAAGGCAGGATAACAAGCCTTGACAGCTGCCAAGCTCCGTGGCATCGGAGGGAAGCTGGTCAGGTGGTGTTGAAACAGGGTGTGGTGGCTGGCCTGGAATTTGTCAAGGGCTGCCCGGACATCTGGCTGTCTCACAGGGCCAGATGTGCTGACGGGCATACAGCATAGGATGACCAAAACGTAGAGACTGAGAATGTTGTAGTCCCAGGATTTGGTGAGGGGATTAGCAGAGAGAGAGAGACAGAGAGGGAGGGAAGATGGAAATGTCAGATTTATTCCCCTTAACAATGCCAGTAATTGGGGGTTGGGAAGGTGGTTTAGTGGTAGAGTGCTTGCCTAGCATGCACAAAGCCTTGAGTTTGACTCCTCAGTACCACATACACAGAAAAAGCCAGACGTGGTGCTGTGGGTTCAAGTGGGAGAGTGCTAGCCTTGAGCAAAAGAAGTTCAGGGACAGGGCCCAGGCCCTGAGTTCAAGCCCCAGGATTGGCAAGAAAAAAAAAAAGTCCATGAGACTGTTATCTCTAATGAACTACTCAAAAAAAAATGGAAGTGGCACTGTGGCTCAAGTGGTAGAGCACTAGCCTTGAACACAGAGGCTCAGGGACAGTGCCAGGCTCTGAGCTCAAGCCCCATAACTGGAAAAAATAATGCCAGTAATTAGTGAAGTGGTTGGAAAACTGAATAACTTGATACATGGAAGGTACTTAGCCTAGTACTAGTAAGTACTTGAAACTCTACAGTATGACTACTCTGAATCCATTTCAAAGGAAACAGCCAGTTCAGTATCAATTTCCTCTGTGGCCTTCCACATTAGTATAAAAATCGTAGACAAAAATTAAGAAAGCAGGGCTGGGAAGGTGGCTTAGTGGTAGAGTGCTTGCTTAGCATGCATGAAGCCCAGGTTCAATTCCCCAGTACCACATACATAGAAAAAGCCAGAAGTGGTGCTGTGGCTCAAGTGGTAGAGTGCTAGCCTTGAGCCAAAGCAGCTCAGGCCCTGAGTTCAAGCCCCAGGATTGGCAAAAGAAAAAAAAAACCCACAACCCTTTGACATAGATACCATTATTGAGCCATTTAGTAGATTGTCAAACTGGCACTGAGAGGCTGTGTGATTCACCCCAGTGATGACCAGATCCACCCTTCAAATACTGGGCAAAGCTGGTTCTCCGCTCTCTTCCTCCACCCTCTCCTGCCACCACATACCATCCAGGGCCTGGTCAGAAAAGCCTGCCGGGGGAGGTGTGAGAACTTTGCTTTTGATGAGGAAATCAACACTGGGAGGGGAGAAGCAGAGCCCAGAGCTGACATTCCTTCCTCCAAGGAGCTTGTTCAGGTGGTTCATCTGATCCTGTCTTCATTCCATGGCTCTCTCCCTTCCTAAGCTGCTCTTTGGGGCCTCTGTCCTTGGAGGAAACCTCCCCTCAGTGGTCACTAGATGCTGAGTATCATTATGGAAATGAATAGAACTCGTTCTCCATATGATTTTTGTCAAACCTGAGACAATGGGGGTGGGATACTTCTTGCATATATTCCTCAAAACCAAAACACAAACCAAAAATATTTTTTTTGTTTGTTTGTTTTCTTCAGTCATGGGGCTTGAACTCTGGGCCTAGGCGCTGTCCCTGAGCTCTTCAGCTCAAGGTGAGCACTTTACCACTTGAGCCATGGGACCACTTCTGGTTTTCTGGTTTTATTGGAGATAAGAGTCTCACGGAGGGGCTGGGAAGGTGGCTCAGTGGTAGAGCACTTGCCTTGCATGCTCAAGATCCTGGGTTCGATTCCTCAGCACCACATAAGAAAAAAGCCGGAAGTGGCGCTGTGGCTCAAGTGGTAGAGTGCTAGCCTTGAGCTGAAGAGCTGAGGGACAGCACCCAGGCCCAGAGTTCAGGCCCCACGACCTGACCCAAAAAAAAAAAGAGTCTCACGGACTCCCCTGCCCAGGCTGGCTTGAACCATGATCCTCTGATCTCAGCCTCCTGTGTCGTGAGGATTACAGGCATGAGCCACCGGCACCTAGCAACATTGGATATTTTGACCCTCAGTTGGGCTATGCTGGCTGGTGAGAGAGGAGAATCAGGTGTCAGTAAGATCAGAAGATGTGTAGTAAGAATTGTGTATAGCCAGGTGCTGGTGGCTCACGTCTGTAATCCTAGCTACTAGGGAGGTTGAGATCTGAGGATCACGGTTCAAAGCCAGTCTGGGCAGGAAATGCCCTGAGAGTTCAAGCCCCACAACTGACAAAAAGAAAAAAAGAAAAGAAAAGAAGGAAGGAGGGAAGATCAGAATGGAGAACTCCCTAGTAAGTCCTGCTACGTGCTTCTTTCCACAGAAAGGCATCATCTCCATCAAAGGGGCTGCGGTGGTTTTGTGGGGAATCACTCGTCCCCCCTTCCTGCCCGTGTGGACTGAGGCTCTGGTACCATGACAAGACAATAGCTCTGTGTCCCCAGATATAAAAGGCACCTATTGTGTGGTGGCCTCTAAGCATTTTCTGCTACTGGGCCCTGAGCTTTATTTTCCATCCTCAGATGTTGATTTCTCTCCCAAACATCAAGTTTCTCAAACCTCCCAAGCAGTTTAGATTCTGTCTGAAGGTCACCGCAAGGTCTCATGTTCCGTTCTGCCCTGCTTGGCCTTTCCTGCCTTACTTCCTGCCTCCCTGTGGTTCCTCTAGTCCAACCAGACTCCCCATAGTTCAACAAGTCCCTGTGTGGACAGCTCTCCATCAGAAACCTGCCATCATAGGGCTTGAACTCAGGGCCTGGGAGCTGTCCCTCAGCTCTTCAGCTCAAGGCTAGTGCTCTACCACTTGAGCCATAGCACCACTTCTGGTTTTATGATGGTTCTCTAGAGTTAAGTGTCACAGGAATGATCCTGTCTGGGCTGGCTTTGTTTGAACTTGGATCCTCAGATCTCAGCCTCCTGAGTAGCTGGGATTATAGGCATGAGCCACCAGCGCACAGCCGGCAAATGCATGCCTTGAACATACTGTTTATATTATATTATATTATATTATATTATTTTGTCAGTTGTGGGGTTTGAACTCAGGGCCTGGACGCTGTCCCTCAGCTCTTCTGCTCAAGGTTAGCACTCTATCACTTTGAACCACAGCACCACTTCTAGTTTTCTGGTGGTTCAATGGACATAAGAATATCATGGGGGGGGGCTGGGAAGGTGGCTCAGTGGTAGAGCGCTTGCCTTGCATGCCTGAGGCCCTGGGTTCGATTCCTCAGCACCATATAAGCAAAAAGAAAAAAGCCGGAAGTGGCGCTGTGGCTCAAGTGGTAGAGTGCTAGCCTTGAGCCAAAAAAGCTCAGGATAGTGTTTAGGCCCTGAGTTCAAGCCTCAAGACTGGCTCTCTCTCTCTCTCTCTCTCTCTTCCTCCCCTCCCCCCTCTCTCTATATATAGCATATATTATATATTGTATATATTATATATCTTATACCTAATATTTGCCTTATATAATATACACCTTGTTCTTTGCAGGCTCCTATAGTACCCGTGAGTCAGAGTTGCCTCTGTCTTCCAGGATCTCAGAAGGAGAGAAAACAAGGCCAACTAATAGATACCGAGGAAAAGGCCACAATGATGGGAGGTGTCCTGTGTTCTAGAAGCATCAATTATGGAAACTTGCAGGGAGGGATCTCATCTTACTCATTTATTAATTACTCTGTCCTCAGACAGTGACAAATGCTGTAAAATGAACTGTATTTAACATCAGAACACTCAAGACTCCACTTGGTCCTGCTACTCTTTAGTTATTAAGGGAGATGAGTCTCATCTCATTGGCAGAGCCTCTGTTTTCCTGGTTGAAAGAAATAGGAAGGCTAAACAAGGTTTTACCTGTGACAGAGCTTTAGAAATGGTCACATACCGTAAGCATTTTCACTTTTATTTTTTTTCCTAGATGCTGTTGGCTCTTGGATGATTCTGTTGAATGGATGAACAATTAAGTATATGCATTAATGGGTCAATGAACATCAGGCATTCAGGAAATACTTTATTAGAATAGAACTTGAGGGCTGAGAATATGGCTTTAGTGGTAGAGTGCTTGCCTCGCATGCATGAGACCCTGGGTTCGATTCCTCAGTACCACATAAACAGAAAAAATCAGAAGTGGCTCGAGTGTAGATCACTCACCTTGAGCTGAAGAGCTCAGGGACAGTGACTGGACCCAGAGTTCAAGCCCCATGATTAACAAAAAAATAACGTAAAATAAAATAAAATAGAACTTGAGTACTATTTGTTCTTATCAGCTTAAGATCTGATACACTCTCTAGGAATAATGAATTTAGCAGATTTGTGTGTGTGTGTGTGTGTGTGTGTGTGTGTGTGTGTGTGCATATGTGCTGGTACTGGGGCTTGAACTCAGGGCCTCATTCCCTTGTTTGGCTTTTTCAACTCACACATGGTGCTCTATCCCTTCACCCATGCTTCTACTTCCAGATTTTTTGCTAGTTAATTAGAAAGAAGTATCTCTCAAGCTCAGCATTGGTGGCTCATGCTACTAATCCTAGCTACTGAGGAGGCTGAAATCTGGGGATCACAGTTTGAAACTAACCCAGGCAGGGCTGGGAAGGTGGCTCAGTGGTAGAGCGCTTGCCTTGCATGCCAGAGGCCCTGGGTTCGATTCCTCAGCACCACATAAGAAAAAAGCCGGAAGTGGTGCTGTGGCTCAAGTGGTAGAGCGCTAGCCTTGAGCTGAAGAGCTGAGGGACAGTGCTCAGGCCCAGAGTTTAGGCCCCACAACTGGACCCCCCCCCCCAAAAAAAGAAACTAACCCAGGCAGAAAAGTCCCAGTGGGACTCTTCAAAACCTGGAAGTTGGGCTGGGAAGGTGGCTTAGTGGTAGAGTGCTTGCCTGAGATGCATGGAGCCCTGGGTTCAATTCCTCAGTCCCATATACACAGAAAAAGCCAGAAGTGGTGCTGTGACTCAAATGGTAGAGTGTTAGCCTTGAACAAAAGAAGCTCAGGGATAGTGCCCAGGCCCTGAGTTCAAGCCCCAGGACTGGCATAGACACACACACACACACACACACACACACACACACACACACACAAATAGACAAATTCTGAACCACTGAGATACACACCCACCCTCAGGGATGTGGTTTCAGATTGAGTCACATGATTGGCATGCAGTCACATGATTGCATAAAGAACAACTTTAATTGTAGCATTGAGACCTTGTTTGAATTGATGAATACAGGTGATTTCTCCAAAGGGGTGCCAGAGGAAAAGTCTTTCTTGGGTCTACATCCTTATGACCTGCATAGCGTGTGTGGCACCATGAGTCACCATAGCAACCTTTCCTGTGATCTCTGCCACCTCAGAAAGTAAGCAGGATGGAAAGCATCCATCGCCTCCAGCATAGAAAAGAAGACTGAAGTCACTACACTACTGCTGCCTATCCACATAGAATGTTAAGCTAGGCTGGGAAGGTGGCTCAGTGGTAGAGTGCTTGCCTTGCATGCATGAGGCCCTGGGTTTGATTCCTCAGCACCACATAAGCAAAAAGAAAAAAGCCAGAAGGGACACTGTGGCTCAAGTGGTAGAGTGCTAGCCTTGAGCTGAAGAGCTGAGGGACAACGCCGAGGCCCAGAGTTCAAGCCCCACGACCGGACCCAAAAAAACCCACAAAAAAAACCCAAACAAATAGTGTGGCCTCTTATTGGAATCCAAAAACTGTCTGGCTAAAGGAGAGGCTGAAGAAACTAGAGAGATGAACTGGTAACTGGTTGCTGGCTCAGAATAAAGTATCTTTTTTTTTTTTTTTTCCCCAGTCATGGGGCCTGAACTCTGGGCCTGGGCGCTGTCCCTCAGCTCTTCAGCTCAAGGCTAGTGTTCTACCACTTTGAGCCACAGCGCCACTTCTGCCTTTTTCTGAGTAGTTTATTGGAGATAAGAGTCTCATGGACTTTGCTGCCCAGGCTGGCTTAGAACTGCGATCTTCAGATCTCAGCCTCCTGAACTGCTAGGATTACAGGTGTAAGCTACCAGTACCTAGCTTGGAGACTATTATTTCCCACTGACCACCAAAAAATAAGATGGAAGTGGAGCTGTGGCTCAGGTGGTATAGTGCTAACTTTGAGCAAAACTGCTCAGGCCCTGAGTTCAAGCCCCATGGCCAACTCCTTTCCCCAAAAAAATATCAAGTGTTATATATAAGGCAATATTTGGGGATTTGTGTCTGGGTTTGCTCTGACAGGCTATGTACGTAGGTTGCTACATTTGGACCAAGCTGTCTTCCAAAGAAACATCACAGGCCTCAGTGATGCTCAGACATGAGAACCACAGGATTTTCAAGAGATTTAGGTCAATCCTGTTTCTCTTCCCTACTGGCTACTTTGAGTTTAATTTAACTGAAAGGCAAAGTCCTCTAATCACCAGCTCTACATGAAAGCATAGCATTTGGGGTAATGACAGGATGACAACAAATAAAGTAAGGCTATGGTATAACAGGTAGGCAAAAGGGTCTTGATTTTTACACACACACACACACACACACACACACACACACACACACACACACACACATTAACTAATGGTAGGGTTCCCATTAGCTCCTTAGAATTGATCCTTAGCTTAACATCGCTAATGCTTTGCTTACAGATATTCTGAGTACTGGGACGGGAGGGGGGATAAATTATATCTAACTTTAAAAATAGCATCTGGGAGCTAGGCGCTAGTGGATCACACCTGTAATCCTAGCAACTCAGGAGCATGAGATCTGAGGATCGTGGTTCAAAGCCAGCCTGAGCAGGAAAGTCTTTGAGACTCTTATCTGCAATTAACTACCAGAAAACCAGAAGTGGCGCTGTGGCTCCAGTGGTAGAGCACTAGCCTTGGGCTAAAGAGCTGAGAGACAGTGTCCAGGCCCAGAGTTCAACCTCCACGATCGACAAAAAAAAAAGAAAGGAAAAGAAAATAGCATCTGGGGCTGGGAATATGGCTTAGTGGTAAAGTGCTTGAAGCTCTGGGTTTGATTCCTCAGTACCACATACACAGAAAGAGCCAGAAGTGGTGCACTGGCTGAAGTGGGAGAGCATTAGCATTCATAGAGCTCTATTGAGTGCCTGTGCTTGGAATAAATAGAGGATACAACTCACAGCTCTCCTTCCACTTCCTCTTCACAGGAAGATCAGGGCTGGTGTGCATTTCCTCTAACACAGTGGTTTTCAAAGTGCTAGGTCTGGAGCCTATAAGAAATACCCAGGGCGCTGAGAAGGTGGCTCATTGGTAGAGTGCTTGCCTTGCATGCATGAGGCCCTGGGTTCAATTCCTCAGCACCATATAAGCAGAAAAAGCTGGAAGTGGTGCTGTGGCTCAAGTGGTAGAGTGCTAGCCTGGAGCGAAGAGCTGAGAGACAGTGCCCAGGCCCAGAGTTCAAGCCCCACCTCTGACCAAAAAAACAAAACAAGCTTTGGAATCTAAACACTCTTGTTTTACTACCTCCAAATGTAAGCATATTCACAGTACCTGGACACGCCAGGAACGGAGGAGAGAAGCATTACAATAAACACAGCTCCTTCCAGCTTTATCTTGGAACAAAATGGGAGGGTAAAAGAATCAACCATAAGCACTAAGGACATGGTATTTTTTTCTTCAAGGCCAAGTCAGTGGCCTTTGTGTAAGGTTATATTGTTGATTCCTAGGGGACTGGAGACGGGGAGGGAGGGGGGAATTAAAACTTGCTACTTGGACAGAAGCCCAGGAGTTTTTCAGCTCAGTTCCTTGGGAGCCTGAAATGGGAAGGGTTAGGGACATAGAAAGTACAGGAACTCACAGCTCCTGCCCCCAGGGAGCCTGAGGGCTGTTGGGGACCCAGAGAGGGCGGGGCTGTGGTTTCCAGATGCACAGATGACATCATGTCTGCTTGGTCTGCTAGAACATGGCCCTTCTAGAAGAGCAGCCGGGGCCCTAGGCCTTGTCCCCAGCTTTTCAAAGCATAAGCTTCCTCCAACAGCTGCTCAGAAAACTGAGGCCTACTACTGAGGCTTCCTGGAGAGAGAGAGAGAGAGAGAGAGAGAGAGAGAGAGAGAGAGAGAGAGAGAGAGAGAGAGAGAGAGAGAGAGTGACTTCCTTTTCTTATTGCTGCTGTGTGTTGGCTATAGAGGCTCCTTCTACACGATTGAGTCAGACTTGGTTACAAAGGGAAGCTCTTAGCCCACGCCTCTAATCCTAGCTACTTAGAAAGCTGAGATCCGGGCTTGAGAGGTTCAAAGCCAGCCTGGGTAGGAAAGTCAGCGAAATTCTTATCTCCAATGAAGCACCAGAAAACCAGAAGTGGCGCTGTGGCTCAAGTGGTAGAGGGCTAGCCTTGAGCAAATGAGCTCAGGGACAGCCCTGAGTTCAAGCTCCATGACCTGCAACAACAACAAAAAAAAAAAAAAAAAGAGGGGGAGCTCTTCTAGTTTGTGGGGAGAAGGGGAGGGGCTTATCGTGCATTAGGGAAAGGCCAAAACCAGAAGCTAGAAACACCTGGCACTGACACAAATTATTTTTTCAAGCTGTGGGGCTTGATCTCAGGCTTGAACTCGGGGTCTGAGACCTGTCCCTGAGTTTGAGCCACATTGCTACTTCCAGGTTTTGTTTTGTTTTTTGCCAGTCATGGGGCCTGAACTCTGGGCCTGGGCACTGTCCCTTACCCCTTCAGCTCAAGGTTAGTGCTCTACCACTTGAGCCATAGCTCCACGACTGGCTTTTTCTGCTTATGTGGTGTTGAGGAATCAAGCCCAGGGCCTCATGCATGCAAGGCAAGCACTCTACCACTGAGCCACCTTCCCAGCCCTTCCAGGTTTGTTTTTTTTCTTTTGTCGGTTGTGGGGCTTGAACTCTGGGTCTGGGAGCTGACCCTCTTCCGCTGAAGGCGAGTACTCTACCACTTGAGCCACAGCACCACTTCTGATTTTCTGGTGGTTAATTGGAGATAGGAGTCTCAAAGACTTTCCTGCCTGGGCTGGCTTTGAACCGTGATCCTTAGATCCAAGCCTCCTGACTAGCCTAGGATGATAGGCATGAGCCACCAGCGTACAGCTTCACTTCCAGTTTTTGAGTGGTTAACTGGAGATGAGTCTCATGGGACTTTTCTGCCCAGACTGGCTTTGAACTGTGATCCTCAGATCTCAGCCTCCTGAGTAGCTGGGATTACAGGCATGAGCCATGAACACCCAGTTCCTGGCATTATTTATTGTTAATAGCACCCATCATTACAAAATGCTGCCAGGCGCTGGTGGCTTATGCCATAATCCTAATTATTCAGGAAGCTGAGATCTGTTTGTGGGGAGAAGGGGTGGGGCTTATCGTGCATTAGGGAAAGGCCAGGCCTAATGCAAAGCCAGGCCAGGCAGGAAAGTCCATGAGACTATTATCTTCCCAATTAACCACCAACTGGAAGCAGAGCTATGGATCAAGTGGTAGAGTACCAGTCTTAAATGGAAAAGCTAAGGGAGCCGGGCACCATGGCTCACAACTGTCATCCTAGCTACTAAGGAGGCTGAGATCTGGGATCATGGTTCAAAGCCAGCTGGGGCAGGAAAGTCTGTGAGACTCTTATCTCCAATAAACCACTAGAAAATCGGAAGTGGTGCTGTAGCTCAAGTGGTAACCTTGAGCTGAAGAGCTGAGGGACAGCACCCAGGCCCAGAGTTCAAGCCCCATTATTGACCAAAAAAAAAAAAAAACCCAACAAAACAGCTAAGGGACAGCACCTAGGTTCTAGGTTTGAATCCTAGTACTGGCACAAGTTGAAAGTCATGATTTTGTGTTTGAGGAGGAACAGGCTGGGATTTATAGAATTTAATCAACTTGCTCAAGATCACCCACTAAAAGTGACATATCTATCACTCATGGCCACGTGCTCTAGCCCTGTTCACTTTCTTTTTCTTTCTTTCTTTTTTTGTTGGTTGTGGGGCTTGAACTCTGGGCTTGGGTGCTGTCTCAGCTCAAGGCTAACACTCTACCACTTGAGTCACAGTGCCACTTCCGGCTGTTTCTGCTTATGTGGTGCTGAGGATTGAACCCAGGGCCTCATGCATGCAAGGCAAGCACCCTACCACTGAGCCACCTTCCCAGCCCTCATGCTTCATTTCTAATGAAATAAGAAACAATGCCCCAAGTGCCCAGTAACCCAGGGAGGGGATTCAGAGCCATTATATCATGACATTACACACAGCCTCCTTAGGTGCTGTCTGGCTTTTTCTGTGTATGTGGTACTGAGGAATCGAACCCAGGACTTCATGCATGCTAGGTAAGCATTCTACCACTGAGCCACCTTCCCAGCCCCTTAAAAACAATTTGAGTAGTAACTTATACCTCTGGCGTACTGTATCCACAGTTGAGATCTTCCTATCTCAACCTCCCTAGTGCTGAGATTACAAGCATGTGCTGCCTTCTGTTTTCAAGGAAAGATGCTGTGCACCTGTGGATCTCAATCTGGAATAGGCAGGTACAGAACTTGGCTGCTACATCGTGTCTTTTGGGATGTCTGCCAAGTTCTCTGGGGCAAACGCTTTAAAGCACAAACCAGTTCAACACGCCTCTGGGCACTGTTTTTTCTCACTTGGGTACCCTGGGGTGCCTGGCCAGTTACACACCCTTCTCTGTAGGCTGGGTCTTGGATGTGAGTGCTGATTGTCTGGGATTCCCCATTGATATCAGTGCTGATCTCTGGCCAGCTTCTAGGGTGATGCCTGGGAAAATGCCCAGAGGTGGCTTTTACCCAGCTGGCTAGAGCAGGGAGGGGAGTGGCCTATCTTGATGCAGAATTCAGATGTGTGCTCCTAGCTTTGGCCTCACACTCTAAATTCATTTCTTCTGGCCTACGTGAGAAGGACATCTTGGGTCAAGTGAGGGAATGGATGCTGGCCGCTGGTGGCTCATGCCTGTCATCCTAGCTACTCAGGAGGCTGAGATCTGAGGATTGTGGTTCAAAGCCAGCTCAGGCAGGAAAGTCTATGAGACTCTTATCTCCAATGAACCACCAGAAAACTGGAAGTGGTGCTGTGGCTCAAGTGGTAGAGTGCTCACCTTGAGCTGAAGAGATCAAGGACAGCACCCAGGCCCAGAGTTCAAGCCCCATGACTGACAGAAGAAGAAGAAGAGGAGGAGGAGGAGGGGGAGGAGGAGGGGGAGGAGGAGGAGGAGGAGGAGAAGAAGGAAGAGGAGAAGAAGGAGGAGGAGGAGGAGAAGAAGGAGGAGGAGGAAGAGGAGGAGGAGGAAAGAAAGGGAACTGATGAGGCTGGAATGTGGCTTAGTGGCAGAGTGCTTCCCTTGGATGCATGAAGCCCTGGGTTTGACTCTTCAGTACCACATACACAGAAAAAGCCAGAAGTGACTCAGTGGCTCAAGTGGTAGAGCACTAGCCTTGAGCAAAAGCAGCTCAGGGACAGTGCCCAGGCCCTGAGTTCAAGCCCCAGGACTGGCAAAAAAAAAAAAAAGTGTCATGGCCTATCCTGCTCAGTCTGGCTCCAAACCGCAATCCACAGATCTTAGCCTCCTGAGTAGCTAGAATGACAGGCATGAGCCACCAGCACTCAGCTATGTAAAGACTGTTAAGCCGGGTGATGGTGGCTCACGCCTGTCATCCTAGATACTCAAGAGGCTGAGATCTGAGGATCGTGGTTCAAAGCCAGTCCGGGCAGAAAATCAGAAGTGGTGCTGTGGCTCAAGCGGTGGAGCACTTGCCTTGAGCTGAAGAGGGCAGGGACAGTGCCCAGGCCCAGAGTTCAAGACCAATGACCAACAAAAACAAAATAAATAAATATTGTTAACTGCTAAAGTGTCATAAAACAAAGTGACTGACTTCCCCAAAACAGAATCATTTGAGAGAGAAGGGAGCCAGAAGGAAATTATAATCTTTTTTTTCTTTTTTGTTGGTCGTGGGGCTTGAACTCTGGGCCTGGACGCTGTCCCTCAGCTCTTCAGCTCAAGACAAGCGCTCTACCACTTGAGCTACAGCGCCACTTCCGGTTTTTTTGGTGGTTTTATTGGAGATAGGAGTCTCACGGTCTCTCCTGCTCGGGCTGGCTTTGAACCGAGATCCTCAGATCTCAGCCTCCTGAGTAGCTAGGATTACAGGCGTGAGCCACCAGCGCCTGGCTAATCTTTTTTTTTTTTTAATGGCTAATCTTTCCAAGTTTTTTTTTTTTTTGTCTTGGGGCTTGAACTCTGGGCCTGGGCGCTGTCCCTGTGCTCTTCAGCTCAAGGCTAGCACTCTACCACTGAGCCACAACGCCACTTCCAGCTTTTTCTGCTAATGTGGTGCTGAGGAATTGAACCCAGGGCCTCATGCATGCAAGGCAAGCGCTCTACCACTGAGCCACCTTCCCAGACCCTGAAGATAAATTTAAATAAGTACATAAAGGGCCAAACTCAGACATTAGAAGTAGGAAATGGACTGCAAAAAAAGTTATAAAGGCCATGCGCTGGTGGCTCACACCTGTAATCCTGGCTACAAGGAGGATGAGATCTGAGGATCAGGGTTCAAAGCCAGCCCTGGAAGGAATGTCCAAGAGACTCTTATCTCTAACAACCAAAAGACCAGATGTGGCTCTGTGGCTTAAGTGGTAGAGTGCTAGCCTTGAGATGAAGAGCTCAGGGACAGAGCCTAGGCCCAGAGTTCAAGCCCTACAACCAACAACAACAACAACAGGTGAATAGTCCTGCTCCATTTGTCCTGTGGCACCAACCAGTTTTTATCAGTGTTGAATAACTCAAATTCAGTGGTGGGATTGAAAACATAAAATCAGTTGTGTCTCTAAATGGCATATTCCTGAGGATTGGAGCTACTTCTCTTTCCTGACTGCCTCAGATTGATTCCATCTAATGCTAAGCTTCTAAGTTTGCCTAAACTCTTTTTTCTAACAGTTTTCTTCTTTAATTCTTGCTTTGGAGATGGCCGTTTATTTCCTGTTTGTGGCACTCCAGGGAGGAAACAAATCTGACTCCACAGCTCATGCACTGATAGTCCCTCCTTTATCCCAAAACGGACTATCTTCAAGTTATGAAGAAAAGAAGAAACAGCAAGAGGACACCACAACCCCTCTCCCGCCCCCCACCAAACCTCAGATACTTGGTTGGATCAGAGTTTGTCATAATGTACTTCAAAGCCAAAAAACAATTATTGCCAATTCGATATGCCTCCAGAAAACCATGTCTTGAGGGGACTTTCTAGAAGTGATTACAGTGGATAGGGGTGTGTGTGTGTGTGTGTGTATGTGTGTGTGTGTTGGTTGGTTGTTCTTGGAGCTTGAACTCAAGGCCTGGGCAGTATCCCTGAGTGTTTGTGTTCAGGACTTGTGCTCTACCACTTTGAGCCATATCATTTCCCACTTCTTCGTAGTTAATTGGAGATAGGGTTCTCAGGGGCTTTCCAGCCTCTTGAGAAGCTAGGATTACAAGCGTGAACCACTTGATGCCAAGCTGATTGGATTCCTTTAAAAGATAGCTCCTTAGCACTTACAATTTGCTTGCAGTCAAACATTTGGCAGGTCAGGCAAACTGACTTATATTTAGGGAAATAATTGCACATATTCATGAAATTCCTGTGGGCAAATCCATACTGACTCAATTTAGGATTCAGGGAACTATGCAGGGGAGCATTTTTTAAGTTTTTTTTTTTTTTTTTTGCCAGTTCTGGGGCTTGAACTCAGGGCCTGGGTGTTGTCACTGAGCGTCTTTTGCTCGAGGCTAGCATTCAACCACTTGAGCCACAGCGGCCTTTCCAGTTTTTTCTTTTATGTGGTACTAAGGAATCAAACCCAGGACTTCATGCTTGCTAGGCAAGCACTCTACCACTAAGCCACATTCCCAGCCTTTTTCTTTTTTTAAAGAAATACTTTCAATGCTAGGTACCTGTGGCTCACACCTGTCATTCTAGCTACTCAGGAAGCTGAGATCTGAGGATCAAGGTTCAAAGCCAGTCTGGGTAGGAAAGTTGGAGACTCTTACCTCCAATGAGCCACTAGAAAACTGGAAGTGGTGCTGTGGCTCAAGTGGTAGAGCGCTGGCCTTGAGCTGAAGAGCTCAGAGACTGCCTAGGCCAGAGTTCAAGACCCACGATTGACCAAAAAAAAAAAATTTAAATTTATTGAAAAGTATACAGCAGAGGGGCCCATCAGCTGCACTGGACACTGATGAAAATGAACTAAGCAACTCAAGGGTAGTGATGGGAGGGAGGGAATGATAGGAAAAGAGGAGCCGGGCGCCGGTGGCTCACGCCTGTAATCCTAGCTACTCAGGAGGTTGAGATCTGAGAATCGCGGTTCAAAGCCAGCCCGGGCAGAAAAGACCGTGAGACTCCTATCTCCAATAAACCACTAGAAAACCGGAAGTGGCGCTGTAGCTCAAGTGGTAGAGCGCTCGCCTTGAGCTGAAGAGCTGAGGGACAGCGCCCAGGCCCAGAGTTCAAGCCCCATGACCGACAAAAAAAAAAAAAAAGATAGGAAAAGAGGAAACAGCTTACACTAAGCAAATGTATTTATCACCTGATTTAAAAAAATAGTTGGAAGTGGCGCTGTGGCTCAAGCAGTAGAGCGCTTGCCTTGAGCTGAAGAGTGCAGGGACAGTGCCCAAGCCCAGAGTTCAAGGCCCACAACTAACAAAATAAATAAATAGTTTTATTGTTAAAGGTCATAGAGTTCATAAGCAGTGTAGATTAAGACAATGATAACTATCATTGTGAAATTTAGAAGGTATTTGTGCCAGGCGAGGTGGTTCATGCCTGTCATCCTAGCTACTCAGGAGGCTGAGATCTGAGGATCCAGGTTTAAAGCAGGCCTGGTCAAGAAAGTCCGGAGACACTTGTCTCCAATAAACCACTAGAAAACCAGAAGTGGTGCTGTGGCTCAAGTGGTAGAATGCTTGCCTTGAGCTGAAGAATGCAGGGACAGTGCCCAGGCCCAGATTCAAGCCCCACAACCAACAACAACAACAAAAAAGTGTTTATGACTTTAGCTAAGTACAATTATGCCACATTACTATGAAATTTGTGTAGTCACATATTTTCAATAAAGAAATATTTTGGGAAAAATGAAAGAAATAATTTCAAACTTATTGAAAAGTTGCTGGTATGGGGATTGAACTCAAGGTCTAATTCTTTTTTTTTTTTTTAATTGGTCATGGAGCTTGAACTCTGTGCATGGACACTGTCCCTCAGCTCTTCAGCTCAAGACCAGCGTTCTACCACTGGAGCCACAGCGCCACTTCCAGCTGTTTCTGCTTATGTGGTGCTGAGGAATTGAACCCAGGGCCTCATGCATGCAAGGCAAGCATTCTACCACTGAGCCACCTTCCCAGCCCACGGCCTTATTCTTGTCTGATTGGTATTCTACAACTTGAGCCACACCTCCAGCTCAGTGTTTTACTGGTTAATTGAGATAGAGTCTCACTAACTTTTCTACCCTAGCTGGCTTTTGAGTATCCTCTGAATCTCAGCTTCTTGAGCAGCTATGATTTCAGTCATGAGCCTGTAGATTTACCTGTTTTTAACGTTTTGTCCTTTTACTTAATTTTGTGCTGTATTGTGTATATTCCATGTGCAAATGATATCTGTGGAGCCATTTGAACTGTAGTTTCCATACATTAGGCCTTTTAGTCCTAGGAGATACATCTATCGATTTGATCAGTAGTTATAAAATCTCCCCTATATATAACTGGGTGATGATTCTCTCTTCCAATTACTCATCCTAACTATGATGTTTGCAC
Source organism: Dipodomys spectabilis (assembly GCF_019054845.1). Taxonomy (NCBI): domain Eukaryota; kingdom Metazoa; phylum Chordata; class Mammalia; order Rodentia; family Heteromyidae; genus Dipodomys; species Dipodomys spectabilis. Next base: position 1,179,045 of record NW_024871037.1, read on the forward strand.
AGAGATGATTTTTTTCATCCTGCCTCTTGCTGTATATTCACAGGTTGGTAATCAACATGTGATAGAAAATACATTTCTCCCCTTTTAAGAACACTTTTTCTTTTTGGTTGTGGGGCTTAAACTCTGGGCCTGGGCACTGTTCCTCAGCTCTTCAGATCAAGGCTAGTGCTCTACCACTTGAGCCATAGTGCCCACTTCTGGGTTTTTCTATTTATGTGGTACTGAGGAATCGAATCCAGGGCATGAGCCCTATTCCAGGCTAATATTCCTTTGAATATCTCTACATGGGAAACAGACCAGGTGACCCTCAGCAGATGAATAGATAAGCAATTAGAGTCCATTCAATGCAATACCACTTAATAGTAAAAATAATCACATTACTGATTTGTCAAATATTGTATCTGAATCTCAAAAACATATCAAGTAAAAGAAATGAATATAGGAGAATCTACTGCATGGTTTCATTTATGTGAATTTGGAGGCTGTGGAGAAGATTATCTGGGAAGGGAGAGGAAAGAACTGATAACAGCAAAGATTAGGATTTATGTCTCAAATGCTAGAGTTTGCTTAGCTAGCTTAAGGTCCTTAGTTTAAGCATCCATACTACTTTCCCCCTCAATAGAAAGAAAGAGAAAGAAAAAAAGAAAGATAGAAAGGAAGGAAAGAAAAGAGCCATAGAGATGGGTCTCAACTGTAAAATCAAGTTTACTGAATATATTTAAAAAAAAAAGTTTCCTGCCAGGTGCGGGTGGCTCACGCCTGTCATCCTAGCTACTCAGGAGGCTGAGATCTGAGGATCGAGGTACAAAGCCAGCCTGGGCAGGAAAGTCCATGAGACTCTTATCTCCAATAAACCACCAGAAAACTGGAAGTGGTGCTGTGGCTCAAGTGGTAGAGTGCTACCTTTTAGCTGAAGAGCTGAAGGACATTGCCCAGGTCCAGAGTACAAGCCCCAGGACCAACCAAAAAAAGAAAGAAACTGAGAATCACATTCATAGACAATGCTGTATTGTTCAAATGAGACTCATGCACTGTATGATAGGGTGATAACCAGCTTGCTGTGGGAATAGAAAAGACAGTAATTATTTCTGCTGGGATGTATGATAGTGAAGGGTCAAGGAAAGAATCTCAGAGGAGGAGTCCTAGGTACTGGGCCTGAAAGATAAGCTTTTGAATGCAAAGAAACAGAGAGGGCATTCTAGTCGAACAAAATAAAGGCAGTGTGAACTGGCAGATCTCTCTGGGAATCTGTAAGAGCTCAGAGACTTTGAGGGGCAGATTGAAGGCCTTGGAAGAAACACATGAGCATGAGAGCATGATTTAGTCAACCATTGGGAAGATAGAAAGAAAGAGAAAAATCATTGCAAGGGTGAAGGCTGAGGGCTGGCTTTAGAACTCAGGGCCTGGGCACTGTCCATGAGCCTTTGTGCTCAACATTAGCATTCCACCACTTGAGCCGCAGCATCTCTGGATTTTTCTGAGTAGTTTATTAGAGATAAAGAGTTTCATGGGCTGTTTTTTTTTTTTTTTTGTCGGTAGTGGGGCTTGAACTTTGGGCACGGGCACTGTCCCTCAGCGCTTCAGCTCAAAGCTAGTGTTCTACCACTTGAGCCACAACACCACTTCTGGCCTTTTCTGCTTATGTGGTACTGAGGAATTCAACCCGGGGCCTCATGCACGCGAGGCAAGCACTCTAGCACTGATTCACTTTCCCAGCCCTGGCTTTTTTTTTTTTTTTGGTAGTGGGGCTTGAACTCTGGGCTTGGGCGCTGTCTCTGAGCTCTTCAGCTCAAGGTGAGCACTCTACCACTTAAGCCACAGTGCCACTTCCAGATTTCTGGTGGCTAATTGGAGATAAGAGTCTCAGGGACTTTCCTGCTTTGAATCGTGATCCTCAGATCTCAGCCTCCTGAGTAGCTAGGATTACAGGTGTGAGACACTGGTTTTCTTTCTTTATATGAGCCACCAGCACCTGTTTTTTTTTTTCTTTCCTTCTTTTCTTTTCCATTCTTTCTTTTCCTTCCTTGCTTGCTTCCGTCCTTCCTTTTCTTTCTTTTTTTTTTTGGTGTTAGTAATGGGCCTTGAACTCAGAACCTGAGTGATGTCCCTTAACCTTTTTGCTCAAAGCTAGTGCTCTATCACTTGAGCCAGAGCTCTACTTCTGGCTGTGTGTGTGTGTGTGTGTGTGTGTGTGTAGTTGATCTGAGATAAAAATCCTGACTGGGATTGAACCACAATCTTCAGATTTCCGCCACCCGAGTAGCAAGGATTGCAAACTACAGCTACTTTCTGACTTCTACTATATCTATCTATCTATCTATCTATCCACACATATACACACATATAATGCATATCTATATCTATTTAGCCAGTCCTGGGGCTTGAACTCAGGGCCTGGGCACTGTCCCTGAGCTTCTTTTGCTCAAGGCTAGCACTCTACCACTTGAGCCACAGCCCATTTTTGGCTCTTTTTATGTGGTACTAAGGAATCAAACCCAGGGCTTCTTGCATGGTAGGCAAGCACTCTACCATTGAGCCACCTTCCCAGCCTGACTTCTTTTTTTTTTATTTTTTTATTTTTTTGTCGGTCGTGGGGCTTGAACTCTGGGCCTGGGCGCTGTCCCTCAGCTCTTCAGCTCAAGGCGAGCGCTCTACCACTTGAGCTACAGCACCACTTCCGGTTTTCTGGTGGTTTATTGGAGATAGGAGTCTCACGGTCTTTCCTGCCCGGGCTGGCTTTGAACTGCGATCCTCAGATCTCAGCCTCCTGAGTAGCTAGGATTACAGGCGTGAGCCACCAGCGCCCGGCTGACTTCTTTTTTTTTAATAAAGGCTTGCTGGGTCGCCCAAGCTGACCTCAGGTTCCTGGGATCCAGCAGCTGTCCTGCCTCAACCTCTTGAATAGCTAGGACTACATGAGCCAGCCACCACTCCTCTGTGGTTTTCATTAGCAATATCAACAAAACAAGGGCAGTTTCTGGGATGCTGGTCCACATGGTATCTTTCCAGAGGTAAATCACAAGTTTTGTTCTAATCTCCCTTTCTCTGGGAATTCTAATCTCCCTCCAAGACATCTTGTTCCCTTTTGAAGCTCTGGGTGGTCCATGGACCTCCCTTCTGGCTTGGAGCCACTATCAAGAGATGTAACTCCGGAATGAACGTACCGTGAGTTAAGGAACTGCTTTCAAGGCCTGCTCTTGCCACCTTCCCCTAGCTGTACCCCAGGTTCTTCATGGGAAAATTTCTTTGTTTGACCTCATTTTTCTCCAGGCTTCCATTCTTTTTTTTTTTTTGTAGTGGGATTTGAACTCTGGGCTTGGGTGCTGTCCCTGTGCTCTTCAGCTCAAGGCAAGTGCTCTACCATATGAGTCACAGGGCCACTTCCAGTTTTCTGAGTGGTTTATTGGAGATAAGTCTCCCATGAGACTCTTCTGCCCAGGCTGGCTTTGAACCGTGATCCTCAGACCTCAGCTGCCTGAGTAACTAGGAAGGATTATAGGCGTAATCCACCTGCGCCTGGCTAAAAGCAAGATCTTTTATGCTCAGGATTGGAGCTACTGAACCAAGCCTGCCTCCTGCACCGGATTTTTGTTACCTAACAATGGGAGATAAAAGAATTTAAGATTTGTCTGCCTGAGGCTAGATTCAAACTCAATTCTGAGTGAATTAGGGAATCAATTCGTAGATGTCAGTCACAAGAGTAGCTAGGATCAGAAATTATCATGTTTTACTTCCCCTGTACAAGTGAGGAATACAAAGAGCAGAGATGGGAAATATCTTGCCCAAAGCTGCATAGTTCCTGATAGAACTTAAGACTGGAATGGATTTTCTCAACTTGTAGTCCAGGGCTTTTTCTCCAAGTATAAGCATTTAGATCTTCAGATGCAAATGGCAGAATAGGGTGTATAGGCTCATGGGTTTGACATTTAGCAAGACTTACTGGTGCACGCGCGCACCAGTGCTAATGGCTCATGTCTGCAGTCTCACCAACTCTAGAGGCTGAGATCTGAAGATCACAGTTGGAATACAACCTGGGCAGAAAAGTTCATGAAACTCCTAAATTCAATTAACCAGCTTAGAGAAGAAAGTAGAGGTATGGCTCAATTGGTACAACAGTAGCTCTAAGTCAAACTGACAGGCCTTGAGTTCAAGTCCTTATAAGATTTGTTGATTGATTTTTTTTTTTTTTTTTTTTTTTTTAATTTTTGCTGGTCTTGGGGCTTACACTCAGGGCTTGGGTACTAACCCTGTGCCTCTTTGTGCTCAAGGATAGCGCTCTACCACTTGACCCATAGCACCACGTCTAGCTTTTTTTTTTTTCCCTTGGTCGTGGAGCTTGAACTGTGGGCCTGGGTGCTGTCCCTCAGCTCTTCAGTTCACCACTTGAGCAACAGTGCCACTTCCAGTTTTCTGGTGATTAATTGGAGATAAGAGTCTCACATACTTTTCTGCATGGGCTGGCTTTGAACTGTGATCCTCAGATCTCAGCCTCCTGAGTAGCTAGGATTACAGGCGCGAGCCACTGGTACCTGGCTTTGACCTAATTATCTTCAGATGGCTGCTTTACTACCATGTTCCAGGAAAGTGGACTTTGGCTTCCTGAAAGCACCATCTAGTGGGATCCAGTCACCAGCTGGAACAAAGCCTGGGCTGCTGAATGTCTTATGTGTTTAGTCACCAAAGCAAAAAGGTAGCAGGGGGCACTTTAGTCAGATCATCCTGTTTCCTGCAGTGTCATGCTGCACCATTTTGAGAGGGAAAGAAGTGGATGAAAGTGTAGCTGGAGGGGCTGGGAAGGTGGCTCAGTGGTAAAGTGCTTGTTTTGCATTCATGGGTTCAATTCCTCAGCACCACATAAGCAAAAAAATCCAGAAATGGCATTGTGGCTCAAGCAGTAGAACGCTAGCCTTGAGCTCAAGAGCTGAGGGACAGTGCCCAGGCCCAGAGTTCAAGTTCCATGGACGACCAAAAAAAAAAAAAAAAACTATAGCTGGATGGTAAAACATGTATTTAGCACGTGAGAGGATTGGTTTCAAATCCCAACAGTGAAAAAATAAAAGATGCAAGAGTACATTGAGGCCTCACATGAGCAGCAAATACTGATCAAACCTGAACAGTACCAGTAATTGTGTTTTGTTGTTTTGACAGTCCTGGGGCTTATACTCAGGGCCTGAACACTGTTCCTGAGTTGCTTCTTTGCTCAAGGCTAGCACTCTACCACTTGAGCCACAGCCCCACTTCTGGCTTTTTCTGTTTATGTGGTACGGAGGAATCCAACCCAGGGCTTTGTGCATGGTAGGCAAGCACTCTACCACTAAGCCACCTTCCCAGCCGAATATTACGTTTTGATGAAGACATTTCTGAGGCAGAAGGACCATCTGGTAGATCTGAGGGAAGGAAAAACTTGGTCTAAGGCTGTGGTGACAATGATGATTCTCTAACAGGTGTTTATCAAGATGCTGACTTCTTATTTAGGCCCATAAGTTGACTAATTCTGAGATAATGAGCTGTCAGATAATCTGTAATGGTCACCTATCACCACCAGTACATACTAATTTTTTCTAGGGCTCCCAATTCATAACTCTATACATACATACGTATATATATATATATATATATATATATATATATATATATAATATTTTTATCTGTTGTGGGGCTTGAACTCTGGGCCTGGGTGCTCTCCTTCAGCTCTTCAGATCAGAGCTAGCATTCTACCACTTGATCCACAGCGCCACTTCTGGCTTTTTCTGTTTATGTGGTGCTGAAGGATTGAACCCAGGGCCTCATGCATGCAAGGCAAGCACTCTACCCCTGAGCCAACTTCCCAGCCTTTTTTTTTTTCTCTGTCAGTCATGGGGCTTGAACTCTGGGCCTGGGTGTTGTCCCTCAGCTCTTCAACTCAAGGCTAGAGCTCTACCACCACTTCTGGGTTTTTGGTGGTTTATTGGAGATAAGAGTCTCAGGGACTTTCCTGCCTGGGCTGACTTTGAACTGCAATCCTCAAATCTCAGCCTCCTGAGTAGCTAGGATTATAGGCATGAGCCACCAGCACCAGGCTGGGTCTTTCTTTTTAAAGCCTCAGTTCTGGGGCTTAAATTCAGGGCCTGGGTGCTGTCCTTGAGCCTCTTTGTGCTTAAGGCTGGTACTCTACCACTTGAGCCACAGAGCCACTTCCACCAAGTTGGTCTTAAACTTAAATTCTCTTCCCTCAGCCTCCCAAGTGCTTTGATTATAGATGTGTACCACCATACCCAGCTTCTCTGATCTTCTATTCTTATTGTGTGTGTGTGTGTGTGTGTGTGTGTGTGTATGTGCTGATACTGGGAGTTTGAACTCAGGGCTTAGGTGCTGGCTCATAGGTTTTTCGCTAAAGGCTAGTGGTCTACCACTTAAGCTACAGCTCTTTCACTGGCTTTTTTCTGGTGGTTTATTGGAGATAAGTCCCTTGGACTTTCCTGCCTAGGCTGGCTTTGAACCAATATCCTCAGAACTCAGCCTCTTGGGTAGCTAGGATTAAGGGCATGAGCCACAGGTGCTCAGCCTAGAGTCCATTTTAACTATGTAAGTAAGCTATCTATAGGTCATTCACTTAATGAAGCTATGAGGAAGATTGTTTATTTTTTATAAATGAGGCATTTGAAGCTTTGATTCCTTAAGGCTATATAGCTAGAAAGCACCAAAGTTGGACATTCTAACCAAGTCCAGTGTTCTTTCTGGAATAGTATTTAGTCTCAGTACTTGGTTCTGAATTACAGCTGCAGTAGCTAAACACTGGTTTGCTGACATTAGATTGTTACTAAACTAGTTTGCTCATTTGCAAAATGGGAATGAGAACACACTACCTATCATTTAGGATTGTTAAGATGATTAAATGAGTTGGTGTCTCGTACCTGGAACATAGTAGCATTCAATAGGGATTATGTTTCACTATTCATCTGGCCCAGTGCTATCAGTATGTGAACTGATGTTTTCTAGTAGCCACATTTAAGAAAGCTACAAAACAAAATTATCATTTTGTGCTAGTACTGGGGCTTTGGCACGCTCCCTGAGCTGCTTTTGCTCAAAGATAGTACTCTTACCATTTGAGTCACAGTGCCACTTCTTTTTTTTTGTTGTTGTTGTTGGTTATGGGGCTTGAACTATGGGCCTGGGCGCTGTCCCTAAGCTCTTCACCTCAAGGCTTCCGCTTCTTCTGTTTAGGTGGTGCTGAGGAATCGAACCCGGGGCCTCATGCATGCAAGGCAAGCGCTCTACCACTGAGCCACCTTCCCAGCCCCTACATCTACTTCTCGTAAGCGCATATACTCCAAACGAATGAATTCTGCAATCAAATCAGCGCGCGGGCCACCTTATTTTAATAAGATCTGAGTTATTATTCTCTTTTTTGTTCTTTTCCAGACTAAAATCTCTGCCACATAGTATGTGTTTGATCTACATATATGTATATATATATATATATATATAATCAGCACATCTCAATTCGTAATAGCCACATTTTAAGAAGGGCTGGAGGCGGCAGCGGGGCTCTGGAGAAGGTTTTACCCCCCCCCACCCTCCCCTCCTCGCCCCTCCCCAGAGTCGAGTCCTCCAGTCTGACCTCACCGTCCCGCCTCCACTTGCCCGGGGTTCCTGCCAGTGAACAGCTGGCCGGCGTTCGAGGCCCCGCCCCCTGCCCCGCCCAGGTTACATCATAGAGGCCCACCAGCTGGGCGGGAGAGGCCTCGGCCCGACCCCGGCCGGCCTGGCAAGGCGCCGGCCTCCACAGACTTTCCCGCCTCCGAGCCCTCGGGGGAAAAAAAAAAAATCCTTAAGAGGGCCGGGTTCGTCGCCGAAGAACCCTGGAGACAGGCAAGTGAAGCCTGCAAGTCGCTGAAGCCTTTCTACACCGGGAGACGCCGGTCCGGAACCCGCGGAGCAACACACACGCACCTCCTCCTCCGCCGCCGTCAACCGCCCGCCGCTCGCGCGCTTCCACAGAGAAGGGTCGCGGTGCCGAGCGCAGTGTTCATTGGTTGGCGGCGACCCTCTCCTCCCCCTTCGGCCCGCCCCTCGGCTACGCCTATTGGTTGGAAGTGGCGGCGCCCTCTGGGTAGGAGGTGGCGACGTCCCGCCCCACGCGCCGGCCTTCAAAGGGCGACGAGGAAGCGGCCACCTCCCTGTGTGTGCCCCGCCCCTCGCCCGCTGCGCCTCGCACTCTCGGCTCCTCCCGGCCTTCTCCCGGCTCCCGTCGGGCTGTGACTGTGCCTGAGGTTCCTGCCGCGGCTCGGCCACGACCGGTGAGGATAGCGGGCCGAGATTTGAGGGGTGGCTTCTCTGAACACAGTCGAGGGTGTGTGCGTGCGGTGGTGGTGGTGGGCTTCTCGAAGCTTCTTCCCTCCCCCCCCCTTCCCTCACACCCGGGTGGGCCGCTCGAGACCACCCCCCCCCCTCTCCCTCAGGGCCCGCCCCGGGCCGGGAAGGGCGGCGGCCGGCCTGGCTCGCCTGAAGGGCGCGGGGATGGCCACGAGCAGGGATGGAGGGTGGGGAAGGGGGGGGGGACCCCTCTGGGCGTGACCTTCTGGGCCCTGAATATTGGGGTGTGTCGGGGAGGTGGGGGGGGGGGACCAGGCCCCGAGAGATTGTGTTTCCAGAGGGAAAGGGTGTGTTGTGGGACCGTGCGGGTTTTTGAGGCTCGGGGATGAGTTGAAGGGAAGTGGGGTGGGGTGGGGTGGGGTGGGGGGGGTCAGCTCTCCCAGCAGCCGTGTGGAGGCCTTGGAGGGGGGGGGGTGATTTGTTTCTTCGGGGTGTGTCGGTGGCTGGTGGGCTTTTTTTTTCTAACATTGTGATCAGTCCAAGGGGGTCTTGGGGTGAAGGGGGGGGGCCGAGGATGTGTGTGTCTGTGTGTGTGTGTGTGTTGGGGGGGGGAGTGGATGGTTCTGGAGCATTCCCCCAACTGAGAGCCAGGGATGTGTTAAGGCCAGTCCTGGGGAGGGGGGGCCTTGAACTCAGGACCTGGGCGGCTGTCAGCTCCCTTGACCTTTTTTTTTTTTTTTTGTGAGCCAGGCTGGCGCTCCCCCCCACTTGGAGCCACAGCTCCACTTTCAGCTTTATTTTATTTTATTTTTGGGGGGGGTGTTGGTTTAATTGGAGATAGGAGCCTCACCCAGGTTATTATTTATTTATTTATTTATTTTTCCTTATTCAGGCTGGCTTTTGAACTGCGATCCTCTTTTTTTTTAAGATTCTCAGCCTCCTGAGGAGTTTTAGCTGCCTGCCTGCCTGCCTTCCAGCTAGCCTGGGACTCTCTCTCCCTCGCGCCCCCCCCCACTCCCCACCCCCCTTCCCGCGTGGGTCCTGGCAGCTTGGGGGGGCCAGGGTGCCGGGGGTCGAATTGGGGTGCAGGGGGTGGGGGGGAAGGGGAGTAGACAGGGACTGGAGGACTGAGAGCGACAGTTGGAAACGTTACTCCGAACCTGGGATTTTAGTGTTTTTTTTTTTTTTTTCTTTTAAAGCACATGGTTACAAGTTCAGCGTTGGTGTGTGGGCCTGAGTTTTTTTTTTCTTTCTTTCTCGAAATTGCTTAGTTGCGGGGGTGGGGTGGGAGGGTAAGAGGTGGAGGGAAGGACCGAGTTGGGGAAGGAGGAGAGAGAGGTCGTATTTGCTTATCTCCCTGAAAGGGGGGGGGGATTAAATGCATTTGCTACCTGGGGGGGGGAGTGGAGGAGGGGGGAGGCAGAGGAAGGCAGAGTGATCGCCTTCAGGTTTGTGTTTTAGAACCCAAACCCGGGTGTGTGTGAAACTTATATTTCTTGGAAAGGTTAGTTAGTGTTACCCATCTTTCTACTGGAAACAACCCTCAACCCCCCCCTTCCCCCCCCTTTTCTCCTTTCCCTAGGCTGGTCCAGTTACAGTATTGGTCCCTAGGGCCTCTCGATTCTCCCTCCCTGGCTGTGCACACAGCATTGCTGTGTTTCTCCGTGTGTGTGTGTGTGTGTGTGTGTGTGTATGTATGTATGTATATGTATGTGTATTTCCCGCCCATTTCATTTGCTGCTGCAGCTTTTGGCAACTGCCTTCGATCTTTCCCAGGGATGGTTGTGGCATTGCATCAGGGGATATTTGCGCTTGCAATTTGCACAGTCAGCCCAGGAGGAGGGAGAATAGGAGGCTGCAGTGTTGGAGGGAGGGGGGGCAGGAGGGGGGGGCTCCGGCAGCTTGGCCGGGTAGGCAGCGAAGTGGGTGTGGCAAGGGAAAATACAGCTGCTCCAGGCCTATAGGGTAACAGTGCCCAGTCATCAGCGCCTGGATTCAAAGACCAGTTAACAGGAGCAGCTATTTTTATAAATCAATCCTGAAACCAAGCTGAGCACATGGATTTAGAGTGAACAGTTGTCATGCTCTAACTATTACAGGCCTGGGTGTTTGCTAGACAACATTTGAGTTGCTAAGCAAGGCTTCATCTGTAGAGTGCTGCAGGTATTTGGCTTGCAACATTTTAACTTTGCTTTCTTACCTTCCTCCAATGGAACTCTCTGCAGGTGATCAGTCTTTAAATGGATGGAGTTTGATGGGTCTAAACTACTTCCTTTCACGTGAAATAGTTTTACTTCAGTTATGTTCTTTTAAATGTATCTGAAAGCAATCTAGCTTCTGCCATCTTCTAGGTACTAGTTTTATGTATGTATGTATGTGTCTATGTATGATTTAGTGCCTTACTGAGGCTTGAACTTGGACTGGGCACTGATTAGTTTTTCAGCTCAAGGCTGTCGCTTTACCACTCAAACCACAACTCCACTCTAGATTGTTGGTGGTTAGGGATAAGAGTCATATACTTCACTGCCTGGGCTGGTTTCAAACCTCGATTCTCATAGCTCACTCTGCCTCCAGAGTAGCTGGGATTGCAGGCTTGAGTCATTGGTGGTAGGCTAGTTTTTATTTACTTTGTACTTTTTTACTGTTGAAGAAATTGAGAATGACCAGAATAAAAAGTCACACAGAAGCTGTGTGTGTGTGTGTGTGTGTGTGTGTGTGTGTGTGTGTGTGTGTGTGTGTGTGTGTGTGTGTGTGTGTGTGTGTGTGTGTGTGTGTGTGAGAGAGAGGTATGTACACCTGTAATCCAGTGCATAGGAGGCTTAACAGGAGGATGGTGGATTTGAGGGCAGCCTGGGCTACCTACTGAAACCCTGTTTCAAAATAGAAACAAATAAAAACAAACAACAAAAAAGAAAAGAGCACCCAGGTAGTGAATGGTAGGGAAATTACCTAAATCAAAGTTTCTGTGACCTCTACTTAGAAACTTAGATTTAAAAAAATGCGCTGGTACTGGGGTTTGAACTCAGAGCCTCATCTCTCCCTTGACACCTCTGTCTCTCCCTCTCCCCTCCCCCTCTTCACCACTTGAGCCACAGTGCCACTTCTGTCTGGTTTTCTGGGCCTGGGCGCTGTCCCCTCAGCTCTTCAGCTCAAGGCTAGTGCTCTACCCCTTGAGCCACAGCGCCACTTCTGGCTTTTTCTGCCTATGTGGTGCTGAGGAATCGAACTCAGGTCCTCAGGCCTGCAAGGCAAGCACTCTACCACTGAGCTACCTTCCTAGCCCTTCTGGTGGTTTATTGGAGACAAGCATCTCACAGACTTTCTTGCCTGGACTGGCTTTGAACCTTGATCCTCAGAGTAGCTAGGATTACAGGCATGAGCCACTGCGGCCCAGCTTTGTCCCTCAGCTTTTGAGTACTTTATCACTTTATTTAGTTGGTTTAGGACTTGAACTCAGTGCCTGGGCTCCGCCCCTGATCTCTTTTGCTCAAGGCTAATGCTCTACCACTTTGAGCCACTGTGCTACTTGTGGTTTTCTGGTGGATAATTGGGGATGTGTCTCACGGACTTTTTTGCCCATGCTAGTTTTGAACTGAGCTCTTCAGATCTCAGCCTCCAGAGTAGCTAGGATTACAGGTGTGAGCCACCAGTGTAGGGCAACTTTATCAATTTAGCCACAGCTCCACCTGTGGGTTTTTTGGGGGGATTAATTGGAGATGAGAATTTCATGGGCCATCCTGATTGGGCTGACTTTGAACTTCTCTTACCTCAGCTTTCTGAGCAGCTAGGATTACAGGCCTGAGCCATTGCTGCCTAGCTTCCCTTCGCTTTTTTTTGTTTTGTTTTTTTCTTTGTTGGTCAGTCGTGGGGCTTCAACTCTGGGCTTGGATGCTGTCCCTGTGCTCTTCAGCTCAAGGCGAGCACTCTACTGCTTGAGCCACAGCGCCACTTCCAGTTTTCTAGTGGTTTTTTATTGGAGATAAGAGACTCACGGAGGGACTGGGAAGGTGGCTCAGCGGTAGAGCGCTTGCCTTGCAAGCATGAGGCCCTGGGTTCAATTCCTCAGCACCACATAAGCAAAAAGAAAAAAGCTGAAGTGGTGCTGTGGCTCAAGTGGTGGAGTGCTGGCCTTGAGCTGAAGAGCTGAGGGACAGTGCCCAGGCCCAGAGTTCAAGCCTATGACCGGACCCCCCCCCCAAAAAAAAAAAGTCTCACGGACTTTTCCTGTCCAGGCTGGCTTTGAACCTCAATTTTCAGATCTCAGAGTAGCTAGGATTACAGGCGTGGGTCACCTGCGCTGGGCTCCTTAGCTTTATTTGTTGGTGTTCTAGTTGAGTCACACTTCCACTCCTGGCCCTTTGCTGGTTCATTGGAGATGATGAGTCTCAAAGACTTTGCCCAGGCTGGCTTTGAACTATGATCCTCAGATCTCAGCCTCCTAAGTAACTAGGATTACAGGCGTGATATTTTTTTTTAATTCACTCAGAATGATTCTTGTGCTTTGGAACATATTCACACAAAGTCAGGTCTCCAGAGACTCATATATCTGTTAACAGTTTAAATCAGTAGTAATAGTACTGTGTACCTTAATTATCTGTTGACCTTAATTATCCTATATTCAGGTTACCTCCATTGTTCCTGGCAGCCTAAGCAGTAATAAGTTAATTGATTATATAGAATTGGAATGAAGAACACTGTGTAGAAGCTGGGGGTCCATGGCTCATGCTGGTAATCCTAGCTACTTAGAAGGCTGAGATCTGAGGATCACAGTTTGAAGCCAGCCCAGGCAGGAAAGTCCATGAGACTCTTATCTCCAATAAACTACTCAGAAAAAGTCAAAAGTGGCACAGTGGCTCAAAGTGGTAGAGTGCTAGCCTTGAGTACAAAAGAGACTCAGGGACAGTAGCCAGGCCCTGAGTTTAAGCCCCAGGACCTGCAAGGAAAAAGAAAAATATTAGGTGTTTTTAGGGGATATTTTAGTTGTTATGAACCCTTTTGCATCTTCCTTCTTTTTCCTTTGTATATTGTCTCAGCATTCCTGTGTTAAAATCCTTAAATAGGGGCTGGGAAGGTGGCTCAGTAGTAGAGTGCTTGCCTCACATGCGTGAGGCCCTGGGTTTGATTCCTCAGCACCACATAAGCCAGAAGTGGGGATGTGGCTCAAGTGCTTGAGCTGAAGAGCTGAGGGACAGCGCTTAGACCCAGAATTCAGGCCCACGACCGACCCAAATAAATAAAAAAAAAAATTACTCAAATAATCATCATACAAATTATATATTTAAGTCATTCTCTGCTATTTGTTGAAATGGAAGGAAGCACTTAGGTAGTTTCTCTCTCTCTCTCTCTCTCTCTCTCTCTCTCTCTCTCTCTCTCTCTCCTTTCAAACATTCCCTTCCTCGCTCTCACAGCTGGTACTCTACCACTTTGAGCCAGGCCTCCCGGCTAGCTTTTTTTCCTGGTTACTTAGAGATAGAGTCTTCAAGACTCTTATGCTGACTTCAAATGTAATGATACTCAGATTGTAATTCTTTTTTTTGGGGGGGGGAGGGGTGTTGGTCGTGGGGCTTGATCTCTGGGCTTGAGCACTGTCCCTCAGCTCTTCAGCTTAAGGCTAGTGCTCTACCCCTTGAGCCACAGTGCCACTTTTGGATTTTCTGGTGGTTACATTTTCCTGCCCAGGCTGGCTTCCAGCTGTGATCTTCAGATCTCAGTCTCCTCAGTAGCTTAGTTAGGATTACATGTGTGAGCCAGATGATGTCTAGTTTATTTACACATTCAAAGAAACTTTCATTTATATTGATACAATGTTGTGGAAATCCAGGCTGTCCACTTGGTCTCATACTGCAACTGGGTGTACCATGTTGCAAAGCTGTGGGAATGAAAATCCTTGGCTATCCTACTTGGCCTTCTGATTTAATCCTGTAAAAGGTATTGAGGGACTTATGACAGGTTGAGAAGGTGGAACTGTGGCCTCCCCGTGTGGCATTTGCTTGTGTGGGTGGGTTTAGACCCCATGCTATTTTTTGAATAAAGTAGCTGGATTATTTTCTGCAACTTTGTTGTCTTGCTAGACTTCACCCTTCCTGTTTATTGTTGGAACTTCTGTGCAGTGATCAGTGCTTTAGTTTGCCAACTACTTTAATTCCAATGTTTAAAAACAAAAAAACCAGGGAATTTTTTCACTGTTAATCCTTGGGCTCTGAGGTTCTTAGTGGTTCTTTCTCTTTATGTTTCAGTCTTATGTTCATTTTATATACAATATCTATGGTAGGAATAGGAAGAAATATGTTTACTCCATCTGCCCAGAAGCAGAAATTTTTTAAAAACATATTTCAGTGTTTTACAAAAATAAATATTTGAGGAAATTAAGAAAAGTGTGAAAGAAAATAATATTGTGCTGAGTGCCAGTGCCTCAGGCCTGTCATCCTAGCTACTCAGGAGGCTGAGATCTGATCATCTCGGTTCAAAACCAGCCTGGCAAGAAAGTCTATGAGACTCTTATTTCCAATGAACCACCAGAAAATCGGAAGTGGTGCTCTGGCTCAAGTGGCAGAGCGCTAGCCTTAAGCACAAAAGTTCAGGAACATTGCCTAGGCACAGAGTTCAAGCCCCAGGACCAGCAAAAAATAGAAAAGAAAGATTTGGAGGTGTGGCTCAGTCGTAGAACACTTGCCTATGGAGCAAACTTGAAGCCCTGAGTTCAAACTCTAGTGCTACCAAAATAGAAGTTAAATAAAAAAGTGTTTATGTAGCTTTACAAAATGCTATGATTAAAATTCTCATTTATATTTTCCATTGTATTATGTGCAGTTCTTATGCCTCTCAGCAGAAAATCTGAGATAATAATGGCTTTCTTGTTTATTCTTGGAGGAAATCAGAGATAGTGGTAGTTTGGTTTAGTGAACCCTAGTATTAGTTTTTGCTAGAATTTGCAAAACCTAAGTCAGGATGATTCATACAACTCTTTCCCAATTAGAATTTTTTTATAACAATGTAAAATTCCAAATTTTTACATTTATTGGGAAATTTAGATTCATATTTGAATTTTTAGTATTAACTCCTCTAGACTTACATTGCTGGTCTAGTTAACTATAACTCAATTTTCTTATGCTTGTGTGATCTTTTTCTTAGATAGCTTCAGTGTAGTTCAAGTAGAAACTGATAATTATCAAATTATAAAAGGCCATAGCTCTAGGAGCATATATTTGGAGTTGTTTTATTTAGTTTTGTTTCCTGAAAGATGAAATCATCTTTTGTTTAGGAAGCTTGTGTGTGTGTGTGTGTGTGTGTGTGTGTGTGTGTGTGTGTGTGCGTGTGTGCGCGTGTGTGCGCGCGCGTGTGTGCGCGCGCGTGTGTGCGTGTGCGTGTGTGTGTGTGTGTGTGCGCGTGTGCGCGATAGTACCAGAACTTGAACGTTATACTCTCAGTTTCTGTCTTTATTTTTGCTCACAATTGAGGCCTTCTTCCACTTGAGCCACGCCTCCGGTCTGGCTGGCTGGTTAGTGGACAGTCTCTCAGACTATTGTGCCCTGGCTAGCTTCAAACTGTGATCCTCCAATCTTAGCCTCTAGCTAAGATTGCAGGCATGAGCTACTGGTTGTGGGGCTTGAACTCAGTGCCTTGACAGTGTCCCTGAGTTTTTGTGCTCAAGGCCAGTAGTGCTCTACCACTTGAGCCTGGCTGCTGTCCTGGGTTCTCTTTTGCTCAAGGCTAGCATTCTCCCAATTTGAGCTACAACACCATTTCTGGTTTTCTAGTGGTTTATTGGAGTGGCTTGCTTCTTTCTCTCTCCCCATCTCCCCTCCTCCCTCTCTGTCCCTCAAACTCTGGGCCTGGGTACTGTCCTTAAGCCTAAGCTGTTTTTGCTCAAGGCTAGTGTTCTATTACAGCACCCCTCCCTTCCTCCCGGCTTGGCCTAGGTGCTGTCCCTAAGCCTCTCTCTGCTCAAGGCTGGCGCTCTACCACTTGAGCCACAGCACCATTTCTGGCTTTTTCTGTTTAGGTGGTACTGAGGAATAGAACCCAGGGCTTCATGCATGTTAGACAAGCGTTCTACCACTGAGCCACATTCTCCCTCCCTTCCTTTCTTCCCTCCCCCCTTCCCTCCCTTCCTTTCTAGGCCTTGAACTCTGGGCCTGGACACTGTTCTTTGAGCTCATCAGCTCAAAGCAAGCACTCTACCACTTGAGCCACAGTGCCACTTCTGGTTTTCTAGTGTTTTATTGGAGATAAGTGTCTCATGGAGTTTCCTGCTTGGTCTGGCTTTGAACCGTGATCCTCAAATCTCAGGCTCCTGAGTAGCTAGTATTACAGGCGTGAGCCACTGGCACCCTGCCACTTATTTCTTAATATACTTACATTAATTTTTTTCTTTGTAAAAGCACTAATGCTATGAAAGCACCGAAAAAATATAGAATAAGGGGAAATGACCTCATTACCAGTTTTTGTATTCATTTATAAATAGTTCACTGAGAGTCCTCAGTAAGTTTAATGCCTTGGACAATTGGCATTTTGTGATTTAAGATCACTATTTGGCAGTTCAGTTGGTTCCAAATGTTCTAGAACAGCTTCCTTGGGATCACCTGGAGAGAATAGTTTGGCTTTCTACTTTTTTGTTTTGTTTTTGGGTCCGGTCGTAGGGCCTAAACTCTGGGCCTGGGTGCTGTCCCTCAGCTCTTCAGCTCAAGGCTAGCGCTCTACCACTTGAGCCACAGCGCCACTTCCGGCTTTTTTCTTTTTGCTTATGGGGTGCTGAGGAATTGAACCCAGGGTCTCAGGCATGCAAGGCAAGCGCTCTACCACTGAGCCATCTTGCCAGCCCTGGCTTTCTACTTTTTAATTCTAATTTATTAGATCCAGAAACGGATTTTTTTTTCCCCCAGTTGGGGGACAGGGGGCTTGAGCTCTGGGCTTGGGCACCGTCCCTTAGCTCTTCAGCTCAAGGCTAAGTGCTCTACCATTTGAGCTATAGCACCAGTTCCAGCTTTTTCTGTTTATGTGGTACTGAGGAATCAAACCCAGGGTTTCATGCATGCAAGGCAAGCACTCTACCACTGAGCCACCTTCCCGCCCCATTGAATTTTTTTTGTATTTTCATAGAATTGTGTTATCTTTTGCTGCAGGTTTTTTTTTCCTCCTGTCTGGGACTTGAACTCAGTGCCTACGCACTGTCCCTGAGCTTTTTTGCACAAGGCTAGCTCTCCACCACTTGAGCCACAGTGACACTTTTGGCTTTTTCTGTGTATGTGGTACAGAGGAATTGAACCCAGGACTGCATGCGTGCTAGGCAAGCACTCTACCACAAAGCCACATTCCCAGCACTCACTGCAGTTTCATAGAGCATTTTTATTACCCTTTTAGAAACAAAATACTCATTTTTCTCCTGTGCTATTATCCCACTCAATTTATGTCTTTTAACTTCAGTTTTATAGTTTACCATAATGGCTTTAAGTGAGGTGGTAATGGAGCTGTGATTTTGCTCCTTTGGGAACTTTTTTTCCTTGGATGCTCATACTGGTGCTTAAGCTCAGGGACATGGGTACTATTCCTGAGCTTTCCACTCAAGGCTGGTGCTCTTATCACTTGAGTGACAGTTCCTTTTTTTTTTTAAATCACTTGAGCCACAATTCCACTTTGATTTTTTTTTTCCCCCCTGATATATCGGAGATAAGAATCTCCTGGTCTTTGAAACCTAATTGATGTTTGTTTTTTTTTTTTTTTTTTTTTTTTTTGGTTCCGGTCGTGGGGCCTGAACTCTGGGCCTGGGCGCTGTCCCTCAGCTCTTCAGCTCAAGGCTAGCGCTCTACCACTTGAGCCACAGCGCCACTTCTGGCTTTTTTTCTTTTTGCTTATGTGGTGCTGGGAATCGAACCCAGGGCCTCAGGCATGCAAAGCAAGCGCTCTTACCACTGAGCCACCTTCCCAGCCCCCTAATTGATGTTTGGATGTCAGGGCTGCCACCTAACATCTGTGCAGCTGTGTGACCTTGGGTGAATTCTATAATGTTTTGTAGACTGGGTATTGGTGATGTTATTTTGTGGTATGTATTTATGGAAATTGTGTGTGGATTAGATAAGCATATGTTTATAAATGCTTACTACCCATAAAAAAAAAAAAAAGAAAGTATTGGTCCATCTTCTGATGTGCTATGCAGAAATTCAAAACTGATATCTCATTTTCTGTTGTTTCTTGGACCAGTTTTAATGAAATATCCAAGTTTGAAAAATAATGCTAATTTAGGAAGATAAATAAAATACTCCCCTCTGTTACCCATTTACTTCTGGTGAAAAAAAAAAAAAAAAGAATCTCCTGGACTTTCTTGCTCAGTCTGGCTTTGAACTGTGATCCTCAGATTTCAGCCTTTTAGGTAGGTAGGATTATAGGTGTGAGCTACCAGTGCCTGGCTGAATACTTTTCATAGGTGATGCTGCTTTTGGAGTAAAAGTGACTTCAAGATATTAGTCCTGGGCTGGGAAGGTGGCTCAGTGGTAGAGTGCTTGCCTTGCATGCATGAGGCCCTGGGTTCAATTCCTCAGCACCACATAAACAGAAAAAGCCGGAAGTGGCGCTGTGGCTCAAGCGGTAGAGCACTAACCTTGAGCTGAAGAGCTGAGGGTCAGCGCCCAGGCCCAGAGTTCAGGCCTCATGACCGGACCCCCCCCCAAAAAAAAAAAAAAAGATATTAGTCCTTCCTTCCCATTCTTTGTCAGTTTTCGTATTGTTTAAAGTTACGTTGGGAGATACAGGAATTAAAAGTAAAGTAAAAGTCATCGTACCTCTTTTTGAAAAATTTTTCTTCCAGTGCTAGGGATCAAATCATCCTTATTGTTCAGACTTGCATAGAATTCATTGTACATCCAGAGTCTGGCCTTGAATTCCTTCTCATCCTACCTTGGGATTACAGCCATATGTTGCCATGCCTGGCTTCAGCTTCAATTAAAGCAGAAAAAACAAAGTACTATATGCATTTTCACAAGGTAGCCTAGGACATAGATGAATAATGAGACATTACATTCTTTGTAGGATGATACACAGCTATTTCAAGTCCAATTGAATCTAAAGTTAAAAAGTACATATATTAGAAGAGAAAAATAAAGCTATAGGGCTAGGTTCAGTCAGTCTCTAAAGAATAGATTAAAAAAAAATTGAAACTATGAGGCTGGAGATGTAGCTCAGTAGTGGAGTACTTGCTTAGCAAACATGAAATCCTGTGTGTGCGCGGAGTGCACGCATAGGAATTGAAGCCAAAATGAAGGTTTATGAACTGCCATACTGTCTTCTTATTTACTATCTATCTCTAGCTCTCTGTTCCATTATTTAATACTTTTTCTGTAGAAGAATATACCAAAGGTAAAGCTTCATGCCTGATAGTTGGACTCAGTACTGAAACTGTCTTGGGATGTCCAAGTGTATGAGGTCTTATAGAGGCTTCACTTTCTTTTCAGGGACAGAAAGGAGCAAACCCCTCACAGGAACGCAATAATACTGATCTGACATCATCAACCCCTGTTCATTTACTTCTCTCAGTTTCACAGCTGCATTATCTCTTTGTTGTTGTTGTTGGTGGTGGTGGTCATAGGGTTTGAACTCTGGGCCTGAGCGCTATCCCACAGCTCTTCAGCTCAAGATGAGCCCTCTACCACTTGAACCACAGCACACAGTTTTCTGAGTGGTTTATTGGCTTTGAACTGCGATCCTCAGATCTCAGCCTTCTGAGTAGCTAGGATTACAGGCATGAGCCACATTATCTATTAAAGCCTACATTATAAATGGGACTTCTGCTATGCTACTCACACTAATTTTCATCTTTTACTTATGCTGGTACAGTTAATAAGATAATTTTTTGTGCTTAAGTAGATACTCCCTCCCCCCCTTTTTTTTTGGTACTGGGGATGGAACACAGGATGTTGCACTTGCTAGGCAAACACTTTGTCATTGAGCTACATCCCAGGCCCAGAAACTTTATTTGAAAATGTAAACTTTAGCTGGTTGTCAGTAGATCAAGTGTGTTAATCTCAGCTACTCAGAAGGCTGAAATCTTAAGGATTGTGGTTCAGAGTCAGCCTGGGCAGGAAAGTATGTGAGACTCTCATCTCCAATAAATGACCAAAGAACAAAAAAGCCAGAAGTGGGGCTGTGGCTCAAGTGGTAAAGTGCTAACTTTGAGCAAAAGAAGTTCAGGAACAGCGCCTAGGCCCTGTGTTCAGTGAAGCTCCCTGGATAGCACCAAAAAGAAGTAAACTTTATTGTAAAATAAATGTATACTTACATCATTACAGGAAACAATTTGAATTTAAGAAGTAATTATCACACCCTAAGTGTACTTTTCTCTTTTTGTATCATTGATGGTTATTTTGGATAGAATATATGATGATAGTAATAAGGAATTATAATTGGTGGCTGGCTGAAGGGTGTGGGTTTTTTTACCCCTAAACTCAAATAGCTATGGTTTTGACTGCTTGCTTTGTACTTTGTACAAAGCACTTTGTATTTTGCTGCCTCTGTACTTACACTGTGAGTATTTTTCTACACTTTCACTTCTTAATTATTGTAGAAAAGGTAAATATTAAAATTAAATTCAGCTGGGTGCTGGTGGCTCATGTCTGTCATCCTAGCTACTCAAGGAGGCTGATATCTGAGGATCACGGTTCAAAGCCAGCCTAGACAGGAAAGGCCGTGAGACGCTATTTCCAATAAACCACTCAGAAAACCAGAAGTGGTGCTGTGGCTCCAGTGCTGGTAGAGCGCTAGCCTTGAGCTGAAGAGCTGAGGGACAGCGCCCAGGCCCAGAGTTCAAGTCCCATGACCAAAATAAAATAAAAATAAAATTGAATTTAATATAAGCAGGTTTTGAGGATTAAATTCTTTTTTTTTTTTTTTTTTGGGTCCGGTCGTGGGGCCTGAACTCTGGGCCTGGGTGCTGTCCCTCAGCTCTTCAGCTCAAGGCTAGTGCTCTACCACTTGAGCCACAGCGCCACTTTCCGGCTTTTTTCTTATGTGGTGCTGAGGAATCGAACCCAGGGCCTCGAGCATTCAAGGCAAGCCCTCTACCACTGAGCCACCTTCCCAGCCCTAAATTCTTTTTTCTTGATTGAGGTTTATTTTGTATGTGTGTTTATAAATATTCAGGTATTTTCAAATACACTTTTGGCTGATCTGAGCCAGTTTGTATTTGTTTTTTTTTTTTTTTTGTCGGTTGTGGGGCTTGAACTCTGGGCCTGGGCGCTGTCCCTCAGCTCTTCAGCGCAAGGCGAGCGCTCTACCACTTGAGCTACAGCACCACTTCCGGTTTTCTGGTGGTTTATTGGAGATAGGAGTCTCACGGTCTCTCCTGGTCTCTCCTGCCCGGGCTGGCTTTGAACCGCGATTCTCAGATCTCAGCCTCCTGAGTAGCTAGGATTACAGGCGTGAGCTACCAGCGCCCGGCTTGTATTTGTTTTTATACACATTTTCATTCAGGCTTCATAATCATAATCTGCTCCCTTCAGGCCCCACGATCGGCCCCCCCCCCCCCAAAAAAAAAAAAAAAGTGGACTTTTCTGCCTGGGCTGGCTTTGAATTGTGATCCTCAGATCTCAGCCTCCTGAGTGTCCAGGATTACAGCCGTGAGCCACTGGCACCTGGCTCATTCTAGGTCTTTAATGAGAGTGTATATTTTGCACAGTACAATGCAACCCAGCCATGTTTGGTAATTCCTTTTAGGCTTAGCTTATTGTTTTTTTTTTTTTTTTTGGACACTAGATGTTGCCAAATACAGGTTATTGCTTTTACTTTTGGTGAGAAGGTCCAGTGTCCTAAACATGGGATTGTAATACAAGAAGGTGGTGGTTTCATCCTTTATCTTCAGCTTTCTTGGTGTAATGGGAGATTATCAGCATGCATCATGATCGGGTTACCCCATCTGTACGGTTCTACAACCTATTTTAGTTTCAGAGTTAACACATTATCTGCTTTTTTTTTCTTTAAATTTTTAAAATTTCCTTTTATATTTTGTATTGCTCTTTTTCTCTTTCCTCTCTCTTCATCTTCCTTTCTCTCCTGCCACCTCCTCCGCTTCCCTCCTTCTCTCCTTCCCTCCCTCCCCTCCAACCTCTCTCACAATACTGAGGTTTGAACTCAAGGCTTGTGCTTGCCAGGCAAATACTGAGCAATGCCTCTAGTCCTCTCTGTTTTTAAGAAATGGAGGAAGGCTGGGAATGTGGCTTAGTGGTAGAGGGTAGAGTGCTTGCCTAGCATGCATGAAGCCCTGGGTTCGGTTCCTCAGTACCACATTACCGGAAAAAAAGTCAGAAGGGGCACTGTGTCTCAACTGGTAGAGTGCTCTCCTTGGGCAAAAAAGCAGCTCAGGGACAGTGCCCAGGCCCTGAGCTCAAGTCCCAGGACTGGCAAAAAAAAGAAACAAAAAAGAGACAGAGGAATCAGAGATGTGTCATTGAAGAGCCAGTATTTTTGTCAACTATCAAATATTTATGAAGTTAATGATCAGGCCTCACTGGGAGTTTCTATTTATTGACCAGTTCAAGAGAGACCCATCATTTCAAAGGCAATTTTATTTTGAAAGTTAGTACAATGAAAATAAGCACTGAGACAATAACAAAATGAGTCATCTCTTAAACACCTATTTCCATGGAAGAAATAGGGATAAAGTTAACAGTTAAGGGCTAGGGATGTAGTTCAGTGGTACAGCATATGCCTAGCATGTGCAAGGACCTGGATTTGATCTCTAACATTGGGGTGGGGGGGAGCTAAGAATCAGTGTGGTATTATCATT
Organism: Dipodomys spectabilis; assembly: GCF_019054845.1. Classification (NCBI taxonomy): domain Eukaryota; kingdom Metazoa; phylum Chordata; class Mammalia; order Rodentia; family Heteromyidae; genus Dipodomys; species Dipodomys spectabilis. Next base: position 1,202,110 of record NW_024871037.1, read on the forward strand.
GTGTCTGCTTGCCATAACTTTAATATTCTTTTTAAAGTTGAGCCTTATTTTCAATTACTAGACTATTTGTTTTCTCAATTAGCCAGTTGTATTTGATCCGGGTAGCTGTATTCTACCAGTGTGGTAGTTAGTGCATTCTTGTAATTCCAGCATTTAGGCTCAGGCTTTAGGAGGATCTTACAGACCAAGTAGCCTGGGATAAGTAGTGAGACCCTATCTCAAACAAAGCAAAACAAGTATCTATCTTCTAACATCTGTAAGTTAAGTAGGTTGGACCAGGTCAAGTTACCACATGAACTCTCCCCTCACCCTGCTTTGTCTTTCATACCCTGCTTTGGGTCATTATGAGTCTTTCCCCATCCCTAAAATAGGACTGACTTTGCTGTGGAACGTTCTACCCTACCTTTTGACCATTCATCATTCATTCCAGGTCTGAGGCTTGAACTCAGGGCCTGTGCACTGTCCCCGAGCCTCTTTGTGCTCAAAGCTAGCGCTTTGCATGGACTAGCTTCAAACTGTGATCTTGAGATCTCAGCTTCCTGAGTAGCTAGGATTACAGGCATGAGCCACTGGCACCTGGCATAACCAAAAGTTTTATTTGTCTTCTAATAATACATAGTGGAGGCTTGGAGTGCTCTTTTAAAAGCTTTATTTCAGCAATGACTGCCATACTCTGTGTGTGTGTGTGTGTGTGTGTGTGTGTGTGTGTGTGTGTGTGTGTGTGTGTGTGTGTGTGTGTGTGTGTGTGTGTGTGTGTGTGTGAATGTGTCCATTGAATATAGGTCCTGGGCACTGTCCCTGAGCTTTTTTTTTTTTGGGGGGGGGGGGCCCGGTCGTGGGGCCTGAACTCTGGGCCTGGGCACTGTCCCTCAGCTCTTCAGCTCAAGGCAGCACTCTACCACTTGAGCCACAGCACCACTTCTGGCTTTTTTCTTTTTACTTATGTGGTGCTGAGGAATCAAACCCAGGGCCTCATGCATGCAAGGCAAGCGCTCTACCACTGAGCCACCTTCCCAGCCCCTGTCCCTGAGCTTTTATGCTCAAGGATGGTGCTTAACCACTTGAGCCACACCTCCACTTTAGCTTTTTGGTAGTTAATAAGGGTCTCACAGGCTCTCTTGCCCCATACTGGCTTTGAACCGTGCCTCAGTCTCCTGAGTAGCAAGGATTATAGGCATGAGCTACCAGCACATGATGCATTTTGGTATTTTTTAGCTGTTTTTGAGTTCTCTATTACTTAGGGGTTACAAACTGATGACTCCTTATTTCACTTGCATGTTCATTTGGTTTTAAAAAGCTCTTTCAGTTATAAAGCAAATGAATTGGCAACAGAGATGACTTTCATTCATATAATGCTTCTGTTTTCTGATACTGAGTTAAGAATTAGTTGGGTGCTGGTGTCTCACACATGGAATGCTACTACTCAGGAGGCTGGAAAATCTCAACTCAAAGCCTTTCAAAACTAGACTCCCTTCTTCAAAATAACCAGCAAAGACCAGGCCTGGAAGTGTGGTTTAAGTGGTAGACCAACAGCCATGAGCCAGAAAACTGTGAGAGCAAAGGCCCTGAGTTCAGGCCCAAATCCAAAAAAGTGTGGGAGGAGGAAATTAAATTTTAATGATTTGTTAATTTAGTTTGCAGAAAGTCTATAAAAGCATTTTGAAGCCAGGCACCGGTGGCTCATGCCTATAATCCTAGCTACTCAGGAGCCTGAGATTTGAGGATCTCGGTTCAAAGCCAGCCTAGGCAGGAAACTCCGAGAGACTCTTATCTCCAATAAAGCACTAGAAAACCGGAAGTCGCTCTGTGGCTCAAGCAGTAGAGTGCTTGCCTTCAGCCGAAGAGCTCAGGGACAGTACCCAAGCCTTGAATTCAAGCCCCATGACCACCACCACCACCACCTCCAACAAAAAATGCATTTTGAATGCCAGGTACTGGCGGATCACATGTGTAATTCAGATGTAATTCAGGAGACTGAGATCCGAGGATCATGGTTCAAAACCAGCTCGGGCAGGAAAATCTATGGGACACTTTTTATCTCCAATGAACCACCAGAAAACTGAAGTGGAGCTGTGGCTCAAAGTGGTAGAGCCTTAGCCTTGTGTGAAAGAGCTCAGGGATAGCACGCAGGCCCTGAGTTGAAGCCCTACAACAGGTACCACCTCCCTTGAAAAATAAAATATATGTATGAGCTAAACAATTTTCAATCTAAAAAGAAATCAATGTGTTTTGCACATCAGAATCCTCTTGCAGATACTTTGGCTAGCCTTTAGTTTAGACTAAGAATAGTTGAAGCCATCCCTTTTGAGATTCTAGAAGTATGTACTGATAAAGACTAGTTTCATTATTTGCAGAATCAAGTGGTCTGATTTGAAATACGGGCCTCTGTACCCTTTGTCAGGTTTACCAAATCAGATTCTGGGTGTAGACTTTTTAATGTATTTTAAGCCATCTTTTCTAGTAGTTATTCACTGTAAAGTTTTTTTTAAAAATCAGAACTGAAAATTTCAAATTGTAGGCCAAAGCCAGCTCTGGAACACCAAACAAAAGAGGCTGGGCATTGTAGTGTACATCTGTAATCCCAGTACTCAGGAAGCTGAAATGCAAAGCCAGCCTGGGTTGCAGAGTGAGGATGATGGGGACAAGCCACTAAACCAGTAAAAACCCTAGAAGGGAATGGAGAAGATACTAGTGTATTTCACATAGTGAGAATGAGTTGATTTATGAAGTGTCTATTGATCTATATATATGAATGAGTGATGTATATTTACCATGGCTTGTGATTTAAAAAAAAAATAGAAGACTTGGAAGTTGGCAAGATACATAGCATGTTTTCCTTCATTTGTATATTTCATGGCCAGCAAGTTCCTGGAACTAAAATAGGTACTGATGAACATCCAGATATCATTTAAAACTCTTACTATTGGATTGGGATCTATAAGATTAGTTATTACTATTATTATTTTGTCGGTTATGGGGCTTGAACTCAGGGCCTGGGTGCTGGGACTTTCTTGCTCGAGGCTAGTGCTCTACTACTTTGAGCCACAGCTTTACTTTCAGTTTTCTGGTGGTTATGGAGATGAGTCTCAAGCACCTTCCTGCCTGGGCTGAATTTGAACCTGAGATCCTCAGATCTTAGCCTCCCAGGTAGCTAGGATGACAGGCGTGAGCCACTGGTGTCTGACTGGGATTCTGTAAGCTTACTAGCTGAATAGTAATCCAAAGCAAGTTATTTCAACTTGTGTGTGTGTGAGTGTGTGTGTAGTGGGGTGTGGGTGGGTGGATGGGAGTGTGTATATGAGTGTGTGGATGTGGGTGTGGTGTTGGCACTAGGCCTTGAATTCATGGCCTTGTATTCTCATTTAGTCATTTAGCTTTTTCGCTCTCAACTAGTGCTTTACTATGCATAAGCTACACTTCCAGTCCAGTTTTTTGCTGGTTAATTGGGAATAGAGTCTCATGGGCTTTTTGTGGCTTTGAGCCACAATTCTGTATTTTTAGCCTTTTGAGTAGCTAGGATTACAGGCCTGAGCCACTGCTACCCAGCTTATTTCAGCTCTGAAGGTACCTGATATCTTCATTTTAAGTGAGGATTTTAATATATATTTACTCTACAGTTGTTCAACATAGTAAGTAATTTAATATATGTAAAATAATTTGAATAATCTCTGGCCTCTAAGCATTTGATATTTTAATTTTTATATGGGCCTCGTATATTTCTTCGAAATTTTATTTTTCATATAATTTAGAGCCTAGGTAGATTTACTATTTGGACTGGAATATGAGCTTTTTTTTTTTTTTCTTTGGGTCAGTCGTGGGGCTTGAACTCTGGGCTTGGGCACTGTCCCTGCGCTCTTCAGCTCAAGATGAGTGCTCTACCACTTGAGCCACAGCACCACTTCGGGTTTTCTAGTGGTTTATGGGAGATAAGAGTTTCATGGACTTTGCTGCCCAGGCTGGCTTTGAACCATGGCCCTCAGATCTCAGCCTCCTGAGTAGCTAGGATTACAGGCATGAGCAACCGGCGCCTGGCTTTTTTTTTTTTTTTTTTTTAATTATCACAAGAATTACTTTTTCCTAGTGCCAAACAATTCTGAAAGTCATTTTGTTCTTTTGTAGCCAGACAACAAAAACAAAAAGAAAATAAGTGATTTTTTAAAAAAAGATGTCTAATGTATGACCTTTCTGTCTCCCTCTCTATGATTCTTTTTTTTTCCTCCCCTATGATTCCTTTATTTCCTTTTCCTAGCCAGAGCAGTAAAAATAGATCTGGTTTCCCCGGTTATCACAGCTTGTAACAAAAAGCTTTTTGATGAAGTTGGCCAGTTGGGTTAATAGGATGAGATCATTCTTTTCGAAGTAGTGTGTAATGTTCTAAATATTTGTTGAGACAAAAGCATGCCAGACAGGCTGACTGCACAATAGGGCTAACGTCGTGGTTATGTTCAGGGCAGTAGTGTGGGTTACTTACTGATACAGAGAGCAAGGTGAAAGGTACTTGGCATTCTAGCTGGCTGGCCACGTGTAGAAAGAGATTAGAATGATACAGGGACTCAGGATACTCCTAAGGGAACTTTGGTGTAGGCCATCACAGCCTAATAATGACAAATTACACGAAACTGAGTAGTTCTTCTATATTTAGGTTAACACATTGTTAATTAAAACACATTGAAATTGGAGAGAGAGAAATATTCTGGAGTTTGATCTCAGGGCCTTATGTTTGCAATCACTCTACCACTGAAGCTTCGACTTTTTTTTTTTCTCCCCTTGTTTTGTAAATGCTTAGACGTTGTTAAATACTGAAATGGTACTAGCCATTGAAGTATTTGATTATAATCATTAGGTAAACTCTCCGACCCTATTACAAACACACATTCTGTAGATATGTTGAAATTATAATACTTTTACTTTTTATAAAAATATGCCAATCTAAAGATGTTGTGTACCTTTGACTACTCAGACTTTATTTTTTTTATTATTTTTTTGGGTCCGGTCCTGGGGCCTGAACTCTGGGCCTGGGCGCTGTCCCTCAGCTCTTCAGCTCAAGGCTAGTGCTCTACCACTTGAGCCACAGCGCCACTTTCGGCTTTTTTGTTTTTGCTTATGTGGTGCTGAGGAATCGAACCCAGGGCCTCATGCATGCAAGGCAAGCGCTCTACCACTGAGCCACCTTCCCAGCCCCTCAGACTTTATTTTTATTTTATTTTTTTGCCAGTCCTGGGGTTTGAACTTGAGGGCATGGGCACTGTCCCTGAGCTGCTTTTACTCAAGGCTAGCACTCTTATCTACCTTTTCTGTTTATGTGGTACTGAGGAATCGAACTCAGGGCTTCATGCATGCAAGACAAGCACTGTACCACTAACCCACATTCTCAGCCCTGATTACTCAGACTTTAAGCATGAATGTTTGTCTATTTAATTTTCACTTATACACAAATGTCAAAATTGGGCATGTTAATGTGGTTAGTGTAAGGTCTGCCCTGGTCCACACAGGCCCTGTGCAGATAGCTCCCTGCCCCTTGGCTAAGTTTCTGCCCAGTATCTGTGTTACTAGGTATCTGGCACACCTGGAAGCAATCATCTCCCCCTCCTGCTAGCTCACATCTGGGGCTGCCCCTGTCACGTGGCTCCCATCTGACCTTAGGAGGGTCCTAGGCTCTGAGGTCATATCCAATACAGTGTGGCCACATCTTTCCCCCACCTGGCTACATTGCTTCCCATCCCTGGCCTAGATAAGTCCTGGCCTGGGGGTGGTCTCCCCTCTCGGCCATGCCTCTCCACCAAGCTTGGCGGGGGCTGCAGTTCGGTAAATGAACGTCTTTTCTTGCCTGAATACTGCGTGGCATTCACTATTGGCTACCTAATTAAACCTAGCTTATTTAATTTACCTTAAAGTTAGTGTTCAATGCAAATGTATATATACAATGTTTAACTAAAAATGTATCGATGGGGTTGAGAATGTGGCTTAATTGGTGGAGTGCTTGCCTAGCATGCATGAAGCCCTGGGTTCCATTCCTCAGTAGTACATATACAGAAATAGCCAGAAGTGGAACTGTGGCTCAAGTGGTAGAGTGCTAGCCTTGAGCAAAAGAAGCTTAGGGACAATGCCCAGACCCTAAGTTCAAGTCCCAGGACTGGCAGGAAAAAAAAAAAAAAAGATGTATTGATGCTTCAAGCATTTACTTTTTTTTTTTTTTTGGTGGCGAAATCTTTGCAATCCTCTCTTCAAGTTTGTTGGGATGTTCAGTATATAATGTTATCTGTAGTCACTTTAGTTTGCAATAGTACCTAAGAGTTTCTTGCTTTGGGATTTTCCTCAGATCTATTTGTGTTGAAATAAACAGTTACTCAAGAATGGTGTCTCAGCCAGGTGCCCATGGCTCAGGACTATAATCTTAGCTACTCAGGAGGCTGAGATCTACGGATTATGGTTCAGAGCCAGCCTGGGCAGAAGACTCTTTATCTCCAATTACCCACCAGAAAACCTGGAAGTGGAGCTGTGGCTCAAGTGGTAGAGTGCTAGCCTTGACCTGAAGAGCTCAGGGACAGCGCTCAGGCCCAAAGTTAAAGCTCTGTGACCAATTAAAAGAAAAAAAAAATGGTATCTCTTCCTTGAAAAAAAATTTTTTTAAAAAATTGATACATAGTAATTATATAGGGGGGTTTCATTATGGTGTTTTGGTGTTTGTGTTTTTGGGGGGAAGTCACACTCAGAGCCTGGGGACTGTTCTGAAGCTTTTTGGCTCAAGGTTAGTCACACCCCCACTTCAGGATTTTGGTGGTTAATTGAAGGTAGGAATCTCACAGATTTTCCTGCTCAGGCTAGTTCAAACCTCAATCCTCAGATCTCTGCCTCTCCTCTTGAGTAGCTAGGATTACAGAAGTTTCATTATGGTATGTACATGCATACATATGATATGCTTTAATCAAATCCACCCCCTTAACTACAGATTTCTTGGCAGTGATTTAGTTAGTGAATCAAAGCAGCTATAGTGTTGCTATATTTAGACTTGTCCCTCCTTTAATTTGTGACTCTGGGTTTGAATTTCTTTTTATTTCATTGTACTTTGATTATTTTTGAATGATTAGGTCTATTCCAAAAAAAAAAAATCTTCCAGTGCTTGAGTAAGACAATAGGATATGGAACATAGCTAACACCAGAGCCACAAAGTCATTGTCCACCCACGTTCCGTCTATCAGCCCACTGGCAGAAGGAGAACAGACAAACTTTATACTGTCTTTTAAAGGTCAGCATATGTAGACTTTCAGAGCAGTCAAGAAACACATTCCATTGAGGAGACAAAGTTCACTTTGCCTCCTACCCACTTAAGATTAAACTTGGAGAGTCAGCAAAAGTTTTTAAGTTGATGTTAGCTGCTGTTTTAGAGTTATCTCCATCCTTTTCTTCCTCCTTCCTTCTTTTTTTTTTGACAATTTTTGGAGCTAATCCTAGGGCTTGAACTCAGGGCCTGGGCATTATCCCTGTTCTTTTTTGCTCAAGGCTACCACTAGAGCTACAGCTCCACTTCCAAGTTTTTGGTGGTTAATTGGAGATAAGTGTTTCATAGACTTTTCTGCCAAGGCTGGCTTTGAATTGAAAACCATGATTGCCGGATCTCAGCCTCCTGAGTAGCTAGGATCACAGCCACTGGTGCCCAGTTAGTTCCGACTCTCTCTTCTTCCTTTTGTGATGCACCATACATATATACATATGTATATATAAGATTACATAAAATTTAGGCATGTATATATATACATATACATATTTTTACGTCTGTAAATACAAAACATTTTTTTTGTCAGTAGTGGGACTTGAACTCTGGGCTTGGGCGCTGTCCCTCCGCTCTTCAGCTCAAGGCTGGTGCTCTACCACTTAAGCCACAATGCCACTT